>NC_072427.2:64825000-65450000 GCF_028878055.3 Symphalangus syndactylus | reverse complement strand
AACCAATGTCATATGCCTTGTGACGTCATGCACTGAGAAAGGACGTATCATTTCTGTAGCATTTTGGCAAAAACGCATTACTTGAGTGTAACCATGAGCAAACATCAGACAAACTCCAACTGAGGGACCTTCTACTCAATAACAGGCCTGTAATTTTTATACACACAAATGTCAATGTCATGAAAGACAAAAGAAAGCCTGAGGAAACTGTCAACAGATTGAAGGAAACTAAAGAGACATGACAACCAAAAGCAACGTGTGATCCTAGAGTGGATCCTGGGCCAGAGAAAGCAATGCCTAGAAGAGGAAAAAGAAAAGAAAAAGAAGAGGAAGAGGGTGTAGAGAAGGAGGAAGAAAAGGAGGGTGGGGAGGAGGAGAAGGGGAGAAGAGAGAGAAGTAGCAGCAGGGGGAGGGAGAGGGGACATTATTAGAATAATTGGCAAAATTTTAATCAATTATGTAGATTATAATATTATTTCAATGATGTTAAGTTTCCTGGTTTTGGTGATAGTACATAAGTATTTCAGGGTAAAGAGGTGCAATGTCTATAATTTACTCTCAAATAATTCAGTAAAGAAATTTATATAAACAGAGAGTATTCTGTCTTGTGCACGTGTTCTCTTTCTCTGTGTGTATGAATGTAGAGAGAGAGAGAATCGTAAACCAAGGCTGTGCACAGTAGCTTATGCCTGTAATCCCTGCACTTTTGGAGGCCGAGACGGTGGATCATTTGAGGTCAGGAGTTCCAGAACAGCTTGGCCAACATGGTGAAACCATGTTTCTACTCAAAATACAAAAATTAGCTGGGCATGGTGGTGTACACCTGTAATCCCAGCTACTTCGGAGGCTGAAGCAGGAGAATTGCTTGAACTCAGGAGACAGAGGTTGCAGTGAGCCGAGATTGAGCCACTGCACTCCAGCCTGGGTGACAGAGTGAGACTCTGTCTTAAAAAATTTTTTTTTAAAAAAGAAACTCATAAACCTAATATAGCAAAACATTAGCAATTGGTGAATCTGGGTGAAGAGTATATAGGAATTCATCATACTATTGTAGCAAATTTAATGTGTGAAATTATTGTAAAACAAAAAGTTAAACAAATGGATATTAATCTAAAATGATGTCATTTCCATATTTTGGGAATTAGAAAGTCTTTATTTATGAACTGATGGGATAGTAGATGGTGGTTTTTTGTTTTGTTTTGTTTTGTTTTTTTTTGAGATGGAGTCTCGCTCTGTTGCCCAGGCTGGAGTGCAGTGGCAGGATCTCAGCTCACTGCAACCTCTGCCTCCCCAGTTCAAACGATTCTTGGTGCCTCAGCCTCCCAAGTCGCTGGGATTTCAGGCACATGCCACCACGCCCAGCTAATTTTTGTATTTTTAGTAGAGACGGGGTTTCACCATGTTGCCCAGGCTGGTCTCAAACTCCTGACCTCAAGTGATCCGCCCACCTTGGCCTCTCAAAGTGCTGGGATTATAGGCGTGAGCCACTGCACCCAGCCAATAGTAATTATTTTGAATGAACTTGCTTGGCAAAGTAAAAAGTTAGCCATCCCCTGTTGGCCCCTCCCCACAAAGTCTTTCATGGTGCAAGAAATCCTCAAATGTGGGAAGCAGTATTTTATTGTGAATCCCCGAAAGGATGGACTCCTGCTGTCATCCAGAATCCAGAGGCAGGACACAGCATGTCCTCAGTGATGGGCCAAGAACAACTCCACAGAGGCCTCCTGGGGCAGGACAGACCCATGAGCACACACCTTCTTGGGCACACATCCACAGCACACACCCTGAGAGCCCCTGGAAGGGGGAGCCCAGCCTCCCTTGGCATGTGATTGGCTGTCCAGCTTAAGATGTGGCGGATGCTCCAGAGCTCACCAGAGGGACAGGGTTGACATCACTGTCTCTTTCTGGAAACAGCAATGACAGAGAAGACCACAGCGAGTGATAAAGGCAGGCTCTAATTAAGCCCTTAGCTGTGTAGGACTTGGGCCTTGATGGAAGGGGTAGGATTTAGTTAAGCCAGGAGAGAGGACGATGCTTTCCCCTTCTGGGAGTCCCTTACTATACTCAGTAGGTACTCAGAGAGTAACGATGTAGTCACTATCAATTTTAGGAAACAGGAGCAGCCAAGACTCTGAAGATCAAACCAGCCTTTGTTTCCTTTACCAATTCTTGGTGGTAATGTTTGGCTGACCCAATAGCATCTCTGGGTGTGCCGGGAGGAAGGATGAGGCTAAGCGCTGCTTCTCCTTCACCATGAAGGCTAGTATAACTTCTGTTCTAGGAGGACCCAGGAGGATGCAGGACCTTTAACGGCAGGTGAGATTAAGAAATGGGGTTCCAGCTAGCACGGTGGCTCACGCCTGTAATCCTAGCACTTTGGGGAACTGAGGTGGGCTAATTAGTTGAGGCTAGGAGTTTGAGACCAGCCTATCCAACATGGTGAAACCTCATCTCTACTAAAAATAGAAAAAAATTTAGCCGGGCATGGTGGCACCCGCCTGTAATTCCAGCTACTCGGGAGGCTGAGGCATGAGAATTGCTTGAACCCAGCAGGCAGAGGTTGCAGTGAGCCTAGATGGTACCACTGCACTCCAGCCTGGGTGTCAGAGCAAGACTCTGTCTCAAAAACAACAACAACAAAAAACAAACACAGAAGAAAAAGAAAAAGAAATGGGATTCCAATTCCTTCAGCAGAAGCACCAGGAGCTGGAATTTGTTCTGTGGACTGTGGCAGGCCTGCTGGACAGAAGAGGGTCCTGCCAAGCCTCTGGACTCCACTGACAGGCTTGGGAGCACACATGAGGATGCAGGCTGGGGTTAGGGCCTGGAGCAGGGCAGCAGCTGGAGTCTCAACATGCGGACACCACCAGGACACACAAACTCCATCAGGCCAACACCAGGAGAAGATTCTGTGCTGGGCTGGGCCAGTGATCCCAGATTCAAGGGAGGCCCCACTCAGGAGGGAAGGTCTGAGTCAGGGACCATGGAGACAAAAAAGCTGGAGGGCAGCATGTGGGGGCATGTTAAGGATGGAGATTAGTTAGCATGGGGAATAGAGAGCCAGAAATAACCACAGAATTGTGAAGTCTAAGAAATGAAGGCCAGGATAGCTATGAGAGTTGAATTCTAGAGTTACAGCTGAAGGAGCTGAGTGATCCTGGGCTGATGGTGGATGGTAGTTACTTTTAATGAAGTTGCTCAGGCATCAGGATTGGGGCTGATGAAGGGACGGGGGTGCTGGAAGGAGACTGGGTCATAGGGAAAACAGGGTGATGGTGAGGCGGGGGAGAAAGCAGGACAAAGACCAAGGTCTATGGCTAAAGCCAGAGGCCCGAAAAAAGAGGGCCTAAACACGTGTAGGGCAACCCTGGATCCTTGCAGAGGGACATTCATCATGTGGGATGTCAGAGCCAGGAGACTTAATACTTATCCCCAAAGTAGAGATTTGGGGAGCAGAGAGGAGGGCAGAGGCGGGTGGGGTGCAGACATGGGGAGGGGTCGCGCTCCTCTGTGGGTTTGGAGGGCTGCCTGTCTGGCGTTGCCTGCCGGAGCGATTGGCGCTCAGCCACAGTTGCATCACCACTGAATGCACAGAGCCTGTGACCCTGTTTTTACACACGCCTGTACCCAGTTCAAGCGGCATCGGGAGAGTCGTCTTAAAACTCCAATCTAAAACGTTCTTTTCCATCCGATCGGGCAGAGCGCAGGCCCCACGGGCCGTCGTGGGAGGCACATACAGCCCGCACCGCGCGGCTGCCCAGCCCGAGGCCTCCACTCCGCCCCGCCGCCGGGTCCAAGCGGGCAGCCAGTCTCCGCCCTGGCGGTGGCGGCGGAACCGGCTGCGCGACGTCGGCGCTGGGGTGGCCTGCACGTTCCCGCGGGCTCTGCGCCAAGGGGCGGTGCTGCGTACGGGCAGAGTCGAGACCTTGACCCTGACCCGGGCCCTGGGGAGGGAGCGTCCGGCCAGGGAACCTGCCCCTGCACGCTCCTCGGCTCTTATGCGGCGGCTAGAGGCGTGAGCCCAGAGCCACGATCAGAGGGCGTGCAGTGAGGACGCCCCCAGCCCGCCTCGGAGCTTGGGGCCGCGCTGGGGTCAAGCGGAGCGCACAGAGGCCTGTTATCTGCCCGGGTTAGGAGCCACCGTGGCCAGGTCCCCTGGAGCGGGCCCTGGACCTGCGCGGTAGCTGCGGGACAGAAGAGCGGAGACGCGGTCCACTGCCCGGCACCTACGACCAGCGTGAAGCTAAGTGGCGAGTGGAAGAGAATAATTTGCCAAAAGAGGGAGGATTTGCTGGTCTACTGGCGGAACTGGAACCCACTATACCCACATTCCCATTCACGAGCGCCCACCTTGAAGGCGCAGAGACGCCATGGTTGTCATAGAAACACTCGTGCTGGGCCGCTGACACGAGCCTGCGGCGTGAAGTGAGGCAAGTTTTTACCAGAATGTGTGCACACATATAACACGACGTAAAATGTCTGTCACTTATTACACACATACCCTAAACCTAGGACTGTGCAAGGCACATTACAGAAGTAACTCAGATGTGGGTGTTTTGCAGCCTACCTTTCCTCCCTAAGGAATCCTCGAAGCAGGGTTTACCAATTCTCCCACCCCTCCCAAAAGAAGCCACCTACACAGGTGGATTTACTGAAGGCTTATAGAGGAGACCAAGGAAAGAGGAGATTTTTCATACATACAATAGGGTGAAGCATTTCTTTCCATTAAACATCTCTTCCCTTGTTTTCCTTTTTGGATGTTTCTCGTGGACCCTTTCTCTGAGCAGTCTCTGAATCTTGCCCAGCCCCAAGTGCTCCCTCCAGGATCTTCCTCTGGACTCTCCATCTCTCCCCTTTCCCTAAGAAGATCACCCGGGTCCTGCCTCTCCAAGACTGCTCGTGGGAATACACACCGTCACCCACACGAGACAGCCTGCTCAACGAGTACTTGCATCGCCAGCATCCACAGTCGGCAGAGGTCAGCAACAGTTTTTATTTCTGAAACACATAGCTTTTCTCATCCAACTTGCCCAGAAATCCAGGAAGTAGGTATCATTCCCATTTTACAGACGAGGAAACAGAAGCCTGGGGAGGTTAAGTAACTCCTCCAGTATCACATGTAATAAGTGACAGAACCAGCATTCAAACCCAGGCAGTCAAGCTCTTTCCCCTCCCCAAGGAGTCTCACAGAGCAGCAGTTTAAAGAACCACGTCTGGGTGATATCTTCTGGTGCATCTATGAGCATTCATGGAATTGTTGCATATGTGATATGCAGGTCATGAGAATGTGTGATGTTCTTGCATCATTTTATGCTGCTTTGGACTTGAAGCAGCATTTCTCAGATACAGAAATTATGTTGGCAAGTTAAGTTGGATGACAACTATCTACACCCGTATTTTCTTTTATTAATCAAATACAAATGTAGCTGAGATATATGGCCTTATCTGATCCTCACAACCCCTTATAAGACTGAAACAGTGGTAAAGTGATTCCTCCTTCTACATTGTGAATTTCCTTCATGGAAAATTCTGAACATACAGTACTTCAAAACGTAAATCTTTTCCACAATGTCATAGATTTCAGACTATAAATACTATATATAAATGCTGTGTAAATACTATATATATACACACACACACTATAAATGCTATATATTTATATGATAACATCTAAATGCCAGGTACTGCTCTAAACACTTTCCATGGTAACTCATTTAATAATTACAACCACCCTATGAAGTACAAACTTATTTTTTTCAGATATTTTAAAATTATTTTATTAATTGTTATGGCTGCACAGGTGTATCTATTTAGGGGTACATTAAGATATTTTGATACAGGCATATAATGCATAATAATCACATCAGGGACTGGGCGTGGTGGCTCATGCCTGTAATCTCAGTATTTTGGGAGGCCGAGGAGGGCAGATCACGAGGTCAAGAGATCGAGACCATCCTGGCCAACATGATGAAACCCCATCTCTACTAAAAATACAAAAATTAGCTGGGCATGGTGGCGTGCACCTGTAGTCCCAGCTACTCAGGAGGCTGAGGCAGGAGAATCGCTTGAACCTGGGAGGCAGAGGTTGCAGTGAGCCAAGATTGTGCCACTGCACTCCAGCCTGGTGACAGATCGAGACTCTGTCTCAAAAAAAATAAAAATAAAAATGACACCAGGGTAAGTGTGTTATCTACCACCTCGAGCATTTATCATTTATTTGTGTTAAAAACATGCCAATTATACTCTTTTAGCTTTTTATTTTTTAAATGGAGTTTCGCTATGTTGCCCAGGCTGAAGTACAGTGGCACGATCTCGGCTCACTGCAACCTCTGTCTCCCAGGTTCAAGCAATTCTCCTGCCTCAGCCTCCCAAGTAGCTGGGATTATAGGCATGTGCCACCACACCGGGTTAATTTTTGTATTTTTGTATTTTTTTTTTTTTTGAGATGGAGTCTTGCTCTGTTGCCCAGGCTGGAGTGCAATGGCACAATCTTGGCTCACTGCAACCTCTACCTCCCAGGTTCAAGCAATTCTCCTGCCTCAGCCTTCTGAGTAGCTGGGACTACAGGCGCACGCCACCACACTCAGCTAATTTTTTTTGTATTTTTAGTAGCGACAGGGTTTCACCATGTTAGCCAGGATGGTCTCGATCTCCTGACCTCCTGTTCTGCCCACCTCGGCCTCCCAAAGTGCTGGGAGGTGTGAGCCACCGCGCCCAGCCTAATTTTTGTATTTTTTGTAGAGATGGGGTTTCACCAGGTTGGCCAGGCTGGTCTCGAACTCCTGACCTCAGGTGATCCACCTGCCTCGGTCTCCCAAATTGCCAGGATTACAGGCGTGAGCCACTGCGCCTGGCCTCTTTTAGCTATTTTTAAATGTACAATAAATTATTGTTGACTGTAGTTACCCTGTTGTACTATCAAATGCTAGATCTTATCCATTCTATCCAAGTATATTGTTACACTCATTAACCCCACTACCCTCCCCAACCTCTCATACCATGGTTCTACTCTCTAGCTCCATGAGTTGTTCAATTGTTTTAATTTTTAGCTCTCACAAATGAGAACATGCAAAGTATGTGTTTTTGTGCCTGGCTTATAAAGGTATTTTAAGCAAGGCCTTATCTCTACAACAAAATGAAAAAATTAGCTGGGTGTGGTGACACATACCTGTAGTCCCAGCTACTCTCAGGAGGCTGAAGCAGGAAGATTGCTTGAGCCTAGGAGGTAGAGGCTGCAGTAAGCCATGATTGCACCACTGCATTCCTGTCTGGGCAACAGAGCAAGACTCTGCAATAAATAAATAAATAAATAAATAAATAAATAAATAAATAAATGTACTTTAAATTTGAGGCTTAATTTACATACAGTAAAATGTACAAATTTTAAAGTACAATTCTGAGTTTTGACAAATGTATGTACTCATGTAACCATCACCTCAGTCAAGATATAGAACATTTCCATCACTCCAGAAAGTTCCCTGTGCCCTTCTCAGTCTGTACTATGCAAAGAAGCCACTGTTCTGATTTCTAATACGACAGATTAGCTTAGTGTTTTCAGACCTTCATACAGAATTGTAGAGCGGTTTATTTAATCCAGTGCTTTTGAGATTCGTTCATGCTGTAGTATGTATCAGTAGTTTGTTCCTCTTATGCTTAGTATTCCATCATATGAATACATCACAACGTATTATGACTTTACTTGTTTATGGACGTTTGGTTGTTTGTAGTCTTTGGCTATTATGAATAAACCTGCTATGAACATTTGTGGGCAAGTGTTTCGGTGGACATAGATTTTAATTTCTTTCTTTTTCTCTCTCTCTCTCTGGTCTCCAACTCCTGGGCTCAAGCGATTCTCCTGCCTCGGCCTCCCAAAGTGCTGGGATTACAGGCGTGAGCTACTGCACCCAGCCTAACTTTATAAGAAACTACCAAATAGTTTTCTAAAGGGATTGTCAATTTGGTATTATTACACAAAAAAGGGAAACAGACCCAGCCACGTTAATTGCCTCAGAATAATTCGCCCAAGCCTATGTGTTCTGGAGTCTCTCTAGCTGGGGCTGGGAAAAGAAAAGGTTGTGAGGTGGGAGTGAAGAGATGCTAACCCGGGAGAGCCAGCCTCGAACCGTCCGTCCTGTGTGCTGGGGGAGGAGCCCCGGGTACAGGCAGGAGACAGGGCTGTCCCGGCTGAGCTCTAGGGTCCTGCCTGGGGGTTGGCAGGCAACATCACTCCTTGCCAGCTTCTCGGGCCCCCTGGCTTGCCATTGCTAACCCAAACTCCCCCACTGGGAAGCAGCAGGAGGGCGGGCACAGCACTAAGCTGCCTTCACACCGAGGCGCCGGGAAATGCGAGGCCCGAACAGAAAGCCTAGGAGGCGTCTCTGCAGATCCTGCAGGGGGAGCCGCTCCCACCGCCAGAGGATGGCGGAGGGCGGGTTTCCACCGCTTGGAGGGGAGGCGGGAGCCCCCTTGGCCTTGGCGGGAGTGTTCCAGAGCCTGCTCCCCTGACACAGCCCCCACGGTCTACACAGCGCGCTGGACTGTTAGGTCTTTTCTCTGTTCTCCAGTAAGTGATTTTGTTGGAAGCTGCTTACATGGAGAAGTGAGATCACATCGAATCGTAAAATCAAACATCTCATCTCAGCTGAATATTCCTTTGGTTCCAAAGATACCAACTCGCAGATTCTAACAATAGAGTTGTCGACATTGAAACAGGAGTGGAGGAAATAGATTTTAAATGTTGGCATTTTATACAGACAGCCATTTGAACCACGAAATACCATCTAACATACAATGGGTAATTGAATAGAAAGCAAACACTTTTTCATCAATAAGATGGAAACTGCCTTTTGTTAAAAACCTGAAGATACACTCTGAGGAGGCCCAATTTACCTGGCAACTATGTGCCTTTCTGTCTGACTTGTCCTTGTACGTTAATATTTTGATTTACTTGAAAGGAAAAGTTGTAAATATATGAGAAGTGTTCAAGATGAAATGGAATGAAAGTCTGAGAGGCCTAATTAACCAGTTGTCTGTCCTCAGATATTCACTGGGTTCCCAGGTTAAACACTGCAGGGGTTCCAAAAGAGGTGAGGAGGGCCAGCGGTTGATTTCACTGGGAAGACAAGACTTAGGCACAAGAAGCAATTAACTATACAGGATGGTCTGTACCATGTAATTATGTCACTAGTCATGAAGATTCAAATTTTCCTAAGACCACCATCATCCTACCAAAGTAGAATTAAAAGTTCACTGAGCTGGGCACAGTGGCTCATGCCTGTAATCCCAGCATTTTGGGAGGCCAAGGTAGGCGGATCACGAGGTCAAGAGATCGAGATCATGCTGGCCAACATGGTAAAACCCCATCTCTACTAAAAACACAAAAATTAGCTGGACGCGGTGGCGCATGCCTGTAATCCCAGCTACTCAAGAGGCTGACGCAGGAGGATGGCTTGAACCCGGGAGGCAGAGGTTGCAGTGAGCCGAGATTGCACCACTGCACTCCAACCTGGTGACAAGAGTGAGACTCCATCTCAAAAAAAAGAAAAAAAAGTTCATTGAAATCATGCGAATTTTTTTACATTTAACTTTTTGCATAGGCAATATGTTAACAAGATTCAACCGTAAGGAGATATTTAAAACATTTTCACAAAGTCTCCCTCCTATGGCATCTCTTAGCCACCCTTCCCATCTGTTTTCCTTCTACTTTATTAATCTGATCCCAGAGTTGCTTTATGCACCAACACACACATAGGAATAAGCTCCCCTCCTTTTTACACAAAATATAGCATACTCTTCACACTGCTCTATATCTTGCTTTTTCCCCTTAATATATTTTGAAGATCTTTTCATTTTTTTTTTTTTATTTTTAAAATTTATTTAGAGACAAGATCTCATTCTGTTGCCCAGGCTGGAGTGCAGTGGCGCAATCATAGCTCACCTAAACCTTAAACTCCTGGACTCCAGAAATCCTCTCACCTCATCCTCCTGAGTAGCTGAGACTACAGGAATGTGCCACCACGTCCAGCTATTTTTATTTTTTCGTAGAGATGGGGCTCACTTTGTTGCCCAGGCTGGTCTCAAACTCCTGGCTTCAAGCAGTCTTCTCACCTCGGCCTCCCAAAGTGCTGAGATTATAGGTGATAGCCACCTTGCCCAGCTGAAAATCTTTACATATCAGCTTACAGAGAACTTTCTCATTAAAAAATATTTTTCAAATAATACGGTATTATCTCACTGTATGAATGCACCATAAATTAATTATCCAGTCCTTTTATCTGTGGGCATTTAGGTTGTTTCCAATGTTTTGCCATTACAAACAATAATGCAGTGAATAACCTATTATACATGTCATTTTACACATAAGTTTATCTTTAAGGTAAATTTCTAAAGTGGCGTCTGCTGGATGGAAGGAAGTGCATTTGCAGTTTTGAGATATATTGTTGAATTGCTCTCTGCAGAGGCTGTCCCACATCGCTCTCCTTTGCCCTCACCCACAGAGTGTGTTATCAAAGGTTTGGATGTTTGCCAAACTTTTCGTGAAGGTTTTCAGTGTAGTTTTAATTTACATATATCTTACGAATGAGGTTGAACATCTTTTCATATATTTAAAGCTCATTGTGTTTTTTTCCTGTGTATAGACTCATACCCTTTGCTCATTTTTTATTGGGTTATTAGTTTCAGGTTTTTATTTCTAAGAATTCCCACGTAACAGAGAAATTAAGTTTTTTGTTTGTTTGTTTTGAGACAGAATCTCACTCTGTTGCCCAGGTTGGAGTGCAGTGGCGCGATCTTGGCTCACTGTAACCTCTGCCTCCCAGGTTCAAGTGATTCTCCTGCCTCAGCCTCCCAAGTAGCAGGGACTGCAGGCATGCACCACCACACCTGGCTAATTTTTGTATTTTTAGTAGGGACAGGGTTTCACCATATTAGCCAGGCTGGTCTCGAACTCCTCACCTTGCGCCCGCCTCAGCCTCCCAAAGTGCTGGGATTACAGGCGTGAGCCACTGTGCCCGATCAAGAAATCAAGTTTTTGTGATGCAAGTTGCAAATATTTCCCCAAATTTTACATTGTCTTTTGACTTTGCTTACAGCATTTTTTCCATGCAAGAGAGTTTTTCTTTTTAGTGTGTTAAAATATGTCCATCTTTTCTTTTTGTGGCTGCTGGAGTTTAGTCATAGACAGAAAGGTTTCCCTATTTTAAGAGAGGAGTTAAAAGAGCAGAATGTATTTTATATATGTGTGTGTATGTATATATATTTTAAATGTATATGTGTATATATATACACATATACATATATACATATATACATATACATATATACATATATACATATATACATATATACATATACATATATACACATATATACATATATACACATATACACACATATATACATATAAATATATACATATACATATATACACATACATACATATATATACATATACACACACATATATACATATACATAGATATACACACACACATATATATGTGTGTATTTTTTTTTTTTTTTTTTTTGGTTTTTTTTTTTATTAATTTTTTGCATACAAAAACAATAAACATTTTCTAAAAATACATACAAACAAAAAGATGCGTATCAAACATATTAGGAAGGTTGCACATGGGAAGTCGGGGAATAGAAATGGGGGTGGGAGTTAAAATAAATGAGAGAGGGACTTTATATGGATCAGTGATAATAACTCAATCCTCTATTTGACAAAGAAGAGGGAGAAGGAAGAGGAAGAAAAAGAAAGTGGGATAAAGGATCAGAAAGGGAGGAAAATAGAAAAAATTAGAGTATGACTCCAGGGTAGACCTGTTTTGTTGTCATTGAGTTGGTTGGTTGGTTTGTCTGTTGTATTCTTCATGTTTCGCCAAGTTGGCCAGACTGGTCTCGAACTCCTAGTCCGAAGTGATCAACCCGCCTCGCCCCCTAGAGTGCCGGGACCACAGGCGTGAGCCACCACGTCCAGGCCCCACATTGCTTCTGGCCTCCGTGGTAGACCTCCCAGACGGAGCGGCCAGGCAGAGGAGCTCCTCACTTCTACCCAGACACGGGGCGGCCGGGCAGAGGGGCTCCTCACTTCCCAGACGGGGCGGCCAGGCAGAGACGCTCCTCACTTCTTCCCAGACGATGGGTGGCCGGGCAGAGGCGCTCCTCACTTCCCAGACGATGGGTGGCCGGGCAGAGGCGCTCCTCACTTCCCAGACGATGGGCGGCCGGGCAGAGGCGCTCCTCATCTCCCAGACGATGGGTGTCCGGGCAGAGGCACTCCTCACTTCCCAGATGGGGCAGCCGGGCAGAGGCGCTCCTCACTTTCCAGATGATGGGTGGCCGGGCAGAGGCGCTCCTCACCTCCCAGACGATGGGTGGCCTGGCAGAGGTGCTCCTCACCTCCCAGACGATGGGTGGCCTGGCAGAGGCGCTCCTCACCTCCCAGACGGGGCGGCCGGGCAGAGGCGCTCCTCACTTCTTCCCGGACGGGGCAGCCGGGCAGAGGCGCTCCTCACTTCTTCCCGGACGGGACGGCCGGGCAGAGGCGCTCCTCACTTCTTCCCGGACGGGGCGGCCGGGCAGAGGCGCTCCTCACTTCCCAGACGGTGGGTGGCCGGGCAGAGGTGCTCCTCACTTCCCAGACGATGGGTGGCTGTGCAGAGGCGCTCCTCACTTCTTCCCGGATGGGGTGCCCGGGCAGAGGCGCTCCTCATTTCTTCCCGGACGGGGCGCCCGGGCAGAGGCGCTCCTCACTTCTTCCCGGACGGGGCGGCCGGGCAGAGGCGCTCCTCACTTCTTCCCGGACGGGGCGGCCGGGCAGAGGCGCTGCTCACTTCCCAGACGGGGCGGCCGGGTAGGGGCGCTCCTCACTTCCCAGACGGTGGGTGGCCGGGCAGAGGCGCTCCTCACTTCCCAGACGGTGGGTGACCGGGCAGAGGCGCTCCTCACTTCTTCCCGGATGGGGCGCCCGGGCAGAGGCGCTCCTCATTTCTTCCCGGACGGGGCGGCCGGGCAGAGGCGCTCCTCACTTCCCAGACAGGGCGGCCAGGCAGAGGCGCTCCTCACTTCTTCCCGGACGGGGGCGGCCGGGCAGAGGCGCTCCTCACTTCTTCCCGGACGGGGCGGCCGGGCAGAGGCGCTCCTCACTTCTTCCCGGACGGGGCGGCCGGGCAGAGGCGCTCCTCACTTCTTCCCGGGCGGGGCGGCCGGGCAGAGGCGCTCCTCACTTCTTCCCGGACGGGGCGGCCGGGCGGAGGCGCTCCTCACTTCCCAGACGATGGGTGGCCGGGCAGAGGCGCTCCTCACTTCCCAGACGGTGGGTGGCCGGGCAGAGGGGCTCCTCACTTCCCAGACGGTGGGTGGCCGGGCAGAGGCGCTCCTCACTTCCCAGACGGTGGGTGGCCGGGCAGAGGGGCTCCTCACTTCCCAGACGGTGGGTGGCCGGGCCGAGGCGCTCCTCACTTCCCAGACGGTGGGTGGCCGGGCAGAGGCGCTCCTCACTTCCCAGACGGTGGGTGGCCGGGCAGAGGCGCTCCTCACTTCCCAGACGAGGCGGCCGGGCAGAGGCACTGCTCACTTCCCAGACGGGGCGGCCGGGCAGAGGCACTCCTCACTTCCCAGACGGGGCGGCCGGGCAGAGGCGCTCCTCACTTCCCAGACGGGGCGGCCGGGCAGAGGCGCTCCTCACTTCCCAGACGGTGGGTGGCCGGGCAGAGGCGCTCCTCACTTCCCAGACGATGGGTGGCCGGGCAGAGGCGCTCCTCACTTCTTCCCGGACGGGGCGGCCGGGCAGAGGCGCTCCTCACTTCTTCCCGGACGGGGGCGGCCGGGCAGAGGCGCTCCTCACCTCTTCCCGGACGGGGGCGGCCGGGCAGAGGCGCTCCTCACCTCTTCCCGGACGGGGCGGCCGGGCAGAGGCGCTCCTCACTTCTTCCCGGGCGGGGCGGCCGGGCAGAGGCGCTCCTCACTTCTTCCCTGGCGGGGCGGCCGGGCAGAGGCGCTCCTCACTTCTTCCCGGACGGGGCGGCCGGGCAGAGGCGCTCCTCACTTCCCAGACGATGGGTGGCCGGGCAGAGGCGCTCCTCACTTCCCAGATGGTGGGTGGCCGGGCAGAGGCGCTCCTCACTTCCCAGACGGGGCGGCCGGGCAGAGGCGCTCCTCACTTCCCAGACGGTGGGTGGCCGGGCAGAGGCGCTCCTCACTTCCCAGACGGTGGGTGGCCGGGCAGAGGCGCTCCTCACTTCCCAGACGGTGGGTGGCCGGGCAGAGGGGTTCCTCACTTCCCAGACGGTGGGTGGCCGGGCAGAGGCGCTCCTCACTTCCCAGACGGTGGGTGGCCGGGCAGAGGCGCTCCTCACTTCCCAGACGGTGGGTGGCCGGGCAGAGGCGCTCCTCACTTCCCAGACGGTGGGTGGCCGGGCAGAGGCGCTCCTCACCTCCCAGACGGGGCGGCCGGGCAGAGGTGCTCCTCACCTCCCAGACGGGGCGGCCGGGCAGAGGCGCTCCCCACCTTCCAGATGGGGCGGCGGCCGGGCAGGGGCTGCAATCCCAGCACCCTGGCAGGCCAAGGCAGGCGGCCGGGGGATAGAGGCTGCCGCGAGGCCAGACCACGCCACCGCCCTTCAGCCCGGGCAACACCGAGCACTGGGTGAGCGAGACTCCGTCTGTAGTCCCAGTACCCCGGGAGGCCGAGGCGGGCAGAGCACTCGGCGTCAGGAGCTGGCGAGCAGCGTGGCCAAGATGGCGAACGCGTGCCTGCATGCAAAGGAGAAAAGGCAGGCAGCGGTGGCGGGCGCCGGCAGTCCCAGGCAGTCCGCGGCGCGGGCAGCAGCAAGCCGAGTAGATTGTAGCCTGGGCCAGAGAGGAAAGAAGAAAGAAAGAAAGAAAGAAGGAAGGAAGGACGGACGGAAGGAAGGAAGGAAGGAAGGAAGGAAGGAAGGAAGGAAGGAAGGAAGGGTATTTTTTTGAGATGGAGTCTTGCTCTGTTGCCCAGGCTGGAGTGCAGTGGCATGATTTCGGCTCACTGCAACCTCTGCCTTCCAGGTTCAAGCGATTCTCCTGCCTCAGCCTCCCAAGTAGCTGTGATTACAGGTACCCGCCAACACACCTGGCTAATTTTTGTATTTTTAGTACAGACAGGGTTTCACCATGTTGGCTAGGCTGGTTTTGAAGTCCTGACCTCAGGTGATCCGCCAGCCTCAGCCTCGTGCTGGGATTACAGGCGTGACCCACTACCAGGCCAACATATTGTATTTGTATAAGACTATTTGAAACAAAGCATTTATTGCATAATGTTGATCCCTACTCCTGCCCTACATTAGTACATACAATAAATAAGCATATGATATGATAATATGATCCAAGGTGACTTTTTTTTTGAGACAGGGTCTTACTCTGTCCAATTCTGAGACCCCCTCCAAAGAGCCCCCTCGTGACTTTGGGGATTGCAGGAATACGTGCCACTCAATGCTCAAACTGCCTGCATCCCTTCTTCAAGTCCTCTGCAATCTGCAAAACTGAAGCGGGGGAAGCAGTATCCCTAAGCAGGGGCTGGGCATCCTCACAGCCTCCTTCCTGCCTGGCACTGGTATCCTCACCTATCTGCAGTGTGGTAACATGACCCTTTTCCCCCAGAGCCAGGTTACCCGCAAGCCAGTAATGAAGTGTTTTTTACAACCCTGAAAGAAATACTTTAATAAAGCATGTGGTTGGATTATCAAACCCACAAGTATAAAAATATTGTGGTGCTCACACATGCAATGCATGCTGGTTAGTGACTGCCTCCAAAAATGTTTTACTTGCCATCACAGAGAAACGGGTTTATTGAAGATAAACGTTTTTAAAAGACTGACACATAATGAAGTGAATCATAGTTCATTCACTCCTTCAACGAATACTAAGCCCTACCATGGACCAGATGAGCAGCATGCTAGAGATGCAGTGGTAGGCAAGAAAGACAGAACTGCTGCCTTTGATGACCTCACCTTATAGAGGGGGATATAGACATGCATCAAATATAGAATTACAAGCTGTGGTAAGAGCTACAGAGGAGAGGGACACAGTGATCAGGGAGCAAACCATGGAGATCTGATCTGGTCTGCAGGTCAAAGGAGGCTGCCCAGAAAAGTAATGACTGAGGTGAGGGGGCATAGACTATGTAATAGAATGGGGGTCTAGGGGAGAAGCCTCAGCATAGGGGAGAGTGTCCAGGGATTATGCTAGGGTCACCTCGGGCTCTGGGATAACAGAACTCTCTATCAAAAATGTCTTTTATCCAGAGGCCCACTGGGTGTCTTGGGAAATGGCAGAGAGGATGCTGGGATTCAAAGCTGGGCTCTGGGGACCGGGCGCGGTGGCTCATGCCTGTAATCCCAGCACTCTGGGAGGCCGAGGCGGGTGGATCACCTGAGGTCAGGAGTTCGAGACCAGCCTGGCCAACATGGTGAAACCCCGTCTCTACTGAAAATACAAAAATTAGCCAGGTGTGGTAGCACACTCCTGGAGTCCCAGCTACTTGTGAGGCTGGGGCAGGAGAATCACTTCAACCTGGGTTCCAGTGAGCCGAGATCACGCCACTGCACTCCAGACAGAGCGAGACTGTCTCAAAAAAAAGGTTGGGCTCCTAAATAAGAAAGGTAGAAAAATGCTGCCCCAAACTTCTGAGAGAAGCAAGCCGGGTGGGCAGGAACTCGTCCTAAGGTAGAAGAGCGCTGGGCCACAGGAACACCATCTTGAAGAACTAGCTGGTGTCTCGTTCACAAGCCAGACTATTCAAGGTCCGGCCCAGACTCAAGAGAGCTGGACTTGATGACAGTGGAGAAACCATCCCTCCCCTCGCGTTAGCAGAGATGGTAGCTGCAGCTGAATGTCACGAGGGCCAGGGTAGTGGCCCTGTCTCTTTTTGGCAGCCAGTGGCCAGAGCAGTAAGAAAAGGGCAGCTATACAGAGTGGTAGACATGGCAGAGGCAGGAGCAGCAAGGGCAGCTTCAGCTGAGAGTGAGCTGGCAGAGTCAGCCCAGTGGAGAGGAGGGGCCCATGGTGCTGAGGTCTCATCCAGTGACTTCAATGTGCCGGGGGCTTGCTTAGAGATCACGGAATTGTTTTATGTCATTAACTGAGCTGCAGGTTGTCAGATTATGAAAACATGATGATACAGCTTAGAAAATGTCCAGAATTGGGAGGTACCAAGGCTCATAGTCCCTCGAAACAAGTGGCAGTCTCTTGGGGGACATTTTCAGCAGCACTGAGTCAGAAGTGTAATAACACCTGTGACATTCAGGATTTTTTTTTTTTTTTTTTTTGAGACAGAGTCTCGCTCTGTCACCCAGGCTGGAGTGCAGTGGCGCGATCCTGGCTCACTGCAAGCTCTGCCTCCCGGGTTCACGCCATTCTCCTGCCTCAGCCTCCCGAGTAGCTGGGAATATAGGCACCCACCACCATGCCTGGCTAATTTTTTTTTGTATTTTTAGTAGAGACAGGGTTTCACTGTGTTAGCCAGGATGGTCTCGATCTCCTGACCTCGTGATCCATCCGCCTTGGCCTCCCAAAGTGCTGGGATTACAAGTATGAGCCACGGTGCCCGGCCGACATTCAGGATTTAAATAAGACCTAGGACATCAAAAACCTCATTTACTGCAGGCTCTGGCTCTTTGGGTGCCTACCACTTCCTCCCTTTTTGTAGATCCATTCATGATTGAGAAATATATCAAAAGAGGCAAGTAGAAAACCTTTATATTTATAGTTATTTAAGGAAATGCATATACAAACCCACTAAAACTTTTTTTTTTTTTTTTTTTTTAGAGATAAGGTCTTGCTCTGTCACCCAGGCTGGAGTGCAGTGGTACAATCATAGCTCACTGCAGCCTCTAACTCCTGGGCTCAAGCCATCCTCCCTCCTCAGCCTTCTGAGTAGCCAGGACTACAGGTACACGCCATCACACCTGGCTAATTTTTTAATTTTTTTTGTAGAGAGAAGGGCTCACTATGTTGCCCAGGCTGGTCTTGAACTCCTGGACTCAAGCAATCCTCCTACCTTGCTCCCAAAGTGCTGAGATTACAAGCATGAGTCACCTTGCACAGCCACTAAAATACTTTAAAACAAAACTGAAAAACCGCTTTTATTGTTCAACAGTTTAACATTCTTAGTATTTGCAATAGCTAAGCTGAAGGCACAAAGGTAAGCAGAAGTAGATATATGGTGTCTATCTGCTTGAAATTCATTGGCTAATTGGGAGCCAGCCATTAAATAATTGCCCTAGGAGATATATAATCACACATAGACAGGAGGGCCATAAAGATGAGGTGCATCTCACTGTGAAAGTTTATAGAAGGCCAACTTATCTACTGGAGGGGGTCGAGGAGGCTCCCCTGAGGAAGTGACATCTGGGAAGGTCTGAAGGATGACAGGCAATGCAAGGTAGAGGCAGAGGAGGGAAAGCATTTCAGAGGGAACAGCATGTGCAGAGGCTCTGTGGTAGGCAGGGAAGCAGGTGTAACTGACACCTGAAAGGCCTATGTGGCTAGTAAAACTGTTCTAGGAAGTGGAGGTCAGAAAGGAAGACAGGGTGGACCATGCAGGGTCTATGGCTGTGCTGAGTGTATAGGTCTTTATTCTATGGCTGTGCTGAGTATATGGGTCTTTATCCTAAGAGTGGAGGGAAGCTACTGAAGGATGTAAGCGGAATTGGGCTGGAATGGGACAATGGAGATTTGGGAAGCTAGAAAGGAGGCTATTGCAATAGTTCAGACACAAGACGGTATTAGTCATCACCTTAATTGTGGCACTAGAGAAGGAGTAGAGATACAGAGAAGTGGAGGCATCTTGAAGATAAAACAAGATTGACAACTGACTGGAACATGGGGAGAAAAAGCGGTTAAGCAAGATTCTCAGGTGTGTGGCCTGTGGAACTGCATGAATAGACGTCTTGTTCATCATGACAGGAATAGAGTACAAAAGCAAGGCTTGGGCTGTGTGCGGTGGCTCATGCCTATCATCCCAGCACTTTGGGAGGCCGAGGCAGGTGGATCACGAGGTCAGGAGGTCGAGACCATCCTGGCCAACATGGGGAAATTCCGTCTCTACTAAAATACAAAAATTAGCCAGGCGTGGTGGCGCACGCCTGTAGTCCCAGCTACTCAGGAGGCTAAAGCAGGGGAATTGCATGAACACAGGAGGTAGAGGTTGCAGTGAGCCAAGATCGCGCACTACTGTACTCCAGCCTGGTGACAGAGCAAGATTCCGTCTCAAAAAAAAAAAAAAAAAAAAAAAAAGAATCTGGCACCTCCTCCTCTCTCCCTTGCTCCCTTCTCACCATGTGACATGCGTGTTCCCCCTCCACCTTCTACTCTGAGTAAAACCTTCCTGAGACCTCACCAGAAGCTGAGCAGATTCTGGTGCCACCCTTGTAGAGACTGCAGAACTGTGACCCAAATAAACCTGCTTTCTTTGTAAATTACCCAGTCTCGGGTATTCCTTTATAAGCAATGCAAAACAGACTAACACACTTCTTCCTCTCCTCCTTTTTCTTGGGGAGAAAAGCATGAATTTTGAACATGTCTAATTGTTAAGTACCTTTGAGATGCCTAAATGGTGGTGCTAATTAGCATCTGGATACATGACTCTGTAACAGAGGGTGAGCCCTGGGCTAGGGATCTGTATTTGAGATCGTTGGCATATATGGTACTTGAAACACCAGGCATTTGGCCAGGCATGGTGGCTCACACTTGTAATTCCAACACTTTGTGGAAGGCTGAGGCAGGAGGATTGGTTGAAGCCAGCAGTTTGACACCAGCCTGGGAAACAAAGCAAGACCCTATTTCTAAAAAAAAAAAAGAAAAAGAAAATTAGCCGGGTGTGGTGATGCACACCTGTGGTCCCAGTACTCAGGAGGCTGAGGAAGGACTGCTTGAGGCCAGGAGTTGGAGACTCCAGTGAGCTATTATTGTACCTCTACACTCCAGCCTGGGTGGCAAAGTGAGACCCCATCTCTAAAAAAGAGAAGAAAAAGGAAATATTGGGCAAGAATGAGAGAGTTGGGAGAAAACATACAGTAAGAGAAAGAGGACTGGGGAGGACCTTGACAAGCCTCAACATTCAGTAACTGAATGTAGGAAATAACCCACAAAAGAGCCAGAGGAGTAGGCAGCGGTCAGAGAGCAAAGAGTAACACTAGCAGAAGGGGCTGTCCAGAAAGCTAAGGGAGGAGGGTGTTTCAGCAGAGAGAGTGTGATTCTCAGGACTGAATCCTGCTGGGAGGTCAAGAAAGAAGCCTGAGGATGCCCACTGAATCTAGTGAGACAGAGGTCACTGGTGACCATGGGGAAAATGATTCTATGCAGTGATGGGGGCTGGAGTGGAGGAATGAATAGGAAGTTCAGAAATGGAGACAATGCATATAAATAACTCTTTCTAGAAGCTTGGGTATTCTATTAGCACATGCAATTGTGACGTTGAAACCACTGTATTAGGATTCACTGAGGCGAATAACATATTTCAATGGAAAGAGAGCCACTGTTTGTCAATAGGAAACGCACATACTAAAATAGAATTGGTGCCCCTCTTGATGAATCTGTGGAGCATTGATTCTGGTAGGACTGCTACATATATCCTGACAACAACAAGACAAATGTTCTTCATTTTGGGTACGTACCTGTAAACCTAAACAGCATGATCTGTATGTACAGATGGTTTGGTAGACAATTACTGATACAGGGGCATTTTTAGCCCTTTGATCTCCTAGGAACAGGAAGTGGCAGAAAAAGAGACTAATCACAGTGACGGATGTTTCCTCAGAACTACTGACTTGCAGCATGTATCAGCACCCAGTTCTCACCACCATTGCCTGTGGCACTTCAAACAGCACGGAGACCACTTCAAAACCACGAGGCAAGGTCTGCTATGGAAACACAAGCATGCGACATTCATTCAATCCACAAATGAGAACTACAAGGGAATGGGAGACTTGGGGACTGAAACACACACTAAAACCCACACTTTGATACCTGATCACGTCAGAAGCAGGAGATTATTTCAGTCATTCTGGATCTCAATACTTGAGACATTTTGACCCATTTGAAGACACTGACAACATTCACTTGGTACCGAATAGGCATCAGCACACTTTTCCGATCTGTGTGCATATACCAAAAATCTCTTAACCCTAATTTCTGATATCTGAAGTTTCTGTTTTGGCGGCAGGCACCCCTCCTTTTATTTTATCCTTTTTACCTAGAAAGCAGATCCTGAAAAGTTGAAATACATGTCAAGAGAATAGAGAATGTTTAAATCTTTCAAATTGGTGTTCATTAAGGCAAGTATCTCACTGGCACATCATATTGACAGCAGCAATGCCTTCCATTAAGAGTGTTGGTACTTAAAAATGGCTTTGGGCATGCTTGAAATGTATTTACTCATAGGCTGAGCATATATTAAAAGGAAGAGTTTTCAGAGACAGTTATTTGACAATGACAGTTATCTATATTCATACATCAGGTATTTGCTTCTCCCCATCTGTAAGCTCCTCTTTGGGTTTAAGAAACACACCAGGGGTGGCTCACACATGTAATCTCAACTTTGGGAGGCCGAGGTGGGAGGATACTTGAACGCAGGAGTTCAAGACCCACCCAAGCAACATAGCAAGACCTTTTCTCTACAAAAAAATTTTTTTTTGAGCAAAGGTCTTCTCACTGTCGCCCAGGCTGGAGTACAATGGTGATCTTGGCTCACTGGAACCTCTACCTCTCAGGCTCAAATCCTCCCACCTCAGTCTCCTGAATAGCTATCTATTCACATATACGAGCCAACATGTCTGAATATATATATATATATATATATATATATATATATATATACACATATATATTTTTTTTTGGTAGAGACTGGGTTTTGCCATATTTCCTAGGCCGGTCTCAAACTCCTGGACTCAAGTGATCCGCCTGCCTCAGCCTCCCAAAGTGCTGGGATTACAGGCATGAGCCACCGTGCCTGGCCGCAAATTAAAAAAAAATAATAATAATAATAAGCCAGGCATGGTGGCATGTACCTGTGATCCCAGCTACTTGGGAGGATGAGGTGGGAGGATTGCTTGAACCTAAGAGGTCAGGGATACAGTGAGTCGCGACTGTGTCACTGCACTCCAGCCTGGGTGACAGAGTGGGACCCAGTTTGTTTTAGTCAGGGTTCTTCAGAGAAACAGGACAAATGGGATATATATATATAACATAGAAAGATTTATCCTAATGAGAAGTCCCAAGATCTGTATTGGCAAGCTGGGGACCCAGGCGTATCAAAGGTATAGCTCCAGCTGGAGTCCAAAAGCCTGAGAAGCAGGAGAGGCAATAGTGTAAATTCTAGTCTGAAAGCTGGCAGGCTTTGAGAAACATAAGAGCTTATGTTTCAGTTGAAGTCTGAGGCAGGAAAAGACCAGATCCCACTCAAGGCAGTCGGGCTGAAGGAGTTATCCCTTTACTCTGGAAGGAAGGTTAGCATTTTGGTTTTATTGAGGCTCTAAACTGATTCAATGAAATCCACTCACGTTAGGAAAGACAAGCTGCTTTACTCAGTCTACTCATTCAAATGTTAGTCTCTTCCCAAAACATTCTCACAGACACACCCAGAATAATGTTTGGCCAAATATTTGGGCATCTCGTGGCCCAGCCAAGTGGAAATGCAAAATTAACCATTACAAAAGTAGAGCACAGGAAGACCTGCTCCCGCACCTAAAACCAACAGTCACCCATTCTACCTGCTAGTTCACAAGATTACATCCAACAATAGTGCTGGTAAGTACTTTATACAAATGGCTGCAATTTATAGAGTATTACATGCATTATCCCAATCTAAGTCTCCAAACCCCGTTCTACACATCCAGAAACCAAGGCTGCAAGAAGTGACGCAATTTACCCAGTGCCATACAGACAAGTCATGAACTGTGAATCTGAATACAAGTCGGCCTGATTTCCCACTCTGTGCTCTTAATCACTATGCCAAACACCCCAAGGAGATTATGTCTTTATAAGGATAGAGGAGGAAGTATTCTATTATGTGGTACACAGCTAAACTGAGTAATATTTACAGGCATTCCAAGCATCAAAATCTTCTTATGCATAGTTTGAAAAAAAATTTAAAATAGTAGATAAGTGAGAAAGGATTTTTTTTTTCTAGCACAAACCAAAAATGGTCAATGTTTATTATAATTTAAAACTTGAGGCCAGGTGCAGTGGCTCACGCCTGTAATCCCAGCACTGTGGGAAGCCAAGGAAGGCAGATCACCTGAGGTTGGGAATTCGAGACCAGCTTGACCAACATGGAGAAACACATCTCTACTAAAAATACAAAATTAGCCAGGAGTGGTGGCACATGCCTGTAATCCCAGCTACTCGGGAGGCTGAGGCAGCAGAATCGCTTGAACCCGGGAGGTGGAGATTGCGGTGAGCGGAGATCACGCCATTGCACTCCAGCCTGGGCAACAAGAGTGAAACTCTGTCTCAAAACAACAACAAAAACAAACTTAAGGAAGTTGATTCTCCATTTCTATCTATTATTATTATTTTTTGAGATACGGTCATGCTCTGTTGCCCAGGCTGGAGTGCAGTGGCACGATCATGGCTCCCTGCAGCCTCGACCTCCCGGGCTGAAGAAATCCTCCCGCCTCAGCCTTCTGAGTTGCTGGGACTACAGGTGCCCGCCACCACTCCCTGCTAATTTTTGTATTTTTTGCAGAGATGGGGTTTTGCCATGTCTCTACAGAAAATGAGACTTCCGGGGCCCAAGAAATCCACCCGCCAAGAAATTGGGCTCTCAAAGTGCTGGGATTACAGGCGTTAGCCACCGTGCCCTCCTGGTTCTACATTTCTGAAGTCAACAAATAATAGCATGTGGATTGTAAAAGCTGCAGTGCTTAATATTAACGCAAGAGAAAAACAAAACTTTTTTTTTATTAAACTGATGTCTTGCTTTGTCTCCCAAGCTGGGGTGCAGTGGTGCCATCTCGGCTCACTGCAACCTCCGCCTCCCGGGTTCAAGCGATTCTCCTGTCCCAGGCTCCCGAGTAGCTGGGATTACATGCGCCCACCACCGGCTGATTTTTGTATTTTTAGTAGAGATGGGTTTTCACCATCTTGGCCAGGCTAGTCTCGAACTCCTGACCTCAGGTGATCGCCCGCCTCAGCCTCCCAAAGCGCTGGGATTACAGGCGTGAGCCACCGCGCCCGGCCAAAAACCATAACTTTTGGAAAAAAGAAAAAATACATTCAAAGGAGTACACATAAAATATACGCACAGTTCGAAGAGTAGTATAATAAAGGTATTGTATTACTTTAGGTAGAGGTAAAGGTACCCCCTCTACCTGAGCGGGAAGGCTGCCTAGGGGTTGGCGCCCAAGCACCTGGGGACCGGCTTCCTCCAGCAAGGCGCTGCTGAGTACCAGCTCCGACTGAGCCTGTCCGCAGGCTGGTCTCGAACTCCTGCCCTCAGGCGATCCTCCCTGGAGCCACTCCTGGAAACAGCAGTTTCCAGCGCCGGGGACGGCGGTCCGCCCACCGTCACCTTTGTCTCTGCCAGTCCTGGGGATGTGGCTCCCCTCAGCAGGCACCACGTTTTCCATGGCTGAGGCAAGGACAGGCCTGCTGCCAGGAAACCCAGCATGGTGAGAAACCTGGTTGACTTTTGGGCCTCACTTTTCTCACCACGGAACCCGAGCGCTCGGGGAAGAGTTTCCCTGTGCCTGGTTCCTGGTGTAGGGCTCAGTGGCGGAGAGGGGCGTGGCGGATGTGGAAGCCCGATTTTCCTACTGTCTGTTCGGAAGATTTTCACTTCTCCGTGTCCCCAGCATCTGTCTCATTCTCAAATCTGAGCTCTAGGTTGTCGCTGGGGAAAATCTCGGGTCCGCATAATTGTTTTTGGCTTTCTGGGGGGCGGGGAAGTCAAGCCACCATTTTAAAACCGGAAGTTCCCTTTCTCCCTGAATCATCTCGGCTCAGCCACAGGTTAGAAGATGGAGGCGGCACTCGCTCATGGCTGGAATCCCAGCGATGTGGGATGCCCAGGCGGGAGGATCGCCCGAGGGCAGGAGTTCGAGACCAGCCTCGGCAACATGGAAAGACCCCCCCCCCGCCTCCTCCCCCTCCCGTCTCTACAAAAAATACAAAAATTAGTCGGACGGTGTCGCGCGTCTGTAATCCCAGCTACTGAGGAGGCTGAGGTGGGAGGATTGCTTGAGCCCAGAAGTTCGAGACCAGCCCGAACAACATAGCGAGACCTCACCTCTACAAAAACAAATTTTTTTGGAGACAAGGTCTCACTCTGTCACCCAGGCTTTCGCCTGGGCTGGAGTGCACTGGCATGATCTCGGCTCACTGCACCCTCCGCCTTGCGGGCTCAAATAATCTTTCCTCCTGAGTAGCTGGGACCACAGGTGTGGGCAGCCAAGCCTGGCTAATTTTTTCGTTTTGGAGATTTTTGTTGTTGTTGTTGCGTTGTTTTTTTTTTTTTTTGAGTAGAGACGAGGTTTCGCCGGGTTGTCCAGGCTGGTCTTTGTAGTCCTGGACTCAAGCGATCCGCTAGCTTTGGCCTCCCAAACTGCAAAGATTGCAGGTGTGAACCACGGTGCCCAGCAAATTTTTGTATTTTTAGTAGAGACGGGGTTGCACCATGTTGGCCATGCTGGTCTCGAACTCCTGACCTCAGGTCACCCCCCCACACACACACCCCCGCCTCAGCCTCCGAAACTGCTGGGATTATAGGCGTGAGTCACTGTGCCCGGCCGAAAAACATAACTTTTGGGGGAAAAAAAAAAACATTCAAAGGAGTACACATAAAATATATCCACGGTTCTAAGAGTAATACAATAAATGCTCAGGTACCCACCCACTCTGTCTACCTGGGCGGAAGGCTGCCTAGGGGTTGGCGCCCAAGCACCTGGGGACTGGCCTCCTCCAGTTCGGCGCTGCTGAGTACCCGCTCTGATTGGCTACAGAGCAGTTTCCACGGCTGCGGATGGTGGTCCGCCCACCATCCCCTTTGTCTCTGCGAGTCCTGCGGATGTGGCTCCCCCCAGCAGGCACCGCGTTTTCCATGGCTGAGGCAAGGACACGCCTCCTGCCAGGAAACCCAACATGGTGGGAAACCTGGTTGACACTTGGGCCTCACTTTTCTCACCACGGAACCCGCGCGCGGAGGGGAAGTTTCCCCGCGCCTGCTGTGGGGCTGAGTGGTGGGGAGGGGCGTGGCGGATGTGAAAGCTCGATTTTCCTACCTCCTGCTCGGAAGATTTTCACTTCTCCGTGCTCCCGGGATCTGTGTCATCCTCAAATCTGAGCTCCAGATTGTTGCCGGGGAAAATCTCGGGGCTGCATATTTGTTTTCGGCCTTCGCGGGGGCGGGGAAGTCAAGCCGCCATTTTAAAACCGGAAGTCCCTTTTTTCCCTGAATCATCTGGCTCAGCCAGAAATTAGAAGATGGAGGCGCCCACGAGGTTCATACCTGGAATCCCAGCAATGTGGGAGGCCTAGGCGGGAGGATCACCTGAGGGCAGGAGTTCCAGACCAGCGTGGTCAACCTGGAGAGACCCCTGTCTCCACAAAAATTAACCAGATGGTGGCGCGCGTCTGTAATCCCAACTACTCGGGAGGCTGAGATGGGAGTATCGCTTGAGCCCGGGAGGTCGAGGCTGCAGTGAGCCGTGATTGCGCCACTGCACTCTAGTCTGGGTGGCAGATAGGGACCCTGCCTCACCAGAAAAAAAAAAAAAAGGTATGTGAGAACATTTAGTACATGTGTTTATCTACAGGAAACAATAAAAATGGCAAAGCTGGTTTAAGAGCTGATGTGAGTTTTCTAGAAACTTGCCTTTCCTAAATCGGATTCAGAGGAACTCCACACTTGTGAAAAAGAGATTACCTGGTCAAACAAGTTGGAAAGAAGAACAGTGTATGTTCTGTTGTCTACACCTCTCACGCAAATATAGGAGACACATTAACGTATTAGGAAAAAGAAACATTCTGCAGTCATCTTTTAAATGTTATGTAACTCTGGATTTCCCTAACATATTTGACCACCAAAGTTTTCACGAGGCCTGTCACCAGAATGCAACTTGTATTGTTCCTCTGGGGAAATGCTAGCACCTGACTGGCTCAAGGTAGGCACTCACTAATGACCCTGGCAGTGCATGAATGGTTTTCTGACCAGTGATGTTCGTGACAGCACACTCTGAATGGTAAAGTATCTCTACACCCCTGAGAAAAGTTGTGGCTCCGAAGGGAAAAGGACTGAGGACAAAGCCATAGCACTTCAAAGAGAGGGGCAGAGGGGGAAAACCAACACAAGATTGGCAAATTTGCTTTGTGGGTACAAGGAGTTTTGTACCCACAAATGTTTGCAACTAATGTTTGCAACATTATCCTAATGTTTCGGGTGGTGCTTTCCAGGAGGAAAGGAATGCCTTGAATTGTGAAAAATAAAGCATAAGATCTTGTTATTTCACTTGTGTTTTAACCAGCAAGAGTCTCATTAACAATTATTAAATTAACAAATATTTTAAAAATGTTATTGTTCCAATAGCAGTTTAAGAATACAAGCTACTGAGCAAAATGTGTAAACACATTGTGAAGCTGCTTCCTAACCCTCTGGACATGGCCAGGGAACATACACACAAGTAACATTTTCATCACAAACACCTACACTTAACAAGATTAGAGCAAGGACAATTAAAAATGATACTGTCAGGCCGGGTGCAGTGGCTCACGCCTGTAATCCCAGCACTTTGGGAGGCTGAGGTGGGCAGCTCATGAGATCAGGAGATCAAGACCATCCTGGCTAACATGGCGAAACCCCGTCTCTACTAAGAAATACAAAACGTTAGCTAGGCATGGTGGCACACACCTGTAGTCCCAGCTACTGTAGGAGGCTGAGGCAGGAGAATCGCTTGAATCTGGAAGGTAGAGGTTGTACCACTGAACTCCAGCCTGGGCGACAGAGTGAGACTGCAGCTCAAAAAAAAAAAAAAAAAAAAAAAAATACTGTCAGGGCTAGGTGCAGTGGTTTATGTCTGTAATCCCAGCACTTTAGGAGGCCAAAGCAGGTAGATCCACTTGAGGCCAGGAGTTCAAGACAAGCCTGGCCAACATGGTGAAACCCTGTCTACTAAAAATACAAAAATTAGCTGGACGTGATGACTCACGCCTGTAATTCCAGCTACTTGGGAGGCTGAGGCACAAGAATCTCTTGAACCTGGGAGGCAGAGGTTGCAGTGAGCTGAGATCGTGCCACTGCACTCCAGCTTGAGCAACAGAGCAAGACCCTGTCTCAGAAAAAAAAAAAAAAAAAAGATATTAGCGGTCCAGAGAGGTGGCTCACCTATAATCCCAGTGCTCTGGGAGGCCGAGGCATGTGGATTGTTTCAGTCCAGGAGTTCGAGACCAGCTTGGGTAACATAGCAAGACCATGCCTTTACAAAAAATACAAAAATTAGCCGGGTGTGGTGGTGCATGCCTGTGGTCCCAGCTACCTGGGAGGCTGTGGGAGGATTGCTTGAGCCTGGGAGATTGAGGCTGCAGTGAGTGGTGATTGTGCCACTGCACTCCAGCCTGGGCTGTTAACAGATCAAGATCCTATCTCAAAAACAAACACAAACAAATAAAAATGATACTGTCCAGTTCCTGTGGGACTTACAACCTAAGATGGTACACCACCAGAGAGCCAAACAGAAAAGGTCAGGTTTTGAGAAAAGTGGACATCCATTTTAGGACAAAATACTATCCATTGCAATAATCAGTTAATGTTCTCTATGTAATAAAGTCTTATATGAGTGTCTAGATTAAGACAGCAGTATTTTCCCCAGAGTGTCACAATGCTAACTGAAGAATCCAACAGCAACAATAGTAAGTAATAATAAAGTCAGATTGGCTGGGCATAGTGGCTCACACCTGTAATCCCAATGCTTTGTGTCTGAGGTGGGAGGAATGCTTGAGGCCAGGAGTTCAAGACCAGCCTGGATAACACAGCGAGACACCCCCACTTCTACAAAACAATTTTTAAAAATTAGCCAAGCATGAGCCAGGCATGGTGGCTCACGCCTGTAATCCCAGCACTTTGGGAGGCCGAGGTGGGCGGATCATGAGGTCAGGAGATGGAGACCATCCTGGCCAACATGGTGAAACCCTGTCTCTACTAAAAATATAAAAATTAGCTGGGCATGGTAGCGCGTGCCTGTAATCCTGTAATCCCAGCTACTTGGGAGGCTCAAGCAGGAGAATTGCTTGAATCAGGGAGTCAGAGGTTGCAGTGAGCCAAGACAGCACCACTGCACTCCATCCTGGCGACAGAGCAAGACTCCATCTCAAATGAAAAGAAAAGAAAAGAAAAAAAATTAGCTATGATCATATCACTGTACTCCAGCCCAGGTGACAGAGAGACTCTGTCTCAAAAAAAAAAAAAAAAAGCCGGATATGTATTCCATGAGCTCCTTTGAATTTGATGCTTATTTGTGATTTCCCCTTGCATCATGACAAATCCACTGCCCATGGCCATTACTCTTGACTAGGCTCCTAGAATTAGGAGCCTAGACTGTAGGCTCCTGGGAACGCTCATATGTCTCAGCAGAGACCAGATAAAAATGCTTAGCGGCAGAAACACAAAGTGTCAGGGGCCCTCAGCACCCTGAATGCCATCCAGGGATTCTGAGACCACAGGTTAAGGAACCCTGGTCTACCAATAGCATGTTTTGCAGAAATAGAAAAGATAATCTTAAAATTCATATGGAATCTAAGAGGACTCCAAATAGTAAAAAAACAATCTGAGAGAGAAGAACAAAGCTAGAGGCCTCACACTTCTGGATTTCAAAACATGACAAAGCTATAGTAAACAAAATAGTATGGTGCTGGCATAAAGATAGTCATATAGACCAATGGAACAAAATAGGGAGCCCACACATATATGGTCAAATGATCTTCAGCAAAGATGCCAAGACTACACAATGGGGAAAGGGCAGTCTTTTCAACAAATGGTGCTGAGACCATTCACATGAGACAACATTCACATGTAAAAGAATGTAGATGGACTCTTAACCTTATGTCATATACAAAAATTAACTCAAAATGGATTAAAGACCTAAACATAAGGTCTTAAACTATAAAACTACAAGAAGAAAACATAGGAGGAAGGCTTCATGACCTTGGAATGGGCACTGGTTTCTTAGATGTAACACCAAAAGCACAGGCCACAAAAGTAAAAATGAAACTACATCAAACTTAAAAACCTCTGCACAGCAAAAGAAACAATAGTGTGAAGCGGCAACCTATGGAATGGGAGAAAATACTTGCAAAGCATATATCTGATAATGGGTTAATACCCAGAATATATAAAGAATTTCCACAATTCAGTAGCAAACAAAAAAAACCTTGATTAAAAAGTAGGCGAAGGTCTTGAATGGACATTTCTCCAAAGAAGATATACAAATGGTCTACAAGCCTATAAAAGGCTAATTAGGGAAATGCAAATCATAAACCACAGTGAATTATCACCTCACATCCATTAGGATGGCCACTATAAAAACAAAACAAAACCGAAAAACAGTGTTAGTCAGGGACAGTGGCACATGCCTGTAGTTCCAGCTACTCAGGAGGCTGAGGCAGGAAGATTGCTTGAGCCCAGGAATGTGAGTCAAACCTGGGCAACCTAGGGAAACCCCATCACAAACAAACGTTGATGAATGTAGAGAAATTGAAAACCTTGCACACTGTTGGTAGGATTGTAAATAGTGCATCTACTATGGAAAACACTATGGAGGTTCCTCAAAAACTTAAAAATAGAGCTACCATATGATCCAGTAATCCCACTTCTGGGAATATAGCCGAAAGACTTGAAATAAAGATCTCAAAGAAATATTTGCATGCCCACATTCATTGCCGCATTGTTCACAATAACCAAGATGTGAAAACAACCTAATGTCCATTGTTGGATGAAAGAAAATGTGGTGTAATAATGGAATATTATTTAGCCTTAGAAAGAAGGAAATTCTGATACATGTTACAACATGGATGAACCTTGAGGACATTATGCTAAGCAAAATAAGCCAGTCAAAAAGGACAAATACTGTACAATTCCACTTATATGAGGTATCTAAAGTAATCATACTCATAGAAACAGAAAGTAGAGTGGTAGTTGCCAGGGGATGGTGGGGAGGGAGGGGAGATGGGGAATTGTTCAATGGGAATAGAGTTTCAGTCATACAAAATGAAAAGGTTATGGAGCTCTACTGTACAGCATTGTGTATGTATTAATACTATGCTGTACATTTTAAAATTGTTAAGAGGGTAAATTGATGTTACATGTTTTTTTATCACAATTAAAACAAAAACAAAACCATGGTCTAGAAACATCCTTTCTTTGCCGCATCTACTGTGAGAATGAAGACCATTTTCAGCAATCAGACTATCGACATTCCAGAAAATGTCGACATTACTCTGAAAGGACACAGTTATCGTGAAAGGCCCCAGAGGAACCCTGTGGAGGAACTTCAATCACATCAATGTAGAACTCAGTCTTCTCGGAAAGAAAAAAAAAAAAAAGAGGCTCCCAGTTGACAAATGGTGCAGTAACAGAAAGGCACTGGTTACCATTCGGACTATCTGTAGTCATGTACAGAACATGATCAAGGGTGTTATACTGGGCTTCTGTTACAAGATGAGGTCTGTGTATGTTCATTTCCCCATCAATATCATTATCCAGGAGAATGGGTCTCTTGTTGAAATCCAAAATTTCTTGGGTGAAAAATACATCCGCAGGGTTCAGATGAGACCAGGTGTTGCTTGTTCAGTATCTCAAGCCCAGAAAGATGAATTAATCCTTAAAGGAAATGAGATTGAGCTCGTTTCAAATTCAGCAAGCCACAACAGTTAAAAGCAAGGATATCAGGAAATTTTTGGATGGCATATATGTCTCTGAAAAACGAACTGTTCAGCAGGCTGATGACTAAGATCTAAGAGTTGTCCAGCTACAGAAGCAAGATGTCAGATGACTCCTAAAACCTACTTGTGATATTTAAATGATGCAATAAAAGACCTATTGATTTGGGGGAAAAAAAAAAAGAAACATCCTTTAATGCTGTTCTGGGTGATGTTCCTCAAGCTGTATCCTCCAGCCAGGTCCTGGAAGACTTATTTTCCAGGTTTCTTCTAGAAAAGAAATGTGAAACTGAGCTTTCTAGACACTTCAAGAGCTGGAACGACAGAAGAGAAACCACCCGATATCAAGGAGTCAGGTGTGGTGGTACACGGACTTGTATTTTTGAGTAAGGACACGACACCACAGAGGAAGATGGCAGAGAAGAGAGTGTCTCCTGAGGGCAGGGAGGGGGCAATGCCAAGAGGAAGCTGCCCCCAAAGAAGGGCACAGCCATGGGACTAGAGCACTGTCCAAGGCTGGCCGCCACTCCACAGGCTGTTGAGTAGCACGGAAACATACAGTGAGGTCACTAGAACAATTGGAAAAGCTACCATGTTGTGGAGGGGCAATGTGAGCAGGTGGGATGTTCAAAGGATTAACTGGGGAGCAGGACAGAGAGGAGTCTGCAGTTCTGGGAATGACAATGCCATCTTGAATGGCACTTAGAGTCCAATAAGGGCTACACACCATTTAAAAACACTAACTGGTAAATTGCTTGATATTTGATCTTTGAGGGGGTCAAAGTGAATCACTACTTTGTGAGTCCTTTGAGACAGACTTTAAAGTTTAATCCTCTGACATTTTGTAGGTTTTCTAATTTTCATTATAACAATTATAGGCCTGGCCACAGATTTAAGAAAGAATATATCGGCTGGGCACGGTGGCTCATGCCTGTAATCCCAGCACTTTGGGAGGCTGAGGCAGGCGGATCATGAAGTCAGGAGATTGAGACCATCCTGGCTAACACAGTGAAACCCCATCTCTACTAAAAATACAAAAAATTAGCCGGGCGTGGTGGTGGGCGTCTGTAGTCCCAGCTACTTGGGAGGCTGAGGCAGGAGAATGACCTGAACCCGGGAGGTGGAGCTTGCAGCGAGCTGAGATCGTGCCACTGCACTCCCAACCTGGGCGACAGAGCGAGACTCTGTCTCAAAAAAAAAATATATATATATATATATAATATACACACACAGATTTTATATATTATATTTATATATATATATGAATATAATTGTAGAAAACATAAATGCTTTCCCAGAAGTAGACTAGGAAAGGGGAATATTTATGTACAACATGTTCAGCCCAACTTGTCCCCTTGGCAGCATGACATTGTTGTCCCTTCACCTCATGCTTGGTGCTTACATGACAGAGAAGCTGTACCTTGAGAAATTCAAACAGCAGTCCAACAAGGCTTACTGTAATAAAACCACCAATATGCTTCTGTTCTCATACTGTGGAAAAGTGACTTGGGACAAACCCAGGAATCACACACTTGACATCTCCAGAAATTACTAGGTAATTTGCTACTTAATCCTGTGTCTGGGAAGACTTGGAAATCAAGTCACTCTAATGTCTGAGACCTGAACTCAGTCATTCAAAAGAAACGGGTGAACTAAAGAGGGAAACATGGGCCGGGAGTGATGGCTCACACCTGTAATCCCAGCACTTTGGGAGGCCGAGGTGGGCGGATCACGAGGTCAGGAGATGGAGACCATCCTGGCTAACATGGTGAAACCCCATCTCTACTAAAAATACAAAAAAATTAGTCGGGCGTGGTGGCAGGCACCTGTAGTCCCAGCTACTCGGGAGGCTGAGACAGGAGAACAGAGTGAACCTGGGAGGCGGAGCTTGCAGTGAGCCAAGATCGCACCACTGCACTCCAGCCTGGGCGACAGAGCGAGACTCTGTCTCAAAAAAATAATAATAATAAAAATAAAGAGGAAAACATAAAGAGTTATCGGTGAGTAACAGAGCGCAACATTTCTCGTGCGTTAGTAAAGTACCCCCAATTAAAGAATAAGAAAAAATGCCTAGATCTCTGGGCATGTACTCAAGCAAGCACAAACATGAAGCTAAGGACACATATGCTAAGTAAAAAAACCCAAAACTTACAAATTCAAACAAAATTACAACAGAAACAATTCAAATTAACATCATTAACTTCATATGGCAAATGCTACTGTGTTTTCTGCAACTGAATTCTACCCACCTGACTGTGGTGCCGACTGCTAGAGTACAGGTTTTTTGAGTTTAGCAACTTCATTTTACTAAGGGCTCAACTTCTCCACCATTTTTAAAATATCATCACCATTACTTATTAGTTCAGCCTGTTTTTTTCCTAATCAGAATGGAACAATTTGGGTGGAGCTGCTTGGCACCACCTCAGTTGTAAATGTAAACTCAGAAGCTGCAATGGAGTGGCAGTGCTCTGTATAAGGCAGTCATTCCGGCCACCAGGAATTTTATATAATAATTTGTTTAATTATTATCAATATTTAAAGTTCAAAATTAGAAGACTCCAAAAATACTTCCTTGAGTCCTCGTTTGACAAAAACTTCCATAGCCTAAACCCAAGGCTCTTAACCTTTTTTTATACCACAGCCCCCTTTGGTGGTTTGGTGAAGCCTCAGAAAAATGCTTTGCATAAAAAATACATCAGATTGCAAATGAAACTAATTATATTGAAATGAAACTAATTATATTGAAATTGAGTTATCAAGATATTAAAAATATTTTATATAATACAATATTGATATGTATAGCATTCCCCGTCCCCTTATCTGTGGTTTTGCTTTCTGCAATTTCAGTTACTTGCAGTCAACCATGGTCCAAAACTATTAAGTGGGAAATGCTAGAAATAAACAATTCATAAATTTTTTTTTTTTTTTTTGAGACGGAGTCTCGCTCTGTCGCCCAGGCTGGAGTGCAGTGGCGCAATCTTGGCTCACTGCAAGCTCCGCCTCCCAGGTTCACGCCATTCTCCTGCCTCAGCCTCTCCGAGTAGCTGGGACTATAGGCACCCGCCACCACGTCTGGCTAATTTTTTGTATTTTTAATAGAGACGGGGTTTCACCGTGGTCTCAATCTCCTGACCTCGTGATCCGCCCGCCTCGGCCTCCCAAAGTGCTGGGATTACAGGCGTGAGCCACCGCGCCTGGCCAACAATTCATAAATTTTAAATTGCACACCATTCTGAGTAGCATGATGGAACCTGGCACCATCCCGCACTGTCCCTTTCTCTTCACAAGAAGAAAAGTACACAAGAATACAGTACAATAAGATATTCTGAGAATAAGAGAGATATATTACATTCATATAGCTTTTATTACAATATAATTTCTCTGGGGCCGGGCATGGTGGCTCATGCCTGTAATCCCAGCACTTTGGGAGACCAAGGTGGGTGGATCACGAGGTCAGGAGATCGAGACCATCCTGGCTAACATGGTGAAACTCGTCTCTACTAAAAATACAAAAAATTAGCAAGGTGTGGTGGCGGGCACCTGTAGTCCCAGCTACTTGGGAGGCTGAGGCAGGAGAATGGCGTGAACCCGGGAGGTGGAGCTTGCAGTGAGCCAAGATTGCGCCACTGCACTCCAGCCTGGGCAACAGAGAGAGACTCCATCTCAAAAAAAAAAAAATATATATATATATATATATATATAAATTTCTCTATTTTATTATTGGTTATAGTTGTCAGTCTCTTACCATGTCTCATATATAAATTAAACTTTATCATAGTTATGTATGTATGTATGTATAGAAAAAAACATAGTATACGTAGGGTTTGGTACTAGTCACAGTTCCACTGGGGCTGTTGGAACCATTTCCCTCGTGGGCAGAGGGGGACTACTATACCTATGAACGTGTTAAGGATCTAGCAACAGATTTAATAATTTCCATACTTTCTAAGTGGTGGTGAGTATAATTGACATTTCAACAACTGTAAAGTGATATAAAAATATCTATGATTTCTATAAAGTCGCAGATTTTACTATTTCATAAAATATTTTATATATTTCAGAAGAGTTTAGTGAAAATAGGTAACTTTTCCCCCAACTTTACCAATGCCCTGAATTCTGTCCACAGACCCCTAAGGGGTCCTGAACACCCCAGGTAATGATGCTTGGCCTACACCTTACCCAAATAAGATGGTTAAAGTAATACACATGTATTCAAGAGTAACTGTGGCTTGGATAATTAGGATCTGCCCAGGCATATGGACCATACATCTCTCTCCTTTCACGGAGAAGCATGGCCAGGCCCCAAACCCAGCACTCCTGGCCAGCAGGTCTCTGAACATCTGTGGAACCATTCTATGAGAAGCTTAACTCTCCTGGCATGATGAAGTTCTTACCTGGATTTTCTCCTTTTACCCTTTTCTCTTAAAGAGTCACTGCAGGGGGAGGTGTCATCCTCCCCTTAGCTCTCAGGCACTCTGCCCAGGGAGGAGCTGCACATTCCATGGCACACTTGTGTGGCTCCCAGCCCAGGAAGGAAAGACCTTAAAGAGATTGCTCATCCCCTGGGAGTAGGAGGGTAACTCCCCAGAGTGCAAGGACCACTGTGGCCGTTATGCAACTGATCATGAGGAGACCCCCCGGAGTAAGAAGGTAACAGACAGCCATGTGGTTGCCCCCTCCACCCACTCTCTGGCTGGAAAGGGCGGAAATGTCCTAGGGTTGCTAGGCAACAGGACAGAATTCAGTGATGACTGTACCCAGAGGATTGTTACATCCTAAGTTGTGTGTGTGTGTGTGTGTGTGATGTGATGCATCACTTTCCCTGGAGGTCTAGAAGGGGCAGAAAAAGTCTTATTTCTAAGGTAGCCTAAAAAGACCACTTGGGGTGGAGGGGTTCCAGACAGGGCTGACTGTGGAGGCGAGGGCTCACTGCAGATAGTATGTTGCAGGTGTCCTCTCCCCTGGATTACCCTTCTTTCTCCCAAGCCAGACCCTGTCAAGCTCTGCTGCTCATTTGTGGCTAAAAGGGGCTGTTCAAGGTGCTAAAGGGGGCTGATAAATGAAGCCATCATAAAAAGAACCCATCTGCTAAGACATTACAGCTGCATGAGATATGAGTGCACAAAGCAAACTACCAGCATCCAGTCCAAGGGCAGCCTCTTAATAGCTATGGGGCAGCCCTCTCTGAGCCTCAGCCCGCATTTCCATAAAATGAAGTCAAAAAACCTATCAGAGTTACTATGAGGATGAAATGTGCAGGTCCACCGGAATCTGACATGAGGAAGCCATCAGAAAATCTAAATTAAGGGATATTCTGCAAACAGCAGATTTGAATGCTTCAAAATGGCAATGGTATGAAAGACCAAAAAATAATAATAATAAAATGAAGGCTTGTTTTAGATTAGAAGAGGCTGAGAAGCCATGACAACAAAATGTAGTGCATGACCCTTGATTGAAAGCTGATTTTTTTTTTTCCTTTAAGAGATGGGGTGTCACTAAGTTGCCCAGGCTGGTCTCTATCTCCTGGCCTTAAGTGATCTGCCCTCCTTGGCCTCCCCAAATGTTGGGATTACAGTTATGAGCCACCGCACCCCGCCTAATTCTTGGATTTTTTTTTAAATCATAACACACATTATTCAGGCAATTGGGAAAATTTGAATGTGGACTTATATAATACTGTTGTATTAATGTAAAATGCCTTAGTTTTGAGTACGATATTCAGTTAGATAGCAGAGTGTTCTTTTCCTTAGGAGACACACGCAGAAGTTTTTTGGGATGAAGCATCATGATGTCTATAATGGAGTCTCAAATGGTTTAGCCTGCCATACACACATAGAGACAAAAGAAATATGGCAAATGTTCAACGGTGAATCTAAGTTGTGGATGTTCACTGTCATAAAATAGGTATAAAAGTAATTCAGGCCGGGCGCGGTGGCTCAAGCCTGTAATCCCAGCACTTTGGGAGGCCGAGGCGGGCGGATCACGAGGTCAGGAGATCGAGACCATCCTGGCTAACACGGTGAAACCCCGTCTCTACTAAAAAAATACAAAAAATTAGCCGAGCGCGGTGGTGGGTGCCTGTAGTCCCAGCTACTCGGGAGGCTGAGGCAGGAGAATGGCGTGAACCCAGGAGGCAGAGCTTGCAGTGAGCCGAGATCGCGCCACTGCACTCCAGCCTGGGGGACAGAGCAAGACTCCGTCTCAAAAAAAAAAAAAAAAAAAAAAGTAATTCAGTGGGCATCTTCAAAATAAAGAAAAGGAAAAAAGTGTACTGACCCCTCTTAGCACAAGGTCTGGCACAAAGAAGTAATCAGCAAGTGGTGGCCCCTTACTATGATGAGTTGACTTTTGCATATACGTGGGGATGATTTCCTAAACCAAGAGAACAATGCCATAGAACGGTGGAATGACAGGCTTCTGGCATGGGATGGTGGCAGGATTTTGGGTGCTGGAGCCTTCCCACTCTGCCTGGCTCTTTAAGGAGTGTGAACAGTACTCCCAGATACAGAGGGCTCCCCCGCCTCAGATGGCGGCATCATGATCTTCACACTGTGGGAGGAAGATGTCTGAGCCCAACAAGATTAGGTCATCAGCCAAGTTCAGAGTCTGGCCTTCAGACTTCTCCGTGGAAGGTAAGGAATTAGAGCTGAAGATGATGCTTTCCATCCTAGCCCTGTTGGAGGCAGCCCCCTAGGTGCAGAATTCAGAGAGCAGATAGTACCTTTGTGAGAATGAGGAGGTGCTCCTTCCTTCCTCTGGAGACCCAGCCTGTGTCCTGGTATCAGCTGCACAGGCACACACAGCAGCCCTGATCAATCCATTGTATGTAATATTGGCTTCCATTTATTGAATGTCAGGCACTTTCTGTGACTTATTTTGAAATCTCACAACAATTCGTCAAGATAGATATTATTTTGCTCATTTCACTTGTGAGGAAACAGAAGGTTTAAAGGCTTGCTCAGTCGGCCCAGCCAATAAGTGCCGGAGCAACAGAGCAAGAATCTGAATCTAGGACTTCCTGACTCCTAAGCTGTCATGCCACTGCTGCACTCCATTTTTCCGTGTGTGGAGTTTTATGCTGTGCAAAACTCCCTTCCTCATATGGTCTGCAAGATCACATAAGGTGATGAAGGTGACCAGTGAGAAGACTGAGACTCAGAGAAGGGACTTGCTGGAGATCATCAGAAGCTTGTGGCAGAGCCTGGACCAGAATGCCAGAATCTGCTTGCTCTGTCTCCTTTATAAGCAAGAGACTCTAACAACCATCAGAGGCCAAGCCCAGAACCCAGCCCTGCCTTGACCACTTCTTCCATCCTGGACCCCAAGCCCCTGCTATTGCTTCTTTAGTGGAACATCTCTCCTTCCTTCCAGTTGTCTCATTTTAAGAGGCAATATGCCAACCACCAGATGTCCATTGAGATTTGTGATTTCTCTTCCTGCAGAAGTTCCTCTTCTCATCCATCATTCCATTCATCCATTTATCCATCCAGCTACTTTTCTACCTGGTCATCTGTCCTTCCATTCACACGTGTTACACACATACCTCTCCCTCCATCCGATCAATCATCAGGCCCTCCACTGATTCAACATTTATCAAGCACCTGCTACTACTATGTACCAAGTACAAAGAGGAACAAGACCTGGCTCTTGCCTTTGGAAAGCCTCAGTTTGTAGGATAGACAAGTAACAGCATGGGTTGAAAGCTCTCCTAGAAGTACGCACTAGGAACCATGGGACTTCAGAGGAAGAAAGGGCTAACTAGTCAGTAGCTGAGAAAGGTCTCAGGGAGGGCCAGCATCTGAGCTGCAATTATGAGTCTCCTTCCTTTTCTCTTCCTCCTCTGTGGCCATCGCTCCCCCAGTCCTCCATCTAGTCATTTTTTTATCTGTTGGTACCTGGGCTGAGGATAGTCTCAGTGGGCAAAAATCAAAGACCCCTCCCCAAAAGTTGCACAGGGTCTAGTGTTTTCCTTCCTGGCTTTCCTGCCATAGTTAGACCAGCTCATTCTCTTTCATCTGTCAGAACAGTTCTCTTTTATTACTGGACATCTGTACCCAGGCAGCAGAACTTCTAGGAGACTGGCCTGCCACTGTGTCTGTCAGCTTCTATGGAAGAGGCTTATTATAAATTCTCATGGAGGAGAGAGGGATGCCTGTGCTGCCAGGAGTCAGCTGACCCCCAACTCTGCTTAGCTCCTCGACCAGAAAGACTGGCCCCACCCAACCAACCCCACTATTCTTGGGCCTGCTTCCAGTGCCTTCCTCCAGGCAGCCTGTGGCCCTTCTAAGCAGCACATTAAGAGCCCAGCCTGATCTCCACCTCCCGTGGACTTCTCTGCTCTGGTGGCCCCTCTGGCCATGGTGCTTGGATTCTTTTTTTTTTTTTTTTTTTTTCTTGAGATGGAGTCTCACTCCGTCACTAGGCTGGAGTGCAGTGGCACGATCTCAGCTCACTGCAACCTCCACTTCCCAGGTTCAAGCAATTCTCCTGCCTCAGCCTCCCAAGTAGCTGGGATTACAGGCGCACGCCACCAAGCCCAGCTAATTTTTCTATTTTTAGTAGAGACGGGGTTTCACCATGTCGGTCAGGCTGGTCTCGATCTTGTGACCTTGTGATCCACCCGCCTCGGCCTCCCAAAGTGCTGGGATTACAGGCATGAGCCACCGCGCCCGGCGGTGCTTGGATTCTGAGGACTCTGCTGCCCCTGGGCTCTGGCGGGAGTCACAGAGGCAGCTCTATCTCTCCAGCACTGAGAACAGAAAAATAATCAGGTGATGCTTGGTGGGCTCCTGCTCTTTGGGCTACTGTGAGGCTGAATATCTGCTTTTCTCCATCTGCAACCCAGCGGTGAGGCAGCAGCCCAGCCAAGTCTGGGGACACTGCTGGGCCACTGGCAGGAATGGCACCACAGGCTCCTCCTTCCTGAACCCTTGAAGCTCCTCATCTCTCTCTGCTCCCCAATGCCCTACCCCAAGGCTGAGGCTGGCACAGCTTTCCTGCTAGAGGGTTCAGGGCGCAGTAAATTACCTTGCCTGAACTTGGTCTTCCTTGTCCCCTCACAGTGACAGATCAGGGCTGATCCTGTGATTCCCTTTGCCTCTATGAGTTCTCCTCTGTAGATGAATCCTCTGTTGAAGCAAGGATCAGGCAGTGATGAGCTGAAGAGCTCAGTAGAAGGACGCTACAGAAAATCTGGCATTCATATGCATGCAGGTCCCTGCACATTCTCTTTGAGGGAATTTCCCTTCCCTCTCAGGCTGCCCCTGGAGTTTAAGTCCAGCCAGATAATCACATTGAGAGGAAGACTGGATGATATCCCGGAAAGGTCCGTGACACTAGCATCTAGATTCGGCCTCTGGGTGAATCTGCTCCCTCCACCCCAGCTAAGCATGTGAGCCTATGAGAGAGGAAAGTAGACAAAGGTGAGCATCAATATCCACCAATTAACGACAAAGACACAAACCAAACATAATCAAAACCTGCAGCAAGTTGGGTAAATTGCAGAGAAAATGTCCTGAAAATTATAGCATGAGCATTTCGGCACAGTGATGGTGCATGTCTTCCATGCTCAAATGAAGGGCAGAGGCTGGGTGCGGTGGCTCACATCTGTAATCCCAGCACTTTGGGAGGCCAAGGTGGGTGGATCGCTTGAGGTTAGGAGTTCAAGACCAGCCTGACCAACATGGCAAAACCCCATCTCTACTAAAAATACAAAAATTAGCCGAGCATGGTGGCACACGCCTGTAGTCCCAGCTACTGGGGAGGCTGAGGCACAAGAAATGCTGGAACCTAGGAGGCGGAGATTGCAGTGAGCCGAGATCATGCCACTTCACTCCACCCTGGGCGACAGAGCAAGACAGTCTCAAAAAAAAAAAAAAAAAAAAAAAAAAAGAGGAGGGCAGAGGCAGTGGTCCAGCTATAAAGCCAGGGGATGGCCATGGGAGAGAGTTTAGTTCAGTACTCCCAGGACACTTAGAGCTCTTGCTAGGCCCACAGCTGTTTTCTGGTTGTTCGAAAGGTCACTGTGTCAACAAAACCCCTGGGGGCCAACACCTATAAGTCACAGCAGACATGCCAGGTCTGCGCAGAGGTGCACTGCTCAGCTTGTTCTTCAAGAGAACTTGCTGGGAGAAGCGCAGCTGGCTGAGAGCCTCCAGCTGCCACACCTTTCTGTCTGGCTCAATATTCAGGTTTCCCCTGGCTGCTTCTACCCAACGCCTGAACATGCCTGGGGTGCTAACGCTGCACCATTTCTGCCCACAGAGAGCCCCTCTAATAGGCAGTGTTTGCCCGTGATTCTCTGCTGGCCTTACAGAGACTTTCTCGAGCTGCACTGTAATCTGAGACTCCTCCTACCCAATGCTTCCTTCCTTCTCTCCTTTCACAAGTGTAGGCTCTTTCTGCCTCCTGCTCCTCCCTTCTCCTTTATCCTCCACAGGTGTTTTCCCCGATAAATCTCTTGCACATCTAATTCTGTCTTTGTATCTGCTTCTCAGAGGATCTAATAGTCTAGTACATTCATGGTCTGGGTCCAACAGTACTGGAAACTTGATCTTCAGGTAGGCAAACCTAGGGGATTTTATAATAGCTGGAGAGACTTGTGAACAGAATCATTTGTGCAGTGTTGAGAAAGAGGGCTGGAGAAGGGGACATGAATCAGAGAAAAGGAACATGAGGACATCACAAATCCAATAAGCTGGGTAGTTTATAATGCATATTCATTTTGAGGGGAACAAACCTTAAATGGACAACAGTGGATTGGGTAAAGAAAATGTGGTACATATACACCACAGAAGACTACACAGCCACAAAAAAGAGCAAAATCATGTCCTTTGCAGCAACATGGATGGAGCTAGAGGCCATTTTCCTAAGCAAATTAACACCAGCAACAGAAAACCAAATACTTCATGGTCTCACCTATAAGTGGAAGCTAAACACTGATTATACATGGCAGCAAAGAAGAAAACAATGGACACTGGGACCACTTGAGGGTGAAAGGTGGGAGGAGAGTGAGGATCCAAAAACTACCCAGTCAGTACTATGCTCATTACCTGGGCAATGAAATAATTTGTATGCCAAACCCCTGCAATACACAATTTACCCATGGAACAAACCTGCACATGTATCCCCTGAACCTAAAAGTTAGAAAGAAAAATAGAAAAAGAAAAACCTTAGTTGGAGCTGAGTTTTAATCCTAACCCTGCCATCTCTTTGGGCAAGTCACTTAGGCTCAATTTCCTCATCTAGAAAATGGAAATAATGTTACTTACCTTGCTGGGTTGTAAGAATGGAGAGGATGACGCATGTAAAGCACCGGCACGGGTACTCTCAGTTCACAGTAGTTACTGTTCATTATTAGTCTTTCTCTTTAGGAAGAGAAAGAATGCCTTCCTCTTTTTAGAGCCAGGCAGGGGCTTGTTCAAAAACAAAGATCCTTCTAGCCTGGACAACACCCTGTCTCTACAAAAAATAGAAAAAATTAGCTGGGCATAGTGGTGCACACCTGTAGTCCAAACCACTCAGGAGGCTGAGGTGGGAGGATTCATTGAGCCTGGGAAGTTGAGGCTGCAGTGAGTCATAATTGCAAGACTGCACTTTAGCCTGGGCAACAGGGCAAGACCCTGTTTCAAAAAAAAGAAAGAAAGAAAGAAAAAGAAAAGAAACATCCATCCTGAGAGGGTCTTGGGAGCTTGGCCCAGGTGGGTGGGTCAGCTGCCCCACTTCACCCTTACTGTGTCCTGCAGGGGCCCTGTGTGGTGTGATGCTCCTGAGGTGTGGTGGCAGAGGCGAGGGTGGGAAGAGGAGCGGGAAGAGCCTCCAAATTTAAGGTTGTTTCTGGGCAGTAGCTTCAGATGGGATGAGAGATGGACAAGAAGTGGAGCCTGGAAGTGGAATCAGGATAGAGACAGGAAGGCCAACCTGCTTTGGGCTCCTCCCCTTCCTTTGCTCATAGGCCTCAGCTGTGAGAGAAGTTAACTGCCCCTGTGCCTAGGGGACCTGGGTTGGGTTGTCCGGGGAGTCAGTTCTAAAGGGGCCCCTTGTCTTTTGAGGGGCCAGGCGGTAGGGTAGGGCTTGGCTCCAGAGGTTAGGGAACCACAGCAGAAGCAATGAAGAGGAGGAATCCGCCAGATGCGGTGGCTTACGCCTGTAATCCCAGCACTTTGGGAGGCTGAGGCGGGCAGATCACAAGGTCATGAGTTCGAGACCAGCCTGGACAATATGGTAAAACCCAGTCTCTGCTAAAAATACAAAAATTAGCCGGGCATGGTGGTGCGCGCCTGTAGTCCCAGCTACTCGGGAGGCTGAGGCACAAGAATTGCTTGAACCCGGGAGGTGGAGGTTGCAGTCAGCCGAGATTGTGCCACTGCACTCCAGCCTGGGTGACAGAGTGAGACTCCATCTCAAAAAAGAAAGAAAGAAAGAAAAAAAAAAGAAAAGGAGGAATCCCCAGAAGACACAGTCCAGGCGTCCAGTCCTGAGAATGCCCCCGTCCCTGCCCCGGTGACCCACAGCCGGTAGTGCCTCCAGTACCCAGCATAAAGCAAGTCCCCACTAGGGCCCGCTGGACCCCACAATTCTATGTCAACCTCCTTGGCAGCTTCTTTTAAGAAGTCTGTTTTCCTGAAAGGAAGGCTAGATGAGAAATTATTTTCCTCAGGAGCCGACTAGAGGAAAAATAATGACCCAGAAGGTGGCATTTGTCTCTCCTGTCCCTCTCCTCTCCTTTTCTCCACACCCTCCTCCCCACACCACAGGTTTCCAGTTGTGGCTGTCAGGATGCTCTACGGCCCAGCACCCCTTTTCTGCCTGGGAGGAGAGTAGCCAATTAACCACATCAAGAACACTATCTGTCTCCCACTCCTCCAGGGCAGGAACTGGTAGAAGTCAGCTGGGCTCGCCGGTCGCGGTGGCTCACGCTTGTAATCCCAGCACTTTGGGAGGCCGAGGTGGGCGGATCACGAGGTCAGGAGATCGAGACCACGGTGAAACCCCGTCTCTACTAAAAATACAAAAAAAATTAGCCGGGCGTGGTGGCGGGCGCCTGTAGTCCCAGCTACTCGGAGAGGCTGAGGCAGGAGAATGGCGTGAACCCGGGAGGCGGAGCTTGCAGTGAGCCGAGATTGCACCACTGCACTCCAGCCTGGGCGACAGAGCGAGACTCCGTCTCAAAAAAAAAAAAAAAAAAAAAAAAAAAGTCAGCTGGGCTCAATTGGGTTCTTTGCAAATGAATGAAAGAACTGAGGAAGGAGAATGTTTGCAAATACCCCTGACTACAACCCCACCTACCCTTCCTCTAACTTCGCTTTCCTATTCCTTCTTCTCTCTACCCCTACCTTCCATAAGCCTTCCTCCTTTCCTCCCTCCCTCCTATCTGGGAGGCAGACAGACCTGGGTTGGACACTTTGGGCAGGTTATTTATCCTCTCTCTGCCAGTTCCCATGTCTGTAAAACAGGATCACCCCACCAGCATGCAGCTGTTGTGAGGATTAAATGGGGTGAGTACAGCAGCCGGCCCCAGTGTTCTCCAGGTTCTCCGGTTTGTGCTGCAGGCCCCAGTGAGGGGGACTGATTAGCTGCTGTAGTTCTGGAGCCGCTAAAGGTCCCAGGCAAGGAGGAAAAAGAGGATGCAGTAGGGGGGTCCTGAGGGGTCGGAAGCTCAGAGAAGGACTGACTCATTGGTAGAGGAAGTAAACCCAGAGGCCAAAGGGGCCCTGCCCAGAGGTAGCAGTGATATCCAATGCTGGGCCGGACACAGTGTCCTGGCTTCTCCCTTGTCCCCACAGGCCTCTGAGGGGTCAGGTGTTCAACCAGCATCCAAAAGAACATCCATTGAGCCAGGTGCAGGGATGGGCCCTTTTATTCATTTTGTCTTCATTAATCCCCCCCTCTCCTAGCAATCTACATGTTTTTATTCCCACGACACATTGGAGAAAACAGAGGCTCTGGGAGATAGGCAGCTGGTGAGGAATAGGGCTGGGACTTGATCGGTCTAGGGAAAGTCCCCAGAGCCAAGGGGACTCTGAAGAAGGACATCTGAGCCAGACAGGGGGTCAGGTAAGGCCTTCTGGAAGCAACATGGCCTGATGAGTCATAGTGGGGAGCCATAAGTGCCCATAGAAGCCCCCTACACCAAATATGGGAAATAGTGTTAGTTTTCCTCTCCAAAGTCCAATCAATAGCAAAGCTAGGGACAGGTAACACCTGCAAGGGGGCCCTCCCTGCCTCCCTTCCTTGGGCCCCACCTCTTACCATAGCCTCAGGTCTCTAAAGTACAGCAGTTCCCACTGGGGATGTGTGAAATAGGGCTAACAGAAGGGCCAGCTCTGGCCTTGCATCTCTCCCTTGGGCCCATCTCCTGATGGGCCTGGGATCCCTGGAGACCAATGGGGGCAGTGGGCCATACTGAAGTCTGTCCTCTGCTGCTCCAACTGTATTCCTTCCACAACTTTCCCTGGACCTAAGTCAACAAGAGCCTGACCCTCACTCAACCTGCTTGCCTTCCTTCCTTGTAGTGCCAGAAAAAAATCTCCTTGCTCACACAACAATTTTCTTTTTCATTTGAAAATGGTCCGGGGCCAGGCGCGGTGGCTCACGCCTGTAATCCTAGCACTTTGGAGAGGTCGAGGTGGGCGGATCACCTGAGGTCAGGAGTTCGAAACCAGCCTGGCCAACATTGCGAAACCCCATCTCTACTAAAAATACAAAAATTAGCCAGGTGTGATGGCATGTGCCTGTAATCATCCCAGCTACTTGGGAGGCTGAGGCAGTCGCTCAAACCGGGGAGGTGGAGGTTGCAGTGAGCCAAGATGGTGCTACTGCACTCCAGCCTGGGCGACAGATCGAGACTCTGTCTCAAAAAAAAGAAAATGCTCTGGGGGAACTTCTCATTCAACTCTTACTGAATAAGAGGAGGATCCCGTATCTCCTACCCACCTACTTTTTTAGGGAATAATCCATGTAGGTATGCTATGGACCTGAGGCCATTCCTAACTGGGCTTGCCCTTTGGTGACATCCCAGAATCTGAGTCTGTGATCTGGTATAGCCTATTAGAAAGCCCCCAAAGTCTCCATGGAATGGCAACGGCCCACTGGACCAGCCCAACCAAGTTATACCTTACTTTCTCTATCTACAGGCTGCCTCCCCTGACATGGGAAGACAGACATCAAGGAGATCTGCTGGGCCCACAGGAGCTCCAAGGGAAATCACAGAAATGCTCACCTTATATATAAAACTGCTTTATTAAAAAGTCAGCTATTAGGAAAACAAAGCCCTTACAAGGGTTCTATCAAAAAGTACAAATTTTAAATAGATGCATCAGAAAAATGGCAGCCAGATATACCAGCCACAGTCACAACCTCAAAGGCCTTGTGGGGAAGGAAGGGAGAATTAGGGAGGAGGTTCTGAGAACTCAAGGAAGAGGCTGGGCACAGGGGGTCTTTGAGTGCCTGCAGAGCTGGGTCCTGGAGCTACCAGGCAAGGACCCTGCTTCGGTTTTCCTTTCCTTGGAGAAATGGAAAGTACTGGCAGGTGTAGGAAATTTTGAGACTGGAGCAGAAAGGCACAAAAGTCATTTATAAGGTATGATTGCTCACTCTAGTCCTGAGGCACATGGGGTGGATAAATGGGAGATCAGAGCCACAGGGTCCCTGGCTCTGGTCATGCTTGCCCCTGGCTGGTACCATCTCTGAGTTTGGCCACAGGTTAAATTAAGGTAGACCAAGGGGACTGCATAATCCTGGCAGCCTGGGGTCTGGAGCATCTTTAGATCAGATATGTTGCTTCATTGGCAAACTGGTGTCTGCCCCCCAAGAGATCCGCCCAATGAGGAGCAGCAGGTCTCCTGCCTAGCCCTGTCCTCTGAGTCACTGTGGGTACCCACCCTGGACAAGGAACTTCTGAGGGCAGTCTCTGCCATCCAGGATCCTGAGAAGCCCCAAGCCCCAGAGCCAGAGTTTCTCTGAATGACAGGCAGAAGCACAGGAAGCTGGCGTTGAAACCAGTCCCCACCAGCTGCTGGCCCCACACCCACGGTCACTGCTGACACGCCTCCTTGGTGACATTAGGCAGTGGGTAGGCAAAGAGGGAGAAGTCCAGAATATACTTAGGCAGCACATCCTGCAGCAGGGCCCGGGGGGCACTGCACAAGTGGTAATGCAGGCTTTCGGGGCTGGCTGGCCGGTACCAGGCCTGGCGAGCTGGAAATCGGACGTGGGGTGGTGCCCGTACCCACTCCAGCACCTGATTGGCATCAGCCTCCAGCCTCTCATAGGAGCCCACAAAGTCATAGTGCACGGCACAAGGCTGGCACAGGTGGTACACGGGCATCCAATGCTCATTCATGCGCTCAGGGTCCTCGTCCACCAGGTATCTCAGAAACTCGGGGAATGTGACATCGTCGCCTGCAGGGCTGGGCCCCGCTCCAGCCCTGTACCGCCTCACTATCTCAGCCCCATAGCGTTGTTGGTACTCTCGGATCTCGCCAAACTTGTTGCGGTAGGCAGAGAGGAGGCGTTCCAAGGGGTCCCGCACAAACAGGAACTTAAAGTAGTGCTGCAGGCGGTAGCGAATCTCTTCAGGCCGCAGGTCTGCCAGGAACACCAGGTCACTGCGGTGGTCCATCTTGAGGCGGACGTCCACGCTGTCCAGGACGCCCGCCAGCACCTTCATCACCCGCTTCCAGTTAGAGCAGGCCACCTTGGGGACGTAGCAGTAGAGGAAGCGGTAACGGTCACTTACGAGGATGTGGCGCAGCAGGGTGCGCCGCTGCCCCACCGGCAAGTCCCAGGGGTCCCGGGGCATGCCTGGCTGTCCGCACACCGCCCGCAGGGTCCTGTTCCGGACGTCCTGCCGCACTTGCAAGTCCGCGTCCCCAGCCCTCAGGGACAGGCCCCCAGGCTTGGGGGCTTTCCCGCGCCAGGCTGCGCCCTCGCGGCCGGGCGGGTGCAGGGGCAGGGGCTTCATCTCGGCCAGAATGCCCCGCTCGATCATGAGCAGCAGCCCGCTGGAGGCCACAATCACCGCGAACATCAGCATGGACGGTAGCAGCAGGGGAGGCCCCCCCAGCCCCGCCCGGGCCCTGCCCAGAGGGGCCCGCCTCAGCGCCCGGCCCAGGGGCTCGGCGCCATTTGGGGCCGCCAGCGGGGTCAGCGGGCGGGGGAACATGGTGCTCCCGGGATGGGGACCTGCGCGGGCCCGGCCGATCCGAGGGCGGCCTGGGAGGCGGGCTCGGGCTTGGGGCGGGAGGAGGGTCTGGGCCCGGAGGGAGTTGGGGAGGGGAGGGCAGGGGACAGCCCTGGCTCGTGTAGGGGTGGCCGGCTCCCGGGCTGCGGCGCCGAAGCGGGCGGCGGGCGGCGGGCGGCGGGCGCGGCGAGGGACCCGGGCCGGATGTCCCGCCCGGCCGCTCTCCACCCCCGGCCTCGCAGTGACACAGGCGCGGGGGCGGGCCCACGCCGGGGGCGGGGAGAGAGGCGGGCGCCCCTGCGGGGCGCGGGCTTGGGAGGGCGCACGCGGACCCCTACCCGGAAGAGGGCGCCTGAGTCAGGGCCACCCCTGTCCTCTGGGCTTGGGGACAAAAGCTCCTGAGACCTCGAAGGCAGAAAAGACTCGAGGTTGCTCTCGTGCAGCGTGTGTCCTTAGGGAAGTGGACAAGGGGGATTCGCCACAAACTCAGGCCTGTCCTAGCCCTTACTCCAGCAACGGGTCTGGAGGCAGGGAGGCGCGCAGCGCTCTCTCCGAGTCCATACATGCCGGAGGCTGGTCTTTCCAGCTGGAAGCGGAGTCCTCGGTGTGCTCCCCCCTGCCACTCTTACCTCCCTCCGTCCCGCAGGTCGTGGCCACTCCAGGAAGGAGAAGCAGGACTGTCAGACACTGACCAGTGTCTCCATGGTGACCCTTGTGTTTAGCAATACCTGGGGACTGACTACAGTGCTTGTCCACTGGGTAATGCTGAAATGTCTGGAAACGGAGTCTCCCCTCCTCTGCCTTCTCCTCACTAGGCATGAGGCAGTGGGATAACTGGACACTCTGGGGAGGGTCTGACACATTGGTCCGTCAGCTGCTGGTGTCGCCAACACACATTTGGAAGGGTGAGGAGCTGGGGGCACAGGACAGCAGGGAAACAGCACGCAGTCTCCTTGCCTGGAGCTAAATGTGTGCTCCATGGCACCAGACTGGTCACTTGGGCGGACAGCAGACCCAAAGTGCTTTGGATGTCAGCAACCACCATTTCCCACTGGGAACCCGGCTCAGTAGCCAGACTTCGTCCAGCTACGTGCTTGCTGCCTGCAGAGAGCCAGCAAGGCTCTGAAGCAGCAGAGGAATATTAGAGCCCTAGTGTATTGAGGACAGCGCCCAATAAGTGTTTTGTATTCATTATCTCCTTTAGTTGTTACAGCCACCCTGACAGGGAGCTAGTGTGGACATTCCCTTTGTACAGCTGAAGTAACAGAGGCTCAGGGAAGATGTGACTCAGTATGGGTGGTTCTGATTCTAAAACCTAAATTTCTGATCACGGCCCTTCAGAGATTAAAGGAGCATATCATGGAATGGCTAGAAGGGAGGAAGCAGCTGACTCGAGGGCAGACTGTACAGAGCAGGTGATGGAAAATAGAAGATACCAGTGGGAGAATGGAGCTACCAGTGATCAGATGAATTCAGAAGGGTGAGGGGACTTGAGGGATGAGGTGATACTAGAGGGCTCACTGATGGCCCCGCAATCCCAGCAACAGGAAAGCACACAGGATGAGCCAGGGGAAGGAACGGTAAAGCCTTGCAGCCTTCCAGCTCTCCAGGGCGGGCGCTCCACATCTGATTGCCCCAGTGCGTCTGCAGCCTACCACCTGTCATTTGCTGCACCAAAAGTTTGTGTGAAGGTTCTGCCTTGTCTACACTGCTCCTTGTTTCCAATAATCCTAAAGGTATACATTTCTGGTGACAGGATTTTCTATTAAAATCATATTTTCCAGTAAGTATGTTTTTTAAACCAGGAGGAAAAAAAGGCCTTAGACCTTTAAAGATTTTTTTTGATAATGTGGCTACGTGTGCTCCCTTCTGTGTTACAGGGTAGTTTTCTGTGTTAGCAGTCAGGGTGAGGCAGGGGAAGTCCTTGGGCCTGGTACTTACCTCCACACCAATTTCTTGTCTGTAAGGTAAGGACAAGCTACCACTCGCCTCAAGGGAGTCTTGTGGACAGCACACTGAAGGCAGAGCTAGAAAAATCCATCGTGGTGTCTGTGCCACCAATAACTTCTGAAAAAATGTTCCTGCCCACATGCACCATGCCTTAGCAAAATGCAGAAGAGGGTGGGGGCCGTGCTGTGGCTCCCAGGAACCTCTATGGCCTTAGAGCTGCCCCACCTGGAACATGGTCAACACTGAGGCTTCCAGGCTGGGACGGGGGCTGGGCTGAAGCAGGGGTCAGCTGGCCACAGACCCTTGGCCCCATGATGTGGCCTTCATTTCCTCAGCAAGCAAGAAGCACCAGCTGCAAGACACTGAGGCCCTAGGACAGTGCTGGCCAGTTACCCAAGGTGATGAGGAGGGATTTTTTTTTTTTTTTCTTTTCTGAGACAGGATCTCACTCTGTCACCCAGGCTGCAGTGGTATGGTCACGGCTCACTGCAGCCTCGGGCTCCTGGGCTCAAGCAATCCTCCTACCTTAGCCTCCTGACTGAGACTATAGGCATGCACTGACATGCCGGGCTAATTTTTAAATTTTTCGAGAGACATGGTCTATGTTGCCTAGGCTGGTCTTAAACTCCTAGGCTCAAGTAACCCTCCCGCCTCTGCCTCCCAAAGCACTGGGATTACAGGCAGGAGCCACTGCATGAGGCCAGTGATGAGAAGGTATTTTTACCATGTACCTACTAATTTCCAGGTCACTGGTCAGGTGAGGGCTGGCAACTGAAGTATTTCACACAGACCTAAGCAGGCACCTGTGGCCACCATGAAATCAAGAAGTCAACTCCAAGTTCCCAGTCCCTCTGTCTCCTTCCCTCACTCTCTTTTCCCCCTGCTTCCCTGCCCTCTTTGTTCATTGGCCTCAGTGAGCATCCATGCCACAGGGGTTAAGAGGGACCTCTGAAATAAGAATAGTGGGTCTCTCCACACTCACACACCAAAAGATGACAGGACACACAGGAAATGATCCTTTTCTAAATCAATACAATTTCTCAAATTTATTTTTTTCTTAAAGAAGAACTCCTAATCTCTGTCAAAAGGGAGGTGAGGAAAGGTCCTTCCTCCCTTGTAAACACTGAAATACAGATCTGGGAAACCAGGATCAACACACACAAAAAGTGCATTTTACAAAATATCAACTAAAATATATTTTACATGGATTATGCTTCCATTGAAATTCTACCAGCTGCATTTTCAGGTTCGAAAAAATATTTCCACATCTAAGAGATTTCAAAAGCATTTAAGTTCGGGGCAGCAGACCCTACCTCCTTGGAGGAGGGCCTTGATCTCCTTTCCTGCTAGGTGAGGCTGGGCTCCTTGGCAGCAAGGGCCCAGAATGAGCAGGCTCCAAGGCTGGCTCTGCAGAGCCCCCACTGCCACTCTGCCAACCTCATTTACTGCCCCATCCTCCCAGACAGACACCTTCCTCCAAACAGCTTATTCAATATAAGGAGACCCAAGTCCCTTTCCTTCAGGTTTGAGATCAGGCTTCTCAAGCATAAATTCACCTCTGAAGCCTCCAGGCCTCACCCAAACCCAATGACCAATCAGGAGCAACTCATCTACTAAGGGACAGGGCAGGGCAAGTCGGGGGAGCCCTCAGGGTTCATTTCCACCTCCCTCTGCAGCCCTGCCCAGCTGTCCTCACCCAGTGCCACCTCCTCAGCCTGCTGGGTTCGTCTGCCCCTCCTCCCTAAGGGAAGACCCAGGGCTGCAGTTCTCAGCCCCAGCCCCTGCCCCCAGGGGTATACCCTTGTGGAAGTGCTCAGCTAGCAGGTTCCCAGCGCCAGGCCCAAGCCACACTGCACTCCACTCCCTCTCCCACCATACTCCTCTTTGGTACAGATAGGAAATAACCAGGCTGCTCCAGCCCCCTCAGAGTCTCAGGGCCAGGGCCAAGGCCTAGTCTCCACAAGGACAACAGGGGACTGAGCCTCTTAGTCTACTCTGGGGAGCAGCATGAGGTGAGAACAGGGCCTCTGGGCAACAGGAACAAACTGAAAATGCAGGTCCTTAGCTCCTAGAGCAAGTGGCTGCAGCTCAGCAGGTCTGTGGACTGATACAGTGTTGATTCTTGCTGGGATGTAAATTAGTGCAATCTACAAAAGACTAGGAAAAGGGTGGCAGGGCAAGAGGAGCCACAGCACTCCTTTGGTTTGATTTCAGGTGGGTGTGGCTTGAAGAATCATGTGTGAAGTTCTGCAAGAGGTTTCCTGGAACCTCCATGTGTAAGGCAAGAGGAAAAATCTTCAACAAATCAGGTAGCAATTTTCCTTGCCCCCTGCCCCCAGCCCTCTCCCAGCACTCATCTTCCCTCCCAGACGTGACAAACCCCACAATGATCAGTTAACTTTCTGGGAAGTCAGACCCGATGGGTGGCCCTCTCTGGGAGATGGACAGGAGACTCCCACAAGTGGGCCACACCCATGACTGTGAGAGGTGGGTCAACTTGTCCCAGCACCAGTTGCTACTGCAGGGCAAAGGAGGAAAGCCAGAGAAAGGCCTCAAGTCTAGGAAGAGGAAGTCAATGCTCTGGAAGCCAGACTCTGGCTCTCTATGCCTCAAAGGAACAAGCTCAGAGCTGTACTGGGATCTAGGAAAGCCTGGTCCCAGGCTGAAGGAGAAGCGACGGGTCACAGTGGGTGAGGTAAAGCTGGCCCCCACTCCCCCTTTGAGGGCCCGGGGGAGGCTACAGAAGGGCCTGTTGGGTCTGGTTCCTGAAGGACCTTGTCCCTCCTTCCCGCCACCACCCTCCTAGGGCCCCATTTCCCTCAGGCTTGGCCCAGCCTCAGAGAAGACTACTTCTTCGGAAATCTCCACCCAGGGGAACCACAGAAGGTACCTTGGGCCAAGCTGAGAGCTCTGATGCTTTTCTTATACCCTGGCCTCCCCAGCTCCCTCCCCTGGAGCCCAGAACCCACAGGGGCCCCTGCCCTCCCCCCCAAGAAAACCACAGGCTAGCAAACTTAGGCCTCTGTGGCCCCCTAACCAAGTGCTGTGCTTCAAGCAGTGCCCCCTACTCCGAGCCCCACTTGCCCATGGGTAGCCCCAGCACGGGTATGAGGAGGCTACTGGGGGTTCTTAAGGATGCGCCCATGGCGGAAGTCATAGACATGGCGGCAAAGGAACACCAGCTCAGGGTCCGTGTCTTCTGGCACTGTGCGGTGGGGTGGGGTGGAATAGTCTGCAGAGGGGGGAACCAGTGCTGTCTTTCGGCTGGGGAGGCCTTCACCTCGGCGCTTGGCCATGGCACAGAACCTGTAGAGAGATACCATTCACTGTCTTTACTCCAGCCACTTTTGCAGGAAGACCAATTCCTTCCCTACCCTACCCTATCCTACCCTACCCTACCCTACCCTACCCTACCCTACCCTACCCTACCCTACCCAGAGAGCTAGGCTATCCTAGCTCCCCAAGAGGTGGTGCTGTCTCCACCCATCCCAGGGGTGATGTCTGCTCTGCCAACCACCAGGCTATCTTCTCTGTCACTGGAGAACCACATTTGCCAGGGCCTCCCTCCATTCACCTGCCAATTCACCTGAATTTTTTCCAAGAGCAGTAATGTTACCCCCCAACTCTGCTCCAACCATTCTACCTCAGTGTGGCAACACAATTTTTCTTCTTTCTTCCAAAAAATATCAGATGGTAGAGGCAGGCAATAAGGAAGTAAGTTCTGGGAGATTAGGCTCAGTGAGTAAGATCAGGTAGAGAGCAGAATGAGATCCTCTCGGGGAATTCCAAGCAGCCCCAAATATGCCTGGGGAGCCTGAGGGAAGAGGCCAACCAGAGGGTGCAGGGAACCACTCACCTGCAGTACTCAGCAAAAGTCAGCACATAGCACTTCTCCTCAATGCAGGCTACACTGTTCTGGTCCTGATGTCGCGATGCAAAGACTTCATTCTGCAAGGGCTCAAAGGGAGACAGGTGGAGGTTGCTACCAGGGCTGGAAAGCACCTCATTCCCAGAGCAAGGCAGACATTAACCCCTCTGCTGGGCCTGCTGACCTGAGATGACTCCAGCAAGCTTCCCTGGAAATTCAGCCTAAGTATGCCTCACCTACTGCCTCCAGGCATTCCTCCTGAGTCCCTTCTAGGTCCCCTCCTTCTCCAGAATAGCCAGGTATCTGCTCCAGCCCCTGATTGTCACTGACCTCCCAAACCCCGGCCCTGCCTAGCGTAGGAGAGGGGAAATGTTCTTCATCTTTCCAGTTAGATGAAAAGTCCCTGCAAGGGAAAGTGAAATAAAAGGTGAGCCCAGGGCACACACAGATGGCAGTCACCTCGTTTAGCACACAGCTTGGTGGAGAGACTATGGGGTGTTAGGAGGAGTCTTTCCTCCCCTCCCCTCCCATACTACAGAAAATACCAAAAGTGACCAGGTATGCAGCTCCACTTCACCTTTCCTGTTGCCAGGAGAACACATCCACTTGCTCCCACTGGCACCTGCTACCTCAAGGGTTCCCTTTCTGTTCCCCTTTTTAAGACAAAGGTTATTATTCCCTTTGAAACATGAATTGGGGCAGTGTTGGGAAAAGAGAATAAATCCTGGGCCCTTTCCCAGGTTCTCTGGAGTCCAAAGTGACAAGCGCAGGGATTTGACTACAGCCCATGGCTGCCCTCCCCCTACCACGTCTTAGTGCCATAACCTTTCCCTCTGTCTCTCCTGCCCTCCCTGACCCATCTGCCAGGCAGCTCACCTCGTGCATGCTGGGACTGCGGCCTCCCTGTAAGTGCTCAGGTCTGTAATACCACAGGAGGCTCATCATCAGCTCTCCTGGGGGGACAACACAGTAGTTATGGCTTGAACTGGCAACCTGTGTTACTTAGACAGGCAGAGAGGTTGGCTGGCTGCCCTGGAGGTTCATCCAACCTCAATACTGCAGGCTCCGGCAACCCATGTCCCCTGCCCCAGGCCAAGCATTCAGAGGCCTGGAATGCTGTTAAGCATGGAGGGAGAAGGGGGAGAAGGCACTGACAGGTGAGGTGGGGGGACAGGTGCCCAGGCTCTGCTGGCTGGAAAGGTTAATGAGCTGATCCAACCCAAGCCACAAGGTCACCCACAGCCCTCGGCAGCAGACAGACCCCAGCCGAGTGGAAGGCAGACTCTGTGCCAGGAACACGGGGAGACTCATGCCAGGTCAAACTCCAGGCAGGGGCCAATCTGGGGCCTACAGTTCTGCTGAAGGCAGCTTCCCCTTGGGTCCCCAGCCACAGGGAGAGGTACCTGACTCGGGGTTCTCCCAGAGGGCAGAGATCTTGGCCACATAAGGTGTGGAGGTCTTTCGTGGGCCTGACTTGAGAAGGACAGTGTCCCGGACTCGGATTGTCTCCCCATGCCGCTCTACCGCCTGGTAGCTCTTTCGGATGGCTGGTTCCGGCTCATCCTAGGCAACAAACCAATGACACAAATAGGCTTGCAGGGCCACACTCAGAGTAAGGACAGAGAGAGGGAGTGACATCCTTTCCATGATTTCCTCAAGGTAGTCAAACCACTATCCTTTTTTGGATGGGGCTGGGGAATTCTCATGGTTGGAGAAAGGATGAAAAAAGGGAACAGGGGTGGAAAAGTGGCCTGAAGCTTCTGGGGCTGAGCTCTGACCACCATACCCTTGACAGCTGACTCTCACTCCAAGCCCCCTAGTGCTGAGTAAGTGCTCATGCTTCCTAATGGAACAAGTCTCAGTCCGAACCCTCAAACCACTGTTATAAGGGGCACAGCCTTTGACAAATTATTTAAAGTATTGCTAAGCCTCGGCTTCCACATCTGTAAAATGGGATTAATTATAGGAAGATGGGATATACCACATAGGGTAGTGGTGAGGATTAAAGGGCATAATACTCACAAAGTGCTTAGCTCAGTTCTAGCATCTAAGAAGTGCTCAATAAATTTTATTTATTTATTTATTTATTTATTTATTTATTTATTTATTTTTAGAGACAGGGTCTCACTCTGTCACCCAGGCTAGAATGCAGTGGTGCAATCGTAGTTCACTGCAGCCTCAACCTCCTGGACTCAAGTGATCCTCTTGCCTCAGTCTCTCAAGTAGCTGGGACTACAGATGCATGCTACCGTGCTTGGCTAATTAAAAAAATTTTTTTTTCTGTAGAGACAGGATCTTGCTATGTTGCCCAGGTTGGTCTTGAACTCCTGAGCTCAAACAATCCTCCAGCATCAGCCTCTGAAAGCTCTGGGATTATATGCATGAGCCACCTTGCCCAGCCTCATTAAATTTTAGTTGATATTCTTTTTATTTTTAATTAATTACTTTTAAAAGCCAGGGTCTCACTCTGTCACCCAGACTGGAGTGCAGTGGTGCAATCAGCTCACTGCAGCCTTCAACTCCTGAACCTAAGCAATCCTCCCACTTCAGCCTCCCGGTGCACACCACCATGCCTGGCTAACTAATGTTTTTACTTTGTAGAGATGAGGTCTATGTTGCTCAGGCTCGTCTCGAACTCCTGGCCTCATACAATCTTGCCACCTCCACCACCTAAAGTACTGGGATTACAGATGTGAGCCACTGCACTTGGCCTCTTTTCATCATCTGAGATGTTCTCTGTATCACTAATTTGCTCTGCTCATTCCAACTTCCCCTATATAGACTTATCCAGAAAAGTTCTCCATTGAAAGTCCTCCATTTTACAATCCAGGGTGTAAGGGACAGAGTGAGCGGGGAGGAGAGGGGAAGACACTCACCGAGATGGCAGCCACCAGCTATGACTGTGTGTCTCCTGACCTCCCTGGGCTGTCTGGTACAGGATCAGTAGGGGGCTAGGGAAGCAAGCTGGTGGGCCAGCATGACTGGTTTCTGGGGTACAAGTAAACTGGAGTCCCTTGCCAGCTCTCAGAGTAGCTAGAACCAGGTGCTTCTAGCACCTACCTCACTGCAGGTCATGTGTCCCCACTGCCTCCCTCCCTCTCGTTATCAGCTAAGAGCTGGCGCTTACCAAGACATACACAGCCTTCTCACAGGCAGCCCCAACAGGAACCCAGCCATTAGTGCGGCGGCGACGGCGGCGGCGAGGGCGTGGGCGCTGGACACGTGGCTGCTTGGGGTGGCTAGGCCTGCGGGCAGCCTTGCTCCTTGCAGTGTGCCTGCAGCTGGAGCCCGTGCGCAGACCTGACTTAGAACCGCTGGGAGGTTTGGCGCTCTGAGGGCACGCACGGGCTACTGTCTGGGGCTCCGAGGTGGGTGTCTGAAGATGGGGGACGGGCTCTGCTGCAGGTGGCACACTGGGTACAGGGCACCCCAGGAGTGGGTGGGCGGGTGAGGCTGGGTGGCCAGCTTCCGGGAGAGGAAATTCCAACTGGCCCAGGGATCTGCAGCCTTCTAGGAAAGGGAGAGAGTGGTCAGGACAGAACAAGCAGTGACCCCCATCACCCATCTGCTTTCAGGGCCTGCTCCTGTCTTAATTCTAATTGTGCAACCAAAGGCCACTGAGGTGGCCGATGGGATCAGAGGCCTTTTTCTGGTGGACTGTCAGAGTGACTCTCCAATGGGACAGGGGTGTTTCCTGATCTTGGAGATTGGCCATCTCCCCTTTTAGTCTGAAAGAGAGGTGGTTGGAACATGCTTTTTAACTCCGAACTTTTTTTTTTTTTTTTTTTAGACAAGAGTCTCACTCTGTTGCCCAGGCTAGAATGCAGTGGTGCTGTCTTGGCACACTGCAACCTCCGCCTCTCGGGTTCAAGCATTTCTCCTGCCTCAGCCTCCTGAGTAGCTGGGATTACAGGTGCCCACCACCACACCCAGCTAATTTTTTTTGTATGTTTAGTAGAGATAGGGTTTCACCATGTTAGACAGGCTGGTCTCAACCTACTGAGCTCAGGCAATCTGCCCGCCTCAGCCTCCCAAAGTGCTAGGATTACAGGCATGAGCCGCCGCGCCTGGCCCTGATATTAATTTTCTAAGGCTTTCATAATGCTTGGGAATAGGGGTTCTGGAATCAGACAGCCTGGGTTCTGCCACTTACTAGCCATGTGACTTCAGGCAAGTCCCTCTGCCCCTCAGAGCAATATAAATAGTGGTTACGAATATCATACATATTTGGTAACTAGCTGGTTTTCTTACGAACACATTAACTCATTTCATCCTTACAAAAACCCTATGAGATAGGTATCATTACCCCCATTTTAAAGAAAACTGCGACACAGAGCAGTTACTGACTCGCCCGTAGTCACATGGCTAGGGAAGTGGGGGAGAACATTTCACTCCAGGCAGTCCGGCTTCGGAGTCTGTGCTCAATTACATGCCAAGCAGCTTCCCATATGTAAAGCACTCAGAACAGTGCCTGGTACATGGTGTTTACTGGTGTCCTTATTATTAGGGAGAGGGGATAAGCGTCTAGACTTGGGGAATGGCACAAAAAAAGAAGGAAAACCCCAAGCAGCAGCCTGTTCTCATGTCGTAAGAACTCTAACTCAAGCCACAACCTGAAACAACCAGTCTGGCCAGGGCCAACTGGTCTATAAAGTTGTTTTATAGACCCCTACAAGAAAGGATGTCGGGGGAAGGGAGACCTGGAAGGTCCAGCCCTCACCTCCCCAGCAGCAGGGCAGACCTGCTGACCAGCATGTTTCATTTCCACCCAGGAAGCCGGCAGGGAGCCTGAAGAGGCAGGTGAGGATACCTCTGCCAGTTTAGGGAAGAGAAATGATTCTGGGAGTGTTTGAACAGCCAGGGCGTGGGCCTCTCAGGTGTCTGGGTCTTGTCAGGCAGGCAGACACCAAAGCTGTGGGCCCTGATCGCATTCCATCCATGTCGGGGAACTCTGCTTGTCTGTTCTCATGGTGTACCCTCTCTATCCACACCCAGCAAAGTGATGCTCAGTCTGGGCACTTCTCTTTCAAGGCCTCTATAGCCAGAACAAAGCTGCCCTGTGCAGTAGGTACCACCTACCGAGCCTGGTACCTACCACCCTTCCCATGAACGCTGAACTTGGCCAGCATGCAGAGAGTGCCGGTTTCTAGAAAGTAAGGAATTCTAGCTTTCCTCAAGGAGGGTAGAAAGGCCTTGAGAACAACTTGGTAAAAGTCCTAATTACAATATCTAACCTGCTCTTCAGAGTCTAAGAATGGGTATCCCAATGAGGAGAGAAGAGAGGCCTTCCTGTGGCCTGTACCACTGCAATGCTACCTAACTGCCAGGCCAAGAATCTCCATAGGTAGCCTGGGCAGAGCAAGGCTGTCCAGAGCTACACATGGGGCCCTGTTCTTGGGAATGCTCCTCAGCTTGGCGCACAGACTACGGGAGTTCTCACTTCTGAAAGCCCCCTACCTTCCAGTTAGCAGCCAGACCCCAAGGGAGACCCCTGCTCAGATCAACAGCCCAACCTCCTGGGATGCCATCTCTCCGAGACTCCCCAGTACATCTTGGGCCCAGGAAGCCTCACCTGCTGCAAAAGGCATTTTGTATGGGCAGCTGCCACAGGTAGCGCCAGCGCGGCTGACAGACAGGGGCAACACTCCGCAGATGCTGTAGCCATTCACTCCAGTGTCCTCACTAGAGCAGTAGCGAGAGGAGCCCCAGGGAGGGTGCTGGAAAGGGGTGCCTGAGGGCACTGAGCTCGGAGCTAAGAGGAGCCCCTCCTCGTGAGGTGCAGCCACTGGGGACAGCTTGCCCTCAGGGAGCATGGGGCAGGGCGAGTAGCCCCCACACTGCAGCCCCTCTTGGCCACAGTACAGGTAGACGCTGCCTAGAGCAGTGAGCTCAGGCCTAACACACAGGCCATTGTAGTCGGCGGGGTTGCCAGGCATTGGCAGCGGGGACAGCTGAGGTGTGAGGAAAGAGGGCTGATGCAGTTCCTGCTTAGGGGCAGGTGACTCCTCGCCTGGGCGCCCAGGCTCCGGCTTCAGAGCCGCCTGTCCACCCATCAGCAGGGGCAGGTGAGGGCGCAGCCCCAAAGGGCTCTCCAGAGCCTTGCTCAGGGGCTGATGAGATGGCTGGATGGATGGCCCACAAGGAGTTGCAGATGGCCATGGCTCATCAGGGCAGCCTTGCCAGCCGGGTGGGCCTGCAGCCTCCCCAGAGCTGGCCCCCTGCCAAGCCTTGGGATAGTTCTTGCCATTGACCTTGGGCCACTTTGGCCTCGGGGCCTTGGGTGCTGGGGGCTCAGTGGAGCGCCCATCTACTTCTGCATGGGCACGAGGCAGCCGCAGGGGTAGCTCCCGCTCCTGGCTCAGTTTTAGGAAAGCAGCTGCGTTCAGGCTAGCCAGTCTCTTGGGAGCTGGGTCTCCATCTCGGCGGGGACCTTCATCTGGTGCTGGCTCTGGAGACAGGTCCAGACTTCCTCCTCCAAGGTCCCCCAGCCGGGGCCGCTTCTTGGAGGAGGACCAGCCCCCAGTAGCACGATCACGGTCACGGCTGCGGTGGGGATCCCCCGCTCGACTGCGGCGGGTGCCTGCCAGGCTGCTGGTGTCCTCTCGCTCCAGCAGCAGGTTATTGAGAGCTTCCGCGTTGAGGGAGGCCAGGCGCCGCTTGCGGGGCTGGGCAAGGCCAGGGTCTTCACTGGATGGGGCCGGGCTGGGGGGCTTGGGCAGGTCAGGCGGTAGCTCATCAGCTTCATCTGCACTCCGGGGACCGGCCACATTCTCCAGGCGAGTCAGCAGCACTTTGCAGGCCTTGGGCTTCTCAGGAACCAATGGGCGCTTACGAAGTGGGTAGTTCTTGCGGCGCCCTGTGAGGTGACCTGGGCTCTCGGGCATGCCTGGCTCCACACCCTCAACCCCCTGCTCCATGTTGCTGTCTTCCATCTGCAGGGGCTCTCGGCGGCCAGTGGGGCCCGAACTCAGCATGGGAAGGGACTTTCTCCGAGTGTGTGTCATGGAGTACTTCCAACCTGCAGGACAGAAGGTGGGCAATGAGAGAAGCCCTCTCTGGCCTGCTCCTGCTTGCTTTCTCTCCCACTGCAGCCTACTCAGCCCCAGGTGCAGTGATCCTGGCCTACAACTACCCTGTCTCCAGTATGGATTTTCCCGGGACTCCCTCTCCAGAGTGTGAAGGTGCAGTGGAATCAAGCTACCAGCAGCTGTGCAAGGACTGGTTCTTCCTCTTTCCTTTTAGCCTAGGGTATCTCTGAACTAAGCCCCTGAAGAGCCTAGGGAGCAATGCAGACCCCAGGGACAGGGGATAGGAGGAGCTGGTGGCAAAGCTCTTTGTTCTCCCCCTGTCCTTCTCTCACTAGATACTCATCACAGGATGGGAGGAGGCTCTGAAGACAGAGCCTCCCAAGATGGGGGACTGGGTGGTAGAAGTCCATTTATTCTTTCTTCTTTTTTTGAGAGACGGAGTCTCGCTGGAGTGCAGTGGCGAGATCTCAGCTCACTGCAAGCTCCGCCTCCCAGGTTCACGCCATTCTCCTGCCTCAGCCTCTCGGGTAGCTGGGACTACAGGTGCCCGCCACCACGCCCGGCTAAATTTTTTTTTGTATTTTTAGTAGAGAGGGGTTTCACCGTGTTAGCCAGGATGGTCTCTATCTCCTGACCTCGTGATCTGCCTGCCTCGGCCTCCCAAAGTGCTGGGATTACAGGCGTGAGCCACTGCGCCCGGCCAGGAGTCCATCTATTCTTCCAAAAGTATAACCAAGGCATTAACAACCCCCTCCCCAAACGCAGGGCTTCTGAGGTTGGCCACAGGAGGACAAGAAGACAGACAGTGAAGAGTTGAGATGGGGAACCTGCCTGCTGGGCCATGAAGGCAAAGTTCAGTCTCTGAGGACTCCTCCCCTGGCACATAAAGCAAGACTGCCACAACCTGGGTCTAGCTGGAAAAGCTCTATCAAGGGTGAAGTCCTGGCTTTGAGGGGCCTGTGGTGGAGAAGTTTCAGCTTTGAGGGGCCCATGGTGGAGACGTCTCAGGTTTGAGGGGCCCATGGTGGAGAAGTCTCATTTGAACTTTGGTTCAAATTCCAGGCAAGAGCAGCCCAAAGGGTGCCAGTACCCAGGGCAAGGGTAACAGTAAGGCCGGGATCAGCATATTCCTGGGGGTAGAGAAAACCCAGGGACTGTGCGTAGACCTGCCACACAGCTTTAAACCCCTGCCGGCCACAAAGAGTTGGGAAAAGAAAGTACCAAAGAGAAGCACTAACACAGGAGACAAATGAGCTGCCTTGTTAGTTGTGCTCGGTTCTCCCTCTTTGTAGGCAGGGGCAGGATGCAAGGAGGTGGGGAAGAGTCTCAGGAAGCCCAGAGCCCCTGACAGAAAATGCAAATGACCAGGAATCATCCCCTAACTTTGCTTGGCAAAACACTCCAACATACACCTGCAGCAGCCTGGGTCCCAGTTCTGAGTGAGAAGCCGGAGCTGGCTGTGCACTGGAAGCTGGCATGGCCGAGACAATGAAGAACTCCAGGGGGCGGTGGTCAGAGACTACGGGGCTGTTCACTTCCTACCACTCAACCCAAAGCACAGGGGCTGTCAAATAAGGTGCCAGACAAGTTCTGTCCCTCACCAGGCACCCCTGCGACCCATCCCCACCCAGCAGGCCCAGGCTTTTCAGCTTAATTTCCCCACTGCTATTGCTGTTCACACTCATTCTACAGAGGAACTGAGAGCAGTCCCTGCTGGGCCAGGATTTAACCCTGAAAGTCTCAAGCCTGAGGGCTCCCAGGGATTCCTGAATCTTTCCCTGTTAGCTCCCATGGCCTTGGGCCAGTGGGTGGGGTCACTGGACACCTCCTCTCCAGAGACATGCTGCATTGAGAAAGAGTGCTCAGAAAACCAGGCTGAGGGTGGTGTGGGCAACCTTCACCCCTGAGAAAGGACACGGAAAACTGGAAAGGAGAGGCAGCATGCCAGGCTTTGCTCTGGACACGTGCGGGGACTTGCCACTGCTCAGAGACCAGGCCCCGGGCAAGACAGAGTCACAGAAGGCAAACCCATTCATTCCTGAAGCACAGACGGAGAGCTCCTAAAAAATCCCAGGCATCTGCTAGGCTCCATAAGTCTCTTTCCTGCTTCTAATCAGGGTGACCACCCATCCCTGTCTGCTCAGCAGGCTTATTGGCAATGCCCGGCATGGTGGCTCATGCCCATAATCCCCACACTTTGGGAAGCCCAGGCGGATGGATCATGATGTCAGGAGATCAAGACCATCCTGGCTAATACAGTGAAACCCTGTCTCTATTAAAAATACAAAAAAAAAAAAAAATTCAGCCGGGCATGCTGGCATGAGCCTGTAGTCCCAGCTACTTGGGAGGCTGAAGCAGGAGAATCACTTGAACCCAGGAGGTGGAGGTTGCAGTGAGCCAAGATCGTGCCACTGCACTCCAGCCTGGGCGACAGAGTGAGATTCCATCTCAAAACAACAACAACAACAACAACAACAACAACAACAAAATCCCAATTCCTATAACCCACAGGCCCTTCTCTCATATCCAGGCACCCCTGTGCTGGAGGTGGAGGAGCATGCAACGAGAAGCAGCAGAAGCACATCAGTATTTCCTAGGGAGCCCAGGTCCAGCCCTCCCCAACTCCTAAACGGCCTGGAGGTGATGCATGAGTGAACAGACCATGCATTTGAGAAGGGGCCAAAGCCCCTCAACAGGCCCCAAGTTACCAGAGGGGCTGGGCCTGGGAACGGCTGGGAGCCAAGGTGGAGATCACCTGGGCTTGTCGTCTTTGAGGATAAGGACACAAAGTACAGAGTGAGGAGAAGGCGGCTGGGAAAGACAGCACAGGGAGGTGCTGTCAGGCCTGGCTACTGGAAGTGTTCTTAGCAGGGGGATGATTGGCCACCCCTGACCTCCTGCTGGCTGGGAGACTGGCTGCATGGACAGATGGTCCTCAGATCTCGGGATAGTTGTCCCCACTCAGTCTTCCCCTCTCAACACACAGAGGTCTCAAGCAGAGAGAGGTGGGAAGGGAGTCAGTGCCTTGACTACACAGCTTCCACTTTCAGGAGTCTGAGCCCAGAACCTTTGAGAATCTGTTCCCTGTGGACTAATCTTGCTCTTTAACCTCTCATTCAGCTTTCCAGTCCCTCAGGGACAACCACTACTCCCCTGGGGGGTAGGGTGCTGACGATCCCGGGAAGCCTCTGAATCACAGGGAGCGAGTCACATTTCCAAATTGAGCAGAACAGCCTCCTGCTAGCCTCCCTAAAATCTGCCAAATCCCCTGGCACTCGCTAAAAACACCCAAGGCCATCAAAAGCACATCGCAAAACAACTCCTAGCTTTCCTGTGGTGCAAAGTCCAGCCACTCAGCATCCTAAGGAGAGGCTGGGGTCTGCTGCCTGCCTCTCGCTGCACTCCATTCTGGGGAGAGCATGTGTGAGTCATGCTTTGAAGCCAGTCGAAGAAGCAAGAAGCTCGGCTGCAACTTTTTCCCTGGGGTGGGGCTGGATGGAGGGGCTACAAGCCTGCCAGGGTCCCTCCAACCCACAAGGGATGGCCCAGCTATCGGGCTGGTTGGGGAGAGGGGATCCCAGCAAGGTAGCAGGCTTGGTTCCCCTCTCCTAACCGCGCCAATCCTCCTGCTGCCCCTCTCACTTATACACTAGCCACCCAGAAACTTTCAACCACTGCTAGGGGACAAGGTGCGCTGGGTGCTCTCAGCACTATCCCCTCCTCTCTGGGAAGCTGTGTCCTCCCAGACACGCACGGGTGGTCCATGCCCTCTTGGGAAGGTCTCTAGGAGGGATTCCCAGGGCACTTTCTTGACACTAAAAGATGTCAAGAAAGCTCTCGCTGGAGAAAACCAGTCTGATTGTCCCCAGCTCTGACACAGCTGCCAGAAAGGATAGCGGCTGGCTGGTGGGCATCCAGGCTAAAGACCCAGAGAACCACAGGTTGAATCCCAAATCCTCAGAAGTGTACTCTAAAGACAGTAAGTAAACAGGCCACCTTCACCTCAGGGGCATCAGGATCTCAAAATCGAGGGGGAGGTCAGACCCAGCTAAACTGTCACAGTAGGGTCTGGGTGTAGTCATCTCCACAGAAGCAGAAAGGGACAGACAGATGCCCTGCTCTGGCCCTCAAGCTGCAGCAGCACCATACACCAACCCCACCAGCACGAGCAGAGCACAACCAAGGTGCTTCATGCCGGGCTGAAGGTTCAAGGGAGAGTCAGAGGCCCAGGGGAGCACGGGGTGCTGGCACTGCTCTGGGGAAACAAGGGTGAGGGCCTGGAAGGGCAGGTCACAGCCCAGATCACTCCCACAAGCAGAGGCTGCCTGGGGCAGGAAGTGGCCCTCAGTTGTGGTTGCTGCTCTCCCCTTACCCACCCAGCTCTGGGTTGCACCCCGCACACCATCCTGAGGGTTTCGGGACTACACTTTAAATTTTGCTTTTCAGGCTTCTTTGGTTTTTCGTTTTTGTTGTTTTTTGTTTTTGTCTGAGACAGGGTCTTGCTTTGTTGCTCAGGCTGGAGTACAGTCGCGCAATCATGGCTCATGGTAGCCTCGAACTCCCAGACTCAAGTGATCCTTCCACCTCAGCCTCCCGAGTAACTGAGACTATAAGCGCGTGACACCATGCCCAGGTAATTTGGTAGAGACAGGCTGCGGGAGGTGGGGGGTGCGGGGGGTAGAGGGCCTCACTATGTTGTCCAGGCTGGTCTCAAACTCCTAGGCTCAAGTAATCCTTCCGCCTTGGCCTCCCACAGTGCTGGGATTACAGGCATGAGCCACTACACCCAGCCCAGTTTATTTTTAATGAGAGGGAGGGATTCAGGGGAGCCTTAGACAAGGGCAGATCAGGTCATCTGGGTGAGGGCTGGGAAGGACCCTGCCCCATTAGAAGCCACCTCCTTCCAATTACAGCTAAAACCACAACTGGAGCTGAGTTAAGCATTGCCCTCCTCTGCATTCTCTCTTGGAATAACCCCTCCCATCCGTGAAAGGAATAAAACACTTGTCATGAGCACTGAATTTCTTGAATCTTCTATCAGAGAAGAAATGCGGCAAGAGCACAAAACCAGGCTCCTTTTCACTTAAAGTTAGTTGCTGTTACTTTATGGAGAAACAGGTGAAGCTGCTGAAATTCTTATGGTAAAGCCAGGTAAAGACATAGCTGGTAGTGAATCTCTTAAAGAGCTGGTAAAGCAGAAAGAACCAAAGCATTGAGTCAGGCAGACCTAGATTTAAATGCTCTGTCCCTCCTGAGCAATGTATTTAACTTTTCCAAACTCCAGATCCCTCATCTAAGATGGATATACCAAAAAGAGTCTTCCTTAAGAGCGGTGGTAAGCAGAGGCAGGCAGGCCAACCTCCCCCATCCTTCCAACCCAACAGAGGAGGGCAGCTGGCCCTGGCTGGCCATTCCCCACAGCAGGAGCCCGGGACAGATTCCTCCTACCCCAGTGAGAAATCTGAAAACCCAAGCTTGCACCTGAACTTTGCTCTGCCACTATTCCACTAAAAACACCTAAGTGCCCACCCCAAGGAAAGATAATAATGATGACACTCCTCCTTTTCCCTTGCAGGACCCAGTGTGGGGTGAGTTGGGGGGGGGTTCAGTTTACAACTCAGCAAGAGGGCCGGGGCAGAAACTATCCCAACAGACCCTGAACAACAGCTCTGTGCCTCTGAGAAATACTCAACTCTACAGTGAAAGGCCAAGTTCCTCAGATGCTAACGGCAGGGCTAAACCCACAACGTGAGGTCAGAGGGTGTGCGTCCTGCCTGTCTTGCCACCTGAATGAGGCTTCAGTGCAGGCACCCATGCAGAGCAGAAGTCTCAGCTCCACAGCACAAAGCTGCAAGGAGCACTGTCCTCAAAGAGAGAGAGAGCAGGGACCTCAGCCACCAGCCCTGCCTCCTCAGTGCCCATTCAGCCTCACTTGCTGCGGGCACTCAATTCATTCTGCAACCAGACTGGGAGCCTAAAAACACCTGGGCAAGAAGCACGAAGTGCAGCTGAAAGGAATTGGCCTGATCCATCTGGACACAGGCTTGCTTTTAGACTGCCCTCAGGTCTGGTGGCTGGGGCTGAGGTCAAGAGAAACAAGAGTATACCTCTCATATCTAGAAGTTGCTGTACAACACACAGATCCCTGAGTGAGGAGAGTGGGCAGAGAGCATTGTGTTTTAATCATACCAGTGTTCTGCCTTATGAACTTTAACCTGACAAATTAGAAGGTAATCACTTGCAATAAAAAACTAGTCTTTAGAGGCTTTCTTAAAAGGCACATGTCCCTACTTTAGGCAACGTGCCTTCCCCCAGCTTCTTCCCAGTACACAACTCCTGTGTGCATAAGGTAGACCTGCATCCACAGGTGCTAGCCCAGCTAAGCCTGCCTCTCATTCTCAGGCACACAGCACCTCTTGTGACCTTTGCCCATTCAGCCAACATTTGCTGGCCCCCCACAGCAGAGGGGAGACCTGTGTGGGGCTGGAAGCCATTTCACGCCACTGCTAATCCTATGTGGCCTTAGTCAACGGCTTGAACTCTGAGCCTTGGTTTCCTTGTCTACACAGCAAGGTTGTGAGGATTAAATTAAAGAAGAATGTGTGTAAAGTGCCTAGCAGAGTTCCTGGAATACAGTAGGTTCTCAATACAAGCTCATTTGTTTTCTCTTTCCCCTACAAGCACCAGACTGAGTGCTGGAAAAAATGCAAAAGACTAAGAGTTGGAGCATGGGCTGGTAGGAAGACAGAACAAGATAGTGTGACAAGGGCTATAATGGACTGTTCAGAGCTTGGCTGAGGGGTTCCCCCAAGGCAGCTTCTCAGAGGGTACATATGAGCCAGGCATTTAGACACTGAGGGCCTACTTTATGCCACGTGTACCGTGGGAACAAAAGCCCAGTAGGGAGTGGGCAGCACTCTGAGAAATTCATTTCATAAATGTTTGGATGCAGGAAGGGGTGACAAACAAAACCTAAAGTCTTTTTTTTTTTTTTTTTTTTTTTTTTGAGACGGGAGTTTATGCTCTTGTTGCCCAGGCTGGTGTGCAATGGCGCGATCTCGGCTCACTGCAACCTCTGCCTCCTGGGTTCAAGTGATTCTCCTGCCTCAGCCTCCCGAGTAGCTGGGATTACAGTCGCCCACCACCACGCCCAGCTAATTTTTGTATTTTTAGCAGAGACAGGTTTTCACCATGCTGGTCAGACTGGTCTCGAACTCCTGACCTCAAGTGATCTGCCTGCCTCGGATTCCCAAAGTGTTAGGATTACAAATGTGAGCCACTGCGCCCGGCCCAAAAGCTAAAGTCTTTTTTTTTTTTTTTTTTTTTTTTTTTTTTGAGACGGAGTCTCGCTCTGTCACCCAGGCTGGAGTGCAGTGGCGCGATCTCGGCTCACTGCAAGCTCCACCTCCTGGGTTCACGCCATTCTCCTGCCTCAGCCTCTCCGAGTAGCTGGGACTACAGGTGCCCACCACCACGCCCGGCTAATTTTTTTTGTATTTTTAGTAGAGACGGGGTTTCACCGTGGTCTCGATCTCCTGACCTCGTGATCCGCCCGCCTCGGCCTCCCAAAGTGCTGGGATTACAAGCGTGAGCCACTGCGCCCGGCCAAGCTAAAGTCTTAAAGCAGGAAACAAATGCAACTTTTCCCAGACTCGCCCCTATTGGCTCCATGTAGGATGACTCCAGGCAGGGGCTGGGGGGCACCCCTTAACTCTGGGCTAAGGCTCCCTCAGACCCTCCCATCCAGATGCCACACTGCCCAGGATCAGCCAGAGGCAAACCTACACCTGCAGCAAGACTCATTTGCTCTGAGCAGCTAACAATGTGGGAGGAATAAAACAGGGGACAGGGCACCCCAAAGCTCAGCAACTGGCCTCAGCAGAACCGGGGAAAACCTTGTGCTACTGATGCACCATTCTTCAAAAAACATGAACAGCTCACCAGCCTTCTCCAAGCACCTGCCCAGGAATGGCAAAGAACGTGTGTTGGTTCAACCACCAGGACATTACATGGACCAACAACTTAGATTTCTAAAATGGCCTGCCAAGACTACAGGTGCTAGCTCTAGTCCTGAACAGAAACTAGCCAGCCAGGCCAAGATGGAGCTCTGCCTCCAGCCTCCTCAGCAGAGCACTAACCTCCTGAATGAACCAGCTGTGAGGAACAAGATCCAAGACCAGGCCTCCCCCACACTCCACTAGCAGGAGTAGAATCGCAAGGCAGATCCTATCAGAGTTATGGGCACCCTACCCAAATATCACTCACCTAACTAGTTAAGTGGCTAGTGCCACCTCCAATAGGATGCCAGCCCTATGGGGACAGGTAGGCTCTGTCTTCCTTAACAGTAAATCCCACCCACATGACTTAATAAGAGCTTAATAAGAATAAATGAAGATCTGGCTGTCCACCTGCCCCACCCTGTGTAAAAATCTTTATCCTAGACTTAGAGCACCACTTGGAGCTCAAGACAAGAGCCATCTGACCTCCAAACTCTCCTCCATCCCCAGGAGTCCACTGTGCATCTTCAGTTTAATCCACAGTGCAACAAGGTTACAATAGGAAATCTCTTGTATTTTCATGGCACAACCCTCCTTCATTACCATCCATTTTCATTTTCTTTTCTTTCCTTTTTTTTTTGAGACAGGGTCTTGCTCTGTCACCCAGGCTGTAGTAGTAGTGCAGTGGCACAATTATAGCTCACTGTAGCCTCGAATTCCTGGGCTCAAACAATCCTCCTACCTCAGCCTCCCGAGTAGTTGAGATTACAGGCACACACCACCATGCCTGGCTAATTTTTAAATTTATTTTTATTTTTGTAGAGACAAGGTCTCACTATGTTGCCCAGGCTGGTCTCAAAGTCCTAGCCTCAAGTGATCCTCCCATTTCAGCATCCCAAAGTGCTGGGATTACAGGCATGAGTCACCATGCCTGGCCTCATCCTCTTTCTTCTCTTTCCCAAGTTGCCCAGCTACCTCTGGAAAGCATTCCACTGGCTGTGGCTGCCCCTAAACCATTAAGCAAGTGAATGTAGTACTACAGACACGTATATCAAGACAAAGAATGTCACAGATATGTGAAATCGGGAGCAAAGAACTAAAGTTAGCATTATCAGTCCCCAGACGCCCTAAGTGTGCAGGGTTGGAAATTTCTGATTCACTGCAGAAGTGACTACTGTAAAAGGATGGTCAATGTTTGTCAAGCACTCACTATGCACCTGGCGAGGTCCTAAGCACACTACATTCACTATCTCATTTATCTTCACAACAGCCTTATGAGCTAGTTGTTACCATTTCATCCTAACAAGGAAAAAAAAACAGGTACAAAGAGTTAAAAGGAAGGCTGGGTGCGGTGGCTCACGCCTGTAATCCCAGAACTTTGGGAGGCCGAGGTGGGTGGCTGAGGCTGGGAGTTCAAGGCCAGTCTGACCAACATGGAGAAACCCCGTCTCTACTAAAAATACAAAAATTAGCCGGGCGTGGTGGCACATGCCTGTAATCCCAGCTACCTGGAAGGCAGAGGTTGCGGTGAGCCGAGATCGCACCATTGCACTCCAGCCTGGGCAACAAGAGTGAAACTCCGTCTCAACAAAAAAAAAAAAAGAGAGTTAAAAAGAGATGCTGGGTGGGAGTGGTGGCTCACACCTGTAACCTATAATCCCTGTGCTGTGGGAGGCCAGGAGTTAAGAGACCAGCCTGGGCAATACAGTGAGACCCTGTCTCTACAAAAATAAAAAATTAGTCGGGCATGGTGGTGTGTGCCTGTAGTCCCAGCTACTTAGGAGGCTGAGGTAGGAGGATGGCTTGAGCCCGGTAGGTGGAGGTTGTAATGAACCACGATCACGCCATTGTACTCCGGACTCGGTGAGAGAGCTGGCTCTTAAGAAAGAAAAAGTTGCTAGGATTGAGGACAGAGGTGAGCCATCCCGGCCTCTACACCAAGGCCCACACTTCCTGCACTGCAACACACTGCCTCTACTTAGGGCATCACAGGAGAGCTGCTGGATCACAGACCAAGATGCAAGATAACTTGCACGTTATTTTATTTTTCTGTGCTTTAATTATTGGCATTAACACACATTATTAGTTTTCCCACCACAGAGGAACTAAAGATGTACTCCAATTAAATGGCATCTATGGGCTAGAACATAAATACAATTAAAAAAATTTTTTTTGAAAGAAACTTTTTTTTTTTTGAGATGGCGTCTTGCTCTGTCATCCAGGTCGTGCAGTGGCGCGATCTCGGCTCACTGCAACCTCCGCCTCCCGGGTTCAAGCGATTCTCCTGCCTCAGCCTCCTGAGTTGCTGGGACTATAGGCGCCCACCACCATGCCCGGCTAATTTTTGTATTTTTAGTAGAGACGGGGTTTCACCATGTTGGCCAGGATGGTCTCGATCTTCTGACCTCGTGATCCACCTGCCTCCCAAAGTGCTGGGATTATAGGCGTGAGCCACTGCACCTGGCCGAAACAAACATTTTATATCCTAGAAAAAGGTGAGATGCTAAGAAGTTAAGTCTGGGCTAAATAAATAAATGAATAAATGAGACAGCTTCAAAGATACGTTGTCCTGATTTTATACTAAATCCAGAAAAAGGTAACCCCCAACCATGCATCTATCCAATATCTCTCGTCTCAGGTGAAATTCCCTTCCCCCAGCCCAGACTGCAATGAAGACTAAAAACTGGTCATCATGCTCTAAACTGTCATCTTAACATACAAAGACATATTAACTGCCCCTTGTCTACCTCTCTCTGGGCCACATAAATTCAAGTCCTTTCAATTTCTCTGGAGATTATCTCTCAGTTATTCAATCATTTTTATTTTTATTTATTTATTTATTTATTTTGGAGACAGAGTCTTCCTCTGTCGCCCAGACTGGAGTGCACTGGTGCGATCTGCAACCTCTGCCTCCTAGGTTCAAGCAATTCTCCTGCCTCAGCCTCCTGAGTAGCTGGAATTACAGGTGTATGCTACCACACCTGGCTCATTTTTGTATTTTTAGTAGAGACGGGGTTTCAGCATGTTGGCCAGGCTGGTCTTGAACTCCTGACCTCAAGTGATCCACCCGCCTCAGCCTCCCAAAGTGCTGGGATTAAAGGTGTGAGCCACGGCACCTGGCCTCAATCATTTTTATAATTCTTTTTTACATTCTACCCCTCCAGGCACAAAGCAGGAGATACCCCTGACTACTGAGGAAGGCCCTGCTGGCCCTGACTATGGTGGAAATGTGACTTCACCCCTCCTTCGGGCATACTTGTTAGGATCTCCTGGCATCAAGCGGCACCCTAATAATACCTTTCCCACGATTTCTACATAGGTCCTCTAAAAAACAGTAATTCACCTCTAAACCACCTGGCCACATGAGAATGTGATTAAACACTGTGGACAGGTAACCAGAGTTGGAGAAGGGTCTGTGTGGGCTGCCCCTCTCCACTGCACGCAGGAAGCTGAAAAAGCTGCACCGATGGAGGCTAAGAGTCCCCAAAAGGCATTGGAGATGGAACAAAAGTAGGAGCCATCAACACCACTCCAGGTGAGATCCCTGGGGTCAAGAGAATGGCAGAAAGGCAGGTCCCATTCTCCTTACCCAAGGACAGGAGGTCAAAGCACCTCTTTTCCCCAAACCCACTGGAAAAGGAACACATGCAAGAAAAAATATTGAGACCCAAGTTCCTGCCTGACATTGATAACGTGACTAAGAAAAGTCACTTGTTTTTTTCAGTCAGCTAACTTGGTCACAGTGCTTAGAAATAAGTTCCCAATTCAAATCAGCGAGGCTGAGAGACAAACCCCTTTTTTTCTCCTGGTGGACTGGGCCTGCAGAGGATCTTAAAGACAATGTTATTTTTTTGTGTGGGGGGGACACTGAGTCAAGTGAATAACCATCCTTGCAGGTGTTTCCCACTGGGAAAAATGAAATCTGATGACCCCACTCCCACCCACAGGGACACAACACAAAGTCCTGGATGTGACTGTACTCCAGGGCCTGCTTACCAAGTCACCTGGGGCAGGACACCAACACCCCTGTTGGAACCCCAGGGCTGGGCCGGTGTTCAGTGAGGGTGCTTGTCAGGCCGTCTGGCCCTTAGCAGACCATGTGCAGCCTCACTGCTGCTGGTGCTCTTCCTCCTCCTCCTTTTTAGCCATTTTACTGCTCATTAGTGGCAGTACCAGGAGGTGGGCAGGGGAACATAAAGGAGCTGAAATTCAAACCAGCCCATTTTACACCAGTTAGGTGCCTCCCATAAAACCGCGCAAGATTTCTTCATCCAAGACCTCCCTGTCCTCTGTCCCGTGGAGGTCTAAGCAGCCTGAGGGGTCAGGAGCTACACAATCTCCAGACCCCAGGATCAGGAGCCTCTACCTCTAATTATCATGAGCTCTTGACTGCACATGGTATTTTCTGTCACTTCAGGGTTAACAGGCATTTCCAGCCATGAGCTGGCCCATCAAGTCAAGGCCAGGAAACCTGCAGAGCGGGAGTGCTGGGGCTGCCCTCAGAACCGAAGCACACTCTCCTCCTTGTCCCTCCAAAGTCCCCGGCACAATGGCAAGTTCACAAAGGAAGTGAGCCTTGCCAGACTGTGCTAGCAAATTCCCATAAATACTTGGGTCGGGGTAGTACTGCTTATGTAAAATGCTTCCCCATTGAGAGATGCTGCTTTATTTACATTCTTCGCAACCCATTCATAAAAAGGAGGCCCTTTAATGTCGGGGCTGTTCGTATAATGCTCCATAAACTCGGCAGCTTCGCCTGGCAGCCTTAGTTCAACACAGGCTACTTCTCAACTCCAGAGACTTTTTTTCCTTAAGGTTTTTTTTCTCCTTAATGACTCACCTTGCGACAGGGTGCTGAGGCCAGATGTTGCCGGAGCAAGGCCAAGAGGAATAAGAACAGATAAAATGAAAACACACAAGTCCTCCTGGATGCTGGAACACAGAGGTGAGGAGGAATGAGAATAATTTTGAAAATTCCCCATAGAACTCCAATTTGAAGCATGTATGCTAAGAGGCTGAATTCCTTCCAGGTTTACTAAAACTTCCTTTCTGGATGTCAAATGCTCCCCAACTTACACCTCTAACCAGAGAAGGTGTGAAAGGGTTTTTTTTTTTTTTTTTTTTTTTTAACCCAAAAGGAGCTCTCTCTGGTTTTTAATTTGCACTGGGGATGAATAAATAAACAGAAATTTTCTCTGTTTCTTGATAGAAGTGTTCCAGGGGCTGCTGGCTCCAGAAGGGGCACAATTTGCTCGGAGTGAAGAAACTCAGGCAATGCCCGGAAAGAGAGGAAGGACTGTGTTCTAGCACACACAGCAAACACAGCTGAGGAGCTGAGAAGAGAGCCCAGGAGATGCATTCTGAGGTAGCTTTTCCCCTGCTACAGTAGAAGGAGGAGAGAAGTAGTAGGGATTTTTTTTTTTTAATTGACAGGGGAGCGGTCTGCATTGCCATGGCAACTGTGAGGGGTGGCCTTCCCGCGTAGAAGGGAAATGCTGGTCCATTAATCATCAAACTGGGGCACAAAAGGGAGGTTTGGGGGAAAGGGGATGGATGCAGAATATATTTTTTCACTATCTAGCCTCTAACCAGTCATCAGTCCTCTTTCCCGTTTCCCCCATGGTCCAGGGTTGACGATGAACAAAAAAAGAAGACTGAGAAAGCAGGGATTGTAGCTTTCCTTTATGAGCGGTCCAATGTGGGGCTGATTGTGCCTCTTATGTTGGTGGTGCCCCCATAAACACCTCTTCCAAACCAGCCCCAAAAGTCCCATCTATGGGCCAGACCCAGGAGTATTTTTCTTTTCTGTGCTCAGAATTTTGTTTTCTCCCTCATTTGCACCCGGTTTGAGAAGAGATAAAACATATGGATTCATTTAGCATGAACAACAAGGAAAACTACATAAGAGCAGAAAGCCGGGTAGAAAGAATGGTGGTCCGGTGAGGTAGGAGGAAAACAGGATTACAGCCCTTTTCCAATGTCTATATGGTATCACATAAGCAATCCACAGGACTCTTCACCAGCAGAAATATCAGAAACAGCTGTTAAATTTCCCATTTACAGCACCCCAAACATGCCCTATCCATATGCCTTTGACAGAAAGGGCTGGAAACCTCCAAGGACTCCAATTTGAGCATTTCTGGAGAAGCTGAAAGGAAGGTCTCCCTCTTGTTCCTGCCTAACTCAGCAACCAACCACATTTACTCACTCAACAAAAATGATGTGCACAGCACTGTGCAAGAAATACCAGAATATTCACACACACACACACACACACACACACAGCTTTAACACTCATATCGTTCCTGTCCTTAAGAAACTTCCAACCTACAAAACCACTCAAGAGGATACCACGTTAGAAAATCCAGAGTCATAAGCTCAGGCGGGGATGACTATGTTGGCCTGGAGTGGTCTGAGCAACAACCAGACTAAGGACAAGTGGGATTCAAGTGGGAGTAAAGGAAGGGGAGCGGCAGCAGTGAAGATGCAGGAAGAAAAAATGTGCATGGTATGGCTAGGGAAGAGCTAGAGGGGACACTGTCTAGGGTCAGACTGCAGGGAACGGGGAGCCATTGCAAGTTTGTGAGAAGGGGAGTGACACCGGGAAGGGGTGTTTTAGGAAGAATGACCTGGTAGCTGCATACAGACTGGATCAGAAGGGCCAGGAGGGAAAGGGAGGCTGTAACAACAACACAGGCCTGACATGGGGACAGCAGGGCAACAGAGAGGAAGAAAGAGAGGGAGATATCAAAAATAACCTAATCACCGGCTAAACTCTCCGGAGCAAACCCTCCTTAACACCAGATCCAACCGGCGTGAGTCTCCTGCCAGGTAAGAGCCCTACCAAAGAGGGAAATGCTATTTGGGCAACTCCCCTTCATATTCCAGTGGCCAGACCACGTCATCCCCTTCTGACTGCCACCAAAAGAAATCACATGCCGTGTAGCCTCACAGAAGGCACAAAGGCCTTGAGATTCATCATCACTCTCTGGATTTTAGACATGCAATTAAATTATCTCAGAACAAACTTTAGCCTCCTGAGTGAGGTAATACCTCCCTTTCTCACAAGCCTCAGCTCCACCCAGGCTGGGGTCTAGATCATTCTAGGGAGGTCCATGGGGGGTGGCCATGAATAAACTCCCATGCCCATGCTACCCCTCTGACGAGGCAGACAAGCAGCTTTCCCAGGTGGTATTACAGCCAACCACAGTCGAGAGCAGCTTCTAACCAGCCCTACCTGAGGTGGGACTCGAACTCAGATTCTCAGCAAAATCCACATTCTAAAACAGCCTGAGTTTCCCTGTCCTTATGATCCCAACTCTTCTTTTGGGTGTGGGGTTCACACAGGGGGCATGGGAGCTCTGAATGAGTTTTTACAAGCAGGTAAACAACATCCAGCTCACAGCTGGTCACTGGTGGAGTTGGAGGCACTCACAGCTTAAGCCAGTGGTTCCTAAGCGTCCTCCAAGCTGGCCAAGGACAGTGGTGCCCCTCCAAGACATGTGGTCCCTCTGGGCTCTTTTTCTCCTTTTTTTTGTGGAAGATAGCGAGGTGAAGAGAGTAGGGAAGAAAGTCTCAGGTGGCACAAAGTAAAAGGACTGGAAACCTTTTTATTTCATTATTAAATTCCTGCCTGGATTTATAAACTCAGCTTCTCATTTCTCTAAGTGGGTACCTTCGTGGCTAAGGAAAAGTGCTGGAGGCAGCTGCGGAGGGCTGGCGGGAGCCCACGGGGTTGGGGGTGTCTCTTGTCCTAATCAAACTAGTCTTCTGCACTTCTAACACTGTCGACAATGGGCAACTAGGAGATGTCCCAGGTGGGGTTAGACTTCTGCCTGTGGGCAGACTCTGCCTGTTGAAAAACCCCTCATTCTTGACAGGCTCTACAGCGGCTCGCCTCGGTGAGTAGCAACCCCGTCGCCACCAGCCAAAGCACATCATGAGCATACACCCCCACCCCTGCCCCTCGGCCCCCGGCAAGTAGACCCCACTTCCCAGAGCCTCGAGGCCAAAAGCGAGCGGCTAGAGCGGCAAGGCAGTGCCGCAGCTCCTCCCGGCGGGCGCCCCGGCCCCCGCAGTCCCCGGGGCAGAGTCCGGCCCCGTCGCCCGCCCCTCGGAGTGGGTGCCTCGGACCCGCTCCCCTCCCCGACGCCACCACCTGCGCCCGCTCCGGCGCCGCCTTTGTCCGGCGCTTCACTGCCGAGCGAGCCCCTCGGGCCCGACCTGACTCGGCCCCCAGCCCCAGAGGAGAGGCGGCGGAGCGAGCAGGGCAAGACCAGGCCGGGCCGCGAGCACAGGGTCCCGCTGTCACTTGGAGGCGGTCTGACAACTTCGATTCCCCCCGCCCCACCTCGGACTCGGCCGCCGCCCCGCAAGGTCCCCGCAGGGCCTCCCGCGGCCCACACTCGCTTTTCGAACCGGTCCCCTTCCGTCTTCGGCGCCTCCCTTCCTCTCAGCCCGATCGAGTCGGGTCTACACTACTCCCCACCACCGCCCCCGGCCCGGCGCGGCCCTCATCCCCTACTCCCCATCCAGCAATAACCGGTCAGCTCCCAGCGCGGGAGGGCGCCCCCCACCCTAAGCGGGCGATCCCGCGGCGCCGCCCCCAGCCGCGGCCCCTTGCCTCGGGGACCGCGATGGGGGAGGGGGCGCGGCGGGGGCCTCGCCGCCCGCGCACTCGGAGGCGAGCCGGCTCCGCGGCGGCGAGGGAAGACCGGCGTCCTCCCGCCCTCCGCAGCTCGGGACGCCCGCGCCGCCGCCGCCCGGCCGAGCTGCCACCCTGCGGCCGCCACCCACCCCGCCCCCGGCCTGCAAGGCGGGCGGCCCCCGGGGGCTGTCACCTCGAGGCGCGCCGCGTTCCCCGATGGCGGGACCGTGGTGCCGGACCCAGGGGAGGGAGGTGGCGCGAGCGGGCGGGCGGCCGCACCTGCTTCGCGTCGTCCGTCCGTCCGTCCCTTCCCGGGCTGGCGGGGGCGGTGGCGCGGCGCGCTCGGTGGGGCGCGCTGACGGGCGGCCGGTCCTCTCCCCCTTCGCTCCTCTGCCTACCTCGCTCGCTCCCTCCCTCCAGCTCGCCCCTTCCCCCTCCTCGACCCTGTCCCCTGACTCACCAGAACGGGCGGCGCGGACGGCGCGGCTCTGGGCGCCCGCAGGCCCCGGCCGGGCTGGAATCCGGCGGCTGGAACCCCCCGGGGGCGCTCAATTCCCGGGCTCCACGCTGCTGCGTCAGCGCCTCCTCCTGGGGGCCGGGGCCGGGCGGGCGGAGCGGGGACCGCGGCCGGGCGGGGCCGTCGGGGGGGCGGGCGCGCCTGGCCGGGGCGGGCGGACGGCGGAGGCCGGACGGGCGGGGCGGGCAGCCGGACGGGCGGGCGGCGGGGGCCGGGCTCCGGGATCCGCTACGCCGCTCGCGGTTCCCCCACAAACTCCCCGAGAGCTGAGCCTCCGCCGCCCTCCTTCCTGCTTCCTCGTCCCCAGCCAATCAGCAGCGCGCCCCTCGGCCAGCTCCGCCAATCAGCCGCCCCGCCCTGCGCTGGCTCCGCCAGCCAATCCGGCCCTCGGCTCCCCCTCCCGGTCTCTGACCAATCAGAACCGTGGGTCGGTCGTCCCAACGCAGGGGGCAGCACGAGGCGGCCGGGGGAGGCGGTGCGGGGAGTGGTGGGGCCTGGGGGGAGGGGTGCGGTGCCAAGGGTGGTGGCAATGGGTGATTTTCTTTGCCGGCTTCTTGGATTTTTCTCTTCGTCTTAGGAACCTGAGCCCATATCCCACGGGGACTAGACCCCAATCCCCCAGCTGCTAGCCCCCCGGAAAAATCTTATCTCCCCCCGCCCTGGCCATCACCCCTCCGCATCCCCTTTCCCCCAAATCCTCCCCAGCACGCGCTGGAGAAAGCTGCGGGCCGAGGAACACCCCATCCTCGCCGGAGGCTGCTGCCCCCAGGGCAAAGCTTCGGGAAGACCAGCCGAAAATCAAGCGAGAACAACCCCCCTTTCCTGCAGAAAGGGCCCCAGACTCCTGCAAAAGGGCCCCGACTGCTGAGAAGCCCCTCCCGCCCTTGCCTCATCTTTCCGACTTCCCTGCCTGCCACGTCTCCTTTCCTTTCCAGCAAGGTCGGTCCTGGCTTGGTAACCCCTCACCCGCATCTCTTTTTCCTCTTTCTGCCCTTCACCTACTGCCCCCAACCCCAGCTCCTAATTCACCCTCTTCAGAAGCAGAGTGTGGAGCCCTCATCCATTTCCAGCTGACAGCAGAGCCTGGTCTGTGAGTCCTTGACACCCACACACCCTCTTCCACCACCGCGGGGAACATCAGAGCTCTCCGGGGGAGGGAGAAAGGGGCGGGCAGCCTGACAGGAGCGGCTGGACTCCCTCCCTCGCGTCCCCAAGCTACGGGAGAACCAAGTGTAGACACTTACCTGGCTTCCTCCTAGTCACCGAATGCTGTGGCTCCGTCTCTTACCCCCACAGACGTGCCTTCCCAAGCCAGAGCACGCTCGCGGGGTCAGTGGGGTGGGTGGGCACAGCGGGCTGAGGTCACAGAGAGAGATGGGAAGTCCCTGTAAGGTGCGGGAAGGAGCTGTGTCTTGGGCACCTCGTGGTGCCAGAGCCCGCCTAGGACTTCACTAAGCCCGGGATATGCACACAGTAGGTTCTCGAGAAATGCTGAGTTCACCCCTGAACAAAGCCTCATTCCCAATTCAGGCGGGGGAGGGGAGCTTTAGGAGGTAAAAGGAGCAGCGGCAGAAAGGGTAGTGTCAAGTCACCAGAGCGCTGGAGCAGCCCAGGGAGGGGCTGGGCCCCAGGAACGCCTTGGGCAGAGAGAGGCACCCATAGTGCTGAGGCTGCCCAGGCAAGCAAGGAAAACCCAGCCTTGGAGTGTGGCCCAGGGGCTTCGGAGGGGCTCCTCCTGCACCACACACAGCGCCCAGCCTTTCCTAGACCTTGGGACTCCAGCGCTCACCCAGGCAGCCTTTTAAGACAATCAGGGCTGCTAGCCAATATGGCTGGGAAACAACCTCCCCCAGAAGCAGTTCCCCATCTGCCTCCAAAGCTGTCCAGGGGGCCCAGACTGTCTTAGCTGTTTGGGGGGACACATTTAAAGGAGGGGCCCCCTCAGCAGGGAAAGTGTGTGAATGGAAGCTAAAAGCTAAGACTGTGGCACGGAAATGTCTCGAAGGTCCAGGTTCTCCCACCTCCCACCCCCCACCCTTGGGGAAAGCAAAACCCCCAAAGCTGTAAAAGTAGGACACTGAAAGATTTCTCCCTTTCCTGGACAGGACAGAGGTTCCCGGCAGTGCCCCCCAACACACACCAGGCCAGCCCTACTCCCCACCTCACAGAATTTCCCCTCTCCCTGTCCCAGTCTGTCCCATAGGCAAATTAACCCCATGGTGGCCCCCACTCATCAGAGATTGGTGGTGGAGGGTACAGCAGTGGTGGCCACGGGAGCAGAGCCATGCTACAGGCCAAGACAGAAGAGAGGCCAGGATCCTGTCTGCAGCCCAGGCGGCGCTGACCTTGGCAGCCACTTCAGGCCTGATAATGGGCAGGGATGGAGGCCGGGAGGGCCAGAAGAGGAATATACCTGGTGGCAGGGAAGGAGACCCAAGTGGCAGGAAGCCCATGTTCAGCCGAGGAAATGGTAGCAGGATGAGGTGGCAGGATTGGGTGTCTTCCTGGTGTTGGCATTAGGGGCCCTGGGGTGAGCAGGGGAGAGTTGTCTTATCTGGGGTCTCGGTGGGAGGGAAAGGAAGGAATACCGACTGGAGAGGAGGCAGAGTAGTCATGACAGCCCACCCCCAAGTGCCTGCCTGGCCGCTGGAGGAGTTCTCCCCTCAGAGCCTCCAGTGTGGGTGGCTGTGTCCGCTGCCCCAGGAGGCTCTGACTGAGTGGGCTATGGTGCGGGGACACAGGCTGGCTAAAGGCACTAAGTGTTCCTCCTGTGCCAGCTCACTGAGCCACCTCTGTCCCCCCTTCCTCTCTATTGCTTGTTAAAACAAGCCAGTAAAGAATAGGCAGGGGCTACACCCTGCCTGTCCCCCAAAGGGAACTTTTGGCCTCTCCTAGCCTCCTTCACCCAACTTTCAGGGACCTCTGCAACTGGGCCTCCTTCTTTCCCAGTCCAAAGCCCTTCCACAGCTGGAAAGGGCTCCACCTCTTCCTCCTTCCTTGGGTCCTGTAACCTTTCCTGAGTGAATGCTGCCCCCACCCCACTTCACTGGGTAGCTGTGCCACGCCTGGGGCCCATCACCTTTCCTCTCCCTGGTATGTTTGGCAGCCCAGAGGTCTCCCACTGAAAAAAGGGTTTGGCACTTGGTGTAGAAAGAGGAATGGGTCCATCGGGTCTCCAGAGTCTTCCCCGGGCTGCTGCCAGGCAGGGGCTCTCTCTCCCCAGACACCTCCAGACCCATCGGGAAGGGTTAACTGCCTCAGAGGGAGATGCCGTAGAGGAAAACATCCAGGGCCAGAGAGACCAGGCGGCGCACCCCTCCCCCACCACACACAACCAGACTGACAGCCGGGACAGACTGGCTGCTCGGTCATCTCCAGCCCAGCCCCAGCACCTCCCCGCCACTGCCCACTGCAGTCCCCGAAGACCGCCTGGCCTGAGATCCAACCACCTGGCACCAGGCAGGGCACCCCATCTGCAGTGCAGTCCCTGCAGTGGTGGCAGTGACCACTTTCTCCTCCCTCCAGCCCCTGCCCAGGTCCCACCTTCTTTCCTGGAAGTGGGGCAGCCCCTGTCCCAACCCCCAGAATACCTGAAGTCTAGGTCCCTACAACGCTTACTGAGCCACCTGGCTCCTCAGCCCCACTGGACGAACTGAAGGGCACAGCTCTTTGGGGGAGGAACACCAAGGCAACAATTAAATGCGGCAGCAGCATCTGCCCCCTCCCCCATCATAGGAAGCCCCTGGGGGGTGGGGGAATAAAGAAAGCTGGACTTTTATAGTCCATTTGCTGTGACCCACTCCCTCTTAAAGGGATTGGAACACCCCTCCTTAAAGGGATCTCCAGAAATTATTTGCCCCCCAAGCAAATCCTAGTGCAGGTCTAGTCTTTACCTGCGGAGGCCCTCTTCCCTAGGGATGAGGAGGTAGAAGTGCTCCTCCAGACTCTTGAGCTGGAGGGGCAAGGTACCCTCCTACCACCAAGGAGCCAGCTGTTGAGCGCCCAGTGAGGAACAGGACCTCTTCCTCCCCTAAGGGCACCTACGGCCCCGGCCTTGGGGGTTGGGAGATCCCGGTGAGGTAGGGACTGTGTGGGACTCAGTCTCCGCACAAGAAGGAACAAGGGGGCTGCATGCGCTCAGACTTTGGGGAACACATGTCCATGGCGCTGTGTCCAAAACCCCCATCTGCCCAGCGCTAGCCTCCAGATTGCCGGCCAGGGGACGTCTTTGCAGTCTGCCTCTCCCGGTAAAAGCTGTTTCTGCATTCTCCTTCCCGCCCTCTGAATCCCGTCTCCTACCCTCTTTGGGGCCCCATGCCTTTCTCTTGGGGTGCATTCTCTGCCCCTCACCCCAGTCGCCTCCTCCACAGCCCCAACAACTGCGGACTACACCCTATTTCAGGCTCTCTCCAGACCTAATCGGAGTGTCCCCGGGGTCCTTCTCACCCCGCCCACACCCCCGACTACCGTCAAGTGGTGGGGGATGGGCACCCCCCCGGCTCCCGGGAGCCCCGCAGAGTCGCATCTTAGCCCTTGGGCTCACTTGGTCCCTAGTCTCGCCCTGCCTCTGGGACTGCAGAGTTCAAGGAGGGGGTGGGTGTAAGTGGGGGAGGAGGTGTCCGAGGGCACTCCAGCCTGAGAGAGGGACAGAGTCGGAAGCGGGCACTCACTGAAGCCACCCCCCTCTGCCCCTCCTCCCTTCGCTGGGGGAGGGTCGACGCTGCCGGGGGGAGAGGTTCCCCGGCGCTCAGGAGCCCTCCAAGCCCCCCACCCCTACCACTCCCTGGAGGAAAGACTCCCCCAAGGGCTGGTGCTCCAAGCCCTCACCCCGGCAGCTGCGGCAGCCTCCGGCTGAGGTCAGGCTCCACCTCCTTTCTCCAGAGGGAGAGCGCGGAGGGTTGTTTGTTGTTGGGGTGTGAGAGAGAGAAGGTTCGAGATCACCTGGCCCGGTGGGCACGGCTCCGGAGCGGGAGCTGGGCCGGGTGGGCTGGCTTGGGCAGGAGCCCGCCGCAAGGGCGAAGGACTCCCCTCGCCCACCCCCAACCCCGGCTCCGAGCCCGCGGCCTGGGCGCCCCCTCGTCGCGCCCCCGCCCGGCTCTCCGGCCCGCGTGGGATGCCAGGACGCCCCAGGCAGAGGGCCTGCCTTAGGGTTACCACGGGGAGCCAGGCTTTCCTGCTCTCCAGGAGCCTGCAGTCGGAGGCTGGGATGGGCTGGGGCTAGAGAGACAAGTAGACGGAAAACAGTGATAACTTTATGACAGCAACACGTAATGGCTGCTGAGGAGGAGGGAAGGCTGCCAGGGTCTGCCCCTGGCAAGGGGCTGGGGTGAGGTGCGGGGACGTTCCGAGAAGGGGCTAAGGCGAGAGCGGAGCCTGAAGGAGCAGGCACTCTTCGGGCAGGCTGCCATAGGTAGGGGAAAGATGAGGACACCCCAAGTGCCAAGTACCAGTTTCAGCAAAGGTGCAGAGCTGTGGTATAAGGGTGAGGCAGCAGATGAGGCTGGAGAAGTGGGTAGGGCCACCTCAGCTTTGTAAACCCTGCCAAAGAGCTCTGTCCCAAAGGCGTTGGAGAACATAGAAGGATTTTGAGGAAAGGAGCTTCTGGTCTGAGATCCGAGAGGCGAGTTGGGGGAGCAGCACGCGGGGTGTGAGTTCAGGCAGGAGGATGTTGCGTCTCAGTTCCCTCGCAGTGCTCACCTGCTCCAGGGACGTCTGACCTTGGGTCTCGCCCTGCCTCCCAGGTGGGTGTTGGGCGGAAAGAGTCTGCTCTGGGGGAAAGAGAGCCCTCTTTTAGCGCTGTCCACAACCCCAGCCGCTGCTGTCTGCCGCCAACCAGGAGCTCTACCATCTCTTTCCCTGGGGAAGAAACGCAGAGACCCCCATGCTCCATCTCCTCCCTCACTCGCTAAGATAGGCAGCCCTCCCAGAATCCATGCCATTCCCGGAGCAGCAACAAGAAAGACAAACATGGGGACGAGCTTCGCTTCACCCTCCAGGTGCTTTTTCCCCCACCCCACTGGAGACAAACTGGCGGTGCACATTTCTCATAAAAACCATATAGGAACAGGGGCAAACGACATCCTATATTGGTTTCTCATTCTCACCCCAATCTCAGTAGGTATATGCAATTACTATTGCCATTTCACAAATTAGGAAATTGAGGCTTAGAGCCATTAATGCCTGGCCTGAGCCACACAGGCACGGCTTATACCCTAGCTGGAACCATACCACTTGCCCAAGCCCCCAACAGTGACTTCTGCAAGCTTGGAGAGGCTGACCCCACCGGACTTCCGAGGCCAAGGATGGCCAGGTTCAATAGGAAGGGGTGTGAGGGTGTCAGTGAAGCCTCAGGCTATAGCCCTGCCCTTTCCTGTGAGCCTCTTCCCATGACACCGGGAAGCAGATTCCCTGGGGCTTTTCTTTGGAGTCTCAAGCATAGGTCGTGCCCATTCATATTTGTTTATGGATCTCTCAGACTCCTCCAGAATCCTTATCCTCAGAGTCCAAGACTGACTTCCTGGAAAGGTCTCCCGAAGCTCAGGTGAAACTGTTCTGAAGCTCAAGTCCACCTTGCTCCCTGCTGCCCTGAACTCTATGGACTCCAAGTTGTCTCCTCCTCACATATTCCTGACCATCTGCTGCTTTGCCCATAAGTCTTTATAAGATTATAAACCCCTACAGGGCAGGCCTATGGCTTTAACATCCTCTTTTTTTTTTTTTTTTTTTTTTTTTTTTTTTTTTTTTTTTGAGACGGAGTCTCGCTCTGTCGCCCAGGCTGGAGTGCAGTGGCGCGATCTCGGCTCACTGCAAGCTCCGCCTCCCGGGTTCACGCCATTCTCCTGCCTCAGCCTCTCCGAGTAGCTGGGACTACAGGCGCCCGCCACCACGCCCGGCTAATTTTTTTGTATTTTTATTAGAGACGAGGTTTCAACAGGTCTCGATCTCCTGACCTCGTGATCCGCCCGCCTCGGCCTCCCAAAGTGCTGGGATTACAAGCGTGAGCCACCGCGCCCGGCCCTAACATCCTCTTTATGGCTTCCTGTGTGTCTAGCACAGTCCTGGCCCCAAGGAAGGATGGCATTCTAGGTCCCTCATAACCTGGCCCCAGGACATACAGCCCTCTACCTCTCCCCTTTCACAGGCACACTTAGGGCTCCCAAACTAGTAGCCTTTGAGCAAAAGTAAGCAGGCAGACAAGTTCTATTTAACTGTCTATGGGGCTTTCAAAAAGGATTAAAATTAGGGGCCAATGCTGAAATTTTTGGAGATTGAAAATAAAAATCCAGGTTTACAGTTTCTCTTGAAAAAAATCAGAAGATTTGCTACCCTTGGCGCACATTTTCACTTGCAACAATAGGTTGGTACTAAGTAGCAAATGCAGTCTGTATGGGGTAGGCATGCTCCAGTTTACCATACTCCCACCTTGCCCATGTGGGGCATTTACGGGACCTGAACCCTGAAGGTTTTCAGGTGCGTGATCCTTGCCCTGCATTGTGGCCACAGAGACATGGACGGGTATCGTGGTGCAGGCCTTTGCAGTGTCTAGTTCCCTTGAACCTACTCAGAGAGCCCTGTTGCATTCTCATGCCAATCTCTAATAGTACCTTCATTATTGCCCCAGGAGCAGATGTTTACTGAGCACACTCCAAGATCCATGGACCCAGGCTGGAGACGAAAAGGGAAATTAAACATGGTCCAGAGTTTGTGGGCTCTTCTAGGTGACTCCTGAGAACATGGCATGATACCTGGCGAATAGTTGTTGCCTAATAATGCTTGGTGAACTGAATAGTAAACAATTGGTAAATAGAAACTGAATGGATAAATACACAGAGAGAGGAGAATTATTCCAAGAAACATGACATTTCTGTGATGATCTAGGTTTGCGTTGCTTGGGACCTCAGCTTCCAGGGTCACCTCCTTTACTGTTACCAGAACACTTGTCTGCTCAGATATCAACTTGGAGTATGACTTCTCCCCTGAGGAACTCCCAACGCTGTGGACTGGAAGACCAGGGGTGCATCCACTATGTTGTTTCCTTTATTCCAGACGTACAGACCCCTGGGAAGATGAGGAAATCCAGATCTGGAATGGGCAGTGTATTGAGAGCCTCCAAAGTGGGCAGGAGGTCCAGAGGGGGCAGGTGTCTTACAGAAGGCATAAATAGGCACTCAACATACGTTTCTTTATTTAACCTTCAAGAACTCTGGTAGGTAAATGTACTCTCAAATTTACAAACAAATGAGGAAACTGAGACCTGGAGAATCTAAGTAACTGCCCAAGATCACATAGGCTTGGAGTGGCTCCAAAACCTTTGCTTTTTTTTTTTTATATGGCATTTAACATATAAAATAGAGGTCTAACCCTTTATATGTCTAAAAGCTTTCTTCTTTCTACATTTCACATAGCGTAGTGGTTAAGAATGCAGACTTTCTGAGTACAGTCCTGGCTCTACAGCTTCTTAAAACATATAAAGTACTTAGAATAGCACCTGATGTAGCCACAAGTGCCCCCAGAACATTAGCAATTGTGAATCTATTTCATCATGCCCAAATCTGGCCATGCCTGAAGCCTGCCCTGCTTCCATACTGGAATCAGTCTTCCACCTCTGTTTTGTACTCCTTGTCTCCCATCTGGTGCTCTGACAATGTAGTGCCTGTGGCTGTATTCTGTGCACCCAGCAGTGGGCCCCACTCTGACTTCGGCCAGGCAGGATGGCTCCCTTTGCCGGGTTTGGAGGAGAGGCCAGCCCCTCTTCCCATGGCTTCTCCATTCCATCCTCCCAAGGCCAGGGCCCTAGCCATTTCCCTCTTCGGGAAAGATTCTCTGTGGCATCCCTAATCACATTCTTCAAGGTGAGGTAGTTCCATCTCCTACAGGCTCCCAGCCACAGCCACTGACCTCTCTAGTCTTGCACAACCCAGAGCAGAGGAGAGAATCACCTGTGGTTCTTTTGCCATCTTCACTTAACCTCAGTGAACCCACAGCAAGAGCCAGGACCAGCCCTTTCCAGCAGACACCCTCTGGGGGGACTACAGTCTGGGCCACAAGTATGGTGTTAACCAACCACGGTGCCATCTGTGCTCTGCACCGTGCAGGCACCAAGAAGACTTGGGAGGCCATGCAGATAGCATTGCTTCTGACCTAGGAAAGCTACTCCACCTAGCAGAGGCGTGATCCTCAGAAACTGAAGAGCACATCAAAGAGTGTATGACCTAAGCAAGACTGGACCAGATGATTAGTAACTGGAAAAGTGACATCAAGACTTAGATATGATAGGCCAGGCACAGTGGCTCACACCTGTAATTCCAGCACTTTGGGAGGCCGAGGTGGGCGGATCACTTGAGGCCAGGAGTTCAAGACCAGTCTGGCCAATGTGGCAAAACCCTGTCTCTACAGGTGTGGTGACACGCATCTGTAGTTCCAGCTACTCAGGAGGCTGAGGCATAAGAATCGCTTGAACCTGGGGGGTGGAGATTGCAGTGAGCCAAGATCGAACTACTGTACTCCAACCTGGGTGATGGAGTGAGAATCTATCTCAAAAAAAAAAAAAAAAGAAAAAAGAAAAAAAAGAGATATGTGAGGCCTGACAATTTTTCCCCTTGATTTGTGAATATTATACTATATTTAAACATCTAATAAGGGCATTTATAAAAATTACACTTACTTATATGGACAACAACTCTTCTTTGTTGAAAGGGATTATGGGAAATCAGCAATTGCCTTCTTCGTTGCTTCCCTCTGTCAGGGTGTATTCTATGATAGGTAATGTTCCTGGAGAGATTCCATGAGTTAGGCACTGTGTTAAGCTCTTTACACATACTCTTTTTTTTTTTTTTTTTTTGAGATGGCGTCTCGCTCTGTAGCCCAGGCTGGAGTGCGGTGGCGTGATCTCGGCTCACTGCAAGCTCCACCTTTCAAGTTCACGCCATTCTCCTGCCTCAGCCTCCCGAGTAGCTGGGACTACAGGCACCCGCCACCGTGCCCAGCTAATTTTTTGTATGTTTAGTAGAGATGGGGTTTCATCATGTTAGCCAGGCTGGTCTCGATCTCCTGACCTCGCCACCCACCTGCCTCGGCCTCCCAAAGTGCTGGGATTACAGGCGTGAGCCACTGCGCCAGGCCTACACATACTCTTAATCCCCAGCCAGTCTTATGAAATAGATAATGTTATTATTCTCATTTTACTGATGAGAAAACTGAGGCATAGAGAGGTTCCATAACTTCCCAGGGTCACATTAATAATAGTGGAGCCGGCTGGGCGTGGTGGCTCACACCTGTAATCCCAGGTCTCAGGGAGGCAGAGGCGGGAGGATAGCTTGAGCCCAGGAGTTCGAGACCTGTCTGGGCAATATAGCGAGACCCCGTTCTCCACAAAAAGGAAGAAAAAAGAAAGACAAAAAAAGAAAAAGCGTAATAATAGTGGAGCCAGGGTTTAGATCCCAGCCTTGTCACTTTTAATGATTTCTCCATCACTTCTTCCTAAATAAGCTTCCCCAAACAATTCTCGACTCATGTTTTCCAAATGTCTGTTAGCAACTCATTCGAATTTTACATATGAAGTTGCTGTGAGCAACATTCATCTCACTGTTAGATTGGGGGCAAAATGTTGCAAGTAGATTGTCATATTTCTTTATAAAAAGATATTCCTTTGGCAAAGCCGTTATCAAAAGTACCCTTTCCCTGCCTTCTGCACTCTCTTTGACACTGAAACATCAATATGGTCTTTCAGGAACATCAGATACACTTCAGCCAGCTTCCAACTACAAGCAAACTCAGTGTTCTCGCAATGTTTCCATTGTGGGGTAAAAGCACTGGCAGTTTTAAGAGTCAAGAACCTGGGACTCATCCTTGGCACCTCCCTCTCCCTCCTGAGCCGCCACCCATAGCTAATCCATCACCACAGCCTGTCTTTTACTGGAGCCTCCAGCCTCGAATCTCCTCCCACCTCTGTGACCAACCACAGCCCAGCCTCCCGCATCCACTCTGCCCCAGTCAGAGGGCTCTCAGTCAGAGGATCTTTCCAAAATAGACTGCCTCATAGCACTCTCCTGCTTAAACCCTTCCGTGACTCCTGCTTACACTCAGGATAAAGATCCAAATCTGGAACTGACTATTGTTGCCGCCCCAGCCAGGAGGCTCTCTGATCTCATCTCTCGGGCTCAGTCACACTCCACAACCTGCAATGCTCTCTTCCTAGCAAGCCTGGCAAGCCAGTGATTCCTGGCTAAGACCTGCCTCCCCGGCTAGGCTAGGGTGAAAACCACATCTGCGTCTCCCTGGGTCCTACTGTTTCCCCATGGCCCACACGGTACCTGCACATGATAGGTTCTCAGTAACAGCTACTCAGTGATGAATGAATGGCAGAGAAATCAAGCCTTTGCCTGCGCCCCAGCGGCTCTGCAGCCTGACTGCTCTGCCAGGTGGCCACAGTGCTAGACTTCCATATTAGCTTAGAAAACTACCTCTTGCAGCCACACTGCGTGCCAGGCTCTGCCTCCCTACCTTTAAACACACTCATCCTGACCCAGTTTGCCTGTTTTCAGGAGTGATCACCAACATTTGTACTTTTTGTGACTTGTACACATTTTTACTATAAAATTTCCTGACCTGATTCATTCAACAACTGGATAACAATTGGTTATGGGTTTGACAAGGCAGACTCATTGAAATCTGGAGGCATAAAAGTTACAGTTCTGGCTTCGGCAGTCCAGATGGCTTCCCCAAGAAGCTAGGGGCTGCGGCCCCAGAACTCTGTTCTTTTAGCTGCCACTAAAATGATGGAAGAATTTAGTTCAAGGCGAAGCCTTGAGATTCCCCCCTGCCCACTCCTGCCCTCCCGGCTCCAAGGCCGCCCTTGATGTTTTATTTAAATCTGATTTCATCTAGATAAGCTTGGTGGAGGGCGAAGGAAAGAAGTTATCCTCCCTGCAGCCTGCCCCCGCCCCCTGCTTTGCATTCATTATGCAAGTATTTATTTGGAGGGAGAGGGCCTCCACTGAGCCAAGTGCAAAGTGCTGGGGATATGGCAGCAAACCAGAGACAGGGGGTGTGTAGGTGGGTTAGTGCTCATGCTGGGTCTTAAAGAATGGGTAACGTTAAAATTGGAGTAATTGAGATGTCTCATAGTTTTTATGTCTATCTCCCCAACTAACTCGTAAACTTTTTTGGCCCCATACTGTTACTAGTCTTTGAATCCCTGGCACCCTGGGACATAATGGTCCCTCAGCAAATGCCAATTCTTAACTGAGCAGGGCATTGGTGGATGTGGGGGCAGGTCACTCGAATGGGCTGATCCTGGGGTGTGCCAGCTGGGGGACAGGTGCCTGAGTGAGGACACTGGCCATGCCAGAGCATCCACTGGCAGGGGATGGAGTGGTGGGCCACAGGGGCTTGGCAGACGCTCTGAGGCACAGAGAGATGAAGTTTTCACGGGGCAGCAGGGAAATGAGTTGTATGGCTGTTCCTAGTAAGTGGGCAGGCTGGGCGGAGGGATGGGGCTTATTAGAGGAGCTTGTAGTATAAGATGGCTGAGCCCACAGGAGTGGCCATAGGGAGTTTCCAGCCTTGGGGATGAGGGGAATGCAGAATTGGGACCGGGCTGGGTCCTCATTACTGAGGGAAACGCTGTTGGGATCCACACAATGTGAGCTCTGAGGCAGCTGCAGATGTCCCAGGCAGGGCTGAGGAGCCTGCATTTCTCTGCCCGATCCTTCTTTGGGGAGGCCTCACAGTCAGTCCTACAGAGAGATTGTCTTGTTGCCCCTATTGGCAACAGGCTCCACATTCTGGGGCCCTTCCAGGGCTCTTGCCCCACCCCCCACAGCCTCTCTCCAGGCTCAGAAGTCCCGAACAGGAGGTTGCAGCCCCCTTGGAGGTGTGGGTGATCAGGTGGGAGGGCAGAAAAACTGCAGCACAAAGGTCTCTGACAGCCTGGAGGGCCAGTGAATGGGGCACCCAGGTGTGTGTGGCCGGGTTCCAAGCACCCGGGCAGCCTGGCCGTGGAAGGAGAAGACTACGGAGGGCCTCCACTTGCTCCTTCACTCTGGAGACAAGCAGCCTCCCAGGGAGGGAGGGTACCAGGGGAGAGGGAGGTCCCAAAGGCCAGCCTATTTCACAACCACCTGCTTCTCCAGCCCCAAAGGACCATAGGGTATACTTTGCCGAGGGGTACCTGGGAGGGAGGGGCTGGGAAGAGGTACAAGAGGACCTAGAACTGGCTGGATCTCAATATCTAGGTAGTGATTCTGAATTGCTGCCAGCTCTGGGCCTTGGAAGCAGTCTTAGGAAGGGAGAGCAGATCTCAGCTCTCTCAAGCAGTCTCAAGCAGCAGTCATATAAAACCCACAAACAGTCCAGTCTTTTTTTTTTTTTTTTTTTGACACAGAGTCTCACTCTGTCACCCAGGCTGGAGTGCAGTGGCCTAATCTCGGCTCACTGCAACCTCCGTCTCCCAGTTTCAAGCAATTCTCCTGCCTCAGCCTCCTGAGTAGCTGGCATTACAGGCACGTGCCACCACACCCAGCCAATTTTTGTATTTTTAGTAAAGATGGGGTTTCACCATGTTGGCCAGGCTGGTCTCAAACTCCTGACCTCAGCTGATCTGCCCGCCTCAGCCTCCCAAAGTGCTGGGATTACAGGCATGAGCCACCATGCCTGGCAGTCCAGTCTTAATTAGCAACCTTGGACTGGTCTGACTCCCACCCTTCCACTCTGGGCCACTGGTGGGCTTCTGGAAAGAAAGGAGGGGCTGGGCAGGATGCAGGCCAGTTATGAAGGACATCAAGTCTTCCTTCACTACCCTTTTCTCATTTCAGGTTCCTCTTTCCTCCTATTTTAAATCTTAATATATCTTACAGTAAAGTTATCTTAATTTATCTTATAGTAAATTTCATTTAACTATTCTACTTCAACAAGTAAAGAGAACTACTGTATGCCCAGCCCTGGCCAGCCTGGCAGCATCAGACAGGACTCAAATATGAACTAAGGGATTTTGCTACTCTATTCCTGTAAATAGAAAGAATTTGCGGGAGAGGGCAGGTTGCCCTGAAAACACATGTCTTTGTAGAGGTTGCCTCTTGGGAACCCAGGCAGATGTGCAAGGGGACTCTCAAGGCAGGCCAGGCAGGCAGCCTCCAGCGCCGGGCTTATCTCCCACAAGCAGCTGCGTGTTCACGCTCCTTGCCTCTGCTCCTGCAACATGTCTGACAGCCTCTCTGAAAGTGTGTGCAGAGGTATGCATGTCCATGTGCATGGTCACCCATGTTTGCTCCTGGACAGGCACAAGGCACAAGCTGTGTCTGAATGGATCTGGATCTGGAGCTGTGTCTCTCTCTGCCAGCGCGAGCGTAGCCCTAATCTTCTTGCTTCCTTCCTTCCTTCTCCTGCCAGCAAGGGCAGCCCTCTGTACTTCTGCCACTGATCCACTGGCCACCTTTGAGGAGTGGAGGTACTGCCTGTGCTGAGATATTCCTGGGCCTGGAATACCTTTTTTTCTTCAAGAAAATTCCCACTTATCTATCTGGCCCTTACTCTCTCGTGTCTTCAGGGCAAAACTGGAGCATCCAGCTGCCTGGCAGGGTAAATGGAAACGTAATTGTTGCTCTCTGAGGCTGGTCTGTGTTAAATCATTATTGTCTCCCCAGCCCGTCGCCCAGTGCCTGGGTCTTAGTAGCTTGCCTATAAAGGTTTGTTCAACATGTGGTTTATGGGCCTGGCTGGGGAAGCAGTGATGCACAGATGCACACTCTTTTGCCATCTGACTTCTCTCCCTTGCTGAAAATAAGCTCATGGGGTTGGCCCTGGGGCTGGCATTCAACTTTTGCCCCAAGTCACCTCTGGTGGCATCATTCTAACAGACCCACAACTACTTTGGGAAACAGTTTTGAATTATCTACTAAGGTTGATCAGGTGCATAGCCTACAACAGATAAATTATATTCCTGGGACTATGACTTGAGGAACACTTGCACATCTGTATCAGAAGATACCCACAGGAATGGTTTTTTTTTTTTTTTTTTTTTTTGAGACAGTGTATCGCTCTGTCGCCCAGGCTGGAGTGCAATGGTGCGACCTCGGCTCACTGCAACCTCTGCCTCCCAGGTTCTAGCTATTCTTGTGCCTCAGCCTCTAGAGTAGCTGGGATTACAGGCATCCACCACCACACCTGGCTAATTTTTGTATTTTTAGTAGAGACGGGGTTTCACCATGTTGGCCAGGCTTGTTTTGAACTCCTGACCTCAGGTGATCCGCCCGCCTCGGCCTCCCAAAGTGCTGGGATTACAGGTATAAACCACCGCATCTGGCCAGGAATGTTTTAGAATAGCGCCAAACTGGAAACAGCCCAAATATCCATCGACAGTAGAATGGACAATTAAATTGTTGTATTTCCACATTATGGAATACTACACAAGAAAAAAAATTGAAAAGATTACAGTCCTGCTCATTAACATGAATGAGGCTGGGCACCGTGGCTCACACTTGTAATCCCAGCACTTTGGGAGGCTGAAGCAGGAGGATGGCTTGAGCTCAGGAGACCAGGCTGGGCAACATAGTGAGACCCTGTCTCTGTAAACATTTAAGAAAATAAAGAAAAAAAAATAGCCGGACTGGGCCTGTAATCCCAGCCACTGAAGAGGCTGAAGTGGGAGAATCACTTGAGCCCGGGAGGTCAAGGCTGCAGTTAGTCATGACTGCGCCACTACACTCCAGCCTGGGTGACAAAGTGAGGCCCTGTCTCAAAAACAATAAAAAATTTAAAAGTGCTGAGCATGGAGGCCACTTTGGGAGGCTGAGGCAGGCAGATCCCTTAAGCCCAGGAGTCTGAGACCAGCCTAGGTGACATGATGAAACCCCGTCTCTACAAAAAATACAAAAAAATTAGCTGAGCTTTATGGCAAACCCCTGTAATCCCAGTTACCTTACCTAGGAGGCCCAGGCAGGAAGATGGCTTGAGCCCAGAAGGTTGAGGCTATAGTGAGCTGTGATCATGAACAGAGTGAGACCCTGTTTCAAAACAAAATGAAAAACAAACAAACAAAAAAACCAAGAAAACAAGAAAACAAAAACTATACAATTATGAGCCAAAAAGCAAGACATGGAAGAATATATACATATATATATAGTATGAGTCCAGCTATAGAAAGTTTGAAATCAGGCAACTAAACAATATTGTTCAGGGATCTATACAAAGGCAGGAAGCCATTGAGAAACGTAAGGGGAGGATTATCACCAAATTCAGGATGGTGGCTCCCCTGGGGAGAATATGTCAAGGAGGGGCACATGGGCTTGGAATACTGTCTTCATTGACCTACGTGTTGGGTACACAGGAGTTTGTTTTGTTATTTTTCACACTGCACATGTGCATGTATGTACTCCCCCATATATACCATGCATTTCACACAAGAACACAAAGGCCGTGTGGCTCTGCTCTGCCCCTTTCCCCTTCCAGCTCCCATTCTCATCCTCAGCTAGCAGAGGAGGGTCAGGGTCTTTTAGCACAGCTTCCTTCTGTCTCTGAGTGGGTCAGAGGAGTATGGGGGTGAGGGCCTCCCTTCTGTGGCTGGGCTCTGGCCACTCCAGGGTGGGAAGGCCTGGAGAAAACAGGGCCAGGCAAAGCCGGCTGGCTCTGCTGTTTCTGCCAATGCTGGGATTAGGCCAGGGCTCTGGCCCACCTGTCATTTCACTCATTCAGCATGAACATAGCCACTGAGCACTTACTGTGAGCCCCGGGTGCTACTGGGAGAGTTCAGATAAGTGAGAGAGGGTCTTTGACCGTAAAGATCTTACAGTATGCTCAGAGAGGACCATAGACACAAATAACAGCATACCAGCAAAATGTGAGCTAAGTGTCATGTGACTACTCATCTACTCTTTCAATAAACATTTGTTGTGCACCTATTACATGCCAGGAACCGTGCTGGATGGTGATCATGTAAAGACAGTCAAATCACAGTCCTAGCTCTCAGATTCATAGCCTGCCTAATGCTGGGGAAACTGGAATAAACAACTGTGTGGCAAGCCCATCAGTGCAGATATGCCCAGGCAGAAGGAGGAAGGGAACTCATCCAGGATGGATGAGATGGAGACAGAGGACTGAGGGAAGGTTGGAGAAGAGAGGTCTTCCTGAAGGAGGCAGGCCCTGGCCTGAGGCTTTAGAGATGGGGAAGCAAGAGAAAGGTTGAAGGGCTGGAAGGACTTCCAGAGCCGCCCCAGACCAAAGGCACAGGGGTGAGAAACACGGCAGTGAGGACTCCTTGCAACAAGAACACGAACATTCAGCGGGGAAGGAGGGAAGCAGCAGAAGGGGAAGGCCCAGGGGGGTTAGAGTCATATTTGCCTTGCCAAGCCTTAGATCTTTTTTTTTTTTTTTTTGAGACGGAGTCTTGCTCTGTCGCCCAGGCTGGAGTGCAGTGGCATGATCTCGGCTCACTGCAAGCTCTGCCTCCTGGGTTCACGCCATTCTCCTGCCTCAGCCTCTCCGAGTAGCTGGGACTACAGGCGCTTGCCACCTCGCCTGGCTAATTTTTTGTATTTTTAGTAGAGACGGGGTTTCACTGTGGTCTCGATCTCCTGACCTCGTGATCCGCCTGCCTCGGCCTCCCAAAGTGCTGGGATTACAAGCGTGAGCCACCGCGCCCGGCCAGCCTCAGATCTTATAGGTGCTGGGAGCCACTGAAGAATTTGCGGGGAGCTTGATAGTTCACTGGTTCAGCGTAGAGGAAGGGTTGAGGGGCATGGCCTGGAAGAAGGGAGGCAAGTTGGCAGGATGTTAAGATCCAAGAAGTATTTAAGAGATACCAGGCTAGCCTCTGACAGTGGGTGGGTGGTGGGTGAGGGAGAGAGGCCGAATTCTGGAATGGCCCCCTGCAAGAGTAACCAAGTGGTGCACACAGGGAGAGGAGAGCTCCCACTCTGCATTAGAGTGGCTGTAGGCTCTGGGTACCAAGTGTGGGCAGGGGTTGGGGACAGCCAGGAATGTGAATGGGGCTCTGCACCACCTGATTTCAGGGCTCCCAAACACTGGCCCGTGGACAGGGCTGGCCCGAGGAAGTGAAAAAAGTATGGGCATAAGTTCTCAAATCAAATGTACGCACTTTAAAGAACTATCCTTGGGCTGGGCGTGGTGGCTCATGCCTGGAATTCCAGCACTTTGGGAGGCTGAGGCGGGTGGATCATGAGGTCAAGAGTTTGAGACCAGCTTGGCCAACATGGTGAAACCCTGTCTCTACTAAAAATACAAAAATTAGCTGGGCATGGTGGTGTGCACCTGTAGTCCCAGCTACTCGGGAGGCTGAGGCAGAAGAATCGCTAGAACCCGGGAGGCGGAGGTTGCAGTCAGCTGAGATTGTGCCACTGTACTCCAGCATGGGTGACAGAGTGCAAGATTCTGTCTTAAAAACAAAAACAAAAACTATCCTTAAAAGTGCTTACAATTAAATCAATAAGTAAGCATGTCACTTAGAGGAATGAAGTGAATTATCAAAAGAAGCCCCTTAAAGATTCAAAAGTGGTTTTGTCCCGGGAGTGGGAATGGGGATAGGAGGGACAGGGGACTTTTATTTTTTTAAATAAGCTTTTAAAAACTGTAGTATTTTTTAAAACCATGAACATAAAGCATATGCAAAAATTTAAGGGCTGGGTACACTGGCTCAATGCCTATAATCCCAACACTTTGGGAAGTGGAGGTGGGAGGATCGCTTGAGCCCAGGAGTTGAGCCCAGCCTGGACAACATGGTGAGAGCCCGGCTCTACAAAAAATACAAAAATTAGTCTGGCATGGTGGTGCACACCTCTAGTCCCAGCTACTGGGGAGTTGGGGGGGTGGCAAGGGGGAGGGCTGAGGCCAGAGGATCTCTTGAGCCAGGGAGGTCGAAGCTGCAGTAAGCTGAGATCACGCCACTGCACTGGATGACAGAGTGAGATCCTGTCTCAAAAATAAATAAATAAATAAATAAAAAATCCTGGCCTAGCTGGGTGCGGTGGCTCATGCCTGTAATCCCAGCATTTTGGGAGGCTAAGGCCAGTGGATCAATTGAGGCCAGGGCTTTGAGACCAGCCTGGCCAACGTGGTGAAACCCCGTCTCTACTAAAAATACAAAAATTAGTCAGGCATGGCGGCACATGCCTCTAATCCCAGCTATTTGGGAGGCTAAGGCACGAGAATCGCTTGAACCCAAGATGCGGAGGTTGCAGTGAGCCGGGATCGCGCCACTGCACTCCAGCCTGGGTGACAAAATGAGACTCCGTCTTAAAAAAAAGAAAAAAAGGCCGGCCGGGCGCGGTGGCTCACGCCCGTAATCCCAGCACTTTGGGAGGCCGAGGCGGGCAGATCATGAGGTCGGCAGATCGAGACCAACCTGGCTAACACGGTGAAACCCTGTCTCTACTAAAAATACAAAAAATTAGCCGGGCATGGTGGCGGGCGCCTGTAGTCCCAGCTACTCGGGAGGTTGAGGCAGGAGAATGGCGTGAACCCGGGAGGCGGAGCTTGCAGTGAGCCAAGATCGCGCCACTGCACTCCAGCTTGGGCGACAGAGCGAGACTCCGTCTCAAAAAAAAAAAAAAAAAAAGCCTTGTATGAAATGATGGTAATAGAGGATAGGCTTCCCCCAACCCCTCTTCCCTTTAATGTCCTTATTGGCTAAAACAAAACGTCGTTGAGTCCTGAAATCCCAAACTGGGGGCCTTGAACCCCAGGCAAAGGCCAGATAGGCTGGCTCCGCGCGTTTGCAACCCCGCGGGCAGCCGGCAGGGGTCAGGCGAGCTCCATGCGACACCCGAGCTGCGTCTGGCGAGCCAGTGCTGCGCTCCAAGAAGCGCGCTGCCTCGAGGGAGAGGGTCAGAGGAAGGACTCTGGACCTGCCCCCTAGGCTGGGGGTCGCGACAGATGACCACCTGGGTCTTAGGTCCCAGCTCCCACCCGGCAGGCAGGGGACTGGGCACCTCTTTCCAGACCGCGCACTGCGTTTATACCAGGTCTGGTCCCATCCTGCCGAGGGCAACTCACCTTACCGGTCTTCTGAAAGGGGGCCCTGCGCGAAACCTTGCCTCCTGCACTCGGTTGTGCAAAGATCAAGGAGCTCAGACTTGAGAGGGTTACATGGGCAAGGGATTGTTATCACTAGATTATATGGATTTAGAATTAGGACTTAGGCTCCTGGGGAAGCCTGCTCTAGGACCCAGATGGTGGTTGTAGATTGCCTTGTCTAGAATCACCCTTGGGGATGTGAATAGGTCTGGGGCAGGATCCAGGAACCTGCATTTATTCCAGGTTGCCAAATTCTGATGAGGGGTGTGCTCAGACCACGCTTAAAAAACATCCCAGGGTTCTGTTGCCCTCCCACAGGGCAGGCAGCATCAACAGCAGCGAGCTGCCCTGATAGTGTGACCTGTCTAAAATTGGAGTGGAATAAGAGCCAGCCGCAGGAAGGAGCAGTGCTGGCAGCTGGTGCTGCAGATTTGCCCAATGCATGCAGGCAACCAAACACGCCCACAAGAACCAAAGTAGACGTGCCCCTTGTTCTTCCATTTACCACTCAGGCTGCATGGTTCATTTTGGTTTTTTGCTTTTAATTTTAAAACATTTATTTTGCTTCACATACAGAATCAGGAAAGAAATCGCCTCCCCAAGTCGACAGGGCTTAGACAGACTGGATGAAGCACCCCATTTTGCCACATTGTCTCCAGGCTGGTCGCTCCAGCCACACATTAAGCCAGCAAGATGGCCCTTTTAATCACATTCATCTCCAACACAGCAGGGAGCAAGACAAGGAAGTGAAAGGCACTGCCTATGAGGCCAAGATCTTGCCCTCAGGATGGGACTGAACTGGGGTTGGTGAGGAGCTAACCCCACCTGTCTCAAGCCTCAGGCTAGGAACAGCACTTGGCTGCAGGCCAGGACCAAAAGCCAGGATAGGCGCTGCTGGGCTGAGAGCCAAGAAAACCAGTTCCCTCTTTTTGGAACTCAGAAGGGGTGGAACAACACAGACCCATTCCCTTCTCAGATCACACTCTATCCAGACTGTTGTACAGTGGGGCCCAAAGCTGGAATTCTCAGAACACCTCCATTTTTCCCACTAGCAGATCTGGATTCTAGTTCGTTTTGACCTTGAGAAAGTCAAATTGTGTTGATCTTTTTAAAAACATAGGGGCGGTTTTCAGAAATCTATAAGCTTCTTTCTGGCTGTAAGAACTTAGCACTCTGGGCTCCCTGCTTCCGTTAAAACTCACTGGGAGATCTGGGAAAGGGAGGCTGAGACCTCTATCCTAAGGGCTGATTTTACCTTCCTGTCCCTCATGAAAGAACGGGCTGGCGGACAGGAATAGGACCTGGACCAGCCACTCTCCAAGGACACAAGCTGGATCCAGACAGGAAGCAGCGGCAAGTAGATTGCTTCTCCCCAAAATCACTGGTTTAGAAGCAGATGGGTTTGTTTCACAATATATTTAATACAAAATGGCAGCAGCCACTGTGCAGTTATAACAAAATTAGCCATAGGGTATCTGGAGAAATGTACACAGGCAGCCTCAGCTGGAGTCAGGCGAGCCAACTCCGGCCTGCTTGGGTAGGGCCTATGCCTGCTACCCAGTCAGCTGTGGGTGGTCACATGGCCAGGACTGGAAGGTGCCCGTGGCAGGGCGGTGCACAAGGGCTCAGAGGTGCTGTACAGGAGGAGCCAGTCTTCCAGTAGCACACAAAAGCATGCCGTCCTCTGCTCTGCCCCACTGCAGACTCTTAGCAGCATGTGTGTTCATTTATTTTATTACTATTTTTTGAGACAGAGTCTCACTCTGTTGCCCAGGCTGGAGTGCAATGGCGCAATCTCAGCTCCTGCCACCTCCGCCTCCTGCGTTCAAGCGATTCTCCTGCCTCAGTCTCCTGAGTAACTGGGATTACAGGTGTGCGCCACCAGGCCCGGCTAATTTTTGTATTTTTAGTAGAGACGAGGTTTCACCATGTTGGTCGTCAGGCTGGTCTTGAACTCCTGACCTTGTGATTTGCCCGCCTCGGCCTCCCAAAGTGCTGGGATTACAGACATGAGCCACCACGCCCGGCCTATTATTTTTTGAGACAGAGTCTTGCTCTGTCGCGCAAGTTGGAGTGCAGTGGTGTGATCTTGGCTCACTGCAAACTCCGCCTCCCGGGTTCAAGCAATTCTCTGCCTCAGCCTCCTGAGTAGCTGGGATTACAGACGTGCACCACCACCCCTGGCTAATTTTTGTATTTTTAGTAGAGATGGGGTTTCACCATGTTGGCCAGGCTGGTCTGGAACTCCTGAGTGCAAGTGATCCACCTGCCTTGGCCTCCCAAAGTGCTGGGATTACAGACATGTGCCATGGCACCCAGCCATCATTTATTTTTATTTTTAGAGACAGGGTCTCAGTCTGTTGCTCAGGCTGGAGTACAGTGGTATCATCATAGCTCACTACAGCCTTGAACTCCTGGGCTCAAGTGATTTTCCTGCCTGGGCCTCCCAAAGTGCTGGCATTACAGGCACACACCACCCTGCCTGGCCAAGCAAGCGTATGTGTTCATAAGCTGCTAGAAGCTGATACCTCTAGAAACTGGAAGAAGCAAGGGCCAGGTTTTTTGTTTTGTTTTGTTTTGTTTTTTGAAGAGTTTTGCTCTTGTCGCCCAGGCTGGAGTGCAATGGCACAATCTCAGCTCACTGCAACCTCCGCCTCCTGGGTTCAAGTGATTCTCCTGCCTCAGCCTCCTGAAGTAGCTGGGATTACAGGCTCCCACCACCATGCCCAACTAAATTTTTTCTATTTTTGGTTGAGACGAGGGTTCCACATGTTGGCCAGGCTGGTCTTGAACTCTTGACCTCAGGTGATCCACCCACCTTGGCCTCCTGAACTGCTGGGATTACAAGCGTGAGCCACCACGCCTGGCTAGGCTAGGTTTATTATTTTTTTCCCCCAGAAAAGAGACTGCAAGTTGAATTTGCCTTATCCAAAATGCTTGGAACCAGAGTGTTTCAGATTTCAGGATTAGGGATACTTAATCTGTACCAAGTTCCAATTCATGGAGAGGGGCCATGATTCTGCTGTGCTTGAGCAGAGAGATCTCCCTGCCAGAGGCTCACCCAAAAGAAAGAGGTGGGTACCTGCATGCCCCCAGGTGCCTACCCTGGAAGGTGGGCTCAGAAGTTAGAGAGCAAGGGCACAGAGTCACCAAAACCTGTCCCAACAATCCCCAGACAATATGCTTCCTGCTGAGTCCATTTTAAGTCACAGAACACTAGTCGTGGCACAGGCCCTGCTGTGAGGCCCATGATGCTTGGGAGTTGTTGTGGAGAACTTAACCTCATCCAGAGGCCAGAGGGCTGACAAGAGCAGCTGGGCAGGAGGGCCTGCTGTGGGCAGGGTGGGAGAGCTGCCACATCTCTACTTCCCAAGAAAGGCCACTAGGTGCAGAAAAGGGTCTCAGGACTAGTGAAAGTCTGCATTGAAGGCTCTGCCGATGACCAGCCGCCTCACCTCGCTGGTCCCAGCCCCTATCTCATACAGCTTGGCATCTCGAAGAAAGCGGCCCATGGGAAAGTCATTGATGTAGCCATTGCCACCTGCAACCAGGGTTTGGGCAGAGAAGAAAGGAAGTGATTGACAGTGGGCAAAACAAAGAAAGCAAACAGAATGCCAAGTATATAGAAACAGGCCACAGGAGGAGAGGGTGATTAAAGAAAAGCAGCAAAAGGTAGCAAGAGGGAGGGGTGTGGGGAATACACTAGTCCTTCCTTATCCTTGGGGGATACATTCCAAGACCCCAGTGGATGCCTGAAACCGTAGATAGTACCAAACCCCATATATATGTTGTTTTTTTTCCCTATACATACATACTTATGAGAAAGTTTAATTTATGAGTTAGGCACAGTAAGAGATCAACAATAATAACAAATACTAAAATAGAACTATTATGACATGCCAGCATCACTACTCTTGCAATTTGGGGCCACTGAGTAAAATAATAAGAGTTACTTGAACACAGGCACTCTGATACCAGGACAGCTGATTGGATACCCTAGGTGACTACTAACGGGCAGGTAGCCCACATAGCACAGATAGGCTGCACAAAGGGACGATTCATGTACCAAACATGACAGAGCAGCATGGCACAACACTTCATCAAGCTATTCAGGATGGCGTGGATTTTAAACTTATGAACTGTTTATTTCTAGAAATTTCCATTTAGCTTTTTTTTTTTTTTTTGAGAAGGAGTCATGCCTGTCACCTAGGCTGGAGTGCAGTGGCACGATCTTGGCTCTCTGCAACCTCCGCCTCCAAGGTTCGAGTGATTCTCCTGCCTCAGCCTCCTGAGTAGCTGGCATTACAGGCGCGCACCACCGCACCTGGCTAATTTTTGTATTTTTAGTAGAGATGGGGTTTCACCATGTTGGTCAGGCTGGTCTCGAACTCCTGACCTCAGGTGATCCACCTGCCTCGGCCTCCCAAAGTGCTGGGGTTATAGGCGTGAGCCACCGTGCCTGGCCTTTTTTTTTTTTTTTTTTTTTTCCCCGAGACGGAGTTTCACTCTTGTCACTCAGGCTGGAATGCAATGGTGCGATCTCTGGTCACTGCAACCTCTGCCTCCTGGGTTCAAGCGATTCTCCAGCCTCAGCCTTCCAAATAGCTGGGATTACAGGCTCCCGCCACCACATTTGGCTAATTTTTTTTTTTTTGTATTTTTAGTAGAGAGGGGGTTTCACCACGTTGGCCAGGCTGGTCTCGAACTCCTGATTTCAGGTGATTCACCGGCCTCAGCCTCCTAAACAGCTGGAATTACAGGTGTGAGCCACTGTGCCCAGCCACACATTTTTTTTTTTTTTTTTTTTTTTTGAGATGGAATCTCGCTCTGTCACCCAGGCTGGAGTGCAAGGGTGTGATCTCAGCTCACTGCAACCTCTGCCTCCCGAGTTCCAGCAATTCTCCTGCCTCAGCCTCCCAAGTAGCTGGGATTACAGGCATGCATCACCACGCCTGGTTAATTTTTATATTTTTAGGAGAGATGGGGTTTCACCATGTTGGCCAGGATGGTCTCAAACTCCTGACCTCAGGTGATCCGCCCGTCTCAGCCTCCCAAAGTGCTGGGATTATTGGTGTGAGCCACTGTACCCAGACCCATTTAGTATAGTTGGACCTTGGTTGACCACACTAACTGAAACTGTGGAAAGCAAAGCCGAGGAGAAGAGGGGACTACTGTACCTTGTTGGGGGTAGGGTGGGCAAGAGGTTGCGGCTGAAAGGCCACCCAGAATGCTAAGGTTACCAAAGAAAGAGGGGTGCCACTGACAGGCATGGCAAATGGGGATGAGAGGACGCCCACATAGCAGCTCAAGGATTCAAACCTCAGCTGCTCGGCTCGAGTCTGTGCTCTTAACCACCGCACAGCATGGAAACAAGGCTGGTCTACCTCTGAGACATCTCCCTTTCCCATTTCCTAGAGTCTATGAGGCAGGGAGGATGAGAGGGGGGTGTTGCCAAAGGCAGCAGCAACTCCTGGCATCTAGCAGTTTTCTCATTTGCTTTCCATTTCCTCCTTGTAACTGCAACAGAAAGAGTCCGAAGGTCCCAGCTCAGCTGGGCCTAGCATAAGCACATAGTGAGGAGTGGAAAGGAAACTGCTTTCTTCTTTTTTTTTTTTTTTGAGATAGCCTCTCGCTCTGTCACCTAGGCTGGAGTGCAATGGTGCAATCTTGGTTCACTGCAACCTCTGCCTCCCGGGTTCAAGCGATTCTCCTGCCTCAGCCTCCCAAGTAGCTGGGATTACAGGCGTGCACCATCACGCCCAGCATGGGGTTTCACCATGTTGGCCAGGCTGGTCTTGAACTCCTGACTTCAGGTGATCCGCCCACCTCAGCCTCCCAAAGTGCTGGGATTATAGGTGTGAGTCACCACACCCGCCCCGAAACAGCTTTCTGAAGTAGCCACAGGCCCCAGGAGTGAGGGAGCCCTAGGAGTGGGAAGTGGGGATCACTCACCAAAACATTGAATGCCATCCAGGGCTACCTGTGTGGCACACTCAGCTGAGTAAAGAATCACACCTGCACAGTCCTACGGGAGGAAGCTCGGGTCAGCAGGGCCCTGTGAGGCACACAGACAGCAAGTCCCAGCAGCTGGCCCACTGCCACCGCCTCTCCCCGACTGAGGCTGGCCCTCACCTTAGCAGTGCAGTGGCCCTCATCGCAGGCCTTGGCGACATTGTAGACATACTGCCGACACGCCATGAGGCGGGTGTACATGTCAGCCATCTTCCCCTGCATCAACTGGGCACAAAGGGATGTCACAGGTCAACATGCTGGAACACTCTCCCAGTTACCAAAAGCAGGTCAGCAACAGCAACAAGACAGCCAAGGATGAGGAAGCAGGGGCATGGAGAGGAGATGGGATTTACCCAGGATGATGGAGATGGAGGCAGGTGTGGGAGTTAGGGCCCGAGTGTGGCTGTTCCACAGCCCGCATTACACCCTGAAGTAGCCATCACTGCCTCCGAAAGGCATGGCTCCCAAGGCACCATTTACTCCAACGCTTATTACCTTCCAGCAGCTTCTTCGGACCAGAAGGTCTAACTACAAATACCAACCTCTTTCCCTTCTGCCCCCACAACCTGCACGCTTTGCTCTCCAACCTTACAATGCCTAGTTCATCCACCTCACACAGGAACCGAGGTGGCAATGTGATGAACTTCCTGATGACTTCCAGAGCCAGGCTGCATGCTGAGGAAGACTGCATTCCAAGCAGTCAAGTTCAATTTGCTAGAGGAGACAGTAAACATCCACGGTGCCCACCTCACTTCCTCTCTTTTCAAAGAAAACTTTAGCCCAGTCGAAGTGTACATGTCAGCAAAAGCACTTGGCTCACCTGGAAGTGGCCGATCTTCTGGCCAAAGGCTTCCCTCACGTGCAGGTAGGGAATGGTGTGGTCCAGGACCGCTTGCATGAGCCTGTCAGAAAGGAGAAAGGCCCCGTGGGCACCTCCTCATCCCACCACCGGGTGTGGTGGCAAAATGCTAGCGTGCGAAGGCCAGAATCCCAGGGAGGAGAAAAGCAACCTCAGAAAGTCTTGCCACAGTTATGGCACTGATTGACCAGAGGTGCAGGGGCGTGACAGCCCAGGTGTCGTTTCACAGCCGAGTAAGCCACCCTGCTCCTCAGGCCTTTTGTCTGTTACTTAATGATATTTCCCTGCTGTGGGAAGAAATCCAACATGGGAGGAGGAGGTTCCTTTTGTCTCCCAGGAGAGTGCAGGGCCAGGAGGCAGCTCCCTTTGGCCCCGCAAGGGGAAGGCTGCTGCTGCTCATGGTGGGTCACCTGCCAAAGAGGCCGACAGAGCCCAGCTTCCCCCAAGCCTCACACTTACCCGAGAGGCCCCCCAGCCAGCACCAGCCGCTCCAGGTCCAGCCCAGTCATCAGCACATAGACACCCTTATTCTCACGGCCCAGGATGTTGGCAGCTGCCAGGGTAAGTGCTGGTCAGAGGGAGAGAGCTGTCCACAGCCTCCTCACTTTTATCAAAGGTACTAGATTTGGAAACATGGCTCTCAAGTAAGGCACTAAAATATGTCACTTGACCTTTATTCAACTAAGGTTCCAGGTGAAAGAAAAGGATCAAGTGAACCCCTTCCAGTCAGAAGTGGAGCCGCCAGGACTCCCACCCCATCCACGAGGCCAACCACAAAGCCCAGGGTTGTTAGATCTTTCCCTTCCCTCTCTGGACTCCCTTGGATGGGAAAGAAGAAAAGTTAATTGGTCTAGAAGTCACCCAATCCCTCCCTGACTCTTTCTACGCAGGCACCTATAAAGAACCCAGAGAATTACTCTTTCCCCCAGGTGGAGTCAGCTCTGGTCCAATGTCACCTCCCTGCAGGGTAGTCCATGAAAGCTTCTTTGTCCAGGAGACAGGCCATTCAGAGCTAGTGACAGAAGCTGCTGAGCACCTCTCCACCCAGTAAAGCCAGGAGACTGGATGGCCTTGGGAGGTGTGGGCAGGAAAACGAGTTGACACTACTGACCTACCTTTAATGCTAGCTGAATTTTTTCCTGTCAACAAAGAAGGAGCTGCACAGCTGCCCCTCCCTGGATGCTCCCTGTAATTAAAGCACACTTTTTTGGGCTGTCGGTGATAGGCATGGTATATGGCTGAGGCAGACAGCAAACCTAACTGTTGATCAAATCCATGCCCCTGGCCACGCACGGTGGCTCAGGCCTATAATCCTGGCACTTTGGGAGGCTGAGACAGGTGGAGCACCTGAGGTCAGGAGTTCGAGAGCAGCCTGGCCAACATGGTGAAACCCCATCTGTCTCTCTACTAAAAATACAAAATTAGCTGGGCGGTGTGTGCCTGTTATCCCAGCTACTCAGAAGGCTAAGACAGGAGAATCACTTGAACCCAGGGGGAGGAGGTTGCAGTGAGCCGAGATCGCACCATTGCACTCCAGCCCTGGGCAACAAGAGCGACACTCCATCTCAAAAAAAAAACAACAAAAAAAATTAGCTGGGCAGGGTGGCGCATGCCTGTAATCCCAGCTACTCGGGAGGCTGAGGCAGGAGAATCACTGGAACCCAGGAGGTGGAGGCTGCCGTGAGCTGAGATCACGCCACTGCACTCTAGCCTGGGCGACAGAGCCAAGACTCCTTCTCAAAAAAAAAAAAAAAAAAAAAAAAAACCCAAACAACAAATCCATGCCCCTGGTCTGGTTAGTACATGATGGCTGTGCTGGCTCTCCCACAGTGCTCCACCATGTCACATTTCAGTTACACCTCGGGGGAGAAAATACTCAGACTCAAACAGAACTGCCTTCTCTCTACTGAGTCTGGCTTCCATCAGTGGATTCAGATGTTTTGTTTTTTTCTTAGTATCATTAATGCTAAAAATGAATAACTCATTTTTAAAATATTTTACAAAAACGTGAGTTAATGAGTTACTCACATGCAGTGGATGGGTGAAAGTACAGGAAGACTGAAGGACATCAGTGGGAAAGGGTAGGTCTGACCCTTCTCCTCCGGCTACTGAGTACAGACCCTACGTGGAGTGTGTGATGCCAGTCAGGCATGCCGCTGCAGGGCCCTGGCCAGGAAGGAGCGCTGTCCAGCAGCCCCAGCTCACAGCCTAGCCACGTGTCACTGAAGCACTAACAATGCCAAGCCTCTCTAACCCAGAGGCTTTCTCAACTTGAGAACAGCCAGATCAGCCTGGAAGGGGGTCAGGAGAGGGGCTCCCCAATTCTCGGTGCTACTTACCAGGAACCTTGCAGTCTTCAAAGATTAGCTCACAGGTGTTAGAGCCCCTCATCCCTAGCTTGTCCAGCTTCTTAGAGGTGCTAAAGCCAGGCATACCCTTTACAGGAAACAAAAGGTGGCCCTGGTTACAGATTAGCTCCAAGGGGGCCTCGTAAAGAAAAGGCCCCTGGGAAGAAGGCACCCACCTTCCTATTGAGTCCCTGTACCTGCACAGCATGGCAGCATCCTAGTCCCATGCTCCCCCCGGGACCTTCCGGTGCTAACGCCCCAGATTGATCCCAGCCTCCTCTGCCACTAGCTTGTGTTCTCCCCAGTTCTCACGGGGACAGTTCTTTCTCAATGATATGCTCAGTTCCCTGAGCCCTCCTGACCCCCCTGGCCTTATTTACCTCCCCCAGGGGACATTACTTCCAAGACACTGTCACCAGCCCAGTCAATTCCCTTATCCTCTGTTGTTCTCCTGTCTATACCCAAAGGGATCCTACTAGGGCTGAACTGAGCCCTCTGTGCTTTGACCTGGACTACTGGGTTGCAGCATGTTTTGGCAAGTGCCCAGCAAAGTGCTGGCACATGCTGCCTTCAGCCCGTAATAAGGGTGGCGTCACGCAACCTGGAGATTTCCCATGTCAGCCAGGCCCCTACTGCTCCAACCCTAGACAGCTACTTTCCCCCTCTCTATGGAGGGTACCGCAAACCTTTACAATGCTCGCTCATGAAACTCTCTGCCAACTCCCCGACCTGTGGCCCCAGCCTTCAGAGGGCCCCTGGCTTCCTCCTCATGATCATTAGGCAGGTGGTTCCTGCACCATCAGCTGTAACCCATCCTTCTCTCTCCTGCCCCCACTCACCATTGTGTTCTGCCCACTCATTCCCACACTTTTCAATTTCTCCCTCTATTTTCTTTTTTCTTCCCTTTTTTTTCCTTCTGACCAAAAAATCTGCTCAGTTCTCTCATTTCTTTTTTTTTTTTTTTTTTTTTTTTGAGACGGAGTCTCGCTCTGTCACCCAGGCTGGAGTGCAGTGGCGCGATCTCGGCTCACTGCAAGCCCCGCCTCCCGGGTTCACGCCATTCTCCTGCCTCAGCCTCTCCGAGTAGCTGGGACTACAGGCGCCCGCCACCACGCCCGGCTAATTTTTTGTATTTTTAGTAGAGACGGGGTTTCACCGTGGTCTCGATCTCCTGACCTCGGGATCCGCCCGCCTCGGCCTCCCAAAGTGCTGGGATTACAAGCGTGAGCCACCGCGCCCAGCCCAGTTCTCTCATTTCTAAAAACAAACCCAAACTCCTAACTTTTCATTTGAACTCCTGCTCTGCTTCCTTCTTATTTCTGTTGTCAAGGCTGTTGCAGGGGCAGTCTCCACTTGTATCCCACCCACACCTCAGTCTCCCACGGCCATACTCATCAGGTCCACCAAGGGTACCCTGACTGTCACGTCCCGACCTTTCAGTCCTCCCCTTTCTAGACCTCTTTGTGTGGCCTGGTGCTGAGGACGGCTCTACCATCTTCAGAAGTGACCCATCCGCCCTGGACTTCCTGGACTTTTGGTCACCCTCCTTGCAGTCTGCTCTCTGCCTCACCCCTACCTCTGGGGGCCTTGCAGAGCACACAACACTGATTCCATTTGAGATCAGTGAAGGGGCTATCTCTGGTACGATTGTTAGGAGGCAGAAGCCTCCCTGGCCCTGCACCCACCTATACTCACCTTCTCCACAATGAAGGCTGTGATGCCCCGAGAAGCTGGCACAGCAGCCAGATCTGTCTTGGCATAGACAATCAGGACGTCAGCATCAGGGCCATTAGTGATCCAGAACTTGTTGCCATTCAGGATGTAGTGATTTCCTAAGGGCAGGATGTTGGCTATTTGCTGAAGCCATCTTGGCCTGTCTCAGCCAGGCCATAGACCTTCTGCTGAGCAAGAAGCTGTCCACCTCTGAGAAAGTTCTGGAAACCCAGCAGGGGCCACCCCCAATTGTTGCTCCCTCACCCTGATAATGTCTGTACCTCTGCCCAATTTGGCTCCCAAGTTGAGAGTGGCCTCACCTTTCTTTTCCGCTTTGAGCTTCATAGAGACAACGTCAGAGCCTGCATTGGGCTCACTCATGGCCAGGGCTCCGATGTACTCACCACTGATCAGCTGCAAGGAAAACCCCCAACAGGCCTTGTTACAAGCTCAGAGTACCCTAGAGCAGCTCACTGGTACTGCTTCTTCCGTCCACATTACACCCCTTCAAACTTCGCTCTCAGACCAGGGTATCGGTAAAGTCCTAGAAGTCTCTTCTAAGCCCAATGGCTACAAGGCTGAAAATGCCTCTCCTTTTTCCATTCCCTTTGCAAAGGAAGCTAGTCCTACTCTTCCATTTCTTAGAGTTCTCTTCAAATGTTGTCTGTCTGTTGTTCAGTGCAAGAGTTCTGGTCCTATTTTTATTATTTTTGGCTCAAGTATTTTAAAGCAATCCATGGCCTCTTCCTAACTACATTTGGTTCATGGCAGCATGCTACAGAAAGCAGGTCTGACTGCCCCCCAAGGGGAGAGGTTATCTTATAGTTGGTGGTTGCACTGTGAGATTAGCGTGTATTACATTTCCATTTCCTCACCTTCGGGAGATACTTCTCTTTCTGGGCCTCATTCCCATTGCGTACAAGCTGGTTGATGCAGAGGTTGGAGTGGGCACCGTAACTGAGCCCCACTGCTCCAGAAGCTCGGGATATCTCCTCCATCACCAGCACATGCTCCAGGTAGCCCAGGCCGGAGCCGCCATACTGAACTGTGAGTGGTGTGGTACAAGGGAGTGGAAAAGGCAGCCCAGATTAAATCGGGACATTAAGAATCTTACATTTGATGGCAGAAGGGAAGCACCTTGTAGCACCTATTCCAAATTCTCTCTAGCAACAAGAATAAGCTGATGCCACAGACCTGCTTACAAGCTCACTGGACTGGTTTTGCCTGCTGGTGCTTGTCAGCTGAGGGGTGATGCAGAAGGCAATCATTGCAACTCCTGCTTTATCCCAGACAGACTTCTTGATGAAGATATGTGAACAACCTGAGCATCCACTACTCAGAAAGTTACAGAAATGCAGAGGCAGATGAATAAATGAAGGAAGAGGGCCTGGAGAAAAACAAAGGCATTGGGGTGGAGGTGGTGTCCAAAGCACCAAGAACAGATACAAAGCCAGAGGATGTGATGTGTCTGCAAAAGGCCTAAGGAAGGTGAGATTTTATAGCATAGGGCTGAACCCAAAGAAGCAGGGCTGGAGGCCGGGCGTGGGGCTCACGCCTGTAATCCCAGCACTTTGGGAGGCCGAGGCGGGCAGATCACGAGGTCAGGAGATCAAGCCCATCCTGGCTAACACGGTGAAACCTCGTCTCTACTAAAAATACAAAAAATTAGCCGGGCATGGTAGCAGGCGCCTGTAGTCCCAGCTACTCAGGAGGCTGAGGCAGGAGAATGGCGTGAACCCGAGAGGTGGAGCTTGCAGTGAGCCGAGATCACGCCACTGCACTCCAGCCTGGGTGACAGAGTGAGACTCTGTCTCAAAAAAAAAAAAAAGAAAGAAAGAAGCAGGACTGGAGGACTGGTGACAGGAGAGCCACAGCCTCAGGGACAGTTTTGAGGTTAGCTGTGCAGCAGAGGGCAGATGAGATGCTGTCAGAGAATTTCAGAACTCCTCATAAAATATATGGTTTTTCCTTGGCAGCAGATCCAAACTCAAAGTGGCTGAGTCACCTGATACCACCCCCAGCCCTGCTGATTGGGTCAAGCCTAGCAAGGTCCTATACACATGTTCACTCTGACTAATAAGTCAGGCTCGTCCTAGGCTCTAAGGAAACCTTGACCTGCCCCTACAACTGCAGGAAGGAAAGCCTGAAGGCAGGTGATATTAGAAACAGCCACCATGACATCATGCAGAAACCAGAACTTGTAACCAGCTTTCTTTTTCAGGTTCCCTTGAGTTTTCATCTGATTTCTTTTCTTTTTTTTTTTCAAAAGGCGGGCTCTCACTCTCTTGTCCAGGCTGGGGTGCAATGGTGTAATCATGGCTCACTGCAGCCTTGAACTCCTGGGCTCAAGCGATCCTCCTGCCTTGGCCTCCCAAGTCGCTCGGAGTACAGGAGCCCACTACCACACCTGGCCATTTTCATCTGATTTCTAACTGCCTCTTTCTTCCGTAAAATACAATCTGATTCAGAAGCATATTGTCTGCAGGGAGTGGGGTACATAACCCCCCAAAACACAATAGGAGAGTCTTGCTTAGGAGTGCCCAGCAGCCTTTCCCCCATGCTTTTACATTAAGATAGTTTCAATTAATCTTTAAGTGGTTTCATTTTATGAAAGGTGATATAACTTTCTAGGATGTAAGGAGAAGTATATTGGGTTCCACTCATACTCTCATGCCCAGAGTGAATACAGGCCCAAGCAGGTTGGGCTTTTTTTTTTTTTGAAACGGAGTTTCGCTCTGTTGCCCAGGCTGGAGTGCAGTGGCACGATCTCAGCTCACTGCAACCTCCGCCTCCCAGGTTCAAGCAATTCTCCTGCCTCAGCCTCCCGAGTAGCTGGGATTACAGGGATGTACCACCACGCCCAGCTAATTTTGTATTTTTAGTAGAGACGGAGTTTCTCCATGTTGGTCAGGCTGGTCTCGAACTCACGACCTCAGGTGATCCGCCTGCCTCGGCCTCCCAAAGTGCTGGGATTACAGGCGTAAGCAACCACGCCTGGCCTAGGCTCATCTCTTTACCGGGCACTGCAAGCCAGTCTGGGCCTCTTTCACAGGTTAATAATATCCAAACCAGAGCCTGCCAGCTCCCTGCCTTCTCCCTCCGGACAGCCTGTTAAACACATCATCTGGCCACCTCATCTGGAAGCCCAGATAGACATCTCTCTCCCCTGCCCACCCCCCACCCTACTCCCCCTGCCATCTGCTCCCAAATGAGCTCCAAGGTTTAAGCAGAAGAGGACACAGGCAGTCCCTGCAGGGACACACCTACCCAGAGTGTTCCTGCTGAGAGGCCACCGGTATGACAAAGCTTATAGGGATTAGGGGAAGCAGTAAGACTGAGGTACTATGAAGACAACCACTTGATCCAGAGTTTTCTAAACTTCCCAAATCACCTGGGTGAGCCTATTAAGTATGCAGAGTTCAAGAGTTGGAGTGATCCTGATCCAAGTGAGCCACAATGACCTAATTAATCCCTCTGCCTTCTCCACATCACTGTCTAATAAAATAGAAGAGTGTCCTGTTCTCTGGACTGACAATCAATGGGTGCTTTCACAGATGCAGTTCTGGGTTTCTTTAAGCACAATCTTTCCCTTCCCTTCCTGCTTCTTTTGGGAACTGTTTTAAAGGGCACATAAGAAAAGTTCTTTTTAGGGAAAGACACCATACTCACCAGGGGCTGTGATGCCCAATACGCCCAGGTCCCCCAGCTGCTTCCAAAATTCCTGCCAACAGAATGGAGTGGAGTGGAATGAGTGTTGAGGGGAAGGCAGCCAGTCACATGTGGCTGGAACAATGAGACCCAGACACTTCAGAGAGAGGGGCTGCATTCTTAGGGAGGCTTCATTTACCAGAAAACTGTGTGAGCTCTTCCAGGTAGCAGTGCAGCTCAGCCCCACTCCCTGACTGCCCCCCACTGCCCGGGCCTCCCAACTCACTCGCAGGTTCTTGAACTCGTTGCTGCGATCAATCTCCTGGGCCTTGGGGGCCAGGTGCTCCTGAAGGAACTTAGCCATGGTCTGACGAAGCTAATAGAAGACAGGTAAACAGATGCCACTGCAGACAGTGTCTCCACTACCCAGGCACATTCAAGAGAAAAGGCCACAAGTAACTTCCCCAAACAGCATCGGACTGAAACTGAGAGGCCTCAGTAGTTTATGCCTCCTCAGAGATGATCTTCACCCCTCTTTCTTAAGGTCTCCAGCCTAGACAGCTTGATGGTAATTTTTAAAACGTCACACCCTACATAAAAATCATTCCATTGGTTTCCACTGTACTTAGAATAAAACACAAGCTTCTCACCCAGGCCTACTAGGCCCTGCAGGAGCTGACCCCAGCTGACTCTCCTAGCTTCCCCAGCACCTTCCCTCCTCCCACCCTCTGTGCTCCAACTGCATTCCAGGCAGACTCCAGATCTCAACAGTTGTCAGGCTCTTTCAAGCCCCTGAACCTTTGGCTAAAAGGGTCTAATTACCCAAAGAGATTAGAAATTCCTCTTGGCGGCTGGGCATGGTGGCTCATGCCTGTAATCCGAGCACTTTAGGAGGCCGAGGCAGGAGGATCACCTGAGGTTGGGAGTTTGAGACCAGCCTGACCAACATGGAGAAACTCTGTCTCTACTAAAAATACAAAATTAGCCGGGAGTGGTGGTGCATGCCTGTAATCCCAGCTACCTGGGAGGCTGAGGCAGGAGAATCACTTGAACCCAGGAGGCGGACGTTGTGGTGAGTGGAGATAGCGCCATTACACTCTAGCCCGGGCAGCAAGGGTTAAACTCCGTCTCAAACAAACAAACAAACAAACAAAAAAAAAAAAGAAAGAAACTCCTTTTGCCAGGAAAGCTTGAGAACAGGGATTGAACCCTTTCCGCCTGAGGTGGTTCACGGAAGCTCTGAGCGCTCGCTGGCTATAAACATAAACTACGGAGTTGCTGGAAGGCTCATACCTCTGCCAACTCCATCCAGCCTCCACGTGAAGCCTCAGGAAGGACTCTGGTTCTGCTCCATTTGTAAATACTTCTTCGTCTTCTTTTCTATTTTTTATGAGATGGGGGTCTGGCTATGTTGCTCAGGCTGATCTCAAACCCCTGAGCTCAATCCTTCCACCTCGGCCTCCCAAAGTGCTGGGATTACAGGTGTGAGCCCCGGGGCCTGGCCTCCAACTATTTCTTTCAAGTACTTGTTCAACTTTTGTGTTTTGACCCAATGGGCTGAAGAGCGACAGGAGAGCTCACTGTGGCTTTTTAAAACCCCCAAACTGTTTATACAAAAAAGACTCCCTGGTAATTACGATGATCACCCAGGTGTGAGAAGCATACATCAGACTGTTCAGGTGTAAGTGAACTACATACAGATTGAGGGCCCTTGTGCCACAAGCGGTAAGTAGCCTGCCAATCCTCCACCAAAACACCATCAGTCTCCCAGGAGCTCTCCCAGCCTCGACTCCTCCTCTCTACTTCCAGCAGTACTGTCCCAGTCTCAAATCTTCACTCCACAGACGTGAGGCTGAGGTCAGAGGACTGGGCCCGAGGTCGGAGGCCCCGCGTCCCGCCCCGGCGCTGGCGCTCCCAACGACCCACGGGCAAAAGCCAAGGCTGGGTGGGCGCTAGGCCGACGGGGACCAGGCAGGAAGGAGGCCTTTGGGCCAGGAAGGGGGTCAGTCTCCTCACCTGCCTCTGCTCCTCGCTTAGCCCGTTGATTGCATCGTCCACGGGCAAAAGCGAGTGGGCCCGCTGGGAAACGAAGCCGGCAAGCGGCGGCCGCAGCCTCCAGCTCACCACACGCCACCCCAGCAGCCGAGTCGCAGTCGCCATCTCTGCTCTGCACGAAGAGCCAGCGCTGCAACTGAGCCAGCTCTTAGCTCCACCAATCCAGGCTTCGCCGCCCCGCAAACCGGCAAGGGGGTGGGTCTGCAGCAGCCAATCATCCTAGGCGGCCCGCCGAAGGCGGTGCTGTCCTTGGACCGCACCCGAGCCAATCAACCGTGATCGCCTGCCAGCTTCCAGCCAAGTGCAAAGGCCGCAGGCCGAGTGGCCCTGCCCCGAGCGCTAGAAATGCTGGCGTGCTCCCTAGGATGAGTGTTTTTAGGGGGGTAGAAGAGGAAGTGTTTTTTTTTTCTTTTTATCTCCCTGCGTTGAAATAGCAGCCCCTAACTGCGGAAATCTCTCTGTGGGAAAGCAGAGTGTGGAAACAGCAATCAGAAAACTGCCCACGTGCCCAGTAAATTGGTCAAGCATCTCTGGAATAATTAAGATCGGAAAAGTAGTGCTTGCTCTAATGTGCACACTGATTATAACTGAGTACATCTTGCTTTATTATATAACAAGGTTTGTAGATTTAGATTCATGTTTTATGGGAAAGGAGTTATTAAGGAGTAGCTGCCTTCTAGATTGGAGATGCGCCTCGATTTACAGTGAGGTTACTTCTCGATAAACCCATCATAAATGGAAAATATTGTAAGTCAAAAATGCACTTTAAAAATACACCTAGGCCGGGCATGATGGCTCACGCCTGTAATCCCAGCATTTTGGGAGGCCGAGGCGGGCGAGTCACCTGAGGCCGAGAGTTTGAGACCAGCCTGGCCAACATGGAGAAATCCTGTCTGTACTACAAATGCAAAAATTAGCCGGGCGTGGTGGCGCGTGCCTGTAATCCCAGCTACTCAGGAGGTTGAGGCAGGAGAATCGCTTGAACCCGGGAGGTGGAGGTTGCGGTGAGCTGAGATCGCGTCATTGCACTCCAGCCTGGGCAACAAGAGCAAAACTCCGTCTCAAAACAAAAAACAAAAAAAAAAACACCTAACCTACCAAACATCATAGCTTAGACTAGCAGATATTAAACGTACTTAGAACACTTATAATAGCTTATAACTGGGCACAATCATGTAACACAAAACATATTTTATAAGATAGTGTTAGATCTCATTTATTGAATATTGTACAGTTTCTATTGAATGTCTATCACTTTCACACCATCGTAAAGTTGAAAAATCTTAAGTTGAACTACTGTAAGTTGGGGACCATTTGTATTTAATATGTGTTAAATATTAAATAGTACATATTTACGTATTATACTATATATTAAATAAGATGTATTAAATAGGCTGGGCGTGGTGGCTCATGCCTGTAATCCTAGGACTTTGGGAGCTTAGGTGGGAAGATCGCTCGAGGCCAGGAGTCCAAGACCATCCTGTGCAACATAGGGAGGCCTTGTCTCCACAAAAAAATTTGAGAAAACAAACAACAACAAAAGATGTATTAAATAGTAAATAATATGTATTTAATACACCATAAGAATAGCAGTCAGGACTTAGAAACACGGGTTCAGGACACAGGGAAAGGAAGAGTGGTGAGGGGATAGAGGAGAGCTGATGGAATTAAGTCTCTATCCCCTCCCCACTTGCTCTATTTTCCTCCTCCATGTTGAGTCAATGTTCTTTATTTTTTAAATTTAATTAATTAATTAGAGATGGGGCCAGGGTGGGCGGTCTCACTATGTTGCCCAAGCTGATCTTGAACTCCTGGGCTCATGTGATCCTCCTGCCTTGGCCTCCCAAAGTGCTAGGATTATAGGCATGAGCCATGGAACACAGCCAAGTCAATGCTCTTGAACAACTCATCTCAGGTTGGTACCCTGAGTGCAGGAACGGGTCTATGCAATCCCACTACATAGCTGTGGGACTTTTGGCAAGTTTCTTAGATCTTTTCAGTTGCTGTTTCATCATCTTTAAAACGAAAACGATACCAACCAACTTTAAGGCTATTATGAGGAATAAAGGAGATTGCATACTTAATAATTCAGCACAGTACTTGGCACATTGCTCTCATTTTTAGATCATTCATACCACATCCAACTTCCCTGCACACATTCCTCAGCTTCTAACTCACTCCCTCACCATAATTTGAAGTCCTACTGAGAAGTTAACACCCGATCATAGCACTGCTTTTTTTTTGCTTTTGTTTTTGAGACGGAGTCTTGCTCTGTCGCCCAGGCTGGAGTGCAGTGGCGCAATCTCGGCTCACTGCAAGCTCTGCCTCCCGGGTTCACACCATTCTCCTGCCTCAGCCTCTCCGAGTAGCTGGGACTACAGGCGCCCACCACCACGCCCGGCTAATTTTTTGTATTTTTAGTAGAGACGAGGTTTCACCGTGGTCTCGATCTCCTGACCTCGTGATTCGCCCGCCTCGGCCTCCCAAAGTGCTGGGATTACAAGCGTGAGCCACCGTGCCCGGCCAGCACTGCTTTTTTGTTGTTGTTGTTGTTTGAGACGGAGTCTCGCTCTGTCGCCCAGGCTGGAGTGCAGTGGTGCCATCTCGGTTCACTGCCAGCTCCACCTCCCGGGTTCACACCATTCTCCTGCCTCACCCTCCTGAGTAGCTGGGACTACAGGCGCCCGCCACCACGCCCGGCTAATTTTTTGTATTTTTAGTAGAGACGGGGTTTCACCGTGTTAGCCAGGATGATCTCGACCTCCTGACCTCGTGATCCACCCTCCTTGGCCTCCTAAAGTGCTGGGATTACAGGTGTGAGCCACCGCGCCCGGCCGCTTTTTTTTTTTTTTTTAATCAGGTTGAAATTAATTTTTTTTTTTGAGACGGGATCTCTGTCACCTAGGCTGGAGTACAGTGGCACAATCATGGCTTACTGCCATGACTGGACTCAAGCAATCCTCTGTCCTCAGCCTGCCAAGTAGATGGGACTACAGGCACATGTCACCGGCCTAATATATATATCTATACACATATACATACACACATATATATATGTGTATGTATATTGTAGAGATGATGGTCTCACCATGTTACCCAGGCTGGTCTCAAATTCCTGGCCTCAAGCAATCCTCCTGCCTTGGCCTCCCAAACTGCTTGGATTACAGGCATGAGCCACTGTACCAGCCCACCTTTATTAGTTTCTTGAATATTCCAGTGTTTTATGTAAATACAAGCAAGTATGAATATATATTCTTCTTGCACTTAACAATGTATCTTGGAGATCTTGGCATATCACTAGGTTAAGAGCCTCCTCTTTTTTCTTTTTTTAAAGACTATTCTATTGTATAGATACAACTTAGTTTTTCTTCTTATGAATGAGGTGGAGAATTGTTTCATACCAAAAGCCCTTATTTTTCTGTGGACTGTCAGATCATGTCTTTTGCCTATTTATGTGTTGCACTGTTGGCATTTTTCTTAACTCAAACCTACAGTAAATGTGTAGGTTCATTGGAAAAGAATCAGGTCTGAGAGGAAAGACTTTGAGCTTGTTTTGGGCACAATTATGTTTGAAGCACTTTTGAGTCATCTTAAGAGGTAATGTGGGCCAGGCATGGTGGCTCACGCCTGTAATTCCAACATTCTGGGAGGCTGAGGCAGTAGGATCACTTGAAGTCAGGAGTTTGAGACCAGCCTGAGCAACACAATAAGACCGGTCTCTACAAAAAATTTTAAAAATTAGCCAGTGGTGGTGGGTTGTGCTTGTAGTCTCAGCTTCTTGAGGGACTGAAACAGGAGGATGGTTTGAACCCAGGAGTTTGAGGTCACAGTGTGTAATGATCAGGCCACTGTACTCCAATCTAGGCAACAGAACAAAACTCTGTCTCTAAAAAAAATTAAAACAAAAAATAAATAGTCCCAGCTACTCGGAGAGACTGAGGCAGGAGAATGGCGTGAACCTGAGAGGCGGAGCTTGCAGTGAGCCGAGACTGCGCCACTGCACTCCAGCCTGGGCGACAGAGCGAGACTCCGTCTCAAAAATAAATAAATAAATAAATAAAAAGATTAACAAAATTAAGCTGGGTGCTGTGGTACATACCTGTAATCCCAGCTACTCAGGTGGCTGACACAGGAGGATTGCTTGAGCCCAGGGGTTGGAGTCTAGTCTGGGCAACATAGCAAGACCCTATCTACTAAAATAAAAAAAAGATTTTAAAAATTGATAAACCGCTAGCAAGACTTATCAAGAAAAAAAAGAGAAATTGCAAATATCTGATATCAAGAATTAAAAAGGAGACAGCTCTCAAATCCTACAGATATGAAAAAGATAAGGATATTTTGAGCAATTTATGCTAATAAATTTGATAATGTAGATGAAATGGACAAATCAAACTGACACAAACTGACATAATAGAAAATCTGAATAGTCCTATATCTACTAAATAAATTGAAATCCACAATGAAAAACCTTCCATGAAGAAAACTCCAAGCCTAAATGACTTCACTAATGAATTCTTCCAAATACTTAAGTAAGAAATATGGGTATAGGCCAGGCGCGGTGGCTCACGCCTGTAATCCCAGCACTTTGGGAGGCCAAGGCGGGTGGATCATGAGGTCAGGAGTTCAAGACCAGCCTGGCCAACATAGTGAAAACCCATCTCTACTAAAAATACAAAAAATTAGCCGGGCATGGTCGCGGGAGCCTATAATCCCGGCTACTTGGGAGGCTGAGGCAGTAGAATCGTTTGAACCCGGGAGGCAGAGGTTGCAGTGAGCGGAGATCACGCCACATCACTCCAGCTTGGGCGACAGAGTGAGACTCCGTCTCAAACCAAAAAAAAAAAAAAAAAAAGAAAAAAAATATGGGTATAAACCTAAGAGAGAATAAATAAGAAATAATACCCGGTGGCTCAGCCTGTAATCCCAGCACTTTGGGAGGCCGAGGTGGGTGGATCACAAGGTCAGGAGATCGAGACCATCCTGTGAATGGTGAAACCCCGTCTCTACTAAAAATACAAAAAAAAAAAAAAAAAAATTAGCCGGGCGTGGTGGCGGGTGCCTGTGGTCCCAGCTACTCAGGAGGCTGAGGCGGGAGAATGCCGTGAACCCGGGAGGCGGAGCCTACAGTGAGCCGAGATTGCGCCACTGCACTCCAGCCTGGGCGACAGAGCGAGACTCTGTCTCAAAAAAAAAAAAAAAAAGAAATAATACCAAACTTATTATTTCAACTCATTTTATGAGGCCAATATAATCCTGATACCAAAAATCTTACAAGAAATGTTACAAAAGAAGGCCAGGCGCAGTGGCTCACGCTTGTAATCCCAGCACTTTGGGAGGCCAAGGTGGGCGGATCACGAGGTCAGGAGATCGAGACCATCCTGGCTAACACGATGAAACCCTGTCTCTACTAAAAATACAAAAAATTAGCCAGGTGTGGTGGCAGGCGCCTGTAGTGCTAGCTACTTGGGAAGCTGAGGCAGGAGAATGGCGTGAACCCGGGAGGCAGAGCTTGCAGTGAGCCAAGATTGCACCACTGCCCTCCAGCCTAGGTGACACAGCAAGACTCCGATTTCATACAATACAAAAGATTAGAGGTAGATAATAAACCTTAATATGAAAGGTGAACAATAAAGCTTTGAGCAACAAAGTAAGATAAAAATCAAACAAATCAAAGTATAAAGTAAAAACATAAAATACTGCATGTTCTCTCCTATAAGTGGGAGTTGAGTATATTGAGTACACACAGACACAAAGAAGGGAACAACAGACACTGGGGCCTACTTGAGGGTGGAGGGTGGGTGGAGGGTGAGGATCGGAAAACTACCTATCGGGTTCCATGCTCATCACCTGGGTGACAGGCAGTTTACCTATGTAACGAACCTGCACATGTACCCCTGAACATAAAAGTTTAAAAAACAAAGTAAAAACATGTTCATACAGGCCAGGTGTGGTATATAATTACATCTGTAATTCCAGCACTTTGGAAGGCCAAGGTGGGCGGATCACCTAAGGTCAGGAGTTTGAGACCAGCCTGGTCAACTTGATGAGACCTCATTTTTGCAAAAATACAAAAATTAGCCAGGCAAGGTAGTGTGCACCTGTAGTCCCAGCTACTCAGGAGGCTGAGGCAGGAGAATCACTTGAACCTGGGAGGCGAAGTGGCAGTGAACCAAGACTGCAACACTGTACTCCAGCCTGGGCCACAGAGCAAGACTGTCTTTTTTTTTTTTTTTTTTTTTTCTGAGACGGAGTCTCGCTCTGTCACCCAGGCTGGAGTGCAGTGGCGCAATCTCGGCTCACTGCAAGCTCCGCCTCCCGGGTTCACGCCATTCTCCTGCCTCAGCCTCTCCGAGTAGCTGGGACTACAGACGCCCGCCACCGCGCCCGGCTAATTTTTTGTATTTTTAGTAGAGACGGGGTTTCACCGTGGTCTCGATCTCTTGACCTCGTGATCCGCCCGCCTCAGCCTCCCAAAGTGCTGGGATTACAAGCGTGAGCCACCGCGCCCGGCCGCAAGACTGTCTTAAAAAAAAAAAAAAAAAAAAAGAACAGAAAAAACCAAACATGTTCATATTGTTATAAATAAATGGGAGGGAGAAGGAAGAAATCCTCCTTACAGAAGAATTCCAAACAATATAGACAGGTAGATAGTTCTCACTCCCCTTGAGAGTGGGCTGGAATTAGTGATGACTTCTAAAGAGAGTATGGAAAGAGTATAATAGTAACTTTACAGTGGAGAAACCCGGCGAACACTGCCTTAACCAAGTGATCAAAGTTAATATCAGTAGCAACAAGTCAAGTTGATATTATATACCTGTAACATTGTGTCTGGAGTTAGTTCCTCCTGGTGGGTTCTTGGTGTCGCTGACTTTAAAAATGAAGCTGTGGACCTTCCTGGTATTACAGCTCTTGAAGGTGGCATGGAACCAAAGAGTGAGCAGCAGCAAAATGTATTGTGAAGAGCAAAGGAACAAAGCTTCCACAACCTGGATGGGGAGCCAAGCTGATTGACGCTGCTGGCTGGGGTTGGGTGGGGGGCGGGGGGCGGGTGGCCAGCTTTTATTCCCTTATTTGTCCTTGCCCAGTTCCTGCTGATTGGCCCATTTTACAAGGTGCTGATGGGCACATTTTACGAACCTCTAGCTAGCTACAGAGCACTGATTGGTGTGTTTTAAAATCCCCTTGTAAGACAGAAAAGTTCTCCAAGTCCCCACCCGACCCAGAAGTCCAGCTGGCTTCACCTCTCAATATGATGTGTTGAGTACACTTTACATATGTGGTATTCTTCCCTAAAACACATAACCACAGTCTAATCATCATCAAAAAAAAAAAAAAAAAAAATCAGACAAATCCAAATTGAGGGATAGTCTACAAAATATCTGACTGCTACTCCTTGAAACTGTCAAGGTCATGAGAAACAGAAACAGATTGAGAAACTGTCATTGACCAGGGGAGACTAAGGAGACATAATAACTAATGACAAAATGCAATATGGTATCCTGGACGAGATCCTGAAACAGAAAAACTACATTAGTAGACAGACCAATGAAATCCAAATAAAGCCCAGAGTTTAGTTAATAATGACCTACTGATGCTGGTTTCTTAGTTTTGACAAATGTGCCATGGTATTGTGAGATGTTAACATTAGGGGAAGCTGGGGAAGGGGTATATGGGAATTCCCTGGACTATCTTTGCAACTTTTCCATAAATCTAAAATTATCCCCAAATATATAAATTATTACTATCTTTTGAGACAGGGTGTCACTCTGTAGCCTAGGCTGGCGTGCAGTTGAGGTAGATCAGGTAGGCACAGCCTCACTTAAAGGGGAACAAGATACTTGCCAAACTGACAGATGGAGAGAACAGCTCAACGCTGCACAACCCGCATCAGGAACTCGTGGTCAGAACATCCTGCTGCAAGGAGGAAAAAGAGTAAAAGGGGAAAAATCCTCAAGCTTGCACAGGCACAGAAACCCTTGGTCAGTGTCTTTAGGTTGACCTATACTCATTTTAACAGTACAAACACACCCCGGGATGGAGAATTACGATGCTAATGAGACATGCAATGTATATACTGGCATGTATAGCAAAAGTGTGTGCTCATCCAGAAGACCTTCCACAACATGCTTAACAGCAACACTCATTCCCACCCTTTAATGAATAATTATATAAGCTTCTCATAAAGATAATTTCCCCAGTGTAGGATGGGGCTGTCTCATTCTCATGTAGCCCTCTCTGGCCCAGCTATCAAGAGTGTACTTTCACTTTGCAATAAACTACTTCGCCTACTTTTACTTTGGATTTGCTCTCAAATTCTTTTGTGCACTAAAGTCAAGAACCTGAACCGGCCCACCAACAACACAGTGGAGCTTTCACAACTCACTGCAGCCTCATTCTCCCTAGCTTAAGCGATCCCCTCCACCTAAGCCTCCAGAGTAGCTGGGACTACAGGTGTGCACCATCGCGTCTGGCTATTTAAAAAAATTTTTGGTAGAGAAGAGGTCTTGCTATGTTGCCCAGGCTGGACTTGAACTCCTGAACTCAAGTACTCCTCCAGCCCCAGTCTTCCAAAGTGCTGGGATTACAGGCATGAGCCACTGTGTCTGGCCAAAATGTATATTTCAAAAAAGACTGACTAAACCTCCAACTCTCATACATTGTTGTGGTGGTATAAACAGGTACATTTATTTTGGAAAACTGAGTTGCTTACCCTCCGACTCAGCAGTTCTATTCTTGGGTATCTATCCAAGAGAAACCAGTGTAGTTTTATTAATAGCCTAAACATAGAAACAAATGTCCACTAGCCAGAGAATACTGATACATTCAACGATACAAATTATAGAGACACGTTGAGCTAAAGAAACCAAACACAAGAGTACATACTCGGCTGGGTGCGGTGGCTCAAACCTGTAATCCTAGCACTCTGGGAGGCCAGGAGTTCAAGATCAGCCTGGACAACATAGTGAGAGCCCCCCAGCTCTACCAAAAATTTAAAAATTAGCGAGGTGTGGTAGCATTCACCTGTAGTACTAGCTACTCAGTTGGCTGAGCCCAGAAATTCGAGGTTACAGTGAGCTATTATTGTGCCTCTGAACTCCGGCCTGGGCAACAGAGCAAGATGCTGTCTTTTTTTTTGAGTTAGGAGTATCACCGTGTTGCCCAGGCTGGTCAAGAACTTCTGGCCTAAAGCTATACTCTGGCCTTGGTCCGTCTCTTTAAAGAAAAAAAGGGAGCTGGGCTTGGTGGCTCATGCCTGTAATCCCAGCACTTTGGGAGGCAGAGGCAGGCGGATTGTATGAGCTGAAGGTGTTTGAGAACAGCCTGGGCAACATGGCAAGACCTCATCTCTATAAAAAATACAAAAATTAGCTGGGTGTGGTGGTGTGTGCCTGTAGTCCCAGTTACCTGGGGGGCTGAGGCAGGAGGATCACTTGAGCCCAGGAGGTCAAGGCTGCAGTGAGCCAAGAAGGCACCACTGCACTCCAGCCTGGATGACAGAGACCCTCTCTCTCTCTCTCAAAAAAAGTATATACTATGAGTCCATTTATATGAAATTCTTGAAAGGACAATACTAATGGACGGTGATTTTGTAGAGTAGTGCTCACTTCCACAGCAGCAACAGTAAATTATGAACCTGTACACTTAAGGTTAGTGAACTTTAAGCCTCAAATTAAAAAAAAAACAACTGGTTAAAGTTTGCCATTTCAACCATTTTATTTATTTAGTTATTTAGAGATGGAGTCTTGCTCTTGTCGCCCAGGCTGGAGTGCAGTGGCACGATCTTGGCTCACTGCAACCTCCGCCTCCCGGGTTCAAGCAATTCTCTTGCCTCAGCCACCCAAGTAGTTGGGACTATAGGCACATGCCACCATGATCGGCTAAGTTTTGTATTTTTAGTAGAAACAGGGTTTGGCCATGTTGGCCAGGCCACTCGAACTCCTGACCTCAGGTGATCCACCCGCCTTGGCCTCCCAAAGTGCTGGGATTACAGGTGTGAGCCACTGTGCCCGGCCTCAACCATTTTAAAGCGTACAATTCAGTGGCATTAGGTATATGCACAATGTTATGCAACCACCACCACTTTCCATTTCCAGAACGTTATCATCCCAAAGAGAAACTCCCCTCCCCTCCTGCTCAGTCCCTGGTAATCTATATTCTACTTTGGATGGATTTGCCTACTGTAGCTACATCACATTAGTGTTTGTGTACTTTGAAGCCAGATTGGCAGAGAAAGAAAAATGGTAAGGAAACAGCTTCTTGAGATATTTGGCTGTGAATATAGTGTATGTGGTAGCTGGAGGGGATGAGGGTGGGGTTTTGGCTTTATGTTTTAAGATGGTTGTAATTTGAACTTAAGAGTCAAACTTGAGAGTTCCCAGGTCAGAAGGAAGTTGAATAACTGAGGCCTGCAAAGGCATGGTAAGATCAGCGACTCTGTTTTGGGGTGGGAAGAAGAGGGCACTGGAATAGAAATTTGGGGCAAATTTATAAAGGGAATCTTTGCCAGGATAAGTTTTAAACTTTAACAATATCACCACCAGGATTTGAGTACCTTTGCCAGGCACTGGGTTAGGTACTGGACATAATTCCCTTTTATAACCACCCAACAAGACAGGTATTATTGGTATGAACTTATTCATCCTTTTTTTTTTTTTTTTTTTTGAGACGGAGTCTTGTTCTGTTGCCCAGGCTGGAGTGCAATGGTGCCATCTCGGCTCACCGCAACCTCGGCCTTCCGGGTTCAAGAGATTCTCCTGCCTCAGCCTCCTGAGTAGCTGGGACTACAGGCGTGTGCCACCACACCCAGCTAATTTTTGTATTTTTAGTAGAGACAGGGTTTCACCATGATGGTCAGGCTGATCTCCAACTCCTGACATCGTGAGCCACCCATCTCAGCCTCCCGAAGTGTCAGGATTACAGGCATGAGCCACCGCACCCAGTCTGTTCATACCAGTTTTATTGGTATGAATTTAGTTTGAGAGAATTTGCCAAAGACCAGTTTTTAGTGGATAGGCTCAAAACATTCAAAACATAACCAACTTTGTGAATGTCTGTGTGAGAAGGCAAACAATTTTGGCCCTTTAAGCTCAGGTTGGAGTGTTACTGGCTTCACTGAGTGTCTCTGGGCAGCCTTAAAGATGCTGAAGGGTGGGGGTGGGAGGGTTTGGTGAAGAAATTAGGAGGTGCAGAAAGAACAGGAGATGGCCAAAGTCAGCCTAGTTTGGTTAAGAAAAAAATTTGGCCATGCCTGTGGTAAGCCAGGGGGGAGACCTGTCATGGACTTCAGGCCATGTACTAAAGGATCTATTGGACCAGGCCTAGGATTGGCTGTGCAAAGCAAACAGCAGGCAGATAATCATGCTTAAGAGTGCAGGGAGGGCTGGGCGCGGTGGCTCACGCCTGTAATCCCAGCATTTTGGGAGGCTGAAGTGGGTGGCTTACTTGAGGTCAGGAGTTAGAGACCAGCCTGGCCAACTGGGCAAAACCCCACCCAACTCTACTAAAAATACAAAAATGGCAGGGTGTGGTGGCTCATGCCCAGCCTCAGCACTTTGGGAGGCTGAGGCGGGCGGATCACTTAAGGTCAGGAGTTGGCCAACATGGTGAAACCACGCCTCTACTAAAAATACAAAAATTAGCTGGGCGTGGTGGGCGCCTGTAATCCCAGCTACTCAGGTGAATTGCTTGAACCCAGGCAGTGGAGGTTGAGGTAAGCAGAGATCGCACCACTGTACTGAGCGATAGAGTAAACAAGACTCTGTCTCAAAAAAAAAAAAAAAAAAAAATAGCGCAGGGAAAACGCGGACAGCAAGTGGCCACAGACCTGGTGAAACCACTGCTACAAATGGGCAACACCATCAGGAGACTAGCCAATGCCCTTGGGAGACAGAGGGGCTAGCCACAGGGCTCTTAAAGAGTAGCAGAAAAATATTCTAGATTAAGTCAGAATATCTTGGACTTGTTAACTAAATTAGTTCAGTAATGATCAACTGACATATCCAGGTTAAGAGGCTACTTTCATTCCTCAATGTTACAGTCAGAATATTTACAGAAGAATTTATTTTAAAAGTAGACTTAAAAAAAAAAAGTAATTTAGATTAAAAGCTCCAAGGTGTATTGTTTCATGTAGGTGTTACTGCTACCTACACTTTCACCCCATTTATTAAGCCCAAAACACTTCAAGCAACTTCAGGTTCATAAATTAATAAGGAGGTACAGAAGCCCAACCAGGATGGGACAGAATGTGTTTCAGGTTAGAAGGGGACAGCATGGCATGGTTCCTCAATGATGTCTTGTATGGAACACTTGTGCTCCACTGTAATAAAGATTTTCTTTCTGAAAATCTGAACGTGAACTTTTAGATCCTCTGGTTGTTGGTTCAGTCTCCCGACTGTAATGGTGTGCTGGAGTCAGGTGGTTGACTAGAAGGTCAATCCAAGCTCCTAGGCGCCCCTCTCTTGTAGGCCTCAATTATCTACCTGTGAGGCTCAGGAGGGCTGACCAACCTGAAGGTTGGGAAAACTTGCTTAAATGAGGAATTGCCACTTCAGCATAAACTGTCCTTAAGTCTACTGTAGAAATTGTTTTCATTCTGGAGATGGTGAGTCCCAGAAGATCATGGCCAAGATGACGTCCTAAGTAGTGGCTTCCTCTGAGAGTTTATGCCCAAGAGGGAGCCATCTGGCCACTTGCTTCTTCTTACATTTCTAATAGCTGCTCCATTTCCTTAAGGGCTGTTGTTAAATCATCTACTTGATTGTTACATAAGGTTTGCTGTTCTAGGAATCGGACTCTTTCTTCTTTCATCTCCAGCTTTACCTTTAAGGCCTGCATGGAAAGACATTCCAAAAGAAAACAACACATACACAAAACTCTTGACTAACAGGAAACACAATCCCCCATCAGAACATTATGCTCCTATTCCACTAAGGAATACCACTGGAATATCAACAGACTGTATGTTCTATTTTAGATTTTGTTTCTATGTGCCGGTTTTAGGAATTGTCCCTCTAGTAGTAGAGAGGGACTAGACTCCTGTATCTAAACTGGAACAAGAAATCCTCTAGGTTTGGTGCAATATCCCATGATTCATCCAAGCAATCTGAAGCAGTCAAGACCAAAGAATCTGTGTTTACTACAGGTCTCCTCCTCGAGTTGTCAGGTTTCCATAGAATGGATTACATATAGTTCTCAATTCCCAACTCTGAGCAACCTACTGTGTTACACATTGCCTCATGCCTTGGCGATGTGAACATTTCTAAGAAGCCTCAGTAACAGAAAAAAAAAAATTAGTGGAAAAAACTGCTAAAATCCAAACGAAGACTTGGAATATAGTTAATAGTAATGTACTGATATTGGTCTCTTTTTTAAAAAATTTTTTTCCTGCCGGGCGCAGTGGCTCACACCTGTAATCCCAGCACTTTGGGAAGCCGAGGTGGGCAGATCACCTGAGGTCAGGAGCTCGAGACCAGCCTGGCCAACACGGTGAAACCCCGTCTCTACTAAAAATATAAAAAGTAGCCGGTCATGGTCGCAAACGCCTGTAATCCCAGCTACTTAGGAGGCTGAGGCAAGAAAATCACTTGAACCCGGGAGGTGGAGGTTGCAGTGAGCCGAGATCACGCGATTGCACTCCAGCCTGAGGGACAAGAGTGAGACTTTATCTCCTGCCCTCCTGGGCCCAAGTGGTCTTCTCGCCTCAGCCTCCTAAGCAGCTGGGACTACAGGTATGCACCACCACACCTGGCTATGTTCTAAATTTTATGTTTCCCAGTAATCCTTCCACCTCACCCTGTACACGTACCCCTGAACTTAAAAGTTGGAAAACAAAAACAAAAACAAAAAAACGTTACTATCAGGGTAAATTTTCTGTATTATCTTTGTAACTTTCCTATAAATCTAAAATTATTTAGAAAGTTTATTAAAAATGAATAGAAAAACAGGAAAGAAAGACCCCACCATAAATCTACCTATCATGGTAGGAAATGGTCGGGGTGATGTCTGCCTCTCACCTGTAACTCCTCCATCTGCTTTTTGGCTGTTTCGTTAAAAAGCTTCAGCTCCTCTTGCAAAGTTTCTAACAGCAACTAAGAGGAAAGCACAATGTAGTAAGCAAATCTTCATCTAAAACCAGACTTGCATTAGATGATGGCCAACATCCCTTCCACACAGTTCTCAACAAACGAGTCAGGCGAGAAATTTGATAAAGTATAGAACAGAAGAACCAGAAAGGTCTCTCTAAAGGTTTACCTATTTTGTGTTTTAAATTTTCAATTCAGACTCACTTATATCTGTAAGCACAAAGCTACCTTTCAAGTAAAATATGCTATTTTGAGTACACGTCCCATTTCTCTTTTCTACCATCACAGATCATCAAAGGCTGTTTCTTGGAGTTTACAGAACATATAGCAGAGACCTTCTTAGATTTACAGAGCCCCACAGTCACTCAGCCCTTGTGACTTTCACACCCATGCCCTCACCATAGAGTCCATGTGATCAGTAGTGGATTCTTGTCGTGATGCCAGGGTCTCACTGCCTAAAGCTGATGGATACAACAAAGTCAATCTCACTTAGGGAACTACACACCTTAAACAAAAGAAAATAAAAACCCTTCGTGGACAAGTACAGAAAAATTCATGAGGGGAATTTCTCTTAAGTGTCTCATCCTGGACTTTCTCCTAAGTTTTCACCTTGGCAGGGTCACCCATATCTGCCCTGCAAAACTGTATTTTACCTCCTTTCAATCTAGGTTTTGATATGGCCAAAAATTCGGTATACTTTCTTCTTAGGTCAGTGGACAATTTGTCCAAAGGAAATGTATAGGTTGGATTTATTTGGTTTTGTTCATATTTCACAAAGCTATTTTTTTTTTTTTTTTTGAGACGGAGTCTCGCTTTTTCACCCAGGCTGGAGTGCAGTGGCGCGATCTCGGCTCACTGCAAGCGCTGCCTCCCGGGTTCACGCCATTCTCCTGCCTCAGCCTCTCCGAGTAGCTGGGACTACAGGCGACCGCCACCACGCCCGGCTAATTTTTTGTATTTTTAGTAGAGACGGGGTTTCACCGTGGTCTCGATCTCCTGACCTCGTGATCCGCCCGCCTCGGCCTCCCAAAGTGCTGGGATTACAAGCGTGAGCCACCGCGCCCGGCCTCACAAAGCTATTTTTAAGAGCCTTTCAGGCCTTAAAAAATTATTACTTTTGGTAATATCACATGCATGTAACAAATTAAAATCATACAAAATACTTATGGTGTCGGATGTGGTGGTGCACAGCTGTAGTCCCAGCTATTTGGGAGGATTGCTTGAGCCCAGGAGTTGGAGGCCAGCCTGGGCAACAAAGCGAGATCCCATATCAAAAAAATAAACAATTTTAAATTTAAAAACATATATATTTATGGTGACTATAAAGAATATCCTAGGCCGGGCATGGTGACTCATGTCTGTAATCCCAGCACTCTGGGAGGCTGAGGCAGGCAGATCACTTGAGGGTCAGGAGTTTGAGACCAGCCTGGCCAACATGGCAAAACCCCGTCTCTACTAAAAATACAAAAATTAGCTGGGTGTGGTGGTACACGCCTATAATTCCAGCTACTCAGGAGGCTGAGGCAGAAAAATCACTTGAACCCAGGAGGAGGAGGTTTCAGTGAACCGAAATCACACCTCTGCACTTCAGCCTGGGCAATGGAATGAGACTCCATCTCAAAAAAAAAAAAAAAAGAATATCCTCAACTGTAACCTAAAGATTAACCAGTAATATTCAAAGTCAGTATTCCTTAATACAAAAAGGCCTGGGCCCCTTTCCTGGGCATTCTCTGGCTCTTTGACTCAGTCTGAGGCCCTCTTACAGTCTTTGGGCAATTCCTTCTTCTGCTCTCTTTGCTACAGATTCAGCTCTCTGGGGGACAGGGTCAGAATAGTAGTCATATTTTAGTCACTGTAATTCTGCTTATTAACCAGGTTTAAGAATGCTTGAAATAGTATTTTCTTTCTTTTCCCATTTGGGATTACTAGTATGCTTGAAAGGAAGAGCATGTTCAAACAAAATGTTCCTTTCAAGCACGCTAGTAACTTTCCCAAATGGGAAGAGACAGAAAATGTTCTCCCTTGAAAGGAACAAAATATTTCTCATCTATTTGCAAGGTCATACCTGTTGGCACTAAATGAATGGCATAAAGTGTTCAGGTAAGAAAGAGATAACCCTCTCTCTATAATCATCTGAAATCCTGTTGGCCAGGCAAAAATCAACATCATATGAAAACAAACAGAAGCTCTCCAAAATCTTTAGGGCTTTACAAAACTAACCCCTGCACATACTGGGCCAGTTGATGCCATGCTGCCAAGATCAACCCCGGAAGGGGCACATGCACCGATTCCTTCAAAGGAGGCTAGCTGTGTGCTGTCTCTTACCTGGATCGGGGCCCTTGCTCTCCAAAATTGCCAAACAGTTGTCCCGAAACTTCTCCAGCAGCTCTACCTTCTGGGTCAGGTCCTTCAGCTCTCCCTATTGGAACACCGCACAGACAGATTAGGAACTGTCCCACTCCTTAGCACAGACAGATCAGGAACTATCCCACTCCCTAGCACAGACAGATCAGGAACCGTCCCACTCCCTAGCACAGACAGATCAGGAACTGTCCTCCCACTCCCTAGGAGTGGTTGCCCTTTCTTGACCATGCTCTTGGACAGCCATAGCAAAAGCCTGGCTATTTTTTTTTCTGCCCTTGGACATCTGTGCATTAACAAGCTTGCTCATCCAAGGGGCCACCCATCAGGATTCCATGTGCATCGCCCAGTGGCAGCTGGTAACAGAGCTCTGGTGGGTCTCTTACCTGAGTTTCATTCAACTTCTGGTGCAACTGCTTGTTGACGGCTTCTAACAGCTGGTTCTTGTCCTTGAGTTCTTCCTCTGATTTTTGCTTACTCAGTGGTTTATAGCTGTAATAATAGTTGTACTTACATGAAAAGATAAAAGGGTTAAGAGTATGGCCTACACTGGGCACGGTAGCTCATGCCTGTAATCCCAGCACTTTGGGAGGCTGAGGCAGGCAGATCACCTGAGGTCGGGAAATTGAGACCAGCCTGACCAAGAGAGAGAAACCCTGTCTCTACTAAAAATACAAAAAATTAGTCGGGCGTGGTGGCACATGCCTGTAATCCCAGGTATTTGGGAGGCTGAGGTAGGATAATCGCTTGAACCCAGGAGGTGGAGGGTGTGGTGAGCTGAGACTGCGCCATTGCACTCCAGCCTGGGCGGCAACAAGAGCAAAACTCTGTCTAAAAAAAAAAAAAAAAAGAAATAAAAATACGGCCTACAGAGTTACACAAACACATCCCATTCCTATCCTGGCTATTATATAGTGGTATATGACCTTCAGTGAGTTGCATAACCTCCCTGAGGCCCTGTTTCCTCGTTTTTTTGTTTGTTTGTTTGTTTTTTGAGAGGGAGTCTCGCTCTGTCACCCAGGCTGCAGTGCAGTGGCGCAATCTCAGCTCACTGCAAGCTCCGCCTCCCAGGTTCACACCATTCTCCTGCCTCAGCCTCTCCGAGTAGCTGGGACTACAGGCGCCCGCCACCACGCCCGGCTAATTTTTTTTGTATTTTTAGTAGAGATGGGGTTTCACCGTGGTCTCGATCTTCTGACCTCGTGATCCGCCCGCCTCGGCCTCCCAAAGTGCTGGGATTACAAGCATGAGCCACCGGGCCCGGCCAGTTTCCTCGTTTTTGAAACCAGGACAATACCCACATCTCATAGTATTATTATTATGAATAAAACACATGTGCATTTCTTAGCCCAGTATCTGGGCTAATGTCTAATAAAATAATCTAATGTTAGTTTATCATCTAATAAACTCTAATATCACCAATTGTTGGGAGCAGGCCCCCCAAAATCTGGCCATAAACGGGCCCCAAAACTGGCCATAAACAAAATCTCTGCAGCACTGTAACATGTTCATAAAGGCCTTAACGCCCATGCTGGAAGGTTGTGGGTTTATGGGAATGAGGGCAAGGAACACCTGGCCTGCCAAGGGTGGAAAACTGCTTAAAGGCATTCTTTTTCTTTTTTTTTTTTTTTGAGATGGAGTCTCGCTGTCGCCCAGGCTGGAGTGCAGTGGCGCAATCTCGGCTCACTACAAGCCCCACCTCCTGGGTTCACGCCATTCTCCTGCCTCAGCTTCCTGAGTAGCTGGGACTACAGGCACCTGCCACCACGCCCAGCTAATTTTTTTTGTATTTTTAGTAGAGATGGGTGTTTCACCGTGTTAACAAGGACGGTCTCCTGACGTTGTGATCCGCCCGCCTCGGCCTCCCAAAGTGCTAGGATTACAGGCGACAGCCACCGCACCTGGCCCTTAAAGGCATTCTTAAGCCACAAACAATAGCATGAGTGATCTGTGTCTTAAAGGCATGTTCCTGCTGCAGTTAACTAGCCCAACCTATTCCTTTAATTCAGCCTATCCGTTTCCCATAAGGGATACTTTTAGTTAATTTAATATCTATAGAAACAATGCTAATGACTGGTTTGCTGTTAATAAATACATGGGCAAATCTCTGTTCGGGGCTCTCAGCTCTGAAGGCTGTGAGACCCCGCATTTCCCACTTCACACCTCTATATTTCCGTGTGTTTCTTTAATTCCTCTAGCCCCACTGGGTTAGGGTCTCCCCGACCAAGCTGGTCTCGGCAACCAATATTAGAGTTTTTTCTTAAAGTTCTCAGTCTTTTTTGCTAGTATTTTGTCTTCAAAACTTTTTTATTTTTGTAAGTCAGAGTCTTGCTCTGTCACCCAGGCTGGAATGCAATGATCTTGGCTCACTGCAATCTCTGCCTCCAGGGATGAAGTGATCCTCCTGCCTCAGCCTCCTGAGTAGCTGGGATTACAGACATGTGCCACCACGCCTGGCTAATTTTTGTATTTTTAGTAGAGATGGGGTCTCATCATGTTTCCCAGGCGGGACTCGAACTCCTGACCTCAGGTGATCCACCCACCTTGGCCTCCCAAAGTGTTGTGATTACAGGCGTGAGCTGCCACGCCCTGCTGTCTTCAAAACTTTTTTTTTTTTTTTTTGAGACGGAGTCTTGCTCTGTTGCCCAGGCTGGAGTGCAGTGGCGCGATCTTGGCTCACTGCAAGCTCCGCCTCCCGGGTTCATGCCATTCTCCTGCCTCACCCTCCCGAGTAGCTGGGACTACAGGCACCCGCCACCACAACTGGCTAATTTTTTGTATTTTTAGTAGAGATGGGGTTTCACCGTGTAGCCAGGATGGTCTCAATCTCCTGACCTCCTGATCCTCCCGCCTCGGCCTCCCAAAGTGCTGGGATTACAGGCGTGAGCCACCGCGCCCAGCCCAAAACTTTTAAGATATGCCCAAATAACAGATTTGGAACTAAAATCTATTTGTACAGACTTTTCAGCTTATTTCTATTTCTGATAGTGCAAAACTTCCAAACTAGCCTCAAAGATGAGACATGAATCCTTCTCCAGGTTTTCAGCACCACCACCACCAAAATCTTCATCTCGAGATCACTAACTACATACACGCAGCCCTTCCTCTCCTGAAGGCTGTACCCTCCTGTTGATGGGCCATAGCTAAGTGTGATTTCCAGTCAGCAGTGGTCCTGGCGTGGAGTCCAAAAATCTCTTGCTTGAGATGCAAGATAGTAGCACCAGTGATTCTTGCACTGACAATGGTTCTTACGCCTAGCTGTGCCTCACCCCTGAAAATTCCACTCAGGTTCCTGAGGTGGAACCAGACCCTAACACAGTAAACAAGTTCCACGAGTGATTCTGATGCAGAACCAAGGATTGAGATCCATTACCCTAGAATAGTGGCCAAGTTGATTTACCCTGATGCTTACCCTTTCCTGACATTCCTTCTGGTGGTGATGTCAGTAGCTTTCATTGGCCTAGGAGGGCAGATATAAAGAAATGAATCAGAGACTCATAGTACTGTTAAGTGTGCTGTGAACAGGCAGAACAAAGAGCTTGAGTTTCTGAGGAAAGAACCAGACATACAAGGCAAATGGCACAAGCTTAAGAGCTCTGAGGGACTATGCGTTACTGCTTCAGCACAGACTATTGAAAAGGCTTATTAGTAGCAAAGGGGTATGCCCCCGACCACCCTAACAACCTGACAGAGCTGCTCCTCTCAAGATGGCATGGCTATCTCATGTCAACCTCACTCACCTGGAACTGAATGCTGGCTGGGGACACACACACACACCAGGGCTGGACTGTGTGGTCAGATCAGCAACCTAGGATAACAACTAGTCCCCACCCTGCATGACTACCCCTCAGGGTTGGTGTATGACTACAGTGCTGCCACTTCTACGCTCAGAGCAAGCGATGAAAGAGGAAAGAACATCTGTTATAACTCTGGCTGTGTCTCTTCAGAAAGATCAACACAGAGGGCTCTGGCAAAGAGCTCAGCAATGCTAGACTGCTCTGGGCTACTGACTGAAGGCCAGTTGTTCAGGAGCCTTGTGTTCCCCAAAACTCTGTTTTCTAATTCTTTGTATTGAGCAATTTCTAGGAAGATGTTCTAACTGGATACTAATGATCCGTTCTCACCCATTCTCTCGTCTCAATTTGGTGATTTTTGTAACATCATTCTCTGGACCTCCTGAATGAAGCTGTTTGGAAACATCGACTTCTTTGGACCTAACAGGTAAGAGACTCTTAGAAGTGGCCCGAGTTTGTGTGTCTGCAAAGGAAAATGAGAGGTAAAATTTCTGGCATCATGACCCGACAGTTGCAACCCTGTAACAAACAGAGCCCCATTTGAAGTTGTCATAAATCTTTATTTTACTTTATTTTAAAAAATATTGGCCGGGCGCGGTGGCTCACGCTTGTAATCCCAGCACTTTGGGAGGCCAAGGCGGGCGGATCACGAGGTCAGGAGATCGAGACCACGGTGAAACCCTGTCTCTACTAAAAATACAAAAAAAAATTAGCCGGGCGTGGTGGCGGGCGCCTGTAGTCCCAGCTACTCGGAAAGGCTGAGGCAGGAGAATGGCGTGAACCCGGGAGGCGGAGCTTGCAGTGAGCCGAGATTGCGCCACTGCACTCCAGCCTGGGCCACAGAGCAAGACTCTGTCTCAAAAAAAAAAAAAAAAAAAAAATATTACTTATTTTTTGAGACAGAGTCTTGCTCTGTGGCCCAGGCTGGAGTACAGTGGTGTGATCTTGGCTCACTGCAACCTCCACCTCTTGGGTTTAAGTGATTCTCCTGCCTCAGCCTCCCGAGTAGCTGGACTACAGGCACCTAAAATATGATTTTTTTTTTTTTTTTTTTTTTTTTTTGAGACGGAGTCTTGCTCTGTCGCCCAGACTGGAGTGCAGTGGCGCAATCTCGGCTCACTGCAAGCTCTGCCTCCCGGGTTCACGCCATTCTCCTGCCTCAGCCTCTCCGAGTAGCTGGGACTACAGGCGCCCGCCACCATGCTCAGCTAATTTTTTTGTATTTTTAGTAGAGACGGGGTTTCACCATGGTCTCGATCTCCTGACCTCGTGATCTGCCCGCCTCGGCCTCCCAAAGTGCTGGGATTACAAGCGTGAGCCACCACGCCCGGCCTAAAATATGTTTTAAAATTTAAAAAATAGAGACAGGGTCTCACTATGTTGCCCAGCCTGGTCTCAAACTCCTGGGCTCAAGCAATCTTCCTGCCTTGGCCTCCCTGGCGTGAGACACCATGCCTGGCCAAATCTTTATTTTCATTCTGGCAAATTTCAACATGTGAAGATTAATTCAAAAGAATAAAACTTCCAAGCTTATTGGTAATAAAAACCAAAATTTTTAAAATGTGACAGTACAGCATGTTTGAGGGTAGCCAAAAGTTTCACTGAACTGAAAGGTGGAGGCTGTAAAAGTGAACATGGAGATGGACACCAGCAGAGAGCAAGAGCAGGGTGGAAGTTAGCAGGTAAAACATGGCTGAATCCTTGTACCATCTCGTTAAGCTCCTCCAAGCACTCTGCACACTCTCCTAAGGCATGACTGAGCTGCTCTGAGTTTTTTAAACCGTTACTTCGTTGTTTTTACCAGAATGTCTTCCTAACCACTCTAAGACATCTTTGTGTCCCCATCACCTAGGAAAGTATCTGGCATATGAACAGGGGTTCAATAACTGCTTGTTGAATAAATGAAACACTTCACAGTTCCATGGGTTGTTTCACAGACCATCTCTAAACCACCTGTCTGGTCCCTTCCTCTTCCATGCTGCCTGCCTCTACCACTAGCCCTTTTGTTTACCCTTCGTTAAGTTTAGAGTTTCCCTATTAGGCATTCTAATCTGATCTTCTTGCCAGATAACCAGAGAAATGGCCCTGCCATAACACTCATCTTCCCCAAAGGAGAGCATTTTCCTCTATCCTTGTGCCAGCCCCCAACCACACAATCTATCATTTGTGTTCTACAGCAAGTTCAAGAAATTCAAGTAACTTATCTGGAGTTAAGCACCCCCACCCTCACACGCAGGCTTTTCTGGACTTACTCTCACTTTGTTCACTGTAAAATGGCCCCTTTAAGTTTGACCTAACTTAAGAGCCATTACAATCAAATCAAATTGAAGAAATGTGGTACAAATGAGGTATTAAAAGAGTTCTTTTTGAGGTGTCTGTCTGAAGAAAAAGGTAATCTTGCAGGAATATCATCTTCTCCTCTCTCAAGTATTAGTAAGTAATAAACAATAACAAATCTACTCCATGTAAAATAGAGTTAACAGTCAATTGATCAAAATTAACACTCTTCATTGACTAGAATTGGTTCCAATAATTCGTATTTGCCAAAACCTAAGGATTGCACTGTAGGAAAAATTTAGTAGGATTTAACACAGCTGTCTCCTAAAAAAGGGAGACACTGGGAGAGGAACTGGATGGCTGGTGTCAAGGAAGGGAAGGAAACTTGTTTATCATTGTATATGGTTTTCCACCTTTTTTTTTTTACATGTGCATATATTACTTATCCAGCCCATGCTCAAAATCAAAACAAAAATCCTGGGAGGCAGCCTAAAAATTTGAAACTGTTCCAGTTCCATATGATCATAAAGCTGGGACAGAGATAGAAATCAAAGAGATGAACACTTTCAACTTGGCTGAGAGAGCTAGTCACTGCCCACTGACTGAGGGGCACTGCATCTAAGGAAAAGACACAGCAGCTGAGATCTGGCTCCAGTTCTTCCAGCAACTCCTAGTCCCCGCTGGTGCCAGGATTACCATTCAGGTGTTCTGCGGCAACACAAGACAACAAACAACCCATTAAGCCTTTGAAGAAAAGCCTATTTACTTCAGAGCTCAATCTTTTTTTTTTGAGACGGAGTCTCGCTCTGTCGCCCAGGCAATCTTGGCTCACTGCAAGCTCCGCCTCCTGGGTTCACGCCATTCTCCTGCCTCAGCCTCCCAAGTAGCTGGGACTACAGGTGCCCGCCACCACGCCTGGCTAATTTTTTGTATTTTTTAGTAGAGACGGGGTTTCACCGTGTTAGCCAGGATGGTTTCAATCTCCTGACCTCGTGATCTGCCCTCCTTGCCCTCCCAAAGTGCTGGGATTACAGGCGTGAGCCACCGCGCCCAGCCACTTCAGAGCTCCACCTTGGCAAGGTTTATGTACCAGCCGAGTGGAATCATCTGGGAAGGGATCATAAATAGCTACTCCATAATCTTCCACAACAGTTTTCTGATGTCTGAAGCTTACTCTGTACTATAATCTCTAGATTAGGCAGTTCCCCGACTGCAGACCCCATGAGATGACTTTCAACCACAAGCAAAGCAACACAAAGCAGATGGCAAAGCAATTAAAATCTATTTTTAATCATGTCTCTCTTCGCCCAAGTTTCTCAAATACTGTGCCTAGGTCTAACCCCTCTCTCTCACTTCACTCAACAAACGTGTGTTGAGAATGCGGTAATGAGAAACACGGTGTAGATATAAAGGTGAACAAAGAACCCTAAGCATCTCACTTCTCAAATGGCTCTCCTCTTTCCTCCCTGAAAACAAACCCAATCCCGCAAGATAGCCCAAGTCCGGAAATAAGAGGGATAACCGGTTAGAAGGGGATTCCTAGCTTAATGGGAATAACACTGTACAATAACCAACAACTTGAATCTAACTGATGAATATAGTACATATGCGGGCAGAAAAATGCAGAGCACGTCGAAAATCCTACCACATGGCCCTTCCCCTAACTCCCATCATAAACCTACATAGCCTGGTTATAGGGGGCTCCGCAGGTTTTCAGGGCCGACGGGACGACCTTCCCCGTGCCCGCGCCACCCATTCGATCTCCACACTCCCGGGACCATCCCCGGCCGGGCCGCAGTGCCGCGGGCGTGGCGTGGACACTCACCTGCGGGCTGGCCGCCGCTCAGCGCAGAGGGGGGCTGCAGGCTATACACTGTCTTAACCACACTGGTCATCGTAACGAGGCGGCACGGCTGAACCCTGAAAGGCACAGGACCAATGTTACCCAGCGCTGGGCCATTGGGCCCGAGAGAGTGGAGGGCCTGGGGATGGCGCGACCCGACAGGCCCTGGCTCGGGGTTGGCAAAGAGAAAATCCTCATTTCCCAGCTCATTCCGTCCTTCCTCCCATCCAGCCCAGTCCCTCGCCCCGGGAGAGCCGAACCCAGGAGCCCGCCGGTCCTGCCCGCAGTCCTCGTCGCTCTCGTTCAAAAGATGCCCTGCAGCAACTGTCGCGCCAACGGCCAAGTCGGCCGCCTCGGTTTCAAATAGAAACTTCCGGTAGCTGGGCGGAAGTGGGTGGGAATCTCATCTGTAGACAGCCATGTTGTACGGGAGTGGGGTGGGGCTTCGGGAGCCGCCATACTGTACGGAAGGTTCGCTCAGAGGCCAGAGCCAGACCTAGCGAAAGGGGTTGGATACCCCACGTCTGGGCAGAGGAGGAGGGTGATGCAGTTTGTAGGCTTGAATGGAGCTAATGAGCTACCAGCGTCATATTCCGGATGGAGACGCAAACGTGGCCACATTTAGGGTCCATGTCAGAATCCTCTTTATTTAGTTTGGGATTGTTAGGGATATTGCCAGGAGCACAAGTTATTTGGATGAAAACTACACGTTACAGGTGGAGAGTGGCAAGTGAGGCTTGAAGAAAAGGACCTATGGGCTGAGATACCTGAGGCACCTACCTGAGGTCCTAATTTTAATAGCACTTATCCAGATTTTCAGTAGCGATTCAAAGCTACTCCTAATAAACAGGGTAGCTTCCATCACTAAATGCACTAGCTCATTCATTTCATCTGGCATTTATTGAGTACCTGCTGATTACCCAACAGTGTTCTCAGTGGGTGGGAGGGAGTGAGGGAGGGCAAATATCAAGATTGACCTTGGCTCTGCCCTCCTGGAGTTTACAACTTAGAAAACAGACAGTGAACAAATAATCACATAAATAAATATGTATTTACGGATTGTGGTGAAATTGTGAAGAAGGCTGGGCACAGTGGCTCACAGCTGTAATTACAGCACTTTGGGAGGTGGAGGTGGGTGAATTGCTTGAGTCCAGGAGTTTGAGACCAGCCTGGGCAACATGGTACAACCCCGTCTCTACAAAAAATACAAAAATTAGCCAGGCGTCGTGGCATGCTCCTGTAGTCCCAACTACCCTGGAGGCTGAGGTGGGGGGATTGTGTGACCCTGGGGAGGCAGAGGTTGCAGTGAGCCGAGATTGCGCCACTGCACTTCACCGTGGATGACAGAGCGTGATCTCAAAAATCAAACCAACACACACACACACACACACACACACACACACACAATGAAGAAAAAGTACAAAATCATATAAGATAGAAAAGCAGGGAAACTTAGATTGTACTGGGGGCTCAGGGAAGACCTCTCTGAGATGATGTTTGATTAAGGAAGGAGAGGGAGTTAATCTCATTGGGGAAAGGGGAAAATGCAAAGTCCCAAGGCAGAAATGGGTTCTTCTATAGGCACAGAAAGATAGGAAGAGAGTGGTACAGATAACGCTGGAGAAATAAGTCAAAAGACAGATTTTACAGGCCAAGGTATAGAGATTAGATTTTATCTAAAAGTAATGGAAAGCCACTGAAGTATTATAGCAGGAGAGTGTCATCCAATTTATATTTTATTTTATTTTATTATTATTTTTTGAGACAGGGTCTCACTCTGTTGCCCAGGCTGAAGTGCAGTCATAGTTCACTGCAACCTTGAACTCCTGGGCTCAGGAGATCCTCCCACCTCAGCCTCCTGAGTAGCTAAGACTAAAGGTGCCTGCCACCAGACCCAGCTAATTTTTGTAGAGATAGGGTCCTGCTATGTTGCCCAGGCTGGTCTTAAACCCCTGGCCTCAAATGAGCCTCCCACTTCAGCCTCCCAAAGTGTTGGAATTACAGGCATGAGCCACTGTACCTGGCTCAATTTATACATATTTTATATATATATTCTTCTTTTCTTTCTTTTTTTTTGGAGACGGAGTCTCACTCTGTTGCCCAGGCTGGAGTGCAGTGGCACGACCTCGGCTCACTGCAACCTCTGCCTCCTGAGTTAAAGCGATTCTCTGGCCTCAGTCTCCCGAGTAGCTGAGTCTACAGGCGCCGCCACCACGCTTGGCTAATTTTTTATATTTTTAGTAGAGACGGGGTTTCACCATGTTGGCCAGGCTGTTCTCAAACTCCTGACCTCAGGTGATCTGCCCGCTTTGGCCTCCCAAAGTACTGGGATTACAGGCGTGAGCCACTGCACCTAGTCCTTTTTCTTTTCGAATAATTGGGCTTGAATAATTGTGTGAATAGAGTCACTATTTTCTGCTGGGGGAGACTGAGAGTTGGGTTTTGAATGTGGAAAACCTCGACATATCTTTGAGGCATTCAGGTGGAACCGTGAAGTAGGCAATTGGAAATACAGGCCTTGAGCCCAGAAGAGAGCCTGGATTGGAGATACACCCTTGGGAGTTATTGACATATGAATGTACTTAAAATCTTGATATATAGGAGTTCGAGACCAGCCTGGCCAACATGATGAAACTCCGTCTCTGCTAAAAATACAAAAAAATGGCCAGGCACAGTGGCTCACACCTGTAATCCCAGCACTTTGGGATGCTGAGGTGGGATCACTTAAGGCCAGAAATTCGAAACCAGTTTGGCCAACATGGTGAAACTCCATCTCTACTAAAAACACAAAAATTAGCCAGGCGTGGTGGTGCATGCCTGTAATCCCAGCTACTTTGGGAGGCTGAGGCAGGAGAATGACTTGAACCTGGAAAGTGGAGGTTGCAGTGAGCTGAGATGGTGCAACTGTACTCCAGCCTGGGTGACAGAGCGAGACTCTGTCTCAAGCAAAATAAAATAAAACCTTGATGTTTGATGAGCTCAAGAGAAGAAGTGTGCAGAGAGCCTTTGGGCCAAGGACAGGGACACCAGCATTTAGAAGTTGCAATGGTAATAAGGTGCTTGCCAAGAAACCTGATAAAGAAGTGCCAGAGAGGTGAGAAGAAAACAAAAAAAGGGTGGTGTTCCAAAATCCAAGGAGGAAGTGGCAAGCTGCTGAAGGAGGGAGTGGTGAACTATTGAAGATAGTTGAAAGGGCAAGCAGAATGAGAATGGAAAGCATCCAATGAATTTAGCAACAGAGAAGTCATGATGAGTCTAGCAAGAGGAATGCTGGTGGAGCATTTGGAGTGGCAGTCACATGGGCATGGGTTGAAGAGTACGTGGGAGATGAGGAAGCAGAGATGGCAGAACTCCAGGAGTCTGTTGCAAAAAGAGCAGAGCAACTGGGCAGTAACTGGAGATGGATGGGGGTCAAAGGAAGCTTTCCTTAAAGCTGTGGATATGTGTGCTCATAGGAACAAGCCAGCAGAACAGAGGGAAAGGATACTCAGGAGCAAGGAAGAAGGAAGGTGGGATCCAGGGTAGCATCTTTAAATTCCTTTATTCATGCGCCCCAACAACAACAACAAAAAAAACAAAAAACCCTCTTGCCTGTTTTTACTTGATACCTAAAATTTAAGTTTACTTTTATTTTTATTTTTTTAGAGGCAGGATCTTGCTATGTCACCCAGGCTAGAGTGCAGTGGCTATTCACAGGTGTGATCATAGATAGCGTACTGTAGCCTTGAACTTCTGGACTCAAGCCATCCTCTCACTTCGGCCTCCTGAGTAACCAAGACGGTAGGCATGCACCATCTTACCTGGCTTAAATTTTTTTCATAACTTTAAATCATTGTAAAGGACATACTTTCTGCCTGTTGTATATTGTGTATACTTCTTTCTTTTTTTTTGAGATAAGGTCTCGCTTGGTTGCCCAGGCTGGAGTGCAGTTGTGTGATCATAGCTCTCTGCAGCCTTCAACTCCTGGGCTCAAGCGATCTTCCTGCCTCAGCCTCCCAAGTAGTTGGGGATATAGGCACGTGCCACCATGCCTGACTAATTTTAAAATTTTTTTGTGGAGATGAGGTCTTGCTATGTTGCCCACGCTGGTCGGGAGCTCCGGGCGTCAACTGATTCTCCCACCTTGGCCTCCCAAAGTGCTGAGATTACATGCATGAGCCACCCACCTGGTCATATTGTGTATACTTTGCATTCATTTCTTTTCTTTTTTCTTTTTTTTTTTTTTTTTTGAGACAGAGTCTCATTCTTTTGCCCAGGCTGGAGTGCAGTGGTGCTATCTCAGCTCATTGCAACCTCTGTCTCCCGTACTCAAGCGATTCTCCTGCCTCAGCCTCCTGAGTAGCTGGGATTACAGGCATGCATCGCCACGCCAGGCTAATTTTTGTATTTTTAGCAGAAACAGGGTTTCACCATGTTGGCCAGGGTGGTCTCGAACTCCTGACCTCAGGTGATCCGCCCGCCTCAGCCTCCCAAAGTGTTGGGATTACAGGCATGAGCCACTGCACCTAGCCCTTTGTATTCATTTCTAAAATTCTTTCTCTTGGTGTTTTTCGGATAATTTCTAATGTTATGTCTTCAAGTGCACTACTGTTTTTTTTGCAATGTCTAAACTGTTGTTAATTCCATTCAGTGATTTTTCATCTCAGACTTTTTTTTTAAATTTTAAAAACACTTTTAAATTCTTTATTTTGGAATCATTATAATTGACAGGAAGTTACAATGATAGTACAGGGAGGACCTTTGGACTCTTTACCCAGTTTCCCCCAATGGTTTTGTTTCAGTACAATTTTAACAGCTTTATTGAGACACAATTGACATTCCATAGACCACATATTTTAAGTGTACAATTTGATAAGTTTAGAAATTACATATACCTGTGAAACCATCACCACAATTAAGATAATAAACACACCCGTCATTCCCAAATCATTCCTCCTTCCCCTTGGTACTTCTTCCCATCCTCCTCTTTCTGCCTACGCTACCCACCCCATCATCTCAGACATTTTAGTTTTCGTCTCTAAAATTCAAAGTGGGTGTTTAAAAATATCTTCCTAGTCTCTACTTAGTACATATGGAATACAGTTTTAATAATTCTTTTAATGTCCTTGTCTAATTCTCACACAGGTGTCAGCTGTGGTGGTTTCAACTGATTCTTCTTCTTATGATAGGTTATAGTTTGCATGACTGGTAATTTTTTATTGGAAAACCAGGCATCGTGAATTTTACATTTTTGGGTGCTCGTTAATTTTGGATTTCTGTAAATGTTCTTCGGCTTTATTCTGGGATACAGTTCAGTTACTTAGAAACAGCTTGATTCTTGAATTCAGGTCTTGCTTTTGAGATTTGTTAGGTAGGATCCAGCAATGTTTAAACTAGGGCTAATGAATCCCCACCTCGAGGCAAGGCCCTTCTGAGAACTCTGACCAATGCTCCATAAATTATGAGGTTTTCCGATCTGGCTGATGGGGACAGGCACTGTCCCGGCTCTGTGTGACTTCTGGCTACTGTTCCGGCCCACTGTTTTGGGTGGTTCTTTCCTTTGTCTCAAGTGGTTTCCTTACACTTATATGATGAATCATGCCCTGTGGAACACTCAAGGGGGGCCCTTTGCAGACCCCCAGAATTCTCTATGTATCCACCTTTCTCCTCTCCAGTACCCTGTCCTGAGCACTCTAGCCAGCTTGGCTGCTCCGCACTCCCAGCTATCCCCTCGCCTCAGTTACTTGCTTTGCCTGGGTTCTCCCTCCGTGAAATACATCCTCTCAAGCAGTAAGCTGGGCAACCGAGAGGTTCACCTTGTTTGTTTCTTGCCTCTGAGGGATCACTGTCTTTTGTTACCTCATGTCCAGTGTCTTTTTTTTTTTTTTTTTTTTTGAGACAGAGTCTCGCTGTCGCCCAGGCTGGAGTGCAGTGGTGCGATCTCAGCTCACTGCAGGCTCTGCCCCCCGGGGTTCACGCCGTTCTTCTGCCTCAGCCTCCCGAGTAGCTGGGACTACAGGCGCCCGCCATCTCGCCCGGCTAATTTTTTTTTTTGTATTTTTAGTAGAGACGGGGTTTCACTGTGTTAGCCAGGATGGTCTCGATCTCCTGATCTCGTGATCCGCCCGCCTCGGCCTCCCAAAGTGCTGGGATTACAGGCGTGAGCCACCGCACCCGGCCTCCAGTGTCCTGAAACTCATTATTTCATGTGTTTTCTGTTTGGTTGGTTGTTTCAGGCAGGATAGTAAACTTGGCCCCTGCTCCTCCATTTTGGCTGGAAAGGGAAGTTGTAATTGTACTTTGTCTGTTTTTTTTTTTTGAGACTCTGTTGCTCAGGATGGAGTGCAGTGGTGCAATCTCGGCTCACTGCAAGCTCTGCCTCCCAGGTTCACGCCATTCTCCTGCCTCAGCCTCCTGAGTAGCTGGGACTACAGGTGCCTGCCACCACGCCCGGGTAATTTTTTGTATTTTTAATAGAGACGGGGTTTCACCATGTTAGCCAGGATGGTCTCGATCTCCTGACCTCATGAGCCGCCCGCCTAGGCCTCCCAAAGTGTTGGGATTACAGGCTTGAGCCACCGCGCCCAGCCTTCAGTCTGTTTTTGTTCAAACTGTGGAGATGCAGATTAAAGTTATTCAATTTTAGGGAAAATGTACACCATACATCCTACTTGCAAAGATTATCCTCTCTGTCAAACCTGTGAGCCAATTCTGACCTTCTAACAGAAAAAGTCTGATTTTTCCATTCACATCAATGTGGTTAATATCTATCCTGTGTCAACCATCTCACTTTCAGTTTGAATTCTTCTTTATTTCTTTTTTTTTGAGTTAAGGTCTCACTCTGTTGCCAGGCTGGAGTGCCATAATGTGATTATGGCTCACTGTAACCTCGAACTCCAGAGTTCAAGTGATCCTGTTGCCTCAGCCTCTGGAGTAGCTGGGTCTACAGGTGTATATCACCATGCTCAGCTAATTTTTATTTTTATTTATTATTTATTTATTATTACTTTTTTTGAGATGGAGTCTCGCTTTGTCACCCAGGCTGGAGTGCAATGGCACGATCTTGGCTTACTGCAACCTCTGCCTCCTGGGTTCAAGCAATTGTTCTTCCTCAGCCTCCTGAGTGGCTGGGATTACAGGCGTGCGCCACCACGCCCGGCTAATTTTTGTATTTTTAGTAGAGACAGGGTTTCGCCTTGTTGGCCAGGCTGGTCTTGAACTCCTGACCTCAGATGATCCACCTGCCTTGGCCTCCCAGAGTGCTGGGATTACAGGCATGAGCCACCGCACCCGGCCCATGCCCAGCTAATTTTTAAAATTATTCTTTGTAGATATGGGATCTTGCTATGTTGCCCAAGCTGGTCTCAAACTCCTGGCCTCAAGCCATCCTCCCACTTCAGCCTTTCAAAACACTGGGATTACAGGCATGAGCCACTGTGTCTCACCTGAAGTTGAATTATTTTAAAAAATTTTTAATTATTTTTTCTTTTTAAATATGTATTTATATATTTTACAATATAACATGTCAATGAATTTAAATTCTTTTTTTTTTTTTTTTAAGATGGAGTCTCACTGTCGCCCAGGCTGGAGTGCTGTGGCGCGATCTCGGCTCACTGTAGGCTCCGCCCCCTGGGTTTTACACCATTCTCCTGCCTCAGCCTCCCGCATAGCTGGGACTATAGGCGCCCACCACCTCGCCCGGCTAATTTTTTGTATTTTTAGTAGAGACGGGGTTTCACCGTGTTAGCCAGGATGGTCTCGATCTCCTGACCTCGTGATCCGTCCGCCTCGGCCTCCCAAAGTGCTGGGATTACAGGCGTAAGCCGCCGCGCCCGGCTGAATTTGAATTCTTAAATGAAGAAGGCACAGAACTGAGCCACAGGGCTGCCCCTGTGAACCTTCTCAAAGAAGCTCTCCAGGCTTTGCTCTTTCGAGGACTTCCTCAAGCAGAGCATTCTCAAGTAGCCCTTTTATTGGTTTTTTACAGCGCAGAGCAAGGTGCCAGAGTAGGATTCAGAATGCGGGAGGGAAGGCAACTGGGAAAGTGGAAGTTGGGAAGGACAGCTGTCAGGCCTGTGGCTTCTTCTTAGGCCCACCAATATGAGGAGGGGAACATATGGAGAAGGCAGCTCTGGAAATGGATTACTTTAAAACTATCTGTGTCCACCTACCTTCTAGAAAGTCTTCATGTCCTTGTAGGTGAGTGCAAACCCTCGTGTGAAGGCCTCTGACACCAAGTGTGAGAAGCCATTGATGGAGCCATTACTGCTTCCTTTGTTGTAGTAGAAGGGATGGGAGAGGAGCAGGCAGGAGCGGAGGGTAGGTAGGTTGGGGCTTTGGTGCCTTGAAGGTGAGGAAATTTCTATTTGAAGGCTTCAGTTTTCTTCATGAAGAATATATATTTTTTTTTTTTTTTTTTTTTTGTCCACTGAGGGGTGGGGGAAGGTGAGATATTTGAGGAAGGTGGAGAAAATATAAAAGAGTCAATAAAAATAATCAAAACTAGTAGCTAGAATGAATACTAGCTAGGCAGAGCTGAGGGTCCAGTTAAGATAGGTGGTCATGAATTCAAACCTACATCAATCTGCTCAGCTGGGTGATTTTCTTTAGCAATATTAAAACTCTTGTTTGTTTGATGGTTGTGGATTTGGTAAGATGCTGATCTTTCCCCTATATTGAGAGAAATGTGAATAATCACAAAGAGGCCTGATAATAATTATGAGAAATTTATGAAGGCCCTTCCAGGGTTCCTCTGCATAGGTTGGCTTTGGATGGCCAGACATTTACATAGCACATAGTGGCTTTCTTTTTTTTCTCATATTCCTGGTGAATTGAGCTACGATTTCTTCTTCTAAGCAGAAATACCTGCAGACCTTAGTTACAGTCATCCCTGTGAACAAGGGTGAGGGTAGAAAGGGTGAGGAATGTCTGTCTTTCCTATCACCAGGTAAATGGGATCTTGATGCTTGGCATAGGGGTCCCAAGAGCTTGCCATTACCCATGTGTATTATCAAAAAATGAGATAATGCCACCATCAAAGAAAAGATCAGGGCCGGGTATAGTGGCTCACCTCTGTAATCCCAGCACTTTGGGAGGCCGAGGCGGGCGGATCACAAGGTCAGGAGATCGAGACCATCCTGGCTAACACAATGAAACTCCATCTTTACTAAAAATACAAAAAATTAGCCAGGCGTGGTGGCAGGCGCCTGTCGTCCCAACTACTCGGGAGGCTGGGGCAGGAGAATGGTGTGAACCTGGGAGGCAGAGCTTGCAGTGAGCCAAGATCGTGCCACCGCACTCCAGTCTGGGCGGCAGAGCAAGACTCCGTCTCAAAAAAAGAAAAGAAAAGAAAAGATCAGAAACTCTCTGGACGATAGGCAAAGGTTGTAAACCAATGTATCCTCTTTCTTAAAATCTGATTTAAAGCCTTCTTCCCTGTCCTGACATGCATCGGGAGAAGGACAGAATGAGTTGGAGAGGGCTAGGGAAGTTTTGGCTTGTAACTCTCTTGAGAAATGTCTTTTTAAAAATTGTCTCGGCCTGGTGCGGTGGCTCACGCCTGTAATCCCAGCACTCTGGCAGGCCGAGGCAGGTGGATCATGAGGTCAGGAGATTGAGACCATCCTGGCTAACACGGTGAAACCCCGTCTCTACTAAAAATACAAAAAATTATCTGGGTGTAGTGGCGGGCGCCTGTAGTCCTAGCTACTCAGGAGGCTGAGGCAGGAGAATGGCATTAACCTGGGAGGCGGAGCTTGCAGTGAGCCGAGATTGTGCCACTGCACTCCATCCTGGACGACAGAGCGAGACTCCGTCTCAAAAAAAAAAATTGTCTCGGCCGGGCGCGGTGGCTCACGCTTGTAATCCCAGCACTTTGGGAGGCCGAGGCGGGCGGATCACGAGGTCAGGAGATCGAGACCACGGTGAAACCCCGTCTCTACCAAAAATACAAAAAATTAGCCGGGCGTGGTGGCGGGCGCCTGTAGTCCCAGCTACTCGGAGAGGCTGAGGCAGGAGAATGGCGTGAACCCGGGAGGCGGAGCTTGCAGTGAGCCGAGATCGCGCCACTGCACTCCAGCCTGGGTGACAGAGCAAGACTCCGTCTCAAAAAAAAAAAAAAAAAAAAAAATTGTCTCAAGCTGGAATATTGCCCACATATCATGGTATGGGATATGCTATATATCTGTAAAAGCTAAGATTCAGCCAATAAAATCAATCTGTCTAACACTGTCACTCTAAAAGTCCCCAAATCACCACAGCCATGGAAGGATGGTTTTCCCATGGTAACAGACTATATCAAGTTTATATATATATATATATATATATATATATATTTTTTTTTTTTTTTTTTTTTGAGATGGAGTCTCACTCTGTTGCCCAGGCTGGAGTGCAGTGGCACAATCTCGGCTCACTGCAAGCTCCGCCTCCCGGGTTCACACCATTCTCCTGCCTCAGCCTCCCAAGTAGCTGGGACTACAGGCGCCCGCCACCACACCTGGCTAATTTTTGTATTTTTAGTAGAGACGGGGTTTCACCATGTTAGCCAGGATGGTCTCGATCTCCTGACCTTGTGATCTGCCTGCCTCGGCCTGCCAAAGTGCTGGGATTACAGGCGTGAGCCACCGCACCTGGCCTATTTTTTTTTTTTTTTTTTTTTTTTGAGACAGTGTCTTGCTCTGTCGTCCAGGCTGGAGTGCAGTGGCATGATCTCGGCTCACTTCAACCTCTGCATCCCGGGTTCAAATGATTTTCCTGCCTCAGCCTCCTGGGTAGCTAGGACTACAGGCATCCCCCACCACTCCCAACTAATTTTTGTATTTTTAGTATCACCCAGCTGAGCAGATTGATGTAGATTTGAATTCATGACCACCTATCTTAACTGGACCCTCAGCTCTGCCTAGCTAGTATTCATTCTAGCTACTAGTTTTGATTATTTTTATTGACTCTTTTATATTTTCTCCACCTTCCTCAAATATCTCACCTTCCCCCACCCCTCAGTGGACAAAAAAAAAAAAAAAAAAAAAAAATACATTCTTCATGATGAAAACTGAAGCACCATGTTGGCCAGGCTGGTCTCAAACTCCTAACCTCCAGTGATCTGCCTGCCTCAGCCTCCCAAAGTGCTGGGATTACAGGCATGAGCCATCATGTCCAGCCTCAAGTTAAATTTTAATAGCATACAGGATACATACTCATACTCAGAATGTGAGTTCAAGGATCAGTGGCACAAATAGGGGAAATGACCTCAAGTTCCAAATGTTAATGTAGTTCTATTAGAGTGTCTGAGTGGGGAGAAATCATTTCTTGAATTTTGCAGGGCAAACATGAGTGCTTTGACTCATTTTCGTATGCCTCACAGCGTGCTTGTAAGCCATGTCTCCAGGGCCATACACTCATTGTAAGTGCCCCTAATGATAATAAAGTGAAGAATCTGCTGCAACTCAAAGGAAATTGAAAGTGCTTTAAGTTCCACATTCCAAAGTCAGGGCTAGAGAGGCAGGCTGGATTTCCCACTGATGTGGACTGCCTGCTGTTGGTTTGGGCCATTCTAGGTATAAGGTAATGTTTTAGATTACTGCTGGGTTCTTCTGGGCCTGGCAACTTAAAAAACAAATCTAATCAATGCATCAGCTGCTATGGCTCATTCACCTTCCTGAAGTGTTGTGTGGCCACAGCCTGCAAGAATGTGACCTGGAAATCCCCAAGTAGGGCCCTCGGGTGTACCCAAATCCCTCATGCCCACCCATCCACCCCTCTGCATTCTGACATTTCAGTGGTTGTGTTCAGGCAAAGTGTCTTCTGCTCATGCTTGGGAGGAAGAGTTCCCTTGACCTCCCTGTGGCTCATTGTCCCTGAGGATACCAGGGCTTTCTCAACCTGGCTGCATGAGAACAGAGGGACACCATTATCAGAGAAACCAGGGCTGATGGGCAGCTCTAGGTCAGAGAGGCCGAATGCTACCTGGACATGAAGAGAGAGGCCCCAGCAGACCCCCCGGGGACAGGTTCAAATTAGGTTCCAGCTTCCCCTTCCTGGTGTCAGGAGTTACTCATCTTGATTTACTTATCTTGCAAAGGAGCCAAGGTATCCTGCCGTACCTGCCTACTGTCTTCTGTCTCTTCCACAACTCCCGTGTCTCTTTTCGGTTTCTGCTCCACTTCTCATGGGCTGCTTGGAGTAGGAAGTAGGTCTCAATAATAAAAAAACTAAATAAAACAAAAACATCATCTGATTTGCCTCCAGCTCTGCCACAGACTATCTGGCCCTGGAACGATCCCTTCCCTTTTCTGATACTCCTCTGTAAAATAGCCTGGATCAGTAGCTTTCATATTACATTCTGTGAAGCTGCCAGGAGCCTGAGGGGTTTCCCAGGTACCCGGAGAGGCTGCAGTGGAAAGAGAGGCTGAGCTGACTCCACCCCCAACACCCAGCGCCCACCAGAGTAGCTGCTTTTTACCTGTTTTATATATTGTTTCTCCACATAGAGCTTCTTTGAAGAAAGAGTCCTGAGGCTACAAAATTTGAAAATTGCTGGAATAAATGATTGCCAAGGCCCCTTCCAGTCTGAGATGCTTGGTCTTCTGAAGTCCAGCTCAAGTTTTTCCTCCTCCAGAAAGCCTTTCTTGTTACCCAGTCCTGGGTACTTGAGCTCCAACAATAATGATGATGGCAGGCATATGGTGCTGTCGGTGAGCCATCCGATCCCTGCGTGTGTATATAAGCTGTCTCCCCAGCTAGAAGGTGAGCTCTTTGAGGGTGGTGTTCAATTTTTCTTCCACACTTCTGTCCCCTTGTAATACCATATGCAAAGTAGGTGTTCAATAAACATGTTGATGCCACCTGGTGTCATGAGCTCTCACGTGGGATAAAACTTCCCCACCAGACTCTGCTTTGGGAAGGAGGAACCAGCCTTTGGTCTGCTTAACGCGCCACAGAGAGACTTGTCCTTAAAAAGCTGGGGACCCTGACCTGGGAAGCAGCTTCAGACTCACACACTTCCCAAAGGGCAGGTCTGAGTTCCTGCCTTGATTGGATTTGGCTTCACCTCTTCTGCCCCTCAGTACCTCTTCTGGTGGGGCCTCATACACTGTGGGTGTAGAAGAGGCGCGGTCCTGAAGCCTGGGAATCAGGTCAACCAGGACGCCCCAGGGAGGGACAGCAGACATCTCAGTCAGATTCCAGAGGGAGGCACAGGGGAGATGGAGAGGAACTCCTGGTTTTTTTTGGAATACAGCTCTCTCAGGAAGTGGAGGCCCAAAGAGAGTGGCTGGATTCAGTCAGAGACATCAGAGAAAGCGGATTGGAGGAGGGTGCTAGAGGTGAAAGATCAAGACAGCCATATGCCAATGTCCCCAAGGCAGGTAGCCAAGGGGAAACTGGAGGTTGTAGTGGTGGAATGAAACCGCTCTGCCATTTAGTGGCTAAGTGACCCTGAGGTCAGTTCATCTTACTTAGTCTCAATGTCTTTACCTATAAATTGGGGGCAAAAGAACCTGACCAACATCAGGCTACCCTGTAGTGAAGTGGTGAGATAGATTCCAAGGAGACTAAAATGTGCAGAGATGGAAAGGCTTATTACTGTTTATTAACACAGGAGAACACAGGAGCCTGCTTCCAAAGAGGGACTGTCCCGTAATTGACAGATGCTCCGAGGCTGACCATCCTCCTTCTCCTGCTGCACACCCAGAAGCCATCTATGGCTGGATTTGGAGAATTTCTGGTCAAACCGATGAGTATGAGGAGAGCAGGGCAGTTGGGGAGAGAGGTCCCAGCCCAATCCTGCCCAGAGAAGCTCCCAAAAGAGAGGGAAGTGTCCTGATGAAGAGCCCATGAAAGGGGTGAGACCCAGGAGGCTGCGGAGATTCCTGCGGGCTCCTCTGGTCAGTAAGGAGTCTCACTGAAGTTCTTGTAACTTGGGATGGGGGCCAGGTCAGCCACCTCTGATACCAGAAGCTACACATCTGGCCTTCCCCACTTCTAGAGGAGGGGTCTTAGATGGTGCTGTGGGGGCAGACAAGCCCTCAGCAGGTCACAAGCAGGTCCCCTCCAAAACCCCTCCTGCTGGAATCCTCCAGATGTGAGGAGTAGGAGCAGACAGATCAAGGCTGGGACATCTGGCAGGGTTTAACATCCACAGCTGGAGAGTGAGACCTCTCCCTGTAGATCTGGAGAAATACCTTCAGGCTCCAGCCTATTGCTGCCCTTGCCTTGTCACTCCTGACAGGGTTCTGCGCCCTGTCCGCCCTCTCCGGGTCCCCCTCAGCTGCTATAGCCTGACGTGTGGGTGCTGGGCCTGCGCAGCCAAACATCTGGCAGGTCTGGCTGGCTATTGGGCAGCATCACAGGGCTGCCATCCCCTGGCCCCCCTCGGCCCTTCCAGGACAAGCTGCTCTGATGGGAAGCGGGCAATGATGGGTCATACACTGTCTCCCTCAGCGCCAGCCACAGGGTGTCCCGCTTCCCATTGAGCTGGCCTCGCTCAAGGACTGGCTGCCCAGTGTCATCCAGGTCATCTGGGGACACACCCACGGAATCTGGTACACGGGCACTGGGCTCAGAGGTGCTTAGGCAGGTCTCATCAGAGACGCTGAGCCCCTCCAGGGTGCTGGCTGAGGAACAGAAGCCATCAGTAGGATCTGCAGCCTTGGCCTTAGGGGAGTGGGCTGGGGCTTCCGGTGAGGCTGGCAGGGGCTCAGCCTCCTCCCCTTGGGAGTCCTGCCTGGCCCGGGTTTTGGGGCTGGGGCCAGCCTGCTTATAGGGGGAGGAGGTCTGCAGGGCAGGGCACTGGCTGAAGACTGCCTGGTGGTCCAGCAGCAGCTCCCTTGGGGAGGCAGGGGCTGGTGGGGGCCGGGAACAGCAGGGACCATCATGGAGCTGCAGATCTTCAGAGAGTACTGAGGGCCGGTGGGACAGCTTGCTGGTGGCTGTGCTGGTGTCAAAGCTGGGGCTCCGACGCCGTGCCAGGGGCTGTAGCTCATACTGCTCTGAGCAGGACCCGGGCATCCCTCCCACTGACCCTGGTCGTGGGCGGCCTGCCTTCTCCCCACCAGGGTCCCCAGTACCAGCATCCCATGGCAGGTGGGCACAGGGCCAGAGGATCTGCCCACAGTTCTTCTCTGGCCCGAAGAAACAGCAGAGAGATTGAAAGAAGAAGCTGGCAAAGCCACAACTGACGCATTTGACCATCATAAGGATGATGCCCAGCTTGCGATAGAGCAGCACTGTGGCGGGCAGCATGAGCACGCCTGCTGCAAACAGGGCTGCAGCCCCCATGGCTGTGGCGCAGCTGGTCTGGCGCAGAGAGAAGGCCACACGGCTCAGGCGGTCAGGGTGTGGGCACAGGTGATAGGAGATGCAGTAGTTGACAGTGAAGTCCACTGAGAGGCCCACTGAGGCAGAGAGAAACAGGGCCTCGGCAGTGTTGAGCTGCCACTCGAGGAGAACCAGGAGTCCTACAGTGAGGAGCACCGTGCCTGCCACAGCTGCCACGGAGAATAGGCTGAGAGGAACATTCCAGGTGCCCAGGAGCAGTGTGGCAAAGGCCAGCGCCAAAGCCAGGCCCAGCACCACAGCAGGCTCAGTGCTCAGGCTGTGCTGCAGGCTATACAGCTCTAGACGGCTGGTGAACCAACCACGGCGGAGGCCTGGAGGTGCCATGCCCAGCTCTGCTGCCAGCCAGTGGCTGACCTCATTGTAGAAGAGTTGGGTCTGGTTGTAGTCCGGACTATTCCGGAAGTTGGTCTGGAATTGCAAGACCAGGGCGGCCAGGCTGCCATGGGCATCAAAGCGGAGTCCCAGGTCCTGGGTGCCATCGGGGCCTTGCTCCAGAGCCATCATTTTCAGGCAGTGCAGGAAAAACTGGGGGGCCCAGGGGAAGTCCGAGTGGCCGCAGCAGAGGTCAGGCCCCAGGCGGGCGCAGCCGGGGCTCTCCATCCAGCGCTGGAGGGTCTCCATGAAACACAGCGTGGGCCAGCTTTCCTGCAGGGTGTCGAAGAAGCTCTGATTCCGGGCCCGGTGGCAGAGTGCCAGCAGCCAGCGCTGGGCCTCAGGGCCGCTGGCCGAGAAGGCAGGGTCCCTCACCAGACTGCTGTTGCTACGAGGGTCCAGAGGGTCGCCAGTGTCCACAGGCAGGACGCCCCACACCAAAACCACGGGCATGTGGCCGCCCTCGCCCTGCGGCAGCTGCTCGAACAGGAACAGCTGGCGATACTCCGCGTCGAAGCGCTCGAAGGGGTGGCTGGGCCGGAAGACCTGGCCGCCGGGCGGCGGCAGCGTGGGCAGCCGCAGGCGGGGGCTGACTCCGGCGATGTAGGCGCCCCCTGCCGCCAGTGCTGCGAACCAGCAGATCCAGATGTAGCGGAACTTGATGACGCCGCAGGGCAGCAGGCGCTGGAAGAGCAGACGCGAGGTGCCGGCCGCCGCCCTCCGCAGGCCGCGGAGCCGCCGGTGCAGCGCCAGCAGCAGCCGCCGGGGCGCGCTGCCCTCCCACCGGCCCCGCGCCCGGCGCGCACAGCCGCGCGCCAGGTAGCGCTCGTGGAGCACGGCGGAGGCGGGCAGCCAGACCAGCGTGACCGCCAGGTGCACCAGCACAGCCGTGCCCATGAAGAGGGCGAGGCAGCGAACGGCCGGCAGGCGGCTCAGGTAGCTGGCGTAGAAGGCCGCGCTCGTGGTGAGGCCGGAGACCAGCAGCAGGTAGCCGAAGTGGTGCATGGTGCGGCCCACGCGCTGCGCCAGCCCCCCCGACGGCAGCTGGCTCTTGCTGAGGCGCCACAGGTCGAAGAAGATGAGCGTGTGGTTGGCGCAGACGCTGCTCAGCAGGAGGAGGGCTGCCAGATTGACGAAGGGGAAGTAGGCCATGCGGAAGGCCACCTGGTAAAGGAAGAAGGCCACCAGCAGTGAGCCCAGCACCCCCAGCAGCACCATGAGCGTGAGGAAGAGTGAGCGCAGGTACAGGGCGATGCCGAAGAAGATGGCAACCAGAGCCAGCAAGGGGTACACCGTGTCCTGGACCAGGAAGTGCCTCAGCAGCTCCTGCTTGAGGCCCAGGTCCATGCCAGTGACAGAGGTGTAGTTGTCAGCGAGCCCCCAGGGGGTGGCCAGCCGGTCCAGGTAGATGTCCATCAGGGGAGCACCCTTTGGGGTGGGCAGGAAGAGCAGGCTGTACTTGAGGGAGGGCACCTGGTAGTCAGTGGTCTGGGGACTCAGAAAGTCCCTGTCAAGCAGAAAGTGCAGGAGTTGGTAGATGGCACTACTCTGGGAGCACTTGGTGGGAACCTGGGCACAGCGTGGGGACTTGTTTTGCCCGGGTCCCAGACAAGAGGGCACCAGGGCACCACTGTGGTAGTAGAGGGCACAGGTCCGAAGCAGGGCCAGTGTGCGGGCTGCGTCAGCTTGGGTAGTGTCCAGGCAGGAGGAGCGGTTGGAGAGCACAGCCAGATAGTTGCCTAGGGACCAGCTGGGGCAGCACTGGTTGGCTGCTGTCCGCTGGCACAGAGCCCCGAAGCTGGTATGGGAGCGAATCTGTAGGGCACACGCAGGAGGAGAGAGGTCAGGGGCAGCCCAAGGGCCCAGGTTTTCCCAGTCCTATACAAGGCTCTCTCACCTCCTTTCACACTACAGGGCAGGCGCAGAGAGGGATCTTGACAGCCTGGTGAGACCGGCTTGTCTCCCAGCTGCCTTTGGCTCCTGGCCCAGGTGCCAGCAGCTAGATCTTGACTTCATCGAAGAGGAGCCTCAGGGATGCTGCCCCAGGCTTCAGCCTGAGAGGCCTTGCTCTAAGGGCCCCTGTAGGTCACACAACCCAACTCCGCGTGGCCTGAGCTAGGAGTAAAAGTGGAGGTAGCAGCCACAGATAGAACAGGGCCAAGGTCCAAGGAGCTGAAGCAAGCAATGGGAAAAGTGTAGGCCAAAACATTCCAGGTTCAGGGTCACTGCCAAACCCCAGCTCCCGTCTGTCCACTGCACTGCTTAAACCCTCTTAGGGCCAGGGCTGTTTCTTTTTCAAATCTCATGCCTCCTTTTTTCTCCTTTCCTGTTGTTGACATCACAACAGCTGATGTAGTACAGAGAGCACTGGCCTGGGAGTCAGAGGCCCTTGCTCTGCCACTAACTGGCTGTGTAACCTTGGGCCTGACATCATGGTGACAACACAGTAACACTTATTGAGAGATTACTATTGCCAGCCATTATGCTGTATTTTTTTCAAATGCTATCTCATTTAACTGTCACAACATCCCTGTGAGGAAAGTACGTTTATCATCCCCATTTAACGCTTATGAAGCCTGAGGGACTGAGACGTTAAGAAACATGCCTGAAGTCACACAGCAAGAAGCCTTAGAGCTAGCCTTGAATTCAGGCATCTGACTCTATAACACATGTTCTTAACCAGTCTTTTGGTACTTAGGATATCCTCGTGTGAAGTGGGGGGCTGGGCTACTGTGTGGTTTTCACACCGTTTTTAGCAGCAAACCTTTCTTCAGATGTTATTGTGTATGATTCTCCAGTTAGCATAAATGGATTGGCACTGCTCAGGTTGATGGGGGCTGAGGCCTTGAAGCCCACAGTCTCAGCTCCCTGGGCCAGGGCCTCCTCACCCACTCTGGAGGGCCCTTTCAGGACCTTTTGGAAACCCGCAGTCCCTGCAGGGGCTCGCTTCCAGCACTTCCATCTTGGCTCTTCTAAAAACAGCCAACTCTTCTTTTCCCACCCCAACCTGGAGACTCTCAGCAGGGTTGGAATAATTTTCTAAGCAGGGAATGCTCTTCCCCAGTCCACCCCCTGGCAGTCTTGGCTCAGCTGTATTTCCTTGGGATCAGTTCCCTCATGTCCTTAGTTCCCCCCAATCCCCTGGCACCTCCCCCACCAGCTCACCTGGTCCTGTTCCATGCGACACATGGAATGGATGGCATGCAGGTTCCATAGGCTGCCCGAGGAGGTGGACATGAACACCAGCTTTGCATAGCTCTTCTCTGCAACATACCCCCCCAACCCAGAGCTCAGTCCTTTGGCCCCAGGTCCTGGGTCCTCCAAAGGGAAGAAGCTTACCCAGGGCCACATGAGGTTCAGATTCTCAGGCATCTCAAGCCTGTGCATGGACTGCCTGATCCTGTCCCTGTGCCTCACCCCAACCCAGCTTCACCCTGTCTGGCTGGAGCATCCAAGAACTCCCTTATCCCAGCTGTAACCCGGCTTCTTTGGATTGACTGTGGCCAGCTGGCCACCTTCCCTTTCTGTCTGCCCAGATTTGTTCTGGGCCTGCCTGTCCTACTAGGTGGGGTGGGGACCACTATTAAAACCGGGAACTGGCCAGGCTGCAGCTTACCAGGGGGGCCACAGAAGAAGTTCTCTTGCCTTCTGTCCTCCAGGGGCTCCACCATTCTCGGAGGCCGGACGACGCTCTCCTGGGCACTGCCTCTGGGTGCAAGCCTCAGAGTGTTGTGGGAGCTTGAGCTGAAGTGGAGAGAATATCTATGCCAGGCACCATTAGGGTTGGAAGACTCAGAGGAGGCTGGACATCACTCCCCAGGGAGCCCTGGCAAGCCCCTCTGACCTGCCTTGAGGTGGGTCACCCAATGTCCCCTTCCTGGAGATCTCATTCTTCCCTCTCCCACCCACAGTGAAAAGATGAGAGCCTGTTACCTGTTCAGCTCAAGGTCTGGGGAAAGGAAAAGCAGCTTCCTGGGGCCTGTGAGGGCTTGTAGTGCTCTCCAGACCACTAACTTGCTCCCAATGTCTGTGTCCCGTGGCTCAAAGCCCTGCAGGGAGGAGGGTGGAGAAGAACAGGTGGGCAGGGTAGGAGTTCTCCATTTGGGTGCTTCTCAGCTCTGCCCCTTTGACTCCTCAGAGCAGGGAAGGCCAGCCCGCCTGCCTGAATTGTGGATGTGAGTCTGAACTTTATACCATCTCCCCAACTCTCTCTGGAGGTCAAGAGCCTACCATGGCTACCCTACCTCCAACTTTCTTCCCCTGGGGACCCCGTCCCACCCCTTGGTTCCTCACCAGCAGAGGCTTGGAGAAGTCAGGCAGCCGGGCCCCCAACAGTCCAGCCAGGGTGCAGAGGAAGATGACAGCCAGACACAGCATCAGCACGGCCACTGGCCACTCAGCAATCAGCTGGGAATAGCTGGGAAAGAGGGAGGAGTCCACATGAGTTGGGTGTGGTAGCAACGGGTGCTGAGCTCAGGCTCCACCCAGAAGGGGTGCTAGATAGAGCAGAGAGCACGTGGAACAGGGCTAAACTGGGCACCAGCCTGGTCACCCTTAGAGATCCAGGGAAGGCCCAGGCCTACCTCTTTGGCATCTGGAAGGCTCGTTCCTGCCTGTGGAAGAGAAGAAAAGATGCTTGCTTGCCAGAGTCCTCTTGCAGGGAGTGTGTTGGGGTGGAGGTGGGGTGGTAGTGGGTAAGTGAGGGATAACCGATGGTATTAACCCTTTTAGCGCTTTGCCACTCCCAAGTTCCAACCCTTACTTCCTGTTGCATCCAGTTGCCTCCTAAGAAAGGAGTCTAGAGCCCCGGCGGTCTGCCCCACTCTTAAGCCCCACCGCATTTTCCAGTGGCAGCTGGCAGGCTGCTGGACCCCTCCTTACCTGACGCTGACCACATGGTGCTGCACAGCGGGTGGCTTCCAGGTCCCATCGCGCTGTGAGGGGTCTGGAGAAGGGCTGAGGCTGGAGCCGTGGGAGCAGAGAGCTGCCCGATCCCCAAGTCCTGGCAGGGAACTGCCCCCTTGGTATTCCTGCAGTGCCCGGGGATAGGTGAAGTGGGCAGGGGCCAAGGGGCTGGATGGACCCACAGGCTGGAGGGTGGAAGTTGTTGGTGGGGGTCCTGAAGAGCTGGAAGGGTCCTCCAGGGGGCAGCTGTGGAGGGAGCAGCTTCTCTCTGGGCTTGCCTCAGGGGCCACAGCCTTGGTCTGGGTGCTAGGAAGAGAGGAGACAGGGAAGATGGGGGTGGGGGATGGTGGTGGGCCACCCCATGCCCCAGCATTATTCAGTTCAGTAAGACAAGACAAGGGGACAGGGACTCAGGGTTGATTTATTAGTAGTCCTGGGGGAGAAGTGAGAGGTGAGGAGGCCAGGGGCTCGAAGTCTGCGCCCTCAGCCTACCTCATGGAGACCATTCTCTCATTCACTCACTTTCCACACTCTCAAAAAACAATTGGCAGGCTGCTACATGCTAGGCCCTGTGCTAGACACTGAATGTGCTTTCACATATATAATTTTTTTTTTTTTTTTTTTTTGTGACGGAGTCTCTCTCTGTCGCCTAGGCTGGAGTGCAGTGGCGCTATCTCAGCTCACTGCAAGCTCCGCCTCCTGGATTCAAGCCATTCTCCTGCCTCAGCCTCCTGAGTAGCTGGGATTACAGGTGCCCGCCACTACGACTGGCTATTTTTTTTTTTTTTTTTTTTTTTTTTTTTGTATTTTCAGTAGAGACGGGGTTTCACCGTGTTAGCCAGGATGGTCTCTATCTCCTCACTTCGTGATCCACCTGCCTCGGCCTCCCAAAGTCCTGGGAGTTACAGGCGTGAGCCACCGAGCCCGGCCGATCTTACTCACTCCTTACAAAAACCTCAAAGAGGAGGTGTTTTCTTCAACTGATAGATTTGAAAACAGGTTCAGTGACAGATGAAGAGCTGGTGCTCGAGCCCAGTTCTTCCGACTTGCAGTCCTGTGCTCTTTCTGCTGCAGTCGTCTGCTCTTTCTCTTTCCAGACAGATTATTGAGCACGTGCTGCACTCCTATTCCCATGTTAGAGCCTTGGAACTTTCTCTTCCCTCTGCCTGGGTTGCTCTATCCCCCCAATAATTGCATGGCCCTCTTTTTTATTCTGGTCTTGTTTCAACTAGTACTTCTTCAGAGAAGCCTTTCCTGACTACTGTCTCTAAAATAGTCACCCACCAGCTCTCCATCTCCCTATCTTGCTTTATATTTTTTTCATAGCATTTGTTGCAATTGAATATTATATTATAGAGTCGTCATGTTTATTGCCTGTCTTTCATGTGGAATGTGAGTGCTGGGAGAACAGGGGCCTGTTGCATTTGTTCATCTCCGTATCGACAGTGCCTTGGTAGTGCCTTGCACACAGAAGGCGTCCTGGAAATGTTTGTTGAATGAGTGCTAGGCTGGCTGCTAATAGTGGTGCTAGGAAGAAGACCCGGTCCTTGCCTTCTAGGCACTCACAGTAGTTGGGAGGTGTTGACAGACCAACATGTTGAATGCTGTGAGTGGGGAAGTCACAGAGGGCTGAGGGAGCTCAGAGGGGGCCCAACTTTGACAGGGGGTGGGGTGGTCAGGGAAAGTTTGTGGAAGCAACTGCTGTCCTTCCACCTACCCTGTCTTGGGCCATGCATGGAGCAGATTTGCTTTGTAAGGATGTGCACAGTTGGGAGAGGGAGTTGGGACACCCCCTCACCCCAAGGAACTTGTCAGAAAAGTTAGCAATAGAGTCTTCTCCCAAAATTACTCATAAGGGCAATACTCTGTGCATGTGTGCAGCCCCACTCCTTGGGTTTAGGGAGAGGTGGAGTCTCAACCCTAGTGGCAGGATTGCAGACCCAGATTAGGAAAAGATGGCTACAGAACAGAGTGCCCATGGGGGGTTCCCAGAGGGGTTCTGGACTGGTCAGCCTTGCAGAGCCCTGTCTTCTTCTCCCCTGCCTCTGCCTGGCTCACCCAGCCTGCTCACCAGAGTTTGCGTAGCTCCCAAGGAGAGCCAGATCTATGCAGAGCCAACTCTGGCTTCCAGTCCTGGCTGGTGCACTGCTGAAGGGGCTGTGAGCTGCAGTCCCAGCCTCAGTGGCAGATGGGCATTGCCCACAGAGGCTGAGTTCAGCCCACAGACTGAGGAGAGGAACTAGGAAGGAAAAACATGCTCTTTCTTTCTTTCCCAGAAGGATGGCAGGCTGGCCCAGCAGTCCAGGAGAGAATGACCCTCATGCTGAGGGTGAAATGGGGGAGCAGTGGAGGTGGGCTCCTGACTCGAAAACTGTTTGGCTGTGGGGCCTTGGGAAAGACACACAATTCTTGGAGCATTGGCATCCTTGTCTGTTGAAGATATGAGATAATGCCCACCTCTTGGGTTTGCTGTGGGAATTAACTGATGTAACATATGTGAGGTTCCTGGCACAGGGTCTGTCATGTGGAAGACACGTTTGCTTTCCTGCCCCTTCCCATGGTCAGTGTGGCAGGGAGCATATACTTTTAGAAGTGTGTTTGTATTTACAGTTTGTCCTCTTTTGGCACCTCAGATAATATATCTCCATTTTAGAACTTCTCACACCTTGAGAATCTCACTACCTATATAAATACTTTCCTTTTTGTTATCCAAAAGCTGCATTAAAATTTGATCTCATGATTTTAATCACTGATACTTATTTTTTACAAACTCAGCATTTAGGAAAATAGGAATTTGACCAAAGTTGTTCTAAAGCAAGACCTCAGATGACTCCATAAAGTTAATAACGTAAGCAGCCAGTGTCCTGGCAGATAAAAGACTCTGTAGGCCAATCCCTGTGGGCCAGTGAGAAGGTGGATAAATGGCCTAGGTTGTGTGTGTAAGTGTGGACATAGACTTCTTTAAGATGTTAAATTCTGCAGGTTTTTCTTGAGCACTGTCCTGTGCTTTAGCATTGTCCTTGCTCCTAGAGGCCTGAAGATGACCCACCAGCCTTGGTCTCCCTCTTCAGAGCAGCGCTTGCCTTCTAGAGGTCAGGAGAGTGGGGCAGCCTGGGTGGAGGTGGGGGGCCTGTTCCAGCTGCCCATGACCTTAGATAACTGATCACTGGGCTTGTCTTAGGAGCCAGGGCCCCCTTGGAGTGTCGGTTTCTTTTGCATTAGGGGAAGCCAGCATTCCAGAGGATACTGGAGAAGAGTGGGTGCACTCTTGGTTACCTAGTTTGCTAAAACCTCCCAAGTCCACCCTTTTCCTTAGCTGGCTCTTCAAGGGGGATCTTAGCCTCCACCACTGGTTTGCTTCTGCTGGTTGTCTCCCTGGCCCCAGCTCCTTCCCTTTAACTCCTGCTATTCCTCTTCAGGGACCTAGGATCAGCTGCCCCCAATCTCACCCTTCCTGACTGTGCCCACCATTATCAATGTGGCAGAATTTGAAACCTTCCATATTCTGACTGCTGTAGAGCCAGGCCTTTTCTTCAAACCTCCCATGAGAAAAACCGACCTCCACTCTTCTCAGAATAAAAGCTTTCTCTTGTCACCTCCTGCTGCCCTCTGCTCTCAGGAGGCTCAGTAAAATAGGAGTTAAGCACCCCAGGGCTACACAGGGGTTTTTAATTCTCATTCCCTCAGTTCCATGGCCCTCACTGGGATGAGTAACTTCCAGGGTTGCCTGCCTGGGCCTGCAGGCCTGTATATCAAGTGAGTAGGGCAGGCAGGGGGATGGAAAGTGGGGATGCAGGCCTCACTTAAGAGGTCAGCATCCCAGCAATCAGGGCCTGGCTGACAGTCTCCCAGACACAGAGACCAAACCGGAAAGCCTCATGAGGGGCAAATGTATATTGCATTAACTATGCCCCCAAGCCCACAGACACACAGCCATGTGAACATCAGTGTGATCCCACAGAGTGGCCAGGACAGATGGGGGAGCAGCTCATATCACTAGGAAAATAAAAAGGTAATTTTAAAAACACAAAGTGTGAACTATTTCAAATTCCTCTCTAGCCAGTGTGTGTATACATGCACATGTTGTGTGTGTGAGTTATTCACTGTGTATCTATCCCCAGAGTGCTACCCAGCTCAGTAGGAGCATTTTTGTGTTTCTTGAATCACATAAACGAGTCCCTATGCCCGACTAGTGTCCATGGTCTCTGGAGAAGTCCAGAGAGGGGCCAGAGGCCCCAGGGAGTTTCTGGAAGAGAGCAAGTGGATCCTATGCCCAGGGGAAATGAGACTGGACACGGCTGATCCTTGGCAAGATATCTGAGACAGCAAATGACTCTTCTGCCCCTTCTAGGGAGGCTTCTGGCCCCAGGCCCTCGCTCTGTCCTGTCACTGCTCCATCCCTGGTCTCTTTGATCAGGTCATAGTCCCAGGCAGGTCCCTGGTCTGGTGAATACACCCATCCTGTGTCTCACCTTCTTGAAGGCTTTGTGACTTTCAGACTGAAGAGTGGCTAAATCTATCCAGGCTAATGTGTTAACAGTAAAGGGAAGAAAACATTTCTCTCTACTTGTGGGGCTTTCTCTCCCTCTGGGGTACAGAATGTACATTTTAATTGGGGTAGTCTGGAGACGATGTGTCCACTTCTGCTATTGTTATCAAGGAATGCCTTTTATTTCAGTCCAGGCAGGAAAGAGGCAGTGTCATGTCAGAAGAGGGATTCTGGGGGCGGCAGAGCCAGGCAGGGCACAGAAATTGCGCCATATTGCTACCTAGCTGGGCTGTTCCCTCACACATATGGTGGAGGAAGGGAGAAGAGAGGTACTGAGATCTGGGCCCTCAGCAGGAAGGTGTCCCTCCTGTCCCACCAGTCTGGAGCTTCTCCAGGGGTGGTACAGGCCAGCGGCCTGAGCACCAAATCCTTCCCATCTTAGCGGCTCCAGCCAGTGTGGCTGCCACATGCAGGGACTGGAACCCACACGTGCACTGCTGGGGGCCATGCAGGGCAGGCAAGCGACTGATGGTGACAAAGACAGTCCCTGACGTGCCTGCCGAATGTCTGCCTTCCCCAGGACACCCGCCTTGGCGAGCCTCCCATCCACGATTCACGCACACCTTCATGCACACTGGCACGCTGAAACCCGGACTGAGGTTACTGCGGGCTTGGGGCTTCCGGAGAAGACGCAGGGGCAGGGCCTAGAAGGAGGGGCCGGAGGAGCCAGGGAGTCCTGGCCTTAGAGGAGGGGTAGGAGCCGTGGGTGGGGCAGGTTCCCTAAGCGGGGAGGGCGATGGGGGCTGACACTAGGGGGTGTCAGGGAGCGAGGAAATTGACCCGACAGGATGAGGGCGTGGCGAGGGGGGCCTGGAGCTTGGCGACCCCGGGAAGGGGCTCCGGGAGGGTCTGGGGAATGAATGGGGCAACATATGGCGGCTACTGGGGATACCTGGGGCGGGGAAGGTCTGGGAGGGTCTGTGATCCGGGTCTGCGGAGCGGTCCGCCCTACCTGTCCGGGGAGCCGCCGTCTGGGGCCAAGGGCTCCCCCTCGGGCCGTTGCTCCCCTTCCGGACCCGGGCCGGGAGCCGGACCGCTGCCGCCGCCGCTGCTGCTGCTGCTGCTGTCACCGTCCATGCCCGTGGGCGGCACCGCTGTCCGGGCGCTGGTGCTGAAGCCGCGGCGGCGGCGGCGGCGGCGGCGGCGGCGGCAGGGGGGGCCGGGCTCGTGCGCATGCGTCGGCTCTGAGCGGGCCGGTCGCTGGGCGGGGCGAGGATGAGCCCAGCCAATGGGCGCGGCGCCGCGGCGGGAGTGGAGCGCCCTGTCTCTAAGATCGCGGGGCTGCGGGTGTGAGCGCTCCTCTGCTCCCGCCAGGCCTGAGAGCCGCTGTTAGGAGTCGGGCCGTGCAAGCCTTCCTAGCGGCCTCGGCCTTCCCGTAAGGAACCAGGGAGCGCGACACATGCAGAGATCCTCACAAATCGAAACGCAGACCCTTCCAGCCGGATAGAGGGCGAGCTCCACGCCCGCACTTCACCACGCTGGACGCACCGGGTCGAGAGGCTGGTAGCTTCAGGCCTGCGAGGTTCCCGGCTCGCTCAGCGCCCTCCTCCCCTCCCCAGTGGGGCGAGGCATCAGGTTGGGTCTTTCTTCCCATCCTTCTGGACTTCGACTTGGACCTGGGTGTGCGCCCCTTAGATGTGGAGCCCTGACTCCGTTATTCAAGTGCGCAGTCTGATGAAGGAGGTGGGGGAAGAAGAGAGGCGCTCAGATCATCCCCAGCTCCTTCTCTTTCTTTTTTAAGATGTGAAAGGTTTATAAAGCAAGCAAATCACAGTAAGCTAAGGTTAATTTTTGATTCAGGGGGTACATATGCAGGTTTGTTATAAGGGTATATTGAGTAATCCCAGATCCTTTTTTATAGTCACCGCTGCCCTCCCCCCCCACCTCAGCCTGGGAGGTGCCCAATAGCCACTGACTCCAGGGCACTGGGAAGTGCCCAATAGCCACTGACTCCAGTGCCACCTCCCCGACCAGGGAGTAGCTGTGAGTAGAGCACATTTGGGTATGATGGACTGTGGACAGACCTGGCTAAGGGGTCTAGAACTGGAATAGATATTGGCAGTGTGAGAAGCCTGGGGGGCTGGGAGTGGAGAGGATCCCGGATGTGGGATTTGCCTAGACAGAAAGGGTTTTACAGCAAGCAGGCTGTTCAGGGCCGGGTTACTTGTGCAGGGAGAGGCCTTGGTTGAAGACATGGGGCTGAGGAGAGAGTCAGGAACACTTGGACTATAGGTATCCCTAAAATGTGTGCCAGTGCCCGTCTGTGTAAGACATAGGTCATAAGGAATGGGGTGGAAGAATCTAGAGGTGTAGAAATGTTGGATCTGCCCTGAATAGCTTATAGTTTGGTTGGAGAGATAAAGGGCCAGCCCATAAATTGCTGCCGATAGGCAAGATATGGTCAGGTCCATGAGGTGGTTGATACCATCTCTTCTCTGCAGCTTGCTGCAGAGAAGGGGACAGTTTGCAAAGAGGAAGGATCTCTTTCTTCCTAATAGGCCTTAGGGAAGGCTTCTTGGAGATGGTGGGGCTTCAGCTGGCTTGGAAGAAAGGCTAGGCTTTGAAATGTGGAGGTAGGAAAGAGGGAAGGCATTCCTGACCTGGGGTGGGGGCATTCTTCCTTGCCTGTGCAAACAAAGGTAAGGGGGCTGGAAAGTTCAGTGTATTTTAAGGGAATGGTGAGAAACCATCTGGATTGGAGGGAGGCTTCTGGTCTGTAGAGTGAGGCATGCAAGCTGCAACCTTGGAAGGCCCACCAGATCTGGATGTACAGGATGGCATAGAGGTAATGAGGCCACACTTGAGGTCCCTCGATGGGAGGGTACAGGAGTGAAAAGGAAAGGAGAGGTGACCTTACACAGCCATTTATAGTGAGCACCATGGCGTTAAGCTTCTGAGAATGCCAGGATGGTTGCCCCATCTTCACAACTAGGGATCTTGGAGACAACTGGGTCCTCTGACAGCCAGGTTGGATATGAAGGAAGACAGGCTCTTTAAAGAATAGAATGTGGCCTCTAGGAGGCTGTTTATTAGGAAGAGAAGATTGTGGTTTAGGCCTCATTCCAGGTCAGCTGGGCAATTCTCTCAGGCTTGCCATCTTGTGTCCTGTTTTCTTCTACTTCCTCAGTGATGTGGACCAGGGGGTGGGTGCCCTGGGCCATGGCCAGGGGGAGGCCCGCAGGGCCCTGGACCATGGCCAGGAGGTGGCCCACCGGGCCCTGGGCCATGGCCTGGGGGTGGCCCGCAGGGCCCTGGACCATGGCCAGGAGGTGGCCCACCGGGCCCTGGGCCGTGGCCAGGGGGTGGCCCGCAGTGACCTGGAGGATGGCCATGCTCCCCACAGTGGCAGTGCCCCTGTGGAAAGTCAAATGAACAATGTCAGAGTCAGAGGTCAGGGCTAAGTTTACCTGAGATCAACTCTCCCTCACTCCACTTCCCTGGGGGACTCAGGATTTCTAGGCAAGTAAGGAGTTGCGGTGGAGGGCTGGGGGCATGGGTAGCATGTCCCGTGCCTTTTGTCTTGGTGAGGCCAGAACACTGAGCAGATAAAAGGCGAGCAACCTAGATTTATTGGTTTCTATTCTTTGAGCCAATATATGACTCCCACTCCCTGGACCTCGATTTATTTTATTTGCAACTAAGAAGCAGAATTATTTCATCTTCTCCTTTCTCTCACCCAGGAACCCTAGCAGAGTGATTAGAGGCTTTGCCATGCTAGGAACTGCAGGCTTATTGTACTTAGGAGCAAGGATGAGGCTGGAGGAGGCTACAGAAGAGCTCTTTGAAGGCCAGGGGCAGGGGGAGACAGGAGGCTGGGTCAGGGGAGATGAAAGAGCTGAGGAGGGGAAGAAGGAAGACAGTTGGAGGATGAGAAGACAGGGAGGGTAGGAGGTGGCAAGGTGAGGATGTATGTATTCTTTTTATAGGTTGTGTGTGTGTACAGGGTGTGTGCCGTATTTATATAAAATAGCTATGTTTGTGTACATGTGCATGGGTGGGTTCATATTCAAGGTTGCTATGTACACAGATACGTGCATGGAGTGCATGTGTGTACATGAGTATGTGTGAGCTCATAGCTGTTCCTGAGCGGATGCCAGACCCAAGAAATCAGGAAGAATAGAAAGTAAAGTCAAAGCTTTTCTACCTGAGCCAGAAGAGGCCTGGAAAAAGTATGGTTTAACCTTCCATCTTGGCTGGAATCATTCCTGAAGCCCCAAGGCCAGAGGAGTTTTTTTTTTTTTTTTTTTTTTCTGCCTCTTGCCACAAGCCCAGGGGGCAGGCAAGAGACACCACCTTGCTTCTGTGGTAGGGGACTGGGGGTCTGGGGTCCTGTGGAGCAGGGTGGGGCTGTGCTCCCACTGTCCGGGCTGGATAACTCCCCAGTCTCCTTCTGCCTCCTAGGGCTTGATTAGGGCCTGGTACCAGTGGGGAAGAGGCAGGCTCCAGGGCTGGGCGCTTTCCTGTCACCATGGTAGAGCAGCCCTTGCCCCATCCAGGCTCAGTGATGCCTGGAAACAGCCACTTCCCACCCCACCTGCCTCTCCGCTTATGGCTCTTTTGTTTGGGGGTTGGCACACAGACCCAGTCCTAGGAACTGAGTCTGCTGGTGGTAGCCAGTGGGTGAGAAGAGGTGGAGGAGAGGCAGTCTCCTTTCTCTGGCAGGAGTAGGTCCTAGGGGCCCCATAGTGTGGTTGGAGTTTGGGAGCAAGCCAGCTATCAGGCGAGGCTGTAGGGGTAGCCAGGAAAGCAGAAAAGCAAAGAACAGGCGGGGAAGCAGCAGGAGAGAGGATGGGCTGCTAGGGCGGGGAGGGGATGTGAGGAAAGGAGAGAGACAGATGGGAAAACAGAGGAGAGAATGCCAAGAAGAAGGCTGCAGCCAGCAGGGGGTGGAGGAGTGCAGCGCTGCCCACTCCCCCCACCCCCCCCCACCCCCCCCCGGGGCTGCTGCCTGAGCCTGCTCCCTTCTTTTCATTTGGGGGAAGTGGTGGCTGCTCCCTGAGGGTCTAGGAAGGAGGCTGGGGGTCTGGAGGACATGACAGTGGGAGGAAAAAGGGGAAAACATTGGGGGAACTTTCTTACCTTCGGACCTGTGGGAAAGGAAGGGAAAAAAAGAAGCAGCTTTGGTCATTTGGTTCTGCAGTAAAAAAAATCTGTCTTCTCCCTGGCACTAAGGATTTTGTGCCCACACCGCTACCCCAACAGGGCCTCTCAGACGTGGTCACTTGCCTGACAATCATTCCTTCATTCATTCTCTCAGCAAAGATACATATTGGAAGTCAATATAAGGTTCAGCGTGTGCTCAAGGGCTGGCTGAGTCCTCCTGGGTGGAGTGGCGCCAGTTAGGAGGTATGGGTTCTTGTCTCAACTCTGTCAGCCTGGAGGTGCTCCATGGTGGCCAACCCTGTCGTTCACCTGATTCTTGCTTCTACCTCCAGGCCAGCAGCCCTGCCAACCTCCCCATCTGTCCTCTGCCCCTGTCACGCCCCACGTATCTCGGCCCAATCTCTGCTCAGCCTCTCAGAGCTGTTTGTTGTCTCCTGTTTATGACCTTCTGTTCTCAGCTCTTGGCCTTTGCTCATGCCTCCTGCCACTTGGAAATCTCCCGGACGCAGCTGCGTGTTGCCCTCATGCAGGAAATCCACATGGGGGCCATCCAGGCTGCCCAGCTGTGGGTCCACTGGGCTCCTGCAGCACCCACCTGAGTGGTCCTGCGTGTTCTGAAGTGCCCGATTGGTGGGAATCACCTGCTACTTCTTAAAGGCTAGGACAGTCTTTTGTTCATTTCGAGGGAAGCCAATGGCACAGCTCCCAAGAGCTGGATTCTGGATTCCGACCCAGCCGCACCTCTATGGCCTTTCCCTGAGCATAACCCCTAGCTCCCCTGGGCCTCGAGTGTGCAGTGGGAGAAGCACCTACCCTTAGAATCACCTAAGAACATGAGTAAGCATGCTTCTTAAGCTGCAACGTGTTCTACAGAATATAAGGGCTTGTCTTCATTGTGGACCCCTACCACCGCCTTCATACAAACACACACGCACATACATTTTTGGCATGCACTAGTTATGGCTGACTGATAGTCGCTGCCTTTACCGCTCTCCTGCTCTCCCCCTTCTTCCAATTCCCAGCCTCCCAGCCACAGTGCTTACCTGGATGCATCTTTTTGGAGTAAGAGCAGGGAATGACACAAGGAATACCTGTGTTCAAACGGTAACTTTTAATTTACTGTAATCTGAATTGCAGTCTTTCCTTTCTCCCTCCCAGGGATGCACATACACACACACACACACACACACCACACGCACGCGCGTGCACCCTTCAAAGGATGAAAAGGAAAAAACTGCTCCCTCTGGCTTAGCTTGGCCCCAATATAGAGCTGGCACTGTAGGTGCCAGGCATGGGGGTTAAATGGACACAGCGGGTTCACCTACATGGTGGGTAGATGGAGACACAACAGCACCATGTACCAGCCCCTACACCCCATACTCTTACACTTGCCCCCCTAGACTCACAATTGTGTGTTAATCTGATTCCGCTTGGGGAGATTTCAATATCCATTCATTTGCTAATTGTTCATGTTGTGTGCCTGCCCTGTGCCAGGTCATGGTACGCCTGTCCCTACAGACTCTTGTCTTGTGTAAACATCTGGCATGGCGTGGGAGCAGGAAGCTTGGAGCGATCAGTGTGCCTAGAGCAGGGAAGGGGAGGATGGTTTGCTAGGAAAGGAATGGGGTTGGTGGCCCCTGAGGGCACAAGTGAATGGATTTTTGCCCTGGGGCACAAGTGAATGGAAAGCCTTCCATGGGGTCCTAGCTGCTTGTACCTGTCTCCTCCCACCAGGATTGGAAGGGGGTGGGAGCTTGGAGTCTGAGCCAACTTGTCATTCACCAACAAGCCGTGCTGTCATGAGATGGAGCTGCTGAGGTAACCTGGTGCCAAGGCTGGCCATGTCTTGCTTGGGGCTGGCAAGTCACAAGGGACAACCCCAGAAATGGGCCCAGTGAACATACAGTACATTCATTTTTTTTCAGCCCTCAGATGGGAGTGTAGTGTGTGACGTCAGGAGCAAATACTTGACATCAGGGCTTTCTGGTACTTACAAGTTTGCTGAGCATACAAAAACAGTGCCCCCAATACAACAACCCTAGCCTCTTGCAAGACATGGCCCCCTGAACCTCTTTTTTTCTAGGGAGCCTTAGTGCCTCTTTAAAAGTTTTTTTGAGACAGTCTCGCTTTGTCATCCAGGCTGGAGTGCAGTGGCATAATCACAGCTCACTGCAGCCTCGACCTCCGCGGTTCAAGCAATCCTCCCACCTTAGCCTCCAGAGTAGCTGGGATTATAGGTATGTGCCACCACACCCAGCTAATTTAAAAAATTTTTTTTGGCTGGGCACGGCGGCTCATGCCTGTAATCCCAGCACTCTGGGTGGCCTAGGTGGGTGGATCATTTGTGGTCAGGAGTTCGAGACCAGCCTGTCCAATATGGTGAAACCTTGTCTCTACTAAAAATACAAAAATTATCTGGGCATCGTGGCGGGAACCTGTAGTCCCAGCTACTCGGGAGGCTGAGACAGAAGAATCGTTTGAACCCGGGAGGCAGAGGCTGCAGTGAGCCGAGATCACAGCACTGCACCCCAGCCTGGGTGACAGAGTAAGACTCTGTCTCAAAAAAAAAAAATTGTTTTGTAGAGACAAGGTCTCACTATGTTGCCTAGGGTCAAGTGATCCTCTCACCTTAGCCTCCTAAAGTGCTGGATTACAGGCATGAGCCACTGCACCCGGCCTCCTGCACCTCTTGAGCTACCCATTTTCATTGGCCTCTACTTGTACTCAAAATGTTCAGCTGAGGTCAGCCTGTGAACTATACCCATGGTCCTTCCTGCTCCCTCATCCTTTCCCTTAGTGAGTGATGAGGCTGGAAGAGACCCATGGGGCTTTGCGGGGAGGAGAGGTAAAGAAAACCTCAGGGCCCGTCAGGATCTGGGTAAGATGAAAGAGAAAAGACAGTCCTCAGAATATATCTCCCCAATTCAGGCCCAGGTGTTTGAGGGACAGGAGTTGGCAGCTCTGGAAGGGACCTCATACAATTTCTTCCACTCTCAGCTAAGCCCTGCTGCCTGGCATGGCAAAGGCTGTAAATCAATCATAACTGAAGAAGACAGTGGAAGTGCAGGGGCCCAGCCTAGGAGTGGGGACAGGGCAAATGGACAGACACACACCCCCACGCAGAGACATGGAAGCACAGATACCAATTCAATGCACATACACACCCAGAGAGACCCTGACCACACGGACACACAACATACCCCACAGAGACCCTACTGTCCCCAGTCAACAGCAAGCAGAGCCAGGTCCCTACCTGAGAGTGCAGAGCAGGGGCAGGAAGTCTGGGGCACTGTCTCTCCTCAGGTGTATTTGTACAGGTCAGGGAGGGGCTGGGATTGAACAGGTGCACTGGGAGGGCCAGATGCAGAAGGCTCGAGGGAATGAAGAGGGATGGGCTAATCCTCATCTGGGCAAAGGACAGTTGAAAGCAGGGTGTGTGTGTGTGTGTGTGTGTGTGTGATGGGGAGGCTGGGGAACAAGAGGGATGGGCTAATCCTCATCTGGGCAAAGGACAGTTGAAAGCAGGGTGTGTGTGTGTGTGTCTGTGTGTGTGAGATGGGGAGGCTGGGGAACAAGCCGTCACCAGATTGGTGTGGTAATGAGATGCCGCAGAATCCAGGCAGAAGTCCCCAATGCTGGCAAGGCTGTTTACACCAGGGACTGGCTCTGAACATTTGTAGAGTTCCTACTGAATGCCAGGCCAGGCATGCGGTGCTTCACACACATTAGTAACCCAATGAGTCCTAGAAGATGGATAGGATGATTACCTTCTTTCAGCAAGTGGAGGAATAAATAGTGACCGTAGTGGAGGACCTGGTGGAATCTTTGCCCTGGGCGCCAAGCCCCAGGCATGAATTGTCAGATGTGCTGCCCAGCCCAGGGAGCTAGCCTGAGAATGGAAATTAGACACAGAAAAGGGAACTTTTGGGATGGATCTAGGCAGGCGGGGAAGGAGCCCAGGCTGCCAGCTTGCTCTGCACTCCGAAAGCCCCTTGTGGTCCGGTCCCCACTGACCCCTGTGGCCTCTGATGCCTGCCACAACCTCTTGCTTGGTGTGCTGTAGCCATGGTGGCCTTCCTTAGTCCCCAGTGCCCTTGCTCAGCTCTCCTGTCTCCCTGGATCCTTGCTCCTGATGTCTCTTGATCCCAGTGGGGACTCTGTGCTCCTCAGAGGCAGGGGCTGTGGTGGCTTCCTTCCCTCTTTCCCTCCTTCTCCTCCTCTCTCTCTCTTTCTCTCTTTCTTTTTTTTGAGATGGAGTCTTGCTCTGTTGCCCAGGCTGGAGTGCAGTGGCACAATCTCGGCTCACTGCAAGCTCCGCCTCCCGGGTTCACGCCATTCTCCTGCCTCAGCCTCTCCTAATAGCTGGGACTACAGGTGCCCGCCACCACGCCCGGCTAATTTTTTGTATTTTTAGTAGAGACGGGGTTTCACCATGGTCTCGATCTCCTGACCTCGTGATCCGCCCGGCCTCCCAAGTGCTGGGATTACAAGCGTGAGCCACCGCGCCCAGCCATCTTTCTTTTCTTTCTGAGACGGAGTCTCGCTGTGTCACCCAGGCTGGAGTGCAGTCGCACAATCTCAGCTCACTGCAACCTCTGCATCCTGGGTTCAAGTGATTCTCCTGCCTCAGCCCTCCGAGGAGCTGGAATTACAGGTGCCCGCCACCACTCCTGGCTGACTTTTATATTTTTAGTAGAGACAGGGTTTCACCATGTTAGCCAAGCTAGTCTCAAACTCCTGACCTCAGGTGATCCACCCACCTCGACCTCCCAAAGTGTTGGGATTACAGGCATGAGCCACCACGCCCGGCCTGTGGTGGCTTTCTTAGTCACCTTTATATCCCCTCAATTAGAGCAGTAATGTAACCACCATCAGGATACAATTTGGAAAATGGAGAGGAGGAAAAGAGTGATCCTTCTTTATCTCCACGGTGGGCAGGAAAGTGTTTGTGTGCCAGGTTCTCTTACAGTATTAGTTATCTCATCGGCTCTTGGAGGTAATGGTTATGATCTTCCCCTCTTTGATAGATTAAAACATTGCAGGGTTCAGAGACATTAAGAAATCTGCTTGAGGTCGCCCATCAAGTGTGTAGTTAGTCCCAACTGGGGACTATTTGAGTCTAGAGCCCGGGCCACTTCTTCACCTTAGGTAATCTCTCCTTTTAGAAATGCTGTTCTGAAAAATTCCAGCCTGCTTTGCTAACATTGTTGGTCAAAGGACTTTGGTTTATGACTAGGTGGGAGGTTATTAGTCCCTTCTGTACACATTTGCTGTGGGTCTATGGGGAACCAGGACAGGGCAGGCTACTGGGGAGGGGCAGAAGTCCCTACTGGGGAGGTTTACAAAGGTGTGGTGCCTGCCAGGCTCCGGCCCACACTGTGAATGTTACCAACTGTGTCCACAGCTCAGTGTGCTCACCGCCCTCACCAGCCCTCTAAGCCCTACTCTGCTTCCTTTTACCCTTCAGGGATCTTGACACCGCAACCTCTCTACCTCTGTCCTCAGCCTTTGGCAGGAAGCTGAAAGAGAGGCCTGTGGCTTCATAGACCCCTGGGAGGAAAGCAGGGGCTGAGAGGAATGCATGGGGGCCCAGTGCTCTGGGTTCCAGGCTTGAGGCCTAAGTTCTCCATCTCAGGAATCAGGGTCTGAGCTCCAGTGGGTGCCAATCACAGAACCCACTACAGCAGCAGGCGGGCAGGGTAGTGAGGCCTTGGTTAGGCCCTGCCTTGATGGGGTGGACTGGGAAGACAGGGCGGCCTCTGAAGCCCGAGTGGGCCCAGAGACCTGTGGGAAGTGAGGAGGGCACCCACAGTGTGGTGGCACATGGGAGACGATCTGTAGCAGGGTGTATGCGTTCATGGACTTTTCTCCTACCTAGTCCTGAGATTTTGAGGGCAAGCAGGGCCTTCTCTGTGTGTGTGGCCCTGCTACATCTCAGCAGGCACTGGCCTTACAGATGATAACTGCTCACCAAGTGCTTGGGCATATTGCCTGGCTGAGAGTCGTGGCACTTCCCTGCTAGAAAGCCACAGAATGGAGAAGGGAGCTCTGTGGAGCAGGAGGAGATACTTCTGGGGTGAGGGGCTAGGATCTGGAAGAGGAGACAGGAGATCAGGGAGGGAGGCTGAAGGGTGTCTCCTGGGGCAGTGGAGGCCATGAGGGGGCCCTGGGAGGTTGAGGACACAAAGTGAAGGCCCTCTCTGGAACCCCCAATGCCTGTCAGCAGAACCAGGAAGGTCTCCCTGCCTCCCGGGCTGCCCTGCAGGGTGGGGAGGGAGGCGGGACAGCCAGGCGCCACTTGGGTGGACAGGTTTTCCACAGTATGAGGCCAAAGGTACGTGCTGGAGAGAGTGCTGCAGGGATGGGCCACCAGCCACAGTGATTCAGAGGCAATTGGGGGGGCCCCGCCCTAGAGACTCTTGGGCAGGTCTCTGACCTTCATCTCCAAAGAGAAGCTAATAGCACCTGCCCTGGCTAATTCACAGGTTGCAGAGCTTGAAGAGATCCAATGGCATCATCTGTGTGAGGCTCTGGCAGTGTTAGACGTTGGAGTGCAGGGTGTTACTGTTATCAGTATGACTATCAGTGGTGACCTCTATGCCTCATCAGAGGCCCCCTTGCCCAGCCCTGCCTGCGGGACACTTCCCTCGCACCTTTGGCCTCTGGTCCCTCAGAGCATTCCACTGACAGGCCCCCAAGAGGCCCCCCTCCCTGCCTCAGCCTCCTGCAGCCCCCTCTTCCCCCAGGGTTCCGAGCATCCAGGTGTGCCTAGGACCGAGGCATGTTCCAGACTCAGGACTTTCACTGCTAAAACCGAGACAGTTCCAGGCAAATGGGGACAATTAGTCACCCTGCTGCCCACCAGCAGGTGTCCAGGCCCGGCATTTCAGCGCGCTCTCTCACGCTGGTTGCCTTTTACTGCCTAGCCACCGCTAGGCTGGGTGAAAGCCCCTGAGCCACACCACTTAATGCCACTCCAGAGGCCCATGCCCTCTCCTCAGTGGCCTGGGCTCTCATCCTTCCCTCAGTCTCCTAGTCACCCTTCTCTCCATGCCTCAAAGCCACACTGGACCTTTTCCCTGCCCCAGAGATGCCGCCTCAGACCCATGTGACAAGCCTAGAGAAGGGGTAGAGACTGTCTCACCCAGCCTTCCAGCCTCTGCTGCCCAGTGGGCACCCTTCCCAGAGACATCAGGCCAGGCCATTCCATGCCTGACTCTGTGAGCGCCCCCAGGCCTGAGCGCTTAATGCTCCCTCTCCACTGTGTCGCACCAGCCATGCCAAGGCTCTGAGTCCTCCTGAAGGCTCTCCCACTCACCTTTTCCCCGGACACCCCATACCCTGCCTGGCCCAGATTCCTCCCTCCGGTATCTGGACACAGCCTCCTAACTGCCCCCAACCCTACCCCTGCCCTATGCGACCCATCTAGACCACTCTGGCTTCAGCTTCCTAAACAGTGGGGTGGCCTCATCAGCAGCTGCTGTAAAACTTTCAGCCCCTCTGGATGACTTCACTTCCTCAGTCTACCTTCCAGTGCCTCCCCAGTCTGGTCTGTACCTTCCTAACCTAATGTCCTCTTGCAGGTAAAAGCCACCGCCACTACCCTGCCTCCTGCGATCCTGCTATCTCCCGTGCATTCATGGAATGCCCTCTCCCCCCATCCCCCTGCCTGAATCTTGCTCATCCCCTTGAAGCTCATCCCCTTCTGGAAAACTCCCTGGTGGGCCTGAGCCCTGTGCTGGCTGGGCCTCGGGCCAACGCAGCCTGGTGTTGGCAGGTGCCTCTGAGGTCTTTCCCTGCTGGTTCCTGCATCGCCTTGGCCAGGTGAAGCACACAGTAGGTGCTCTGTTCATGGCATGGTGTGGGCAAGTCCCAACAGGGCAGCATTCAGCCTCTGCTCGTGGACAGCTCTGGGCTGGGGGTCAAGGTGGGGCTTCTGGGAAAACACAATGAATTCCCTTTGCACCATGAAGATCCAGTGTTGGTGCATGGGAACAGAACACCAACAAATAAGGGAGACCTCAGGGGTTCAGGTCCACGCCAGCGTTCACTTCCTATTACTGGGTCTGACGCTGGAAGGTTCAGGATGCCCCAGCCCTGGATATGTCCTGGAGAGCAGAATGGAGGAGTGTGTCCTTGGTCCAGCTTTCCTTCTGCTTCCAATGCCTCAAAGGACTTCAGCCTGGGCCCCACCTTACTCTGGCATATGTGTTCTTTCTAAAGGTGTGGCCCAGACTTTGTCCCTGGCAGCTGGAGCCTGCCCAGGGCTGGTCCCTCCAGCCCCACCTCATGCAGTCTTGAGTTCTCCCCACCCAAGACCAGGCCTGGCCTGACCACACCTCAAGTCCTGGGAGCCAGGACAGGAGTTTTCTTGAGATAAGAATCACCATGGTGGGGCAGGGAGGGAGGATGGGTTTGCAGGAAGGGAATGCTGTGCTTCAAGCCACTCTCTGGCCCCTTTCCATCTGGAGGGTCTCCCTGCCTAGTAGCTGAGCTCTCATGCAGTCCAGCCTGGCTCACTCTCTTCCTCAATACCCACACACCCAGGGCTGGCTAGTGGCACCAGTGACCTCTAAGGGCTCGGCCCTCCACCAAGAAGAAGGGTTCCCGAGCACTGGGATGTGATCCTGGAACTGGGCCTGGGGGGATCCAGAGGCAGGTAAAGTGCAGGGACTGCTTCCAGAAGCACCAGTGCTGGCTGGAGAGAGATGGCAACCAGGGCCTGGGACTTCAGAGGGGACAAAGAGGGACAGGGAGGACTCCCTCGAGAGGGTGTGCTGGGCAGGAGACCTGAAGGGAGGTGGCTGAGGGAATGCCTCAGGATCTGCCCCACCAGATCACAAATGGTCTCCATAACCCAGAAGTCTTAATGTGTTCAGGCCCCAGCAGGCTGGTAGGAGGCAGCCTTTGGGCCTCTCAAAGGGTGCTGGGGAGGTAGCATCCAGAAGGTGGCCATCAGGAAGTTACCCGAGGCAAGAAAACTGTTTTGAGCCTTACTCTGGGCATACTTTGTTCCAGATATGGATGGTTACCCATGTTATTTCATTTCCTCTCCAGATGATTCTGTGAAGCAAGTACACCTCATTTTATAGATGAGGGCCAGAGAGAGAAGGGACACAGCCAGTAAGGGGTGAAGTTCATTTGGAATCCACCCACCCCCCATCCCATCTTCTGACAAAGCTTAGGGGAAGGGCAGGGGCCGGCTTGCTTATGTTTCATTGATCCAGCTGCAGGGGCAGCATTCCGGAAACAGAATGAGGTCTGAGCTGTGCGGCCCTCGTGGGTGGAGCCTCTGCCAGGGCTGTGATCCCAGGGGCGCTGTGGCTCCGTGGCTCCGTGTATGGTTCGGAGGGTCTTTCGTCCCCTGCAGCCCCCTTCCCTCTTTCTCCTCAGTGAGAATCCCAACTTGCAGCCATCTCGTTCTCAGGGCTGGTCCCAAGTCTGTGCTCTGAGGACCACGAATAGGGTCCAGATACGTTCCCTTCTGGACCTCAGGGGTATCCCCTGAGCCAGCAGGTGGCCTGGGAGGGTAGGGGACCACAGGGAAGAGCCTGTGCCCGAGGTGCTGGGACACCCAGCCCAACCCCGGGTGGAGAGAGGGAGGGCACAGAGGGAAGGATCAGCAGAACGGCATTGGTGGGGCAGCCAGTGAAGGCACCCTGGGCAGGAGGCAGCGCCTGGGTGTGTGGCCTCAGCGGCATCACAGACAGGCTGTGCCACCTGGGCAGAGGGCGCCACCTCTTTGGGCTTCAGCTTCCTTATCAATAAAATAAGTCTTCTACAACTAGATGGCTTCTCTAGTCTGATGGAGTTGGGAGGTGGAGATTACAGGGACTTGGGGAGGCCCTGCGGAACAACAGAGAAAGGGAACCACCTCCCGCATCCAGAAACAGGCTGTTGTCGCTCTGCTGCCCCTTCGTGGCGACACAGAGAAACAGACACACTGTCTCACGGGGATGGCAAGCTGCTCCTTCTCCATCTCCCCTGCTTCCTGTGGGCTTCTCCCCAGGAAGGGGGGGCACTCTTAGGGTGCCTTTACCACCCACCAGCTCCCTCAGGGCTGCCTACATTCTAGGTGGACAGAAAGGCAGTCCCAGCCTATGCATAGGATACCCACAGCTATGCACAGGATGGCAAGCACAATTCACGCATGTCTTCATTCTGCAAGCGCTGATGGAGGTTCTTTAGTATGCAGGGGCACCGTGCCAGACACTGGGGATCCAGAGGCACTTGGCACATCATTCCTGCCCTCAGAGAGCCTCTGTCCAATGGAGAGCAGACAGGCCAACCACAGACTCTGGGGAAAGTGGGAGACTGTGGGGGCTGCTCAGAGGTGTGATATCTTGTGTGAATAACACTGGGAAACACACAGCCAGCAGCTGCTGGTACCCCCCCGTATGACTGTTGGTTTGTCTTGGGCACATACCCCTCCAGCCTGACGGACCAGAAGGCCTTTGCCCTAGGTGAGGGGAGTGTGTTCCTGCAGGCCCTTCCAGAAGAGCTGAGTGGCCATCCCATAGGCGATGAGCCTGTGCCCATGCCTTTACCCCCCTGCTACTCTCTTGCCCCCGCCTTGTCTGGGAATGGGGGAGGGGGGTACACAGACCTTGCCTTATCCCTGTAGCTTCCTTCCCCCATCTACACATCTCCTCCCCAGACCTGGTCCGGGCCTGAGTTCTGAAGAGGCTGGAGAGCATTAGGTCTCCCTCCCCAGCAGGTGCTTTGCGGGCCTCCCAGCTCCAACACAGTGTGGGGCAGGCGAAGGGAAGTTTGAGGCTTCTGGAGGCTTCTGAAGCCTCCTGAGGCTGGCGTGGAACTCAGTCCACTGTGTGGGGCAGGACGCGGAGCGGCTGGGAGAAAGAGAGAGAGAGAGAGAGTGTGTGTGTGTGTGTGTGTGTATGTGTGTGAGAGAGGCCCAGGGCACAGAGCCTGGGTGCGTCACGGTTGCTGGGAGAGTTTGACAAGTCTGACTCAGTGGGGACATCCGGCAGGAAAGGAAGGGAGAGCGCAGTGGCATTTGCAAGCAAGATGGGAACTCTGGGGTGGTGGAGATGGGGTGTGGGGCCAGGGGTGCTGTGCGAAGGCCTGGACAGGAAGAGGGGTTCTGGAGGGGTGGAGGTTGGACCTCTGGCTGCCTGGGTGGGTCTGGGAGGAGAAAGAAGGCAGCGGGGGTTTCTGCTCTGGAGACAGAGGGGACGAGTTGTGGCATTTGGGAAACTAGCCTGGTCAATCAGGGATGTGGGGAATGCAGGGGCTTCTGATTCTCACCTGAGGGCCTGGAGGTCAGGGCCTTGTAGCTGAGGAAACAGACTCCACGAATTCCTAGTCCAGAAAGACCACCCTCCTCTCAGCACCCCCACGCCTTGAGTCCCAGAGGCTCTAGGGTGGCACTGCCAGGCAGGCTGTCCCCCTGGGCAGGGAGACCAGCCTCAGCTGCGTGAGGAAGATATGGGGGAGGAGGTTTCCTGAGAAGGGCTGATTCCTTTGCCAGGTTCAGAGAGGCTGAAAAAGCCAGTCTTGGAGAGCAAGGCCAGGAAGGGCCCAGACTTAGGGCCTGAGGGAGGAAGGCTGTTGACCAGCTCTGAACTGTCATGGCAAGGGCCCTGGAGGAATGCCCGGCCCATCATACCAAAGGGCTAGAGACCCAAACAACAGAGCCTCTTGGAAGTGGCTGTGCTTTAAAACATAGTCATGTGTCTCCTAATGACAGGGCTATGTTCTGAGAAATATGTTGTTAGGTGGTTTTGTCATTGTATGAACACCACAGAGAGCACTTACACAAACCTAGATGGTACAGCCTACTACACACCCAGGCTATATGGTGTAGCTGTTGCTCCTAGGCTACAAACCTGTGCAGCAGGTTACTGTACTGCATACTGTAGGCAGCTGTAACACAGTGCTAAGTGTTTACATATCTAAACTTAGAAAAGATGTAGTAAAAATATGGTGTACAAGATTTAAAATGGCACACCTGTATAGGGCACTTACCATGAGTGAAGCCTGCAGGACTGGAGGTTGCTCTGGTGAGTCACCGAGTGAGTGATGAGTGAATCTGAAGGCCTAGGACATTACCGTCTGCTACTATAGATTTTATAAACACTGTACACTTAGGTTAGACTAAATTTATAAGAATGATTTTTTGGTCAGGCATGGTGGCTCATGCCTGTCATCCTAGTACTTTGGGAGGCCAAGGCAGGAGGATCACTTGAGCCTAGGTGTTCAAGACCAGCCTGTTCAACATAGCAAGACCCTCTCTCTACAAAATATTCAAAAACTACCTGGACATGGTGGCATGCGCCTGTTGTCCAGGCAGGGGGATCCCTTGAGCGCAGGAGGATGAGGCTGCAGTGAGCCATGATCATGTCACTGACCTCTGGCTTGGGTGACAGAGCGAGACCCTGTCTCAAAAAATGAAAAATTAAAAAATATATACTTTTATTTCCTCAGTAATAAATTAACCTTAGCTTACTGTAACTTTTTTACTTGATAAACTTTTTAATTTTAAAAAACTTTTTGACTCTCTTGGTAATAACACTTAGCTTAAAACACAAACACATTGTACAGCTGTACAAAAGTATTTTCTCTTCATATCCTTATTCTGTAAGTTTTTTCGCTATTTTGAAACTTTTTCATTTTTTTAACTTTTTAAAATAAACTTTTTCTTAAAATCTAACACACACACATTGGCCTAGGCCTACACAGAGTCAGGATCATTAACATCACTGTCTTCCATTCCACATCTTGTCCCACTGGAAGGTTTTCAGGGGCATTAACAGGCCTGCGGCTGTCATCTCCTATGATAACAATGCCTTCTTCTGGAATTCCTCCTGAAGGACCTGCCCGAGGCTGTTTTACGGTACACTTTTTTTTTTGTTGTAAGTAGAAGAAATACACTCTAAAATAATGATAAGAAAGTATACTATAGTAAATACATAAGCCAGTAACATAATTGTTAATTATCATGATCAGGTATTCTGTACTGTGCACGCTTGTATGTGTCATACTTTTGTACGACTGGCATGCCGTAGGTCTGTTTACAGAAGCGTCACCATAAGCACATAAGTAGTGCCCTGTGCTATCATGTTATAATGGCTACAATGTCACTAAGCCATAGGAATTTGTAGCTTCATTATAATCTTATGGGACCACCATCATATATGTGGTCCATTGTTGAGTGAAACATCATTATATGGTGCACGACTGCAGAGAAGACAATGTCCAACCTAAAAGAATGAATGACTAGTGTTGTCATTTTAGGGATGTGGTAGTACTTGGTAGTCTAGGGCAGGTGAGCTTCTTGATCCCTTTGAATTACTTAAACCAAGGCTGATGAGGAGAAGGAGCAGGAGAAGGCAGGTGCATTTGTGTGCTGTAGGCCTTTTTCTACTCATGGGAGGCACAGAGGCCTACGCTGGCTGCCCATCTTGTCTGCAGGCAGGCCCAGGCTGGGATCCTGCTGGGGCCCAGGCAGCCAGGCCTCCTGTGTGAGCTTGACCCACCAGGGAGAAGTCCCTACCAGTCTGTCTGGGGACGCTGGGGCGGGGCAGGGAGAGGTGCTAGGCAGGACCAGCCAGCTGCCAGTGCCCTGGTCCTCGCCCTCTGAAAGTGGAAGGGTGGGGGTGGCGGCCCGACGTTCCTGGCTGGGAGCCCAGAGGAGTCTTTTGTAATCACAACATGATCTCGTGTGCTGAGCAGCGAAGCCGGCAGGGAGAGGCCGGCAGAGGCCCGGCTCCAGTGGCTCCAGCTTTCCTCCCACTCTGGCTCCCCAGGGGCTGCTCTGGAATTCTCTCGGTGCCCGCCGTTGCCATGCACTCGGCTGTGAGTGGCAGTCTGCCTTTGGCAGGGGGCTTCTTGGGACTGGGAGGGGGCTGGGATACCAGGCAGCCACCCTCTGGGGCAGCTGGGGACAGCTGGGGCTGGGAGGAAGAGGGCTGTGACTAGATGGGTCACAACAGAGACCCTGTATCCAGACAGAGAGGAACCTGGAATCTTGATGCAGAGACATGGCTTGCCCAGGGTGACTCCCGGGCTGGGGCCGCCAGGGAAGCTGGCTCTCTCCACCCTGACTACCAGCAGCTTTCGGCCTGGAGAGGCTGGGCCCGTGGGAGCGGCTCTTTCCTCCAGGCTGGGCACAGGCCTGGGTGCGGGGTCCAGGGCCTGAGAGCCCAGGACGGAGCCAGGGCCTCTCCTTTTTCTCTGGTTGTGGATCTGGGAGCCAAACAGCTCCCCCCTCGACCTCCCGAATCCCCTGGCAGCTTCCCAGTCACGGCAGGTTCCGCTGCCAGAGCCATTTATAACTCCCATTCCAGGCTCTGCTCGGCAGTGAAGCTCCCTGGAGAGCTGGGGGAGGGGCAGCCCACTGCTGGGAGCTGTGGCTTGGGGTATGAGGCCCTGACCTGAGCCCCCCGAGGAGGCACGGACAGGCAGACAGGCCTAGCTGGAATGGGGGTTTGGGGCCTTCTTTGGGCCATTTCCCTGAGCAATCCCCTTCCTTCCTGGGTGACCTTAGCTGTGGGTCTGGGATCTGTTCCTTGGGTGGTAAAAATGTGAAAGCTGGGGACTGGTGAGAAGGGGACCTGGAAGTCAGGAGCTTGGGTTCCCTGCCTCTGCAGGGACCTCCCAGAGCCGAGTCCCCCATGAGCAGGCAGGAGAAGGACGCAGAGCTGGATCGGAGGATAGTTGCCCTGCGCAAGAAGAACCAGGCCTTGCTCCGCAGGTACCAGGTGAGTGGGCTGCCACAGGGCCGGGAGGACCCACTTGGCTGCCGCTCCCTGTGCCCCACACGTGGTGGTCTCTCCCTGCAGGCTCAGGAATGCGCCTCTGGGGCTGGGGCCAGGGGTAGGGTGAGCATGGTCCCTCTTAGAGGCTTGGTCAGGGTCCTGGGGATGTGTGATGTGGCACCTCTGCCCCCTGGTGTCCCACTGGTGTCTCTCTGTGTAGGCCTGTCAGCATCTATGTCTCTGTGCACCTGGGGGGCCATGGCGTGTGCTGACCCCCGGCCCTCCCACAGGAGATCCAGGAGGACCGTCGGCAGGCAGAGCAGGGGGGCATGGCTGTGACCACACCAGCACTCCTCCGGCCCGATGGCCTCACCGTTACCATCAGCCAGGTTCCCGGTGTAAGCCTCACCCTGGGAGACAGGGCTCGTAGCAAGGAGGTGGAGGCCCAGACCGTGTCGGGGGAAGACAGCTGCCTCTGTTCCCCTCTCCCACTAACTATTCTGGGGTGCACCTGCCAGCTTCCAACCTCCTGCAGTCGGACCACTGCTGTCCCCACCAAAGAGCCACAGCTAAAAGCCCCCCTACCCCCAGTAGAAGCCTTCTCATACCCTTTTCCAGTCCACAGCCCTGCGCCTATGCCACAAAGCACAGGCCACTCCTAAACCTCAAGCCCCAGGGGCCAAAACCCTGCAGGAAGTGGGGGACAGAGAAGTTGGGGCTGAATGCCAGGAGCAGTGTCTGAGGGACAGAGACCCATTGTCTGAGTGCTCTGGGTTTCCCAGCTCAGAGATGACGGGCCACTGTGGCATCTTGGGCCGCTGGGTGGCCCTGGGCCCTGGATAACCTCATGCCATTGGCATGTGAACACCCTGTGGGAGTCAGCTCTTCTATGGGGAATGCAGGGAGGGCTGGGGTTGGAACCCAGGCCTGGGGAACCACCGAGAGGACCCAGCACCCAGGTCCTGCCCAGCACTGCCCATGTGGCCTGAGGGTCTTCATTCTGCAGGAAAAGCGGGTGGTTAGCAGGAACTGGGCAAGGGGCACCTGTGGACCCGGAGTGACCAACAAGATGCTTGAGGATGAGGATGCTGAGGACCACGGGGGTACTTTCTGCTTAGGGGAGCTGGTGGAGCTAGCTGTGACCATGGAGAACAAAGCAGAGGTGAGCAGGGTGGGTGGGGAGTGCAGGAATCGGCGGGCAGCCTCTTCTTCCCTGGCTCTGCTGCACTGCCCATCTTCATCCCCCCCAGGCCAAACGGATTGTAAGTGAAAAGCCCACCAGAGCAAAGAACCAAGGCACAGAGGGGTCACCTGGAGGGCGTGTGACCCGGAGCCCCACCACGCAGGTGGCCATCAGCTCGGATTCTGCACGGAAGGTGCGTCTTCCAGAGGGGATGGGGACATGGATCTGAAGGTCCTCACTTGGGGGAGGCAGAGAAGCTGAGTCAGATATGTCCCTCATCTGCGGGGACGTGGCCGAGGGAGCACATGCAGGAGTTCCTGCTCCTCCTCCCTTTCTCTGGCCAGTCTCTACTTTGGGTGGGCCTTGAAGTGGGAGACAGTTTAAGCCAGAGATGTGATCCGGCCCCCTCCCCTATCTAGCCCTGCTGGTGGCACGGGAGTGGGGGAGGGGGCAGGAGGGTGGAGTTGACTGGCCAAGTGCCAGGTGTGACCTCTAGGTGGCAGCAGCCCCTAGTCCTTGCCCTTGCTCACAGCCTCCAGAGCCCCTCCCACTCCGGCCCGTCTGCATACCCCTGCAATACCCCTGTGGGTTGGTGCTACGGAGATCTCCCCATTTTACACATGAGGAAATGAGACACAGAGAGGTTAAATTACTTGCCTAAACACACAGCTAACAAGTGGATGGAAACCATTTCCATGGGAGAGCTGGAACAGATCTAATTTTTAGCTGGAGATGTGAAAACTTTGAGAGAGGAAGCACCTGGAGTCTCCAAACCCCATCCCAAGCCTCTTCCTGCTTCTCCCCCTCACTCTGAGTGTATTCTCCCTACAGGGTGCTTGGGAGCCCCGGAGCCGGCCGGTGGGGGAGCCCCCAGAGGCGGGCTGGGACTATGCCCACTGGAAGCAGGAGCGGGAGCAGATCGACCTAGCCCGCCTCGCCCGGCACAGAGACGCACAGGGTGACTGGCGCCGCCCGTGGGACCTGGACAAGGCCAAGCCCACGTGGGTGGCTGGGTTGGACAGGTTGCCTGTGGTGCGGGGTGGAGCTGGCTGCGGGCGCTGCTGGGAGGGCTGCAGGGACCCTCCTCGGGGTTGAGAGGACCTTGCTGGGCATTCTGGTCGAGCCCAGGGTTCAAGACTCTGCGTGCACACTGGGTCTCCCATCTTTCTTGGGCCCACCATCTCCCTGCTGCCTTCAATTCTGGGCCTGGGCTTTGGGAGGGGGGTGTCAGGGTGGGGCCCGCGGCAGCTTCTGTGCACCAGCAACCTGACTCCCTCTGTCTACACAGGCTACAAGACTGCAGCCAGCTGAGGGGAGAAGGCCCGGCCAGGGCAGGCAGCAGAAGGGGTGAGCCCACACCTGCCTCATCCCTCCCCTCCTTGGCTTTGTTCATCTTTCACCCCCTTGTCCTTTCTTTTCTCTGTCTCTTAGTCTCTTACTTATTTTCAGAGCTGAAAGGAAGCATTGGAGAACATCTTCCTTCCTCTCCCTCACTATCAGAGGAGGGCACCAAGACCTCCCATCCTCCCCTCTGAGCCCACAGCTCTTGTCCAGGTTCTGAGCAGAAGGCCCCAGAAGGAGGCTCAGTGGAAGCCTGCCCGGGGTCTCTTCGAGGTGCTGGTCCCTAATGGGTGAAAGTCCTGGTGGTCCTTCCCCAGACCTATTGTAGAAACAGCTCTGTGGAGTTCTGGTCCCCTTGTTTTACATATAAAGAAGCTGTGGCCTGAGAGCTGGGGCCAGACACCTAGACACAGAGCGGCAAAGCTAGCACAGGACCCGATTCTCCTGACCCCCAGGCAAGGGTGCTTTTGGGGAGGCAAAACCCACGACTGGCCCCGAGGACTGACAGCTCCCTGAGGCTGGAAGAACTGGTGTTCCTGTTTTGGATCCTTTGTCACCCCACCTTTCCCCACTTCTTTTGTCCCCCGCAGGTCCCAGGAGCCACCGGAAACTACAGCCCCCACCATTGCTCCCTGATGGAAAAGGTGAGTTGGGGAGGAGGAGGGGCCGGGTCTCGTCAGCTAAAGATGGAGCCGGCTGCTATGGGCCTCTTCTCTCCTTGGCCGACCATCTCTTGCAGGTCGGGGCGGGCAAGCCAGCAGACCCTCGGTGGCACCAGCCACAGGCAGCAAAGCCCGGGGCAAGGAGAGGCTGACTGGCAGGGCCAGAAGGTAACAGGTGGCAGGGGACAAAATCAAGACGGGCATCTGGGTGTCCCAATTTCCTGGACCAGTACAGGCCCAGGTGCCAGCTCCGTCCCTGGGGCCCCTGCCTCCTGGCTGACTGCTGCCTGGCGACAGGTTAATGAGATGCTGGGAGAGGCCATTAGCAGAGGCTGCAGCGAGAGCCTGGTGCCTGGGGAGGCTGGTGGTAATTACAGCAGCTCCCTTCCCCTGGGAAGTGAGGTATGCCTTTCCCAGGCATTGCAGGCAGGGACATGCCTGAAGTCCCCACAGAACTCAAGGTGCTGCAAATTTGGCCATAAACAGCAGCTGGAGACCCAGGATGGGCCCAGAGTGCGTGGCATTCAGAGGAAATAGTTGGATTTAGGGAACAAGGTCAGGCTTGGGAGGGGGAAGCATCCTGGAGCCACATTCTGGCTCTGATCCCAGTCTGAGACCCTTGGGCTTTGGCTTCTGCCAGGGGTTTCTTTGGCAAGGAGATGGAGGCCCAGAGGAGGTGGAGGCCCCTCCTCTCTGGTCCTGCCATGGCTGCTCCTCTCTGCTGAGGGCTGTGGGGCTCTAGGGAGAGTCTGGATCACCCCTGGGATTTCTCCACTGCTCAATGTGAGGCCTAAACCATGGGGTCCCAGCTCAGCCTTCCTCACTGGCTCTCAACTCCACCCCACCCCTCTATTCAGGCAGGGGGACATGGCTCTGGAGTGAAGTGGGGTGGGGCGTGCCATGAGCTGTGTTTCTACAGGTGGGATATGAAGGAAGACAAGGAGGAGCTGGAAAGTCAGGAGGTAGGTACTTGGGTATAGGATGGGGCAGGCTGGGGACGCGAGCCCTGGATTCATCAGCCACCGGGGCTGTTCTCTTGTTTCAGGGAAGCCAAAGCACCAGAGAGACTCCCAGTGAGGAGGAGCAAGCACAGAAGCAGAGCGGGATGGAGCAGGGCCAACTGGGGAGCACCCCTGCAGCCAGCCCAGCCCTGGCATCCCCAGAGGGGCCAAAGGGGGAGTCAGCAGCTTCCACAGCCAGCTCAGTCCCCTGCTCTCCACAGGAGCCTGACTTGGCTCCTCTTGACCTCTCCCTAGGAGGGGCTGGCATCCCTGGGCCTAGGGAGAGCACGTGTGTGCTCAGTTTGAGGCCTGGGGCCCAGGAGAGCCCTGTGTCTTGGCCAGAGGGCTCTGAGCAGCAGCCCCTGGGGTGGAACGATCACCAGGCTGAGCTGGAAGTCCAGACTTGCCCTGAGCCACAGAGAGGAGCAGGGCTCCCAGAGCCCAGAGAAGACAGGTCTGGCAAGGCTGGGGCCCAGCAGGGCCTGGTCCCGAGAAGCCGGCCCCCGAGAGGAGGCAGCCAAAGGTCGAGAGGCACAGCAGGTGTGAGGCGCAGGACAGGGCGCCCCGGCCCAGCAGGAAGATGCTGAACACAGCTCCTGGGAGCTGGGGAGTCCCGGGGGAGAGGAAAAGGGAATCACTCCGTTAAGGGCCCTCGCTTGATGGCCATGTGGTTGCTGGTGGCTTGCACCATTGTCACTGAGCAGTGTGGCAAACTCTCCAGCACGGCGACCTTGTGAGGGCAAGGAGTGGCCTCCCTGCACCTCACACGCTCATCTCTGTGCACATGTGTGTTTTTACACACGGGCACAGCCCTTGGTGTATTCCTGTACTGGTATCTGGCATCTGAGGCTGGTGCACCCTGACCTGGGCCTACCGCTGCCCAGGCCACAAGCCTCCTCCACTATGACGAGAGAACAAGGCTTGGTGGCACCCAGCACCTGGCTCTCCTGGCTCCCCGTCAACCCCCCAGGGTCTGGCCTCCCTCTCCAGCTGCAGGCTTTCACCTCTTGGCTGGGCTGGATTCCCCCAGTCCCAGATTCCCAGGATGCCCAACCAGGGGAATCCCAGTAACCACATGCCAGCCTCCTGCTTCTCCTGAGTGATGGCTGAGGCCTGGAGGAGGGGAGGCCACACAGCTGGCAGGGTCTGGCCTGGGCAAAGAAGAGTAGAGCTCACATCTTCTCGGTGAAAAGGAGGATCTCTGGAAAGTCCTCCTCTCTGAAATGGGTTGGGATGGGGAGGGACAACCTCCTCTTCCCACAGCAGGATGGGAGAGCTTACTCCCAGGCCCCCACACCCAGGTCAGACATCACGTGCACCCTGAATGTAGGCAAGGGCCTGGCCCTGCAGCCCAGGGTCATTTCCTGCTCTTTCCACTTCCTCTTTCCCCCCTGTCCTGCACTAGCACCAGGGCCAGGCCAAGGCAAGAATCAGACAGGGACTCCACAGACAGAGAAACAACTTCCAGCTAAGTATGACATCAGGACTTGTCTTTCCTACTAAGCCTCCATCCCCGCCCCTCCCCTGAGGCCCACGTCTGCTGAATTATCCGGACTCTGCACAAGCTGTGGCTTCCTCTCAGTTCAACAAACATTTCCTGAGCACCCACTACCAGTAATCTAGCCGGTAGGCGACGGAGACTGCCAGCAGGAGGGAGGGAAGAAAGCCAGTCATCCGGCAGATCTGGGCTGTTCTGGGCGGGAGCTGTTCTGGGCCACAGGTGCCCTACAGGGCTGGGGGCAGGATGGCAGTAGGAGCTCCAGGGGACCCTCCCACCTCTGCCTGGCAGAAGCAGGTGCCCTTCTTTCTTGTTATGTGTGCCTTCTGCTCCTGAGCCCTAGTGTGGACCTCACCGCATGGTCCCCTCTGCCCCCTCCTTCTGGTCCTGCCATGGCTGCTGCACTCTGCTGAAGGCTGTGGGGCTCTAGGGAGAGTCTGGATCACCCTGGGATTTCTCCACTGCCCAATGTGAGGCCTAAACTGTGGGGTCCCAGCTCAGCCTTCCTCACTGGCTCTCAACTCCACCCCACCCCTCTATTCAGGAAGGTGAAGGGTGTCTCTTTAGCAGACCAGACTGTTTTGAGAAGTGTCTCTCATACTTTAACTGAAGAGTCATGCAGATTCTAATGGTCTGGGGAGGGCCTGAGAGTTCGTCTTTTTTTTTTTTTTTTTTTTTTTTTTAAGTTAGGGTCTTGCTGTATCACCTACGCTGGAGTACAGTGGCGCAATCATGGCTCACTGCAGCCTCGAACCCTCCAGGGTCAGGTGATCCTCTCACCTCAGCCTCCTGAGTAGCTGGGACTACAGGCGTGCCACCACGCCTGGCTAATTTTTGTGTTTTTTGTAGAGGCAGGGTTTCACCATGTTGCCCAGGCTGGTCTCCAACTCCTGGGCTCAAGCGATGTGCTCGCCTTGGCCTCCTAAATTGCTGGGATTACAGGCGTGAGCCACCACACCTGGCCGAGAATTCGTACTTCTAAGAGGCTTCAGGTGAAGCCCATGCTGGTTCCCGGACCATGCTTTTGAGTAGTTAAGGGTTTGGACTAGAATATATGAAGGGCTGGGGGTGAAGACAGACTCTAAAGTTTGGTGGCTGGCTGTGTAGGGGATGGGAGAGTGCTACCCCTGTCAGGTGGTGGGGGCTCCTTGGCTGCAGAGTTGGGTGGGAGACTTGGGGAAGATGCTGTGGAAGGCAGTGAGTGGGTGGTGTCAACTTCTGGTAGTGCAGTGGGAGAGCTGGTCAGGGATGGGATGGAGTGAAGGGGGCAGAAGCATTTGGTGTGGGGTTGATCAGAGGAATTTTGGAAAGGCTTGGAAACATTCCTATGTATGTGAGACACGCCTATGCCAGGGCAAAGACTCCAAGCTCAAGTTTTTCTCTTGCCTTCTAGTCACAAGAACATGGCTTTGGAGTGTGACACTGGTCTAAGAATCCATGACTCCCAAAGGACGGGGCTAGGGGTAGAGGAGGTTCAGGCAAAGCCCTTGGATTTTGGAGACATCAGGCAGATGTCTCCAAAAATGATTGTGATCAAGAATCTGAATTATAAGATTCACAATCTGCTCCCCAACCCAGTGCTGCCAACTGTACAGCTGCGCCTCCACGAAGGGGCATACGCCAGGCTCATCTGGAGTATGAGGATGTAGACCCTGGAATGAGGATGTAGGAAGCAGGCAGAGCTCCGGTTCAGCCCTCATAACGGGACTGAAGCAGGAGAGAAGGCTGGGCAGAAGGGCTGTGGGGAAGTAGGGCTTGTCTCCATGGAGTAACATCCAGAAGGATGTCAGGAGGAGAGATGTCACGGGAGTTATACACGTTGGAGGGAACAGAGACTGGCACAGGACCTCTTCATTGCAGGAAGATGGTAGTGTAGGCAGGTAACATTGAGCTGTTTTCAAAAAAGGAGAGATCTTCAAGATAAGGAAGTGGTAGTTATGGTGGTAACCTCCGGCTATCAGTCCAGATGGTTGCCACCTCTCCTGCTCTAGGATGGAAACAGCAATGGAGCGGGAGGGAGGCACAATAAGACACCCCTCCACAGAACTTGGCATCATGGGAACCTGGTTCTACCTCTTCCTGGCTCCTTTGTTTAAAGGCCTGGCTGGGAGCCTTCCTTTTGGGTGCCTTTCTCTTTTCCAACCAACAGAAAAGACTGCTCCTTAAAGGTGGAGGGTCTTCATAAAACACAGCTGCCAGGAGCCCACGCACAGGGCTGGGGGCCCAGAAAAAGGAGGGCACACAGGAGGAGGGAGGAGCTGGTAGGGAGATGCTGGCTTTACCTAAGGTCTCGAAACAAGGAGGGCAGAATAGGCAGAGGCCTCTCTGTCCCAGGCCCATTTTTGACAGATGGCGGGACGGAAATGCAATAGACGAGCCTGCAAGAAAGACATGTGTTTTGATGACAGGCAGCGTGGCCGGGTGGAACAAGCACAGGCCTTGGAATCCAATGGACTGAATCAGAACCCTAGGCCTGCCATCTGTCAGCCGGGTGACCTGGGTCAATTTTAGCCTCTAAAAGCCTCAGTCTCCTTATCTGCAAAATGAGGCTTGTGATACCTGCTTTGAAGGGTTGCTGAGAAAATTAAAGATAAGGGTATCCAAAATAGTCTACGGCCATACCACCCTGAACGCGCCTAATCTCGTAAGCTAAGCAGGGTCTGGCCTGGTTAGTACCTGGACGGGGAGAGTATGGAAAATATACCTGCCCGCAGTTGGAGTTGGACTCTGTCTTAACAGTAGCCTGGCATACAGAAGGCACTCAGTAAATATTTGTTGAATAAATGAAGTAGCGATTTGGTGTGATCTCTGTCTACTTTGTTTTCTATCTTTTCCTTACCTTCTCTTCTAGCCTCATCTTTGCTGGGGGGGCGGGGGGTGGGGGCACTCAATGCACTTTCAGGGAAACAATAACGGTCTGTAAAGTTTATCCAGCCCACCAGGTGAGCTTCCTTCAGTCCCATGGGGGGGTCCAGTGGAGTCGCAGCCTCGGGCAGTGCCCCTGCTTTACCAAGGAGTGTTCTTTGACCTCCCCCACTGGCTCCATCACACTTACCCTCCTTCACCCTGCACGCTGTGCTGCGCTTGCAGCTCACAGGGGTTCCTCTTCTCTTCTGTCTACCTCAGTAGTAATCTCACACTCACACCAGTTTTTTGCTTATTTTCCCCAGAAACAAACCCCCTTGAGGAGTTTGCTCTGTGTGTCCCAGAGTTGTTTTGTCACCCAAAGGAGCAGCATGACTAGAGTTTGCTGTGGTCAAGGGACAGGAACTGGGGATCCTTGGAAGCAGAAGAGCTTAGCTTATCTAACAAGGCACAGGTTTGGAAGGTTGGACCACCAGTCAGCTCCAGCCCCGACCCTGTCATGGACAAGAACAACAGGAAAAGATCGCACTCACCCCCCAAAACAAGAAGGAACTGTCAAAAATCCTAATACAGCCACATTTTCTTATTTTAGGGACTAAATCAAGGGGAGGGGCTGAGGGAATAGGAGAACTAAGGACACCACGTCACTTCTGTCTCGAGTCACTTATCCATGTCCACACATCTCTTTCTGAGCAAGGGTTATCAGGGCTCATGAGGAAGGGCTGACAGGGGTTGACCACAACCCCACCAAAGGGGGAGAACTCAAGGCTGGGAGAGGGAACGAGAGCAGCCATCAGAAAGCATGGACTGCAGCTGCTTTCTCTCAAGTCTGCTGGGCCTTACGTCACAGCTGCTCATTAAGCACCCACTTGACGCCGGGGAAGTGAAATAGCACAGACCTGGCACCAGAAAGAACAAATGTGGCACCCACTGCTCCTTTTAAGGACTGGCTCAAGAAGCATTAGGCCTCAGGGCAGGAGGTGAGGCAAACACAGCAGTACCTTCGCGGGAGAGGGAGGGGACTCATTCAGGGCTGCCTCCTTTTTAACAAGCTCTCCAGGGCAAGTTCTGCGGCAAATGTCAAAAATAATGGACAATGCAGCCTTTTTCCCTTTTCTTACAAGCACTAGGGACACTGTTTCCTCTTCCCCCCAGCAGGACTGCTGGCTTTAACCAAGAGAAAGGGTCAAAAGGCATCTCGATGACCATCTGTCAAAACAGAAATACCCTACCCCTAAGTTACAGCATCAGAGGAAGAGGCTGGGCCAGTGGTTCTGACTTCAGTGTGCATCAGCATCACCTGGAAGGCTGGTTAAAACAGAATGCTGGGCTTCGCTTTCTGAATTTCTTCTTCAGTTGGTCTGGGATGCGGCCTAAGCTGTCATTGTTCTAACACATTCCCGGGTGACGCTGATGCTGCTAGTCTGGGCACTGGTGTAATGTTTACCACCTACCCCTTCACATTTCTTTCTGTGCATCATATTGCCCAAGGGATAGACATTTCCTTGAAAATATATTACTTCATGTGTACACGTTGTACTTTTATTCCCAAGATCTCAAAGCCCTTTCATATCTATAACCTCCATTTGCTCTCAGGAATTCCCATTTGGTTAGCAGAAAAGAGAGAGGTCAAGGGCCTTAACTAACGCCATTGTTGAGTCCCCAGGCTTCCCATTTTCCAGTTCAGGGGTCCCTCCCGAGAACACACAGTCTCCCTGCCCGGGCCTCATGATGCCGTGAGCTGACTATACCTCTAAGCCTGACTGTTGTGACTCTACACTATCCAGGCTACCCGCAGGGAGCTGAGGGAGCAGGTGGGCCTCCAGGACACAAGTGTGGGGAGACCTCAACTAATGACTCTGAACACTGAGGTAGCAGAGAAAGGTATATGTATGTCAAAGGAAATCCTTGGTAATCAATGCAATTGCTTTTTTTTGGACAAGTTGGTTTTCGGAGTTTTGAGGCTCACTTAGCACACTGTAGACACCAAATAAAGACTAAACTAAACTAAAGTTCTTGAATTAAAGGTAATGGTTCGTGTAAATATCCCTAAGGATATTGGCTAAAATCTTACTGCTGTTTAACTGATAAGCTATTGCAAAAACAGAATACTGAAGTTAAGAAAACAGGGTAGTTTGACAAAGGGACACTTGTGGGCACGACTGTAAATTCCTTGAGGGTAATTTTCTGGTCCTTTAGTGGTAGCTTAACAAATGGTTATAGAATTGAATGGGGCACAGGATCCAGTGAGGAGCACTGACCAGGTGGCTCCCATGCTGGGTATTTCTGCATTTAGGGTGGAAAGCCTGGTAGAGTCTAGGTGAGTGGTAAAGAGAAGTTTGTTTGCTTTTTCAATTAGCTACTGGAGGGGAAAAAAGCATAACACAGGCTTTCTGGCAGCAGAAAACCACAGGCTATGTCAGCAAGTAAAACAGAGGTAACCAAAAAACTGTCGACAGAGCAGGTATTTTTATAGCTTAACATTAGGCTGCAGGGCTGGGACCTAGGAGACAATGAATGGGTCACATATCCTATGGTGTGTCTGTTAAGCACCATATGGAATACCACTGTGGACTTCCCAGCACCTGGAAAGAACAGGAAGGCCAAGGCTGAGTCCTTCAACTTGGAAATAAAAAAACTGAGGCCAGAGAGATCAGTGCAGCTATGATTTGCAGGGGTTTTCTTTAGCAACCCACCTCCTTGAACCAGATTATGGGCTGTGGATACGGGTATGCAAGTAGATTACGACAGGGACACCACAATGATACTAAGGCTGATTCCATCAGCACCCAGCACCCACTGGGTGCTGATCAACCCAGAGATCAACAAATTCTGAGTACCCACTGCCAGGCACTGAGTGAGTACTGGTCATGAGAAACAGGCAAAGCCACTGCAGTTTCTCCTTCCACCGAGGGAGATGGAAAACAAAAAGTACAGCTGTGGCCCTTTTGTTACTGAACTGCAATTCCAGAAATACCTCCATTCTCTGTAGACAGGAAAGACAGGACAATTATTACCCCTTTTAAATAGCTATGGTAGTCCTAAAGCTTGTGACCTGACCTTTCAGCTCTCCTTAAAGAAACATGTAGAAACAAGTAGATGCTATGCATTCAGCATTTCAAGACAAGATATAAATACTCCACGAAAGAACACGCTATCTCAGAATTCCCCAGTGAAAACTGAAAAACAAGGTAGACAGAAAAGCTTCCAAAACACAGTCTCATACCATGTGGAAATCTAGGGCTGTTGTTAGGAAGAGAAATATTTCTTATGCTTAAAACCTCGGAGAAACACTTCATTGTACCTTAACATTAATGGGGAAAGTGAAGATACCCTCAGAAACTCAGCCTAATGGGTTTCTTCCCTGATCCTCCACACCCCAAAACTTCACTTTCAAAACAGGCTTATCTCTTTCTTCAAGTTCAGGCTGTCAGGGAATAAATGAATGCACACCGTTAACTTCTAATATAAGCAAACACCTAGAAAGGGTCCTGGTAGTCCCGGTGCAAAGCCCTTGAAGGAAAGTAACCCCCTTTGCACAGATCTCTCTTTCCTGGCTTAAAACTTGATGGGCAATTTTGCAGCTGATTTCTAACCCTTGGAAATAAAGCTATTCAGACCACTGCTCCTCAGCCAACCAGGCCCTGTCTCGTCGGCCAGCAGGCTCCCACTGTACATACTGCTGTATGTGCCCAACATGTGAAGCCGCCGTGGGCAGCTGTAGAAGCCACATGTCACTGTCTGCAAAAAGGAGGGGCCGACCAAAAGAGCCTTGGAAACTCTTTCACTCCCCTTCTGCTCTGCCTTACCAAGCCCTCTCTCAGAAAGCCATTGTGTAGGCTGAAGAGGGAAATAAAAGAAGGGCGGACTTTTTCCATGCCTCCCTGCAGACTACGAGGTAATGTAAAAGAACAGTAGCTACCCCCCAACAGCTCTGCTGAAGTGCAGGCCTCAGGGGGCCCCACCGACACTGGCTTCTCACTCCGGATTTGTACCGGGCAGCATTGTCTAATAATGAGCTGAGCTCAATTGCTTACCATGTATTTTGCAGCATAACTAATCCCTTATATTTGTGCTTTTCACCCACATGTCTTTTTTGTTTGCTTGAAGGGAAGAAAAAAACCTCACCTTTGAAGCAACCTACACCTCTCAGCCATTTGGCTCTCTTACCTCCTCCATGGTAGACAAAGCTCTGACCAAGCCCCACAGATGTACACTTGCCTTTCTGGTGCTGGCACTTCTTGAGTTATCTAGAGGCCAATGGTTGAAAGGTGAGGACAGTGATGCTATCAGGCAGCTTATCCTCATCTCAGTGCTTAGCCAGCTAAATGTTTGCAGTAAATCTTAATATTCATGCTTACTGGTCCCTTAGCTTTGTCAGCTAGGCATCTGCTCTGGTAAAGCACAACTTTTTCTCAGCCTGTTTAAGGTTGGCAAAAGGTGGCTGAGCTAGAGATCACTGTTCTTCCACCCTGGGATTGCTTCCCGACTAAGATGGATTCTGCCACCCTTCGCTAATCAATTCATTCAAGCCATCAGGCGCTGAGAACAGCAGGGCAATTGCTTTTTCCTCCTCAACCTATTCATCACCATCCATCGCACCTCAGACCACTTACTCTTCCAACCTCTACTCCATCCCCACGAAGCACAGTAAGAGAAATGATCAACTTACACAGGCTTAGGCAGAGTTCTTAGGATGTATTTTTGTTCACCTGAAAAATAAAACTTTTAAAAAATATACAGGACTTTTTGAGTACAGGTATATCTTAAATGGCTGAATTATAAATAATGTCTCTGGTCATGTTCACAGCTAGGGCTGGAGCAAATGTCCCAATTCCAGTGAAGGCTTTGGAGAGTCAGGAGGCCAGCAGCTGGACCTATGAATGGCCTCTCTAGACTCTCTGATCCATCCCAAAGAGGATTTAAACAGTCCAGAAAGCAGGGATCAGGAAGAGGACAGGGAAGTGGACTCCCAGATGTTCTACAAGTTCAAAGGACTCTTGGAATAAGAGATCAATTTACAAATTATTAAAATATAGGACTAAAAATTCACACAGTAAATATAAATTACAGGCTATTATTGAAGTTATAAAGTGGCATTTTATGTTTCTTCCCCATCTCACACCAAAAATGTAAAGGCCTCGTAGGCTTCTCAATGACTGAAGTCCTAGTCAGCTGCTAAGAAATCTGCTCTAGCCAAGAGACCCTGGAGGTGTTACCAGCCTGCTGGTAGGCTGTGACAGCTCAGTTGCTATTATCGTGCCCACAACAGGACATGGCTTAAAGCAAGGCTGTTGTCCTGTAAACTTGGATCAGAGCTAACTAGAGTATAGGCCAGAAAACTGGAGAGACAAACTGTTTCAGGACTCAGGTGGGTTAAGTTGTCTTTTAAAAAAAAAAAAAATAGTGTCTCATTTCCCAAAAAGCAAACACTAAGGGGTTTGATATCTCATCACTACCCACACTCAATTGCCTAAAAGCAAGTGGCAGAAGGAAATGGAATCAAAATTGAGGAAGTCTAGTTCTTGCTACCCCAGAGCTACACGTATGTCATTTCTCTTGATGTTTCTCGTCTCCTTTATGCAATTACAGGCTGCATTTAAGTAGGGCTTATCAGGAAGGGTAAAGACAGCCAATTCAACCTTCCCTTGGCTGGTCTATTAGCTGGCTCTCAGAGCACAATCCTGAGTGTGAAGCCCACCTTCCAGCCTTTCTGATTCTGTAGTATAACTCAAAATCAGAGGGTGTGTGATCAAAGCTCTGGTGTCACAACAGATTTCATCCCAAATCGCAGGGCTTTGTCACTACAGGTTCAGGAAAGAGGGAAGGCAAAAGTGATTGCCGGAACAAGACAACATTTTGAGGAGCAGGAAAAAAAAAAGATAAAAACACTTGCCACTCTACTTACAAAAGCTTGCTCTTCCTAAAAGAATTCTGTGAGCGGAAGGCCAGGATTGAAGCACAGCAGCATTGCCCTTTCCCTTCCTTCCTCTCTGGCCCATATCCAGATACTGAGGGCTGCAACAAGAAGCCTCTTTGGTGGGGGCACTAGGATGGAAAGAAGAGGGGATGAGTACATTCCCCACCCTCCCTAAATTGCTTCCACTTCTCCTAAGGCTTTCTACAGCCATGTCAACAGTCTAAGAATGATTATACTCTTTTGTGAAAGAACGTCATAAACTTATATTTCAGAAACATGAAGGGAACAGGAGAAAGTGAGTGATTTAAGAAGCCGTGTTTCTGCCCTTCTGGCCAGGTGTACTTTGGGGGACAGCAAATAGCCCTTGCTTGACCCCTTCAGTCAGTAGCTACCCAGGGTGTGGGAGGATATACATAGAATTCTATGTGATTATAGCTTCTAGTGCATATGTCAACAACTATATACAGGGATCTAGAAATTTAGTGCATCTCTGGCCACTGCAACTAGGTTGACGTACCTGAGCTCCACTACTTTTGGTGCCCTCCTCCTTTCGAGAGCTTCAGCTTACTTAAAAAGAGCCCCTACAGCTCCATCCTTCCCCTGAGTCTTGGGGGAAAGCCCCAGTCATCCCTGCATGTAGGATACACCAGAGCGAGCGGCGCACAAGGGTTTGGTGCCGGGATCTCCCCACCCCTCCCCCCATCCCCCTACGGCTCAGGGCCCTGGTGCAGCACGGTCCTGGGCAGCAAACCCCCAGCCCCCCCGGAGAATCGTGGTCCCTTGGCTGAAGATCTGGCAGCGGGCCTCCCGCTCCGGGGCCAGCCGGCGATGGTGGGAGTGTGAGGGGCGTTCACTCCCGTGGGAGTCACTCCCGCGGGCTCTCCACCCCATCCTGCTGCGAAGTCCTGCCTCTGGGCTTGGGGAGGATGGTTCCCGGCGGCCCCCAGCGCGGAGGGCTTCAACGACTCCCAGGCGCCGCCAACGTTTCCTCTTCGTCCTCGTCCGACCCCCGAGGCCGCTCGAGCGGCCCGGCCAGGGGGCTGTCCGCAGGGGGCTCCGGAGGCGCCGGCCGCGCCGCCTGCAGTGGGGGAGCGTCGCGCGGCGCCTCGCGGCGGGACGACCCAGTGGTGTTGGGCCCCGCCGCCGCCGCCCCCGAAGTCCCAGACGGGCCAGTGGCGTTGGAGCCGCCGGGGGGCGGGCCAGCGGCTCCCCCCGATGTCCCGGCGCCCACTGGCTGCCAGATGAGGCTGTAGTAGACGGCGAGCACGATGGCGGCCAGCGACACGGAAAGCACGTAGGCGAACACGGTGGCGAGCCGGACCCACTTCTTGTTGGTCTTGGCCGCCATCTTCGCCTTCTTGTCCCCGGTGTAGGTGGCCGGCTTGCCCCGCTCGGCCGGGGCCGCGTCGCGCTCCTTCATGGGGGGGCCCCGGCCTTTGCCCCGGTGCTCCACGGCCCCGGCTGGAGGGGGCCTGGCGGCCTGCAAGGACTGGGCAGGGGGCGGCCCGGCGCCCTCGGTTCCCGGCGGCCCCGCGCTCCGCCGCCGCTCCTCACGCCGCCCGCCCGCAGCCCGCCACCGCGTCGCTGCAGCCGCCGCCGGGGCCTGGACCAGTCACCGCCGCCAGCGCCGCCGCCGCCGCCGGCCCGTCAGCTGCTTCCCAGCCGCCGCCACAGCCACAGCCGCCACAGCCGCCCGGCTCCGCGTCCCCATCCGCCGCCACGCCGCCGCGCGCTCCGCCGCCGCCTGCCCGGCCGCCGGCCGCCTGGTCTCCAGTGGCCGCGCGGACCGCGCGCTCCGCTCCAGCCCGGCTCCCCCGCCTCGCGCGCCGGCAACAGGGGGCGGGGAGAGCGCTGCTGGGGGCTGCCTCTTAAAAGGGCGACGCCGGGGTCCGGAAGTGCCGCGAGGGGAGGCGGCCGCTGCCGGGAGCCGCGAGCCCCGCCGGGACGCCCCGTTAAGAGAGAGTTAAGGGAGGCTGGCTCTTAAACGGGCGACGTCGCCGCGGCCCTTTGCGGGCTGGCGCGGCGTAGACTGGAGCCCCGGGCACTTCTTTAAAAGGGGGAACGGCGTTGTGCGAGGCGGAGTGCGGAGCTAGAAGGGGGCGGTCGGAGCGCGAGCTGTCAACTCTGGCGCCTCCCTCCTCCGCCCCGAGGCTCCGAAGTGACAGGTGGAATAGCAGCCCGGGCTTCGGACTCCAGGCCTCGGTTTATCCTCTGGGAGGGGACGGTAAGAGGGAGAGGGAAGATACCACGCTCCAGCTCTCAGCTTGCGCCCCGCTCCGCGTACCCCCTGGGCGGGTCTCCCAGGCCCCTTCACAGCTAAAGAACCTGGTTGACGCCAGGGGTAGGCGGTTCTGGCACCTGGAGCGCGCACTGGGGCCGCAGCTGGTTGTGTTCCTTCTACGCAGTCCAGGCTGGGCTTCGGAGCTCTACTGAAGTCTTCGCAATTCCGTACCCCAGCCCGCCTCACCCCCCAACCTTGAGCCTCCGGGACAGAGCCACGGACTGAGCTGTTCGCCAGACTCGCCTACCACCTTAGTCCCGAAGTTCGCAGCAGGTCGCTGGTCCCGCTTTTTGGGTCTTCCAGTTCCTGGTTTGGGCCTGGATTTGGACCCAAGGGGCTGCACTGAACCTGAGGAGTTTAACTCTCAGGGCTCCTAGAGCGTTTTCACTTTCAGATCCCCTCCAGACTTCAAGGCTTGGGCGGTTGTCCCCTCCCCACTTTCCCATGTGAGGTTTGTCTTTTTTGGCTCCAGGCCAGGGGCCAGGCAGTGGGCTCTGTGCCTGGTCTTTGGACCCCCTAGGTGCTAACAACCCTTCGTGCTCAGACTCTCCCTTGAGGCTTTACTTGTGCCCTCCCCCTCCTTCCGCTCTCTGCTCTCCCTGCCTTCTCTCCTCCCCATTCCCTCTCTATAAGGCTTTCCAGAATTCTGGTTCCCTCCTCCTTGTATGCTACTTCCTGTGTTCCCAGAACTGGTCATGTGGACTGCCTGGGTGTCTGAATGAGTAAGGGAGACTTGCCTGGGCGTGTGTTGGGGAAGAGGACTGTGGTTCTGATGGGGTTCTGTGGGTGAACCCTCCCTTAAGCCCCTGCAAGTGTGAGCCTGATCTGGCTTCTACCCTGTGGGGCAGGATCCCCTCTGCCCTTCTCACTTCCCCCCCTCTTCCAAGAATCTTTGGCTTCCACAGGACCCTCTACACACACACACACACACACACACACACACACACACACACACACACACACACACACACGGAAGCCCTCCCAAAACTGCTGCCTTGCCACCTCAGCAGCACAGAACTCAAGTGGCTACCAGAACTGAGTGTGCTAGTGGACTGCTGGAACCACAGGCCTCTAACCCAGCCTCAGTCTCATTCCTGATCCAGGCCCAGGTGTGGGGCTGCCACTAGTAATGGCTAGCCAGATGCTATTTCAAGGAAAAAGTTGTTTTTTTACTTTCTGAGAAATTTCAAGGATATTGGTAGTGTGGAGTGTTTATGGCCTTTTGTGGGCTGGTGGGGAAGAAATAACTCACTCCTCCACCCGGTTCCTAGGTCAGCCAGGGCAGCCTGTTGACTTAAAATTCTTGAATTGTCGCAGGGCGCGGTGGCTCACGTCTGTAATCCCAGCACTTTGGGAGGCCGAGGCAGGTGGATCACGAGGTCAGGAGTTTGAGACCATCCTGGCTAACATGGTGAAACCCTGTCTCTACTAAAAATACAAAAAAATTAGCCAGGCGTGTTGGCAGGTGCCTGTAGTCCCAGCTACTTGTCCCAGCTACTCGTAGTCCCAGCTACTCGGGAGGCTGAAGCAGGAGAATGGCATGAACCCGGGAGGCGGAGCTTGCAGTGAGCCGAGATGGCGCCACTGCACTCCAGCCTGGGCGACAGAGCCAGACTCCGTCTCAAAAAAAAAAAAAAAAAAAATTCCTGAATTGTCTCTGGAAGTTGTCCTCTCTTCTCTCCCCTGCTCTAGGGCCTTCCTGGCAGGACATATCATACAACTATTCCATGATGAATTATTCTTAAAGATTCCAGGTTGAGGCCAATACAAAGCTTCCTTCAGTCCCCTTTCCTGAATGCACTCCATATTGCTTCTCCATATTTCTGTTGCAAATTAAATGCCTTTCTTCTTGCTTGGTTCCCAGTGGAGTGGGAAAACAGCATGTCATTCTTCTGTACCAAAGAATAATATACTTGAAGCCTTTATTCAATTCCTCTCTCTCTATCTTCTCTAAACGAAACAGTGCCAGATTCTTTAACCTGTCATCAATAATCCCTATTTATTATCTGGATTTACATAGTGTCTTTTACTCCAGGAACTAAGAATGCTTTCAGATATAATTGAGCCTGATCTCCCTGGTGCCTGAGCCATTAAGAAACCATTAGTGTTCTCCTGTTGCAGAAAACTAAATGGCCCCCTAGTGGCCTGAAAGTGAATATGCCTCTCCCTACTAAGAACAGGCAGGGATCAGAGAAATCAGAGAATCAAGGCCGCTCGGGAAAGAATGGGCCCAAAAAGTCATCTTTTGTGAATATCCCTGTGGGCCCTATAGCCTCCTCCACAAAATCCCTGGGGAGCACTCAGCAGCGTCAGCCCAAAGACCATCTGGGATGGTGGCATACCTTACCGTCTGCTCCCTGAGGCAGCCCTTCTTGGCTTTGGAAAGTTGTGACCAATTATGACAATAACAGTGCCCTTAGAATGTGCTAGACACTATACCAAGCCCTTACATTCCTTGTCTTATTTGTCTCCCAATGACCTATCAGGTAGTACTGTTTATCTTCATTTCATAGATGAAGTCCCTGCCTCAGAAAGGGCCAGGAACCTGCTCAAGGTCACATAGTCCCAATGCCTTGGAATTCAAAAGCCCTGATGGAATTCAGACCCCTGACTCCAGGGCATTAGTCTCTTGATCCAGGCTCTGCTCTGCCTCATAGGCAAAGCTAGACTTTGTCTCTGTAGTGGATATTGGGGATTACTGCCCAGGTCACACTCAGGAGGGAGGTGCTCATTCTTCCAATTGTCAGGAGTGTTGGCTATGATGGCTCAGCTGCAACTGTCACTGGGACTTGCCTTCTGACACCAAAGGAAGCTGCCTCTCTGTCCTGGCCTACAAGCCCAATACATAGAGCCAGATCACAATAAAGCCCAGTCAGAGATGTGCAGGGGCCCACTAGGGAAGAAGGCTAGACCATGAAGTCGTTGTAGAAGTAGCCAGTATATACTGGCAGGATCCAGGAGCAAATGTATAGGCTAGATAAAGGTGGGGTGTGGTGCCAAACATTAAGTTGAACAAGGGAGACTTTGTTGGTATAGGAGTATTCTCCTGTGAATCAGGATGTGATATCCCGACAAGGATCTTGGGAGACAGGAGGAAGGCAATGGCCACCAGAGTGTAATGGAAATGCCAGAGCTACCACAGCAGAATGTGGAAGAAGGGTTCAAAAGCTCAGAGAAGTGGGTATATTCTATGTAAGGCCAGAAATCACTTAAGTTCTTCAGGAAGGCCCAGAGGATACTCTAGTTATCAAAGCAACAAGGAACACACTGGTGAGAGGGGTACCAGCATCCCTGAGAAGCTGAGTTTGGACTGTCCTCTGTAAGCCATGCCTGACAGCAAGAGGCCAGATAGCAGTGGGGATGATAGGACCGTGAAATCATAGAAGCTAGACAGCACAACTGTTGTAATAAGCAGCAAGTTGGAGTGGCAGTGGGGGCAGTCCTGGCCAACAGAGGACCATGGTTGAAGATGGTTGATAGCATAGCATCCCTGGAGCAAGCTAGCTAGGCAGCCAGTAACAGTACTGCTCAATCTATACCAGTGATTCTCAAATGTTTTAGTTTCAGGATCCCTTTACACTCTTAAATATTGAGGTCTCTAAGCCTGATGTGGTGGCTCGCACCTATAATCCCAGCTACTTGGAAGGCTGAAGCAGAAGGATCACTTGACCCCAGGAGTTCAAGATCAGCCTGGGCAAAATAGTGAGACCTCATCTCTACAAAAAAAAGTTGAAAATTAGCTAGGCAGGGTGGCACATGCCTGTAGTCCCAATTACTCGAGAGGCTGAGGCAGGAGGTTCGCTTGACCTCAGGAGTTTGAGACGGCACTAAGCCATGATCATGCTACTGCACTCCAGTCTGGGTGACAGAGTGAGACCTAGTCTCTAAATATATATATATATATATATATCTGTATGTATATATGAGAGAGAGAGGTATCTAAAGGGATTTTGTTTATCTGGGTTATAGCTATTTTAATTTGACATATTAGAAATAAGACCAAGGGTTTTGCAAAATATTTATTAATTTGTCTAAAGAATAATAAGCCTCACTACATGTTAACATAGATAATACATATTTTATTTATTTATTTATTTATTTATTTATTTATTTATTTATTTTCCAAGACAGTCTCACTCCATTGCCCAGGCTGGAGTGCAGTGGCATGATCTTGGCTCACTGCAACCTCTGCCTCCCAGGTTCAAGCAGTTCTCCTGCCTCAGCTTCCTGAGTAGCTGGGATTACAGGTGCATGCCACCACACTCGGCTAATTTTTGTATTTTTAGTAGAGACAGGGTTTCACTATGTTGGCCAGGCTGGTCTCGAACTCCTGACCTTGTGATCCACCCGCCTCGGCCTCCCAAAGTGCTGAGATTACAGGCGTGAGCCACTGCACCTGGGCAGATAATATATTTTTATGACAAAAAATAATGAAAAGAGTGGCTTTGCTTTGTAAATTTGCAAGTCTCTGGAATGTGGCTTTATACTGTAGAAGATAACTGGATCCTCATATCCACTTTATTTTATTTTATTTTATTTTTATTTTTTATTATTTTTTTTTAGACAGGATCTCACTTTGTCACCAGGCTGGAGTGTAAGTGGCGTGATCTCAGTTCACTGCAACGTCCACTTCCCAGGTTCAAGCAATTCTCCCACCTCTGCTTCCCAAGTAGCTTGGGACTTCAGGTGCACACCACCATGCCTGGCTAATTTTTGTAATTTTGTAGAGACAGGGTTTTGCCATTTTGCCCAGACTGATCTCAAACTCCTGAGCTCAAGTGATCCACCTGCCTTGGCCTCCCAAAATGCTGGGATTATAGGCATGAGCCAACATGCCTGGCATCTCATATCTGCGTCTACATTTAATCTGCTGGCAATTTGTTGTTATGGCTAAAATATATGAGGAAAATCTAGCCTCATATAGACATGTAGTTGGAAAAGAGAGGAGCATTTTAAGAGCCTTTTCAGATAATTGTGGCTGTTTTTCTTTGATACTACACCAAAACCCAACTAGCAGTATTTTCTTAAATGGTGGTTGAAATGTAGACTATAAAACTGTATCAGTGAACTTTTTTTGTACTCAATTACATTAAAGTCCATTGATCTAACTTGCCCTTTGAATGGCACTTTTACCCATGCATGATTTTATAATATCCCACTTTGATCATTTGGAAAATATTGGTTCACTGAATTAAGCATATCTTTGCAATATTGATACATTTCATTATATAATAGAAAAAAATCACATTTTATAATATTATAAAAAGTTTAAGTATTAGGAATCTAGGAAGCTCATGATAGTGCATACATGTTTACTAAAATTCTAGTTTTTACTTGAAAACTCAAATTTTATAATTGGTAACAAACACTATCAATTATTTTTTCTCAAAGTGACAGGCTCACTTGGTTCAAATGTGAGAAAACATCTGCCAAATAGCCAAGTCTGCATAGCCATGGTTTTTCAGTTCTTCTTTCAAGTAAAACTGGTGTTCCATGAAAAGAGCAGCTAGTTGAGCTCACGACCCAGTCACAAAAGTGCTTTTCCCTAAGAGAACCGTTATACTTCCACATGCAGTAGAGTACTTTTCATTTAATCACACGGAATATTAAAAAGACATCTATTTAAGGGTCATAACTTCATACAATTTAACACTTGTTATTGTTTTGTTAAAGATATTCTAAAGTAAAACGACTTTTCTCCCTTCCTTTTTTTTTTCTTTTCTTTCCTCTTTCTTTCTGCAATGAACTACTAGTTCAGTTTGGTGTCACTGCCTTGGTTGTTTAAGGTGCCAGAAGTTTTACCCACCATTGCTTTAGCACCACCAGTGCAAATGTCAAACAGTTAAAAAGGTAAATAACATGTTAGTATTATTATGAAAGCAATTTTGACCTTGTGAAACCCCTGAAGTGATCTCAGGGACCCCAAGGGGTCTGGAGACCACACACTGAGAATTGCTGAGCTATACAATTAAAATAAATCAAGGATGAAAGACCAGGAGGTTGATGGCAGCTGCTCCAATAAAAAGTCACAATATCTTGTTTGGTTTCCAGTCCCGATTCAATTTTCAGTTCAGGTTCCCAGGAGAAAGGTTTCTGCAATACTATAGCAATACAGTAATGATTTCCCCACTACTTCCCCAAAGGGAACTATGCCGTTTACCTGGGTAACCGTACACTGGGGATAGTAGAATAGTCAAACGCTTTAAGGTCTGCTGGATGCAGCGTCTGCATTGTCATTGATACCTGACTGGGAACTGAATCATCAGCATGGCCCCTGGTAGAGCGGCCTGAGGTAAAAATGTCTACGGGCTCATGAGCTATAGGCAAATGGCTTGACTGGTTAGAGGGCTAGAAAGAGAAATACTGGAAGACTGGGAACAAGAAGGTCTTGGGAAGAGATATGTGGCTATATCTATTTGAGTGAGCACCAAGTGTGAGTATCTTTATTTTTTATTTTTTTGAGACAAGGTCTTGCTCTGTTGCCCAGGCTGGAGTGCAGTGGTACGATCATGGCTCACTGCAGCCTCGACCTACGGGGCTCAAGTGATCTCCTACCTCAGACCCTGGAGTAGCTGGGACTACAGGCACACACCACCACACGAGGCTAATTTTTTTTTCTAGAGATAGGTCTCACTATTGAAGATCTTTATATTGCATGTTAATACTCATCAGAGAGCACCTGCCACAGGGGAGACTGCATAACCAAGTAGATAGAATGATGTGGAATTGATGTTAGCTTGCCTCTGTCATTGACCACCCCATGCCGGCACAATGGGCACATGAATAAAGTGGCCATGGTGGCATAGATGGAGGTGACACATGTATCACGTGTTTGGTGGCAAGGGTGACTCAACAGAATGGGCTCCCACTCACCAAGGCCAATCTAGCTATTGTCACTGCTAAAAGTCCAACCTGCCGGCAACTGATACCAGCCACGCAGTACCAAGCTGGCTACCCTGGACCTGTTCCACTCCAGAAGGGTGAGGGACTCATCTTGACCTGAATTGCCATATATTCTGGATATGGATTTGTCTTTTCTGCTCAAAGGCCACTCTGTGGGAGCTAAAAGAGTGTTTGATTCACTGACGTGGGATCTCACATACCATTGCAGAAGACCAAGAGTCCCACTTTAAGGATAGCATGGGCACATGATCATGGGATCTTTTAGGCCTATTACATACTTCACCATCCAGAAGCTGAATAGAGCTGGTGGAATGATAGAACAGCCTTTAGAAGCGCAGCTGAAATGCCATGTTAGAGTTGATGGGACACCATGCTCCAGGATGAGGTATGCATCCTAATCAATAACTATTATATATGGTGCTATGTGTCAACGTGTAGAACAGAGGTTTAGGAAACTAGGGTTAGAAGTAGGAATGACTCCACTTACCATCACTCCCAGTGACCTTTCTGGAGGAATTTGTGGTTCCTGTTCCTGCAGTTCCAAGCTCTCCAAGTTCAGAGAATCTGGTTCCCAGAGGGGGAACACTTCCACCAGGCACAGAACAAGAACCCCATAAACTAAAGTATGGCTGCTTTCTGTTCGTCAGACTCTTTGTGCCAAGAAACCAGCAGGAAAGAAGAGGAGTCACTTCCTGGAAGGGGCAATTGACCCCGATCCTTTGGGAGAGATAGGGCTGCTGTTACATAAGGGGGTCAGGAAAGAATATGTTTGGCATCCAGGTGATCCACTGGGGTGTCTGTTGGTATGCCCAATTTTGGTGGAAGGTGGGCACATCAGCAGCATGGTCTGAAGGCCATGGTGATTGGTGATTGGTTACCCCAACACAAGCCACCTAGACAAGTTGAAGGTGAAAAGAATCTAGAATGAGTAACAGAGGAGGGGAATGATGAATATCAATTGTGTCACCAAGACTAGTTGCAGTAGTGGGGGCTATAGTTTCTCCCTTTAATTCTTGTAAGTTTCCCAGAATCCTGGAGGAGCTATTCCCAGGTAGAGTGAACTTACCACATAAATCAAGTAGGTCTGGGTCATGTGTGGGGGTACTGTCTCGGTTGCTGTGGTGCACCACCCAGATACTGCTTTTAGGACCAAGGAGCTTATCCCCGAAGTTGCCAGAAGTGTTGGCTGCCAATGGCTCACACATGAGTTTCTCCCTTGGCATTTCCTTCAGCTGCCAAAGGGTGCTGTCTCGCTGGACTTCACAACTCTTCCCTAGGGGTCATCTGCCAAGTCAATGTGGAATTCAAAGGTACAGCCCTCTTATCCAAGTTGGGGCTAACTCTAAAGGGCCAGCTCAACCCCAGGGCTTCCTGTGGAAGCATTCTGTATTGTGACTGCATTGTTCACCAATTTCTTCCTCTGGCTTGATTGTGATTCTTTCACTACTTCAGAGATGTTATCTCTGAAAGCACCCCCAATAAACTTCCTACAAGAAAATCTCTATCTCAGCATATTTCCTGAGAAACCTGACCTAAGACAGTCTCCTAAGATTCTAACTTTAAAAAAATATGTACTAAAAAAAATTTTTTTTGAGTCAGAGTCTCGCTCTTCGTGCAGGCTGAAGTGCAGTGGCACAATGTTGGCTCACTGCAACCTCCGCCTCCTGGGTTCAAGCAACTCTCCTGACTCAGCCTCCTGAGTAGCTGAGACTATAGGCATGTGCCACTGCGCCTGGCTAATTTTTATATTTTTAGTAGAGATGGGGTTTCACCATGTTGGCCAGGCGGGTCTTGAGCTCCTGACCTCAAGTGATCTGCCCCCCCTCAGCCCCCCAAAGTGCTGAGATTACAGGTGTGGGCCACCACACCTGGCCTAGATTCTAACTTTTGGGACCCCAGAGAACAAGTCTCATCCATGTGAAGTTGGGCCTCCTGGCCACCTGTGTCTTCTATAAAGTGGTTCCCTTCAGGGTGTTGCCTACATCCTGCATTCTGGCTGCTTTCCACCAAACATCCTTCAACTTATGACCTTCCCTGCAACAAAGCAACCTAAACTGAATTCCTCAAGTATTTTGGGTATGGTCTGTTGTGCTGAGAATGAGAATGGGACTGACTGTTCCTTGGTTCAAAAGCCCTGGATGCATCTTGGAACGAGGGGGGATACTCTTTAGAAACTCAAACTCCTGGCTGGGCGCAGTGACTCATGCCTGTAATCCCAACACTTTGGGAGGCCAAGGCACGAGGATTGCTTGAGCCCATGAGCTTGAGACCAGCCTGGGCAACGGAGTGAAACCTGTCTCTAAAAAAAAAATAAAAGAAATGCAAACTCCTCACCTTCCTTTCCCTCTCTCAACTCATCCCAGATCATAATTCAGAGGGTCTTGGTACAGCAAGGAATATGCAGTGTTACCAGAGCTTTGTAGGTGGTTCTGGTGTGACACCAAGATGGAGAACCACAGGGCTCAGTACCCGACTTCAGTTCGGCAGCCTGAGTCTGTCCGTTTTTATTGGCAGCTCTGTCATTTGACTCAGATGGAGCTGGCTGTCAGCAAAAACCCTCAGTTTTATTCACACATGCTTCTGCTAAGCTGCCACTTCCCCACCCTGTCCTTGTACAGTGGGTGTCTTGGCAGCAAGCCCAGATCTCTCAGTTAAGCCCTGTTCATTTCACCTTGTGAGGTTTAGGCCATTGCTCCAATAGGTTAGGATGTTTTTGGATCCTGAGTCTGTCTTCCACAATATTCCTGTCTTCACTGGCTCCTTGCTATTCACAAAGTTGAGGGGCTTGTTCTCTGTGGCTTTGCCCAGGTCCTGATAAAAAGGTGGATCAGATGCCAAGTTTGGTGGTACATGCCCGTAATCCCAGCTACTGGAGAGGGTGAGGTGGGAGGATTGCTTGAGCTCAGGAGTTCAAGACCAGCCTGGGCAACAGGGTGAGATTCCATCTTATATTTAAAAAAAAAAAAAAAGCTCTCTCTTGGCATCCTCGTGAAAGTGACATTGTCTTTAAATCCTGCGTGGCAATCCCTGATGCACCACCGTGATGCCCAGGGAAGACAGGGTGACCTGGAAGTCCAAATACTTCAAGATCATCCAACTTTTGGAATGATTATCCGAAATGTTTCATCGTGGGAGCAGCAATGTGGGCTCCAAGCAGACACAGCAGATCCGCATGTCCCTCTGAGAGAAGGCTATGGTGCTGATAGACAAGAACACTATGATGCTCACGGCCATCTGAGGGCACCTGGAAAACAACCCAGCTCGGAGAAACTGCTGCCTCATATCCGGGGGAATGTGGGCTTTGCGTTCACCAAGGAGGACCTCACTGAAATCAGGGACATGTTGCTGGCTAGTAAGGTGCCAGCTGCCACCTGTGCTGGTCCCATTGCCCTATGTGAAGTCACTGTGCCAGCCCAGAACACTGGTCTGGGGCCAGAGAAAACCTCCTTTTTCCAGGCTTTAGGAATCACCACTAAAATCTCCAGGGGCACCATTGAAATCCTGAGTGATGTGCAGCTGATCAAGACTGGAGACAAAGTGGGAGCCAACAAAGCCAGGCTGCTGAACACACCGAAATTTCTCCCTCCTCCTTTGGGCTGGTCATCCAGCAGGCGTCTGACAATGGCAGCATCTACAACCCTGAAGTGCTTGACATCACAGAGGAAACTTCATTCTTGCTTCCTGAAGGTTGTCCGCGATGTTGCCAGTGTTTGTCTGCAGACTGGCTACCTACCTGTTACATCAGTACCCCATTCTATCATCAGTGGGTACAAATGAGTCCTGGCTCTGTCTGTGGAGACTGATTACACCTTCCCACTTGCTGGAAAGGTCAAGGCCTTCTTGGCTGATCCATCTGCATTTGTGGCTATTGCCTCTGTGGCTGTTGCCACCACAGCTGCTCCCGCTGCTGCAGCCCCAGCTAAGGTTGAAGCCAAGGAAGAGTTGGAGGAGCCGGATGAGGATATGGGATTTGGTCTCTTTGACTAATCACCAAAAAGCAACCAACTCAGCCAGCTTTATTTACAAAACAAGGAAATAAAGGCTTAACTTCTAAAAAAAAAAAAAAGGTTGGACAGGAGTAAGAACAGAAGCAATTGATCAATACTGATGACCTTCCCTATATGCAATGCACCGTGCCCACCCAGAGAAGGGCATCATCTAATTTATTTCTATCACACTTATTAAAACTGGCCCATTTCACAGAGGGATTGACAGAGGCAGAGGAGTGACTGTGCCCAAGAATCTCACACTGGGGTGAGAGCTAAGCCTGTCCTGCCACCTACAGCTCTCATCTCTAGGTTTGTCATCTCTCAGAGGAAAGGCAAGAGAGAAAAGTGACAAGATTAGCCCTTCTGAGTGGAAAGAGATTTTTAGAGCTGGAAGGAATCTTAGAAATGATCAAAAGTTTGACAGATTCACGGGCTCAGGTAACTTGCTAAGATCACAGAAAAAACCTTTGCTTCAGGGGGGACTAAACTCTGGGTTTCTTGAAGATGGACACAGGTAAATTTGATCCAAAATAGCACTTCAAAGAGAAACATACATGGACTGATTGTTTTCCACTTTTTTTTTTTTTTTTTTTTTTTTTTTTTTTTTTTGAGATGGAGTCTCCTTCTGTCACCCAGGCTGGAGGCAATGGTGTGAACTCGGCTCACTGCAACCTCTGCCTCCCAGTTCAAGCTATTCTCCTGCCTTAGCCACCTGAGTAGTTGGGATTACAGGCATAGGCCACCATGCCTGGCTCATTTTTGTATTTTTAGTAGAGACAGGGTTTCACCATGATGGTCAGGCTGATCTTGAACTCCTGACCTTGTGATCCGCCCGCCTCGGCCTCCCAAAGTGCTGGGATTACAGGCGTGAGCCACCATGCGCAGTTTGTTTTCCACTTCTAAGTCCCAGATGGGGTTCTAGAGGGGCTTGGAATGGGAGGACAAGCAACATCTTCCTCCTGGGCATCTACAGGAATCTTGATTGGCTCTTTCCTCCCTAAGGGATCAGTGTTGGCTACCAGCCTTGCCCATGCCTCCACTTCTGCTTAGCCCTCAGTATGCAGAGGGTGGCTGGAGCTGGGGCCACAGATGGACATACAGTTGGGCAGCTCAGCACTCTCATCTGTGCCTCATCAGCTGGGGGGCTGTGGTGGCATGAAGCTGGTGGGAGGCTGGCACTTGCGCATGATTGGAGTCCTTGTGCTCATCACTTCATGAGTTCAGGCCGCTTGGGAACAGCTTGCTTCAAGTCCACAGGCAGGAGCAACCCTAACTCAGTCTGCCCTGCAAAGGTGGGTCCAGCCTCTGATCCACACGAACTGCTGGAAGAAAAATCCAAAGAGAAAGTCAGTGAAGACATCTGTGGAAAGAATTGTGGAAGGAGGAATAAGAAACTGCCATTTTTCCTGCCAGTGTCTGCTAATAAGTAACAATAAAATAACAACGATAACTCATAATGATAATGATAGTATTATTGAGCTCATGTGTAGGCACTGTATTAAGTACCATTCATTATATTCTTTAATCCTTGCAACATCCCCATGAGGCATTATTATCCCCATTTTACAGGTGAGAAGGTTGAGGCCCAAGAAGGTTAAGTATCACAAGATAAACCAGATAGTAAGTGGCTGGGTTCCTAGAGTGGTGAGTGTGGCTCCCTTTGCCAGACTGGGAAACAGATACCATAAGAGCCATCTTCCCTCCAAAAGAGGGCCAGCCCTTGACCAAGATGGACAACAGGGTTCCACGCTCCCGAAACCCACTGCTTCAACAGTCATGGCATCAGATAAGAAACCGACCTAGTCCGATTCTCTCATTTGGCTGGTAGCTGTGGCACCTGAAGGTCTGAGTTCAACTTCTGCCACTAAACTTCTCTGATGAGCAAACTGGGAAACCAATGCATGGGGCTCCCACATAGCACAGGCAAGTGAACAAATGAACTTGGGACATAGGTGCTGGGGTCCAGGTCACAAGCAAGTCCCTTGTTGGAGGCAACATTTGGTTGAATATAAGTTCTTACCACATTCTATGGCCCAAGGCTCCTACTTGCCAAACTCTCTGGCATTGGTGTTCCCGTGGGTCACAAATGACAGACCCAACAGCAACTTTCAGGACATGCATGCTTTGAGTGCACCCAGCAGGGGGCATCCTTGCCCTTCCACTGCCCACCCTGGGGGGGTGAGACTGGCCCACTGCAGGGGGTGCCCTCTACCCAGCTCAGCCCAGGAGCCCGAGGTCACATTTCCCAAATGGGGCATTCATGTAACTTCCCTGATTTTCTCTACTATTATTTACATAACATTTTTCTTTGTCAACACAAATTTTCAAACCTAAATCTATTTTTAAAAGAAAAAAGCCCTCTTTGATGAAGATTTTCGGCTCTCCTGACTGCCTGGATTTTCTGCATTTTTGGAGCGAGCTTTGCAGGAGGTCAGGATGTGAGCAGGAGAGTACAGACCCCCACTGAAGCTACAGTTGGGGTCCCAAGAACAGTGCAGGCAGTGTCATCACTGAGTAAAGATGGGCAAGGCTTTGTTCTGTGGATTTGGAGCTGGAGATGGAAAGGAACAGAGTGAGGAGCCCTGAAATCCTGAAATGAGAGGAGCCTGTTCCTTTCCTCCTCAGGCTGAGGGGGAGGAATGGACTGGTCTCTCCGGGCCCAAAGTGGAGAGGGGGCTGATGGCTACAGGACAGATGAAAGGGAGGGACTTGGGTGCCGGGACCAGGGCAGCCGCAGGTGACAGGTGCAGGGGCTTTGGGAAGGGACAGGGATTTCCCTTGCAAAATCCATTCAAACAGACATCGAGGGAACCTGATCCCAGGGAGGGACCCAGAACAGCATGGGCTACCAGAGGGGCCCCCAGAAGGGCCCCAGACTGGAAGGAGGGAGAGAGGAGAGGTGACTCTGAGGGATTGGGGGAAAGGAGGAGGAAGAGTCTCTGAGTTGTTACCATTTCCAGGAGGGTTGGTCAGGCCCTGCTCCAGCTCCATCCCCCTGGCCCTAGAATTGCTCTTCTGCAGATTATTTCTGTGCTGGAAATCCCCTTAGCTCCAGCCTCCACTGGGCAGTTTATTATCTTAATTCCCCATGAAGAGTGTCCTCTCTCACCCTCCATCCTGCCCTGGACCAGATCTCCAGCCATGACAATTCTAGGGCCTGGGTGAGGGTCTCACCGTTGTCGGGGGTATGCAAAGCCCCATGCAGGGGGGAGGACCCAGGGCAGAAGGCCAGGCCCCAGGGGGGAAGGAAGTCATGGGTAGAGCTCCCTGCCTCCTGGGCTGGGCTAAGAAGGGCGATAAGAGGAGCAGATTAGGCAAGAGGAAGTGGACTGGGCTGAGCTGGGCTGGTGCTGAACTCCCTGGGCCTGGGGCAGAGTGTGGGTCAGGCACCTGAGCAGCTGGGGCTGAGCCTCGCTGACCAGAGCAGCCATCCCTCCGCCCCAGCCCTGCTGCAGGCTGGGATGCACAGCAGAGGCGGGCACCTGGAGGAGAGTGCGGTGGAGGCAGGGGCAGGGGCTGCTCAGTGGGGGTCCAGGCCTCAGGCAGTCCCAGAGGCCCAGAGGTGGGAGTCTGGTGAGGTGGGTGAGGGAAGTGATTGCCTTGCCTAACGTGCCCCTCATTTTCTTTCTTTTTTTTATTTTTTATTTTTTTTGAGACGGAGTCTCGCTCTGTCGCCCAGGCTGCAGTGCAGTGGCGTGATCTCGGCTCACTGCAAGCTCCGCCTCCCAGGTTCACGCCATTCTCCTGCCTCAGCCTCCGGAGTAGCTGGGACTACAGGCGCCGCCGGCACGCCCGGCTAATTTTTTGCATTTTTAGTAGGGACGGGGTTTCACCGTGTTACCCAGGATGGTATCTATCTCCTGAGCTCGTGATCCGCCTGCCTCGGCCTCCCAAAGTGCCGGGATTACAGGCATGAGCCACCGCGCCCGGCAGGTGCACCTCATTTTCATGGGGAGGAAGCATTGAGAAAGAGGAGCCGTGTGTTCAGCAAACTTTGCTTATTCAAAACACTCCATTCTAGCTGGGCCCTGTCCCCACCCCACCCCTGCCTCAAAGGTGCTCCCCAGCCTCTGGGGTCAGATGCCCATGCTCTGGTCCCTGCCCCTGAGGAGGTCCTTTCTCCTAGTGAGCTCCCTGTGCCTTCCCTCAGTCCAGGCCTGGGCAGCAGTCTTCCCAGCCGGTCTCCATGTTGTCCTTCTCCAGCCCTCCTGGGCCAAATCTGCCCAGAGACCACCACAGGGACTGAGAGGCCCTGGCTCCAAGGCGACCCGGCCGCATGACCACGTCTCCCCTGTGAGCAGCGCAGAGAAGGAAGCCCAGAGCAGGAAGTGCTGAGAGGCACGGGGTGGGGGTGGGGATGGGGGCGGGGGCTTCCTGCCTCGGCCTCCTTGGGCAGAAGCAGTGACCACAGGCCCCCATGGCAGGCAGGGCGGGTGGTAGGAGGGTGATTTACAAGGCAGATGGGCCTCTGGCTAGAGCTCAGCCCTGCACTCAGCCAGGGCCACCCCAGGGGCTATAAGAGCAACTAGATTTCTGGAGCAGCTCGGGGATGGGTGCCATTTGAGCACAGCTTGGCTCCCCCTCCTGGCTGGCCTCCTTCCTGCCCTTCTTCTGCCTGCCTGTGTCTGCCCAGATTCTCCAAAGAGGAACGCTTGACACCATGTCTCTGCTCAACCCTGTCCTGCTGCCTCCCAAGGTGAAGGCCTATCTGAGCCAAGGGGAGCGCTTCATCAAATGGGATGATGTAAGTGGGGCACGGGCCTCAGCTGCTGGAGCACCCGGTGGTGGGGGCCGGGCTGCTAGGGGCCTTTGCTGGGGTGGGAGGATTGGTTTATGTCTCCTAGGACCCAGGCACCTGTGTGGTTTGGCCAGGCAGCTGACACCACTGCTTGGATAAACAAACCTGGGGTTAAGGGTGTATGTCCCCAGCTGCAGGGCTAAGCCTTGGTTCTAGGTGTGAGAAGTGGGTGAGCTGCCTGGGTGGTCACTGGAGGTAGTTTATTTGGGTCTGCATCTCTGCTCCTTCAAACCCCCAAGAGAAGAGGAGGAAGGTGCACCCCAGAGCTGAGGCAGGCCAGGAGGAGAGGTGAGCTCGTCCCCGCTCCCAGCACAGATGTCTTGCCCTTGCTCCGGCAGGGCGCTCAGACCCAGCTCCTTCACCCCCTCCACCAGGCATCATTCCATTCAGGGAAGCCTTGCTCTCCTCTGCCCTGCTGTGGGGGCAGCCACAAAAGGCCCCTGGACCTAAGTGAGAACTAGAGGCTTCTGCTCCCAGGGAAGGAACTGATTTGACTTCTGCTACCCCTTGCTGGGCTCAGCATTGCTCCCCGATGCAGGCCTGTCAGCAAGGGAAGGGGAAGGTATTGCTGCACCCTGCAGCCCTCTCTCTGCTGTGTCTGTTCCTTCCTACACGGGGCTACTCCCAGCCTCTGGTTCTCCTGGCCCCTGAAAATGTTACCTTAGGCCAGGGATTCTCTTAGGCTGGAGAGAACAATATGGAGATCCTCCTTCAGGGAGGGGAGGCTGCTGGACTGGCCCAGTCTGAGAGTTTGGCTTGTCCCAGGAAGGGAAATGAAGGCTTGGTGGGGGAGGGAAGACAGCCCTTAGTGCTGGCTTGTCCACCTGATGGGAGGTGGGATGAGGGGGTCTGGGTCTAGGCCCTTCGGGGCTGGGCTAGGCTAGAGGATCTCACTGCCCATGACTATGGGTTGGGGCCCTGTGGTGAGATGCTTCCTGCTTCCCTAGGAGTGATGTGGGGTTGGTGTAGCATGGCAGTGTGACATGCCCCAGGAGCCTGTGGAATGAGGGAAGTGGCTCAGAATGAAAAGTGAAGTGGCCTCTCTCAGTTCCTCTGGGCAGTGTGTGTAACCTGACTGGGCAGAGGGTCACAGGGTGGCAGTGGAGGTGGGGGGTTGGCAGCCAGTGGAGACTGTTTGTCCTTCTTCCTAAGCTGGCACCTGTGTACCTGGCTGTTCCCTTACCCTCTCCAAGGTAGGGCATTGGATGTTCCCTGGATCCTGACCTGCACAAGCAAGAATGTCCCAAGCCTATCCACAGGCCCATGCTGCTGTGAGACAGGGCTCTGCTTTCAAGCTGCTTTCAGCACAGTTAGTGGATGGCATGGGTGTGCTGTGCCATGTTGAATACGCAGAATACATAGGATGTAACCAAATCCCAACTTTATTTCATCTCCCATGGCCTCTTTACAATATATTTGGTAGGAGAAGCTGTCCCCCTGGCCATGGAAAGAAACTCTGCAAGGCCACAAGGCATTATATTTACTCTCAGGTAACACAGTCCAGTGGTCACTTTTCATCGCAAAATCCAGTCCGATGTCAGAAATTGGCTATAGTCAAAACTCCAACCTTTATTTACATTGACATCTTCTACCCTTCTCCTTCTAGGAATGGTTTCAGGTAGGCTGCAGGCCCCATGGGAAGGGCCTTGGTGGGATTCCCTGCTGGTCCTGCTCAAGGCCCCTCTAGGCATGAGCTACAGGGAGGGAGGTGGGAAAGGGGTAAACAAGTTCTATTTAAATAGGTGCTGTCATAAATTGGCACATGCTTTCTGAGCCTGGCAGAAGCTTAAAGCTGATTCTTTCTCTGGAGGACATTTTTGAGGATTCTTGGGAGACCCTCCCCTTCGAATGGGAACCTCTTGCTTGAAGTCCCCCCAGCATTTCTATTTTAGGGGTCACTCACAACTATGTCTTCAGCCCCTTGTTACCACCTTCAGCTTCCTGTGGCTTTAGGCCCTTTGCCCCCACTCTCCCATGGGCCCACCCTGGACCCCAGCAAATACCCACGCATCCATTGTCCCAAGGGTGCAGGCTCGTCCGACAGGCCAGCACCCCCTGCTCTGCCTTCCAAAGTTAGCTCGCTGTAGTCCACTAGGTCTCCTGGGCAGGAGTCCGACCTCTGTCTGTTATGCCTACAACTTCAAGGATCACAGGGGCCTGTTGTGGGGTGGGGGGAAAGGGGAGGGAGAGCATTAGGACAAATACCTAATGCATGTGGGGCTTAAAACCTAGATGACAGGTTGACAGGTACAGCAAACCACCATGGCACATGTATACAATGTGACAAACCTACACATTCTGCACATGTATCCCAGAACTTAAGGTAAAAAAAAAAAATAGAGATCACAAAAGCTCTCCAGGCAGAGCTGAAACCCCTCACTAGGCTTAAGGTGGGGGATCAGGCACTCCAACTCTCCCTTGGGGAGGGAAGGGAATGGAGCTCCCAACACAGCTTTCTCAAAATTGGCTTCCCCACAAAAATTTTCTCTTTCCCCTCTACTCTAACCACCTCTGATCTGAGAACATTTTTTGGATCATTTACTTTGTAAATGCTGCATTTGGTCTGTTTTAGTGTGTGGCAACTATTGTGCCTTGCTGGAAACCTTAATTTTAGTATCTTGTTATATACACATACAAAGACCATTAAACTAAAAGGTAGCCTATGTGCTCTGTCAGTGAGTGGAACAGGACTTTAGAAGGTGAGTTCATTCATTCATTCATTCATTCATTTGCTCATTCAGCAAACACTACATTCAAGTGCCAAGCGCCAAGCACCAAGCTCAAGGTCTAGCGCAGGCTTGTTTTCCTGGAGTCCATGAGTCCCTGGGGATTTCCTAGGTGGGCTTGTAGGTCTGTGACTCACATCCCCCCGGTTACTATAGCACATTTCAGGAAGTGTTTTCAGAAGTTGGGGGGCTTGGGTTGTCCTTGAAGTTGTTTCAAACAGAGGAGATTTGGGCACTTAGGTTTGGCGGTGGGAAGGCTTGGTATCTTTATGGGACAGTTGAATGGACAGGGTAGGAGGTATTCATGGAGGGAAGAAGGGGCATATGGGAAGTTAGGTTGCATCTGGATTGTGCAGGGCCTTGGATGCCGGTGCAGGAGTTTGGGCTCTTGGCTCTCGCTGTGTCAATCTCTCCTGGGTGGCAGTAGCGAGTCTCCCTCTATGAGGTGAGGTAGGGGCCAAGATCCTGTTTAGGGTCTAGAGGGAGAATGTCTATTTGGGCTTTAGAGGGGAAAACCCTTCTCTTCCAGAAATGGCATCCCCAATCCTCTGTCCCTCCCAGTGCTTAGCTCTAGACAACAAAAGGAAATGCCTTCAGATTTCTGGGATGGGCACCTCCTGGGAAGATAATGAGCTCTGAAACCCCTGGCCTGGACCAGGGAGGCTTGGCCTGAGGTCTCGGAACAGAGTGCTGGCTCCTTCTCTTTGCAGGAAACTACAGTTGCCTCTCCAGTTATCCTCCGTGTGGACCCTAAGGGCTACTACTTATACTGGACATATCAAAGTAAGGTGAGAAAACCCTTGTGTGCCATGGCCCTGGACTCCGGCTTATCACTGAGGCCAGGCACCCTCCTGGCTGCACCGAGGTGGAGGCATGGATGCTGGGGAGTACAGAATGGCCTGGAAGGGTGGCTCCAGGGGCTCCCCTGTGGGCAGGGGCTCTTTGCTCTGGAAAGGAGGATGCAGTCACTCCAACCCGTGGCTACCTAAATGTTCCATCCTTAGCATCCCTTGGGGAGAGAGAGAGACAGGCGAAAGCGCTGCTGCTGAAGGCTGATGCTCTGCCTGTGGCTGTGGTTGACTTGGGGCTCTGGGAGATGACAGATAGGCCCCAGCTGCTGGGCAGGAGGACGGCAAGCGGAAGCTGGGGAGGGTCCAGGATGGTGGAGGAGACACTGCAGGCTCCAGCTCCCTGCCAGGGAGGAATGGACAGAGGGAAAGGGAGGGGGATCTGCATGAGTAGAGAGAACTTGGGCCATAGGAAGGGGAAGGTGGGGTCCAGGTGGCCCTGGGCAGCCTGGCATCTAGAGAGAGGTGTTGGCCAAGATTTGAAGGGTGTGGAAGTTCCCTTCTCCCTGTTGCTCATTCTTGACCTGGACTTTTTGTCCCATATCCCTTCTTTGCTCCTACCGGGATCCCCTCACCACCACCCCCAGGAGATGGAGTTTCTGGATATCACCAGCATCCGGGATACTCGCTTTGGGAAGTTTGCCAAGATGCCCAAGGTAGGTGTGTCCAGTAGCAGCCCAGGCTCAAGCACAGCTACTAGCTCCATGGGGCAAGGGCAGGGGTCCCTGTAGGGGTGGGAAGCCTGACTTCTGGAGCATGGGGAATGGTTCCTGGGCTGGGCAGCAAGGACTGTGGCCGGAAGCCAAGGAAGGGGAGCAGCGGCTCCTGGATTCGCCTGGGCGCTGAGCTTCAGAACTGCGCACAGTGAGCTGAGAGGGCAGGGATCTGGGAGGAGGGGTCAGCTCCTGCCCCTAAAGCACCCCAGCCTGTCTGGGAGGGGTGGTTTACACCCCCACCCCCGGACTAGTTTGCCTATATTTGCCTAATGCTGGTAGGAAAATTGGAGGAAGGGATTGGTGGGAAGTGCGGTTTCCTGAGACTGGGAGCTAAGAATCTATCTTCAAACAAAAGTGGTAACCAACACACACAGGACTCCCAGGCCCACCTCCCTGCCCGCCATCTTGGCTAACCTTTTCCTCAGGGCCTCCCTCTCCTTCCCATCCCAGCCACTGGAGTCAGGGACAGGAAGATGCTAAGGCCTGTGGTTCCTGGGATGGGGATGGGGATGGGGTTCTGCCCAGTGGGCCATAGCCCAAGTGGCTGAGGGGAGGGCCAGAGAGAGCCACACTGGGCAGGGAGGGAGCACACCTCCATCCTAACCATGCCACCACGTGCTGCAGAGTCAGAAGCTCCGGGAGGTCTTCAACATGGACTTTCCTGACAACAGCTTCCTGCTGAAGACACTCACAGTGGTGTCCGGCCCGGACATGGTGGACCTCACCTTCCACAACTTCGTCTCCTACAAGGAGAACGTGGGCAAGGTGTGCCAGGGAGCACCGGGCCTGGGTCTGGGCCCCTGGGATAACCTGGACTTCCTGAGAGACACAGGCCTGGGCGGGGATGCTCAGGAGCCTGACTGCTGCTCTCTGTGGTCCTGCAGGTCTGGGCTGAGGACGTACTGGCCCTAGTCAAGCATCCGCTGACAGCCAACGCCTCTCGCAGCACCTTCCTGGACAAGATGTAAGCGCCCCCTGCCTGGCCTGAGCCCTGGTGCTGAGCATGCCAGCCCTGGGCCTTGACGGGCTGCTTTCTGCCCCCCAGCCTTGTGAAGCTCAAGATGCAGCTCAATTCTGAAGGGAAGATTCCGGTGAAGAAGTGAGCCCCCCAACCCCTCCCCAGGCTTCCAGGGGCTCCCCAAAGCTTTTGTTTTCAGGCCTGACTCCTCTCTCTACCTGGTACCTTTCTCTGCCCCTTCAGCTTTTTCCAGATGTTTTCTGCTGACCGTAAGCGGGTGGAAGCTGCTCTCAGTGCCTGCCACCTCCCCAAAGGCAAAGTGAGTGGATCTGCACCCCTGCCCATCCCCCAGTATTCTTGTCCCCACCAGAAAGCAACTTGGCCAGGAATGATGGGTGGGGGAGCAGAGGTGACATCACAGCCCCAGCCAAGAGCCTGGAGAGCCAATCAACCCTGGAGCTGCTGGTTACTGACACTAGGCACAGGGGTGGAGCCAGGGCAAGGGGGTGAGACACTGAGCTCCAAGCAGGTTTTTCTGTATCCCCTACCCTGGGTGGTGGGGGCACTGGGGCTGTGGTTGATGGACTGTGTTCAGGGCAGGCAGCAGAAACGGCGTGCATTCCCAGTCTAGTGTTGGGAATGGGAGCTGAGCGTGAATATTTTCAGCCTGGAGGAACGAGATAAGGTCGGCAGTGGCAGGCAGCAGTCTGCAGGGATCTGGAAGTCTGCAGGGTGTTGAGGGAGAGGAACTGAACCAAAGGCAGAAGCTGCCAAGATGCAGACTTCTGCTCTGTACAGAAAAGCATTTTTTTCCCTGTCTTTTTAGTTAAGTAATTAATTTTTAATTACAAGTTGTAAGCAGGGTCACCCCATGAGGCAACTTATGTGAATTACTAAAAGGAGCCCTCTGGGCTGGTATGGCCCTGAGCTAGGGTTCAAGCCTGGCTAATGGAGCAAATCTCAGCCCCTGTGCCTGCTTGGCCAGTGCTCTTGTGTGGGTCCCAACCTATACCCCATGGAGTATTTTCTCCTGGTAAGAATTTGGAACATTATAAATAAATAAAACTACGACCCCCATTGATCACCTGCCCACATGAATCCCAGGAGGAGCATTTACCCCACAGCCACAGCTCTGCAGAGTTGGTGACTCCTTGATGCAGTCAGTCACAGGGATCCAAACGTGGCGTTGGGGAGAGGTAGGAATGGGCTCCTCCAGCTCCCTTACAGCCAGCAACACTTACCTGTGGTCAGCACATATCCACCCTCCCTCTCTCCTGCCGCCTGAGCTCCTCTGGCTAAGTCCTCCTTATCTATCTGCTTTCCTTGTGTCTTAGTAGAGGCTACTGACCCAACTTTGCTTGGAGCTGAAGCTCCAGAGACAGGGATGGGTTTGGGGAGATCCAGTTAGACTCTCCTGCTCAGACCCTCTGCTCCAAACTAAGACTGATGTTGGCCTTCCAGTGTGATTCTGAAAGACATTTAATGTTTTTTTGGGGGGGGAAGGAATGCAAAGGTGCAGAATCCCTGAATACCACAAATGTACTTTTTGTTTCTATTTCTATAGATTTGCCTATTCTGGTGGTAAAGTAAATGAAATCATAAATATGTGCTCTTCGATGTCAGGCTTTATTCATTTGTCATAATGTTTTCAAGGTTTATCCATGTTGTAGCATGCATGAGTACTTCATTCCTTTTTACCGCCTAGTAATATTCCATTCTATGGATATACCACATTTTGTTCATCTGTTTATCAGTTGGTAGATGTTTGGGTTTTTTGTACTTTTTGGTTATGAATATTCATGTACATGATTTTGTGTGAACATGTGTAAATTCTCTTGGGTATATACCCAGGGGTGGAATTGTTGGGTCATGTGGTCACTCTATATTTAACATTTTGAGAAACCGCTGAACTGTTTTCTAAAGTGAGAGCATTGTGTAGGGATTTATTTATTTATTTCTGAGACAGAGTCTCACTCTGTTGCCCAGGCTGGAGTGCAGTGGTGCGATCTCAGCTCACTGCAACCTCTGCCTCCCAGGTTCAAGCGATTCTCCTGCCTCAGCCTCCTAAGTAGCTGGGATTACAAGCATGTGCCACCATGCTAGGCTAATTTTTGTATTTTTAGTAGAGATGGGGTTTCACCATATTGGCCAGGCTGGTCTCGAACTCCTGACCTCAGGTGATCCACCCTCCTCGGCCTCCCAAAGTGCTGTGTGGGGTTTTAGTTTAGTCACATCCCGCTAACACTTGCAACTGTCTGTTTTTAGTTTTAGCCATCCTAGTGGGAGTGGTATCTCATTGTGGTTTTGACTTGCATTTCTCTAACTACAAATGATATTGAGCACCTTTTCTGTGTTTATTGGTCACTTATATGTCTTCTTTGGAGAAATACCTGTCCAAATCCATTGTCCATCTTTCAATTGGGTTGTCTTTTTGTTGACTTATCTCTTATCTGATTTGCAAATATTTTATCCCATTCTGTGGGTTACCTTTTTCACTTTCTTGATGGTGTCCTTTGAAGCACAAAAGTTTTTAATTTTGATGACGTTTAATTTATCTTTCTTTGTCCCCATGCTTTTGGTGTCTCCAAATATTATTGTTGAATTGTCCTCCTTTCAATTCTATCAGTTTTTGTTTTTTATATTATGGGGTTCTGTTGTTAGGTGCATATATGTTTATATTCAAATTGCTTCTTTTTGAATATTTGTCCTCCACTTAAAAAAGACAGCCTACTAGCCTGGCAAGCAGCACCATTTCTTCTGACCTCTTTTCTACCTCATTCTGGTCATTCTTAGTTCTGATCCTGCCCCAGCTGATGGAATAGCCACTGTACAAAATCAGGGTCAGAGCAAACCAGCTAAGCATACTCTCTGCTCAGCAACCAGGGCCTTGAGAAGTGGGTGCTTGGGTGTCCTTGAAGTTCTTCTGTCTGCCTTGAGCCCACCTTCTGACCAGGTCCCCTTGACCAGGGCTGGGCCGAGTTTGCGGTTCTTAGCTCTGAGAAGGTGAGGGCAGGGGCAATAAGGTTACTATGCCCCCAGAATGACGCCATCAATCCTGAGGACTTCCCAGAACCTGTCTACAAGAGTTTCCTCATGAGCCTCTGTCCTCGGCCAGAAATAGATGAGATCTTCACTTCTTAGTGAGTTTCTTGGGTGGTGCTGGTCATGGGAAAAGGGTGGTGGCTAACAATCCCCTCTTCCCACCTGCCATGGTGGGAATCAGGAGGCTTCACTGGACAAGGGGGTTGTCTAAGCCTCCAGGCCCAAGGGATATGGATCTGTGCTCTTCTCTCTGGCCTGAAGCCATGCTAAGGCCAAACCCTACATGACGAAGGAGCACCTGACCAAATTCATCAACCAGAAACAGCGGGACTCCCGGCTTAACTCCCTGCTGTTCCCGCCAGCACGGCCTGACCAGGTGCAGGGCCTCATCGACAAGTATGAGCCCAGTGGCATCAATGTGCAGAGGGGTGAGGACTAAGGGAACCCCTCGTCCCCTGTGGTCCTGTCCTGCCTTGGCAGCGGGGCTGCAGCCCTGACAGCTATCTCCTGTCCCCCAGGCCAGCTGTCACCTGAAGGCATGGTCTGGTTTCTCTGTGGGCCAGAGAACAGCGTGCTGGCCCAGGACAAGCTGCTGCTCCACCACGACATGACGCAGCCACTCAATCATTACTTCATCAACTCGTCCCACAACACCTACCTGACAGGTGGGCCCTGATAACCTCGGTGCCAACCTCTGCTTTCACAGGGGTTCCCTGCATCCTCCATAGGGGTTGCCCACATGCTGCTGGCCCTGAGAATAACACAGACCATGATGGAGTGGCGGTGGGGGGAGAGCTGGGCTGCCTTTGGGTGATGCCCTCACCTCTTTGCCATCCTCTGGCTCAGCCGGCCAGTTCTCAGGCGTCTCCTCGGCTGAGATGTACCGCCAGGTGCTGCTCTCTGGCTGCCGTTGTGTGGAGCTAGACTGCTGGAAGGGGAAACCCCCTGACGAGGAGCCCATTATCACCCATGGCTTCACCATGACTACAGACATCTTCTTCAAAGTGAGACCCTGGGCACAGAGGCTGGTGGCAGTGGCAGTAGGGAAGGGCTCTGGGCCAGAAGCTTTGAGGGGTTGGAGGGCTGAAGCTAGAGAGGAGGAATGGCTGGAAGGCCTCAGACCAGTGGGGACCTCAGGGATTGGGGGCCAATGGCGGCCATCCAGTTTTATGTGTGTATTGAAACTAGGCAGGGGGGAAAAGTGCTATCACGGGACAGGCAGTCGGAACGCTGACCTTCTATTCATGGAGTCTCCTTCTCCTCCAGGAAGCAATTGAGGCTATTGCAGAAAGTGCCTTTAAGACCTCCCCCTATCCCATCATCCTGTCGTTTGAGAACCATGTGGACTCGTGCGTATCCAGGCCCATTCAGCCACATTCTCACCCAGTCCCCAGTCTCCTGCCTGCAACTGTCCTCCCCGCAACTGCCCCAGCCTCTAGCCATTGCCTACAGCATCTCCCATGTCTCAGTATAATCTCCCTAAGGCCCCATGTTCTCCTGCTCAAGTCCCAGCCTCCCTGACCTCTTGGCCCCTGATCTGGGTCATCGAGGGCACAAAAGGATGCATAATAGGGTTGGTGCTGAGCGGCTGAACCCCATCCCCACTTTTGCTCCCTGCAGACCCCGCCAGCAGGCTAAGATGGCTGAGTATTGCCGGACGATCTTTGGGGATATGTTGCTCACAGAGCCCCTGGAAAAGTTCCCAGTGAGTGGGCTTCACTGTGAGACATTTGGGCCTTGGGCCTGGGAACCTGGGGCAGGGTGAGAACCAGGTTAGGGAGGGAGACACTTCCAGAGGATGCTAGGGTTCACTTGGTTAGATGCGGGTCTGGGATCCTGTCACCTACCATGTGTCAGGCACTGTGCTGGGCTTCGGGGTATGCTAGTGACAAAGACACAGTCCCTACCCTCAGGTGTATTACCCTCTAGTGAGGAGACAGACAAGTAACCAGGCCATTACAACCCAGTGGTTTTTATGGGAGCACCTGGGGAGTTCTGATCTGGTCTTGGGGATCAGGGAAGGCTTCCTAGAGGAAGTGATGGACAGGGCTCCTAGAGTAGCCTGTTAGGTCCTCCTGGTGCAGATGGCCTTGGGCCAGGGTCCCATACTCAGGGACAGCTACAACAAGCGCCAGATGAGCCGCATTTACTCCAAGGGATAAGCTGGATTTATCTCAGTGAGAATGGGGATGACGAGCAGTAGTGAGAGGCGGGTCAAGAGGAGTGGGGGAGGCCGAGGGAGCATGCTTGGTATTAAGGAGCTCAGCCTATGCCATGAAGGTGAGAAGATGGTGCTGACCTGCTCTCCACTCCATAGCTGAAACCAGGTGTCCCCCTGCCCAGCCCTGAGGATCTCAGGGGCAAGATCCTCATCAAGAACAAGAAGAACCAGTTTTCTGGCCCCACCTCCTCCAGTAAGGATCCTGGTGGGGAGGCTGAGGGCAGCGGCCCACCCAGTACCCCTGCAGGTGAGGGCACAGGTGAGTCAGGGAGGACTATGGCGGGGGTATTAGGAGCATCTGGAACAGGAGAGGGGCTGGACCTGGAGGAGCCATGCAGGAGCCAGTGCCGACAGAGCTGTGTGTGGCAGTGTGGGCTGGCGAGGAAGGGACTGAGCTGGAGGAGGAGGAAGTGGAAGAGGAAGAGGACGAGGAGTCAGGAAACCTGGACGAAGAAGAGATTAAGAAGATGCAGTCGGATGAGGTGTGCAGGGGTAGCCCCGGACCCCTCTGTGTCATCCTCCACCGCTGAGCCCCCTGGATGGGGGCCTTGGGCCACATTCCTGGGCTCTGCACCATCCTCCTCTTCTTTGCCCTCCCCTCTCCTCCTTAGGGCACAGCGGGCCTGGAAGTGACGGCTTATGAGGAGATGTCCAGCCTAGTCAATTACATCCAGCCCACCAAGTTCATCTCCTTTGAGTTCTCTGCCCGTAAGTTAGCATGAGTAACTTATGGGTGGGTAAGAAGAAGGGGGATCTCCCCCTTCCTTGGACTTGGGGCCCTGCCTATAAATATCCAGCCACGGAGTCAGGCAAAGGGCTTGCTTAAGTGGCAGTGGCTCCCAGTTTCTCTAGTGAGGAACTTGGCACCAAACAGAATGCTCTGGAGTGTGTCGGTGACAGGCTGGGCGTTATGACAGGCCACCTTGGCTGGGATGGCCTGGGGCTCCTGCAGCTGCCTGCAGGCTCTGTGGCTCCCAGGGCTGAACTGTGCTGTGGGCTGGCCCAGGCCCAGAAGCCCTGGCCGTGGGACATGAGACTTCCTAAGAGGGAGTGGAGGCAGAGAAAGCCACCAGAGCATACTGCCCCCTTGCACCCTCCCCCTTTCATGCACACCCCGACTGTTTACCTTTATCTTCTCTGGACACAAGCACAGTACGTTCCTCTCACTCTCTGTGCATGTCCTGTACACGAGCACCTCTTTCTGTCTCCTCCTGTGCACAGTTGGACTTCTGTAGCACTGACTTCTCATCCCTGAACCCACAGCTACATCCCCATCTGGGCACACTCATAGCATGTACTACACTTAATGTGCCCCTCTCCCCAGACGCGTTCAGCCATAGCTTACATACCTCATTCCTTGTGCACATCAAAGCATGTGTTCACATTTCGTGTGTGCACAGCATGTTACTGACCCCTTAGGCTCAGCCTGGCATGTTCCCCATGCCCTCTGTGCCCATCTATGGCATGTGGGTCTCACTCTCGACATCCATGGCACACACTCCACTCCTGTGCATACACACTGAGAACACCCCTCACCCCAGCAGGCACTGTGATCCATACACTTCTCCCAGAGGTTGGTCCCTAAACCTCAGGCCTCAGTGGAAATACTGGGTTGGAGGCATCTGTATAGGCCAGAGGGAGCTGCCCCAAAGGGGAGGCCAAGGCTGAGAGAGGGGACAGCCTGATAAGACTCCTCCCCTCCCTTTCTCCCCTATGTAGAAAAGAACCGAAGTTATGTCATCTCATCCTTCACAGAGCTCAAGGCATATGACCTGCTCTCCAAGGCCTCAGTGCAGTTTGTGGAGTATCCTTGAGGTTTCAGTGGCCAGGGTCCCCGGCTGGGGTGGGGAGCCAGAGGAGGGCCTGGGGGCAGGGCCCCCAGGGTAAGCTGTTAGGTCCTCCTGGTGCAGAGGGCCTTGGGCTAGGGTCCTATACTCAGGGACAGCTACAACAAGCGCCAGATGAGCCGCATTTACCCCAAGGGAACCCGCATGGACTCCTCAAACTACATGCCCCAGATGTTCTGGAATGCTGGATGCCAGATGGTTGCCCTCAACTTCCAGACGATGGGTGAGGGCATTCCCAGGCCCCTAAGAATCCTTCCCTGGTCCCTGCACCCCCCACCTTTACATCCTTGAGGGGTCTTTGGAACAGCCTGGGGAGTCCTGCTGTTAGTGTAGACTCTGGGAGCATGCCCAGGTGCGTGAGAATTTGGGGGTAGAAATGCATTAGCCTGTGCCTGTGTGCCTGCGCATACATGGTGGATGTGAAGATGCCAGGCTGCCAGTGTGGGTTCTGGCCGCTCCACCCAGGTGTGTCTGTGGGCCACCTGCCCCAGCTACCCCAGCTCCCACCACAGGCCCTCAGCCTGCCCCAGCTGCCCCAGCTCCCACCACAGGCCCTCAGCCTGTCTGTGGCTTTCCTCCTTGCTGCCTCCAGGCTGTGGACCCTACCTAAGAGAGAAGACACCACAAGGAACCAGACTGGGACAGGAGAAGCCCTCATCCTCATGGTCCACCCAACCTCCCCATTCACCAGACAGCAAAGGCTGGGAATGGAGGAAATGGAGACTGGGCACAGCCTCAGGGCTGGGCCTTCCTCACTGAGTGTCCTTGTCCCTCCAGACTTGCCCATGCAGCAGAACATGGCAGTGTTTGAGTTCAACGGGCAGAGTGGCTACCTCCTCAAGCACGAGTTCATGCGCCGGCCGGACAAGCAGTTCAACCCCTTCTCAGTGGACCGCATCGACGTGGTGGTGGCCACCACCCTTTCCATCACGGCAAGGCCCTGGGGCACACAAGTGGCCGGGAGGCTGAGGTCTTGAGTAGAAGGGCACAGGAGCCCACCCCTCACTCAACTCCCAACCCCCTCCCCTGATATCCTGGAAACTTCAGCCCCAGCCAGTTCCTGCAGTAGCAAGTTGCCTTGGAAACTGCCTCCTCCTCAGCACTGGAGGCTGCCACTTGGTCCCCATGGAAACCAATGGGAAGGGCTGAGGCTGGGGTGGGGGAGGGGAGGAAGAGTGGGCAGAGTGGGGCAGCTGGAGCCTCAGGTCCTTGGGGAAGGTGTTGTTCCCTCCTTGGCTAGGGAGGGAGGTGGGAGGCCCACCTCTTCCCTTCATGCTAGAAGCTCCCTGGTCCTCAGAGCTTAGCTGTAACCTGTGGGCTACACAGCCTCTACTTATGGCCAGAGCTGAATGAGGTTCTTCATAACACCCAAGAACGAATGCTTCAGCTCTAGGGAGCCAGGGGCCCCAGATGCTTGGGGAAGAGCCTGGGTGGGGATTTGATGCTGGTTTTCCTGGGCCCCTACCCCCAGGTGATCTCTGGGCAGTTCCTGTCAGAACGCAGCGTGCGCACCTATGTGGAAGTGGAGCTGTTTGGCCTTCCTGGGGACCCCAAGAGGCGCTATCGAACTAAGCTGTCACCTAGTACCAACTCCATCAATCCTGTCTGGAAGGAGGAGCCCTTTATCTTTGAGAAGGTGGGGGCCAGGGCATGGCAGGGCAGAGTCTGTCTAGTTCTTGGCCTCTACTTACAGACAAGAGGAAGTAAACAAGGCAGCTCCTTGACCTTCCTCCTCCTCCTCTTCCCACCACTTACCCTGGGCCCTCCTGTTTCAAGAGTGCAAAACCTAAGTTTACAGAAGTTTACTTGGTAGGCAGAGTGTGTGTGTGTGTGTGTGTGTGTGTAGATTAGAGGCAGAAATGTGATCTCAGTGTTGAGGGTCCCATGGGAGTCTTTTGCCCCACTGGATACCCACTGGCAAAGCTGCCAAGGGCTGTCTGTGCCAGGCCCCCTCAGCCCTGGGCTGCAAATCCAGCCCTCCTCCCCTGTGTGGAACCAGCCACGGCATGTACTGTTGGGATATCTTTGTATATGGCCTAGAGTGTGCCCTCTGTCTGTCCTCACCAAATCTGGTGACACTCACCATGTTCTCACACTGATGCTGAGACTTCTGGAGCCAGGCAGGGGGGCAGCTTGGCTCCTCTCTCCCCTCCCAGCCTGTCATGTCCCCAACTCTCCCCAGATCTTGATGCCTGAGCTGGCCTCCCTCAGGGTGGCTGTGATGGAGGAAGGCAACAAGTTTCTTGGACACCGCATCATCCCCATCAATGCCCTAAATTCTGGTAAGGAGTGGGATCCTTCACTGTTCCAAGATCAGCAGCAGGAGCCTGTGCACAGGGTGGGGCAGTTTCTGGGAGGGGGCCTGGAGTGAGGCCTTACCTAAGCCCTCACATTATAAGGAGTAGGGCAGAACAGTACCTCTCCAGGAACCTGAGAGAGGTGGGAACTCTGCCCACCTAACAGAATTGCTATAATTTTCTGAAACGGCTGGGGCAGTTTCTCAAGTAGCTGACACTTATGGGCATTTAAAATGTGCTAAGGGCTTATAATACATTCTCACTTCATCCTCACAATAACCACACGAGTAGACACTCATCCCCTCTTCACAGATGAGTAAAGTCTCAGACAGTTAAAGTAACCTGGCTGAAGTCACACAGCCAGGATGGTGTAGTGCCAGACTCAGACCCTTGAGTCCTCGGCTGTGTGTACACAGCGCTGGCAGGAACGGGCTCTGGCTCACTGCCTACCCTGTCCTGTCTGACAGGGTACCACCACCTGTGCCTGCACAGTGAGAGCAACATGCCCCTCACCATGCCTGCGCTCTTCATCTTCCTGGAGATGAAGGACTACGTACCTGGTGCTTGGGCAGGTAGGAGCCCATGGCATGCCAGGAGCCCCAGGGTGTCTGTTCCCCCTTCCTTCCCATCAAGCCAGCTTCCAGAGTGGGGTGGGATCCAGATGGGGCATCCTGGAGTGGGTGAGGACAGGGGAGACTTCCAGGCACATCTCCATATACACCATGTTGTAATGTCCTGTGCACCCACCCAGATCTCACTGTGGCCCTCGCCAACCCCATTAAGTTCTTCAGTGCCCATGACAAGAAGTCTCTGAAGCTCAAGGAGGCCATGGGAGGTCTGCCTGAGGTCTGTGTTGCCTGCACTGCTGGCCAGGGGCTCACCAGAGCTCGGCCCTATTTATGGGAGAGGATGGGGGGAGGGCCGAGTCCCAGGCTCGGGGAGAGAGGGCTGTCAAGCCACCTTCCTAACCTGCTCTCCCTGCACAGAAGCCCTTCCCACTGGGGAGTCCAGTTGCCAGCCAGGTCAATGGGGCGTTGGCCCCAACGAGCAATGGGTCACCAGGTATGAGCTTCGGTCCGCACACCTACTGGGGGCACCTCCACCTCTGCACCCACAGGCACTTCCCTTTAAAAAATTTCACCTGGGGAAAGTGCAGGGCAGGGGGCACATACTGCGACTCCCAGGGGCGGTGTAGGGGAGGCGAATGGAGCCAAGGGGCCCCCCAGAGCACCTGCCAGCCCAGCCCGTGGCTCTTGCAGCAGCCAGGGCCGGGGCCAGGGAAGAGGCTATGAAAGAAGCTGCGGGTAAGGCCTGCTGAGTCCGGTGATCTCGGGGATGAGCCTGGGGCGGGTCCGGGACTCCTTGGGGGTTGGACAGGCAGGACGGCCTGGCCGGTGGTGCGCCTCACCCGGGCCTCCGCAGAGCCGCGGACCGCCAGCCTGGAGGAGCTCCGGGAGCTAAAGGGCGTCGTGAAGCTGCAGCGGCGGCACGAGAAGGAGCTGCAGGAGTTGGAGCGGCGCGGAGCGCGGCGCTGGGAGGAGCTGCTGCAGCGGGGCGCGGCGCAGCTGGCCGAGCTCGGGCCACCGGGCGTGGGGGGCGGCGGGGCCTGCAAGCTCGGTCCGGGCAAGGGCTCTCGCAAGAAGAGGTAAGGCCCGTGGCGGTGCCCTGCCTTCTGCAGCGCGGGCGGCGGAGGATCTCAGGGCCTGTCCCCACGTGGCCTCCCCAGGAGCCTGCCCGGCGAGGAGAGCGCCGGAGCCATGCCGGGCGAGGGCCCTGAGGGCGTGGACGGGCGCGTGCGGGAGCTGAAGGACAGGCTGGAGCTGCAGCTGCTGCGGCAGGGCGAGGAGCAGTACGAGTGCGTTCTGAAGCGCAAGGAGCAGCACGCGGCCGAGGTGGCCTGGAGGGGCGGGGCGACAACCCCACCAGCCCCACCGACCCCACCCCCCACCGACCCAACCCCCTCACCGACTCCCCCTCCACCGACCCTTCCCGCCCTCCCACCGACCCCCCACCACTCCCTCTGAACAACAAAGGGCTTCTCGCCAAGCCTACTTCCTCTCTCCGCAGCAAATCTCCAAAATGATGGAGCTGGCTAGAGAGAAACAGGCTGCAGAGCTGAAGGCCCTGAAGGAGACGTCGGAGAGGTACGACTGCCTCCCTCCCACACCTGCCTCGCTTCCCAGCAAGGGCTCAGCCGCACAAAACAGCTCCTTCATGCCTGTCTCTCTGCAGCGACACCAAAGAGATGAAGAAAAAGCTGGAGACGAAGAGACTGGAGCGGATCCAGGGCATGACCAAAGTCACTGTAAACAAGATGGACCAGGAGAGGTGAGCCCTGGAGGGGAGGCCCAGGGCTGGGCAGACCCCACTTCAGGTGGAAAGGGGCCTCTCTACAAGTGGATCCTGACTCACTTCCCAAAGATGCACCTGTCCCCTGGCTCTCCAAAAAGCGGATCCCACCTGTCACCTTTGATCAGAATGTCCCCCTCAGACAAAACATGGAGGCCAACACTACATGGGCAGAGCTCTGGAGGCAGCCAAGCCTGCAGGGAGGGAGCTGAGGCCTTGGGATCGCAGCCTGTCCACTGTGGTGGCACTGTTTCCCACGGAGGGACAGCGTGTTTTGGTGGGGAAATGGTTCCCTCAGAGGGCCCTAGGACTCCCAGTGGCCCCTACATACTCCTTGGGTCCCCACATCTGCCCCCAGCTGGTTCCTGCCCTATGTTGGATTTCTCATTTGCCTACACCCTGCGTAGACTTCATGTTACCCTACTCTCCCTAGGGGTTTTCTCCCTTTTCTAAAACTCCAATTACACCAACAGGTTGAAGAGAGAGATTAACAACTCCCACATCCAGGAAGTAGTGCAGGTGATCAAGCAGGTGTGTAAGGGCTGTGTCCTTCCTACACACACACACACACACACACACACGCTCTCTCTCTCTCTTCACGAGTGGGAAGGGGTGGCCCCAGGCCCTGACTTTGCCCTTAGGAGATGCACTGTCCAGCGCTGTCCATGCAGCTGGAGTGGGAGGGGACATCCTGGGGTTCCGGCCTATGTATGGAGGTTGGGGTACCAGCCTGAAGGGATCTGTCTCTGGCCAGTTCTCGTGTGTAGAAATGATATGGGCTAACTGGCCCATATCAGGGCCAGGGGAGGCTGGGACTGGTGAGGGTCAGGGGATGAAGAGGGAGTGAGGAAGCTTCCTGAGGTGCCAAGGAGTAAGAAGAGAGAATGGACCTGAAGCTCCCCTAGGGATCATTAACCACAGAACACAGCTGCCACCTACTGGGTCCTGACCTGTGCCAGGCACTCTGCCAGGTGCCTCACATGAGCTGTCTCGTATAATCTTTTACAGTCCAGTGAGACAGGTGCTGCTATCCTTATCTTACAAATTTTAAAAACTATCTAAATGTTAAGGAATTTGCCCAGTCTTACAACTAGTCAGCTGGGATTACAGCTGGATTCTGACCTAGCTTGCCCGTCTGTGCTGTCCTGATTCTCTGCCATCCACTCCCACCCAGATGACGGAGAACTTGGAGAGGCACCAGGAGAAGCTGGAGGAGAAGCAGGCGGCTTGCTTGGAACAGATACGGGAGATGGAAAAGCAGGTAACAAGTTCACTACTGGGGCTGCCAGCAGAACCGAATAGGTTCCAGGTTGTAAAGGGGCCTTGCCCCAGGGAGCTGCCAGTGAGAGGGTAGGGGAAGGGGGCCATGATCCTTCACTGTGGGGTCCCGAGGCCCTTTCAAATGAGGCAGCTCTGCAGATCTCTGCCTGAGGCTCCTGATGGGCTCCACCACTCCCCCACCCCGCCTCTCACCCCAGTCTCCTGGGAGCTCCGAACATGGATATTGGGCATCTCCTTTTCCCACTGTCCAGGGAGCAAGGGTGGCCAGGGGGCCCCTCCTGAGCCAGGCAGGGGTCCTTGCTGTCTCCACAGTTCCAGAAGGAGGCGCTGGCAGAGTACGAGGCCAGGATGAAGGGTCTGGAGGCAGAGGTGAAGGAGTCGGTGAGGGCCTGCCTCAGGACCTGCTTTCCCTCTGAGGCCAAGGACAAGCCTGAGAGGGTCTGCGAGTGCCCCCCAGAGCTGTGTGAGCAGGACCCACTCGTAGCAAAGGCAGATACCCAGGAGAGCCGCCTCTGATGCCCCCATCCCACTGGGACATTTAGCAAGGATATTCAGCCCCTTCTCTGGGATGTGGTTCTATTCCCCCAGGAAAAAGGAGCCCCAGCCTTCTGAGGCTGTGGGAACCTGTGGCTGCCTTGGACGCTGCAGCCCCCTCCTCAACGGCCAGGCCAGAGGCCGAGACAGGACCCAGGCACCCTCACGGCAGGGCCTCTCTGGGGCTTAGAAGTTGTCTCAAGCTGACTTCCTACCTCCCCCCTATCTCTAGATAAGTGTCATATTTGTTGAGGGCAAAAGACTATGGACTGGAAGGCAGAAAGTGGGATCCTGGCCCCACTCTGCCTTTCCTATTGAGCAACCAGCGGTCCCTGCTCTGGGCTCAGTTTCCTCACCTGGAGGGTTGGACCCACTCACCTGGAACCTCCACTCTAGCCCCGAACCCTCCTGCCCCAATGTTAGCAGCTCTGCCAGGCTTCCAGGCCCCATCAGGCCTGCCCTGAGTTGGCCTTGTCCACTCCTTGAGGCAGAGCCTGGCACTACCTCACAGCTCCCTGGGGACGGCCACTCCCTGGCTGAGGGCCCTCCCCTCCCCTCTGCCTGTCCGGAACGGGAGGCTGAAATGGAAAAGCTGCCCTGGCCCTGCTTGGCTGAGTCACAAGGGGCAGTGGCCTCTTGGGTGCTGTTCCACCCTGAACCTGGCTCACCCCTCTTCCTAGGCCTGGGGGCAGGCAGTTCCTAGCATGTACCCCTCTCAGGCTGCCTGCCTGACAAGGTCAGCATCATTTGCTCTCCTGAATTTATGAGGTGTATTTATTTTTCTCTTTCTTACTCCTATTAAAGAACCTTGTCCCAGTGTTTCCCGCTTAAGCCTGGTCTCTATTCTACAGGTAGGAAATGTGGGGCAGGGTAGTAGAGTGCCCCTGAAATGAAACAGGCTGGGGAAAAAAAAATCTCTTGGGAGGTGAACCCGGGGGGCGGGGGGGTCCTTTCCAGAGTCCAGTGAAATAGCCCTGCCCCTGGGCTTGAAGAGGATTCATTTCCCCTTCTGCTGGCCCTGATGCCACAATCACTGGAAAATTATGTCACCCCCTCTTCGCCCCCACACAGATGTGGCCCTTCATTGTCTCCACTCTCAGGGTTGGAACAGAAGAGCTGAGTGCAAAGATGTCCCCTATTTTGGGGGGAATTCCAAACTTTTAGGCAATCTAGGCCCCTTTAAGAAGACAGAGTGGTTGGATGCTGAGGCCCCTGTGGCAGCTATGGTTGACCTCAAAACTTGCTGTGGAGGGGCTTGTGGGCAGCCACTCACTGCACCGATGACATGATCCCAAATCCCAAATAGGGACAGGCACTGGCTTAGGAGAGGCAGAGGGGGGGTTGATTCTGGGAAGAGGTTGTTTTCTTATTAGAGAGTTACAGCAGATGCCATTAGTCGTGAGCACCTGTTCCTTTGGAAAGTAAACAGGTCCTCCTGCCCCCACCCTGCCATCCATCCCTCTGGGAGTCTGACCTCTGGGATTCTACCAGGCCCTGGCTGTAGGGTGAGGTGAGGGGGCCTGATCATTTACTGGGCTAAGGCCTAGCATTGATCATCCTGCTCCCTACATCACTACAGACTGGATACACTGGGGCAGACCACCTATACCCCAGGGCGGTGCCCTATCTTCAACCTTTCTGCCAGGCACTGGGCTGTAAAGGTGAGGATTCGGGCCTAGAGGAACTCACTGACCCAGGCATGTGCACGTAAGCCAGAGCCAGAGCCCAGTGGAGCCCACTGGGCAGCCCCCAGATTTTGCTGATGACTGTACAGGAGAAGGAAAAGCTGTCTTGCCCTCGCCTCTGGGCCAGGTCACGCAGAGTCTCTGGGCTCCCAGTCTGGAGCTGGGTAGCCCAGGAATGGGGAAGGCGATGCAATCCTGCCCCTGGAGAGGCCTCTGCATAGCACACTGGGGCCTTCCCATGTGGTCAGGCCTGGATACCTGCCTCCCTGCTTTCCTCCCCAAAAGGCAAGGTGTCCCTTAGGCAAATGCCATCTCTGGGCCCTGGAGATGAATTAGTCTCTGGCTGCAGGGGATGTATAGAGGAAGAGTTGACGCCCTCCCTTGGGGTACTGGGGCAGGTGAAGGACACCTGGGTTCCATCACTGCTGTGTATCTATGGGACTGGGGCAAGGCTCCCTTCACCCATCATGCCTCAGTTTCACCTTTTGCACAAAGAGAAGGGTCCCTACCCCTTTCCCAATTCCATTGCTGACTCAGACTCGAGTCCCCTGCTGACTCACCCCGCCCCCTGCATCCCCTGAGCAGCCCTCTGGATCTCCCAGACACATGCCACCAGGCCCAACCCTGCCAAGCTGGTGCAACGTGACAGCGTGAGGGGGCTGGTGACACTTGAGGAAAGAAGGGGCCTGGGAGGGAGGCAGTTGCAGACAGAGTGGCAGACCACACTGAGGCATCTTGGGGAGGGAGCCCTTTTGCCAGCCTGGGGCCTGCTGGGGGGACAGGCCCAGCAGGTGGGACGGGAGGGGAGGGGAGTGGAGGGAGGTGAGTATGATGTGCCTGCCTGCCCCCTGCCTGCCTGGGTTCCATCTCCTGTCAGCCTTCAGCTCCCTAAGCGACAGCTTCTAATTCCGGCTGTTGGTGCCTCTGTGCTCTGCAGCAGAGTCTCAGCTTTTTTTCAGCTTTGCTGTTTCTTTTCTGTTCAGAACATACTGAGCCCATAGGGAAGTCAGAGCAAAGGCTCCAGGGCTCGAGACCTGGCACCACCACCCCCTTCCTGCCATGGGAACCAACTGCTCCTTCCAAAGGGTACCCAGCACAGCACTTTCTGCCCCAACTCTTCTTCCCTGGAACTGTCTCAATCCACTACGGGGGAACAGGGACAGAAATGAAGCTCAGTTGTCTCAGGGAGGAGGGGCTCTTCAGGACCAAGAAAGTGCCCATTCTGGGTTTCTACTGCTTCTCTCCTCCACCTGGGGGGTGTGAGTCATGGCTTGTCAGGCTGGTGGGCCACACACAGGTTCCAGGGGTACACCCTCCTCTGACCTTGGAAATAGAAGGGAAGAAAGCAATTTCCCTCACACTGCTGAAAAGAGAAGTTGAGTCATAAAGCGAAGAAGAGCCTTTCTTCTGCTGAGTAAAGAAGGAGAGCATTCCTGCCCAGTTACTGGGGGTGGAGAGTCTCTACCCATTCCTGGGGGCCACCCCAGAAGGGGGTGGGAGCAGCTTTGAGGGCTGCACTCTAAATAACTATGCAGCTCTAGAAAACAAAACAAAACAAAAAAAATGAAATAACTATGTAGCTCTTTCCCTGACACTCTCTAACTTGTTCTTGTGTAAAGCAGGCAGGGCTGGTATTTATCAGTTTCATTTTGCAGCTGAGAATATGCAGGCTTGGAGCCACACTGCTAGTAAATGCCTTCAAGCTGGGACTTAACGCTGATGTCAGATCTGTGGCCTTTACATGACACCAGGAAAGAAAATTGGCAGAGCCCTGACCAAAGGCTTAACAAATGCAAAAAGAGAAAAGGGGGGGCTTCATAGTGGATGCAGGTACACATCACATGCTCCTCACGTGACAGAGGGGAGTGGGAGCCTCTGCTCCATGGCCTGGGCGCCAAATTCAAGACGGACATTCCTGGAGCCTGGGAGCTGGAGAGAGGCAAGAGGTTCAGGGTGCAGGGCCATGAGCCCACTTTGCCACGCCTATCTATGCCCAGTACCTTTCCCCAGGCATCTCCTACTGCAAAGCATCTGCTCAGGCTGAGAACACCATCATTCTTCCCTTATTTCCTGTCTCTGATAGGAAGGGACCCCTTAAAGCAGCCCTCAGTAGTGTCCCCTGAAGGTTTATCCTGCTTCCAAGCCTTTGCCTCTAGAACCTGTCTGGAATTACTTCCTTTTTTTTTTTTTTTTGAGACGGAGTCTCGCTCTGTCTCCAGGCTGGAGTGCAGTGGCGCAATCTCGGCTCACTGCAAGCTCCGCCTCCCAGGTTCAAGCAATTCTCTTGCCTCAGCCTCCCAAGTAGCAGGGACTACAGGCGCGTGCCACCACGCCCAGCTAATTTTTGTATTTTTAGTAGAGACGGGGTTTTACCATGTTGGCCAGGATGGTCCCGATCTCTTGATCTCATGATCCACCCATCTCGGCCTCCCAAAGTGCTGGGATTACAGGCGTGAGCTACTGCACCCGGTCTGGGATTCCTTCCTTCTTTCTTTTGCAGCTAGATCCCGCACATCGTTGAAGTCCTATCTTTAAAAGGTCCATCTTTTCATCCAAGGACTGTGTTGGTACGTATTTAGCAGATGTATTCAGCCCTCAGGTGACAACGTCCATTTTTTAAGTCCCAGTGTTGTCTTCTTAAGAGGGGGAACGTCTCGCATCCAGAACCGAGCCTCTGTCTCTCTCTTACCCGCTGCCGGCAACAAAATGTGCGGCTCATGAAAAGTCTCAGTAAATTCTGCAGCTGATACCTGCTTCACTCCTTACTTTACAAATATCCATTCCAACCCTACTCACTCCCTCCCCACCACCCACACCCAGGCTCTGAGGCGCCCTAACTCCGCTCTGCCCAGGCCTGTGTATCATCCCCCCTCCTCCAGGACCGAGGGGGACCTGCTGGCCGGAGGGAGAGGAGATGTAGTGGTTTCTCCAAGCATCTTACGGAAAATGGAACTTGTGCTTGCCTACTCTCTTTAGGGGTCAGCCAGTGGTCAGAGCCAGAACCCCGTGGCCTGGGGGTTGTTTTGTGCTCAAGGGAGAAGCGAGGGGCAGGGAGCCTCGCGTGGGTACCTAGCTCTTTCCAGGGTGGCGGCGCCAGGGAATTCCTACCATGCCCGCGGCAGTCCCGGGTCCTAAGGAGCCCCTTCCCGGTCTGGGCCTCTACACTCCCCGCTAGGCAGCCACCGGGAGCTGGCACGCGGGCGCGTTGTCGGGGTTGGAGACGTCTGAAATTGGAGAGCGCACTCGGCCCCCACCCCTCGTTCCCAGGGAGCGTGTGCGGGAGGAACAATTATGTGTTAGTGCGTGATTCTCTGCACTTCAAGTGGCAGTTCCCAGCCAGACTGAGCGCCCCCAACCCGCGGCACGTATACCCCCCTTCCCCAGATTACTCCTCATCCGCCTTTCGCTGCCACCCCTAGCTCGCGCGTGGTCCAGTTCTGCGCTCATGGGGTCCCACTTCCTTTCACCCTGGACCGCTGGGGGCAGCTTTCTGTCTTCGCCGACGAGCCCGAGGTCCCGCCAGTTTCTAAGGAGCCTAGGGCACCGACTCGGGTGGGGGCGGAGGGCGGGGAGAGAAGACTGCGACTTTGGGATTGGCCCGGTCGGGTGCATGTGGCCCCCGGGCGAGCAGCCCCCGCCCCCGCCCCGCAACCGCCGCCGCATTCCCAGGGGAGCGCGGAGGAGGAACCGCTCCCCGACTTCGTGGCCCACGAAGGGGTGGGGGTCAGGAGCGGTCTCCCCCACCCCGTCCGTCTCTGCCCTGACGGCGCAGTCCGCTTCCAGGACAGCCATTGCCATGGAGACCCCCGAGGCTATAAAGTCAGGTATCTAGGCGGGCGGCAGCTCCCGCGCCGCTGAGCCCCCCAAGGAAGGAGCAAGCGCCCTGGCGTGGCCCGGCCCCCGCGAGAGGGGAGGAGGCGGAGGAACGGCGCCAGCAGCTTGAGGAGCGGCGCGCCCCGCCAGGGCTGGAAGCAGGCGTGCACGGCGGGCGCCACCGTCGCTGCGGGGGAGCGGGGGCTGCCCGAGGTGCGGGTGAGTGGCACGGCGGCTCCAAACCACGAGGACTGAGGGGCGCCGGACACGGGGAAAGCGGCTGGAGACTCGGGAGAGGGTCGAGCCTCGGCTCCCGACGTCTGGTGGCGGGCCAGGAGCGGAGCCTGGAGTAGCGAGCAATCAACACCTCCAGGCGGGAGGCCCGGGGAAGGAGCGGCGAGACGCCAGGCGTGCGGCCCAGGAGCGGCGGGGCAGTCGGAGCCTCCCAGACACCGGAGTAGGAACCCCGCGACCCTCGGCTGCAGCCGCCCACGCGCGGAGTGAGAGGTATCAGAGCGCCGGCGGAGGCCGGAGCCCTGCGGGGCGCGAGAACAGGGGCGCCCCCGTGCGGAACTGCCAGGCTGCCCGGGCGAGGCGGCCGGGGCCATGCTCAAACCCAAGGACCTGTGCCCCCGAGCGGGGACGCGCACCTTCCTGGAGGCCATGCAGGCGGGCAAAGTGCACTTGGCCCGCTTCGTGTTGGATGCGCTGGACCGCAGCATCATCGACTGCCGCGCGGAGCAGGGCCGTACGCCGCTCATGGTGGCAGTGGGGCTGCCCGACCCCGCGCTGCGCGCGCGCTTCGTGCGGCTGCTGCTCGAGCAGGGTGCTGCCGTGAACCTGCGGGACGAGCGCGGCCGCACCGCACTCAGCCTGGCGTGCGAGCGAGGCCACCTGGACGCCGTGCAGCTGCTGGTGCAGTTCAGCGGTGACCCCGAGGCGGCCGACTCTGCGGGCAACAGCCCGGTGATGTGGGCGGCGGCCTGCGGCCACGGGGCGGTGCTCGAGTTCCTGGTGCGGTCCTTCCGCCGCCTAGGCCTGCGCCTCGACCGCACCAACCGTGCGGGGCTCACCGCGCTGCAACTGGCTGCCTCCCGCGGCCACGGGACCTGTGTGCAGGCCCTCACCGGGCCCTGGGGCCGCGCCGCCGCCGCTGCTGCGGCTCGGGGCTCCAACTCCGATAGTCCCCCTGGCCACCCGGCCCCCGCGGCCAGCCCCGAGCGTCGACGACCCAGCCCCCGCCGCCTCCCGCGGCCTCTCCTGGCGCGCTTTGCGCGAGCGGCGGGCGGCCACGGCCACGGCGGCGAGGCTGGCTCAGCGGGCAAGAATTCGGGCCGGCACCGGGCGCAGGGCAGCGAACGGCCCGAGCTGGGTCGGAGCATGAGCCTGGCTCTGGGTGCGGTAACCGAGGAGGAGGCGGCCCGCCTGCGGGCTGGGGCCCTGATGGCCCTACCAAACTCGCCCCAGTCTTCGGGGACTGGGCGGTGGCGCTCACAGGAGGTGCTGGAGGGAGCGCCCCCAACCTTAGTGCAAGCCCCCATTGGCCTCAGTCCCCACCCGGAGGGCGGCCCCGGCTCTGGCCGCCTGGGTTTGCGCCGACGCTCCACAGCCCCAGATATCCCCAGCCTGGTCGGGGAGGCGCCAGGGCCGGAGAGTGGCCTGGAGTTAGAGGCCAACGCTCTGCCTGTCTCGGTGCCTGGGCCGAACCCTTGGCAGGCGGGCACCGAGGCTGTGGTGCTGCGTGCCCAGCGGTAAACGGCGCCAAGGCCCGAGGCCTGCTTCCCCCACCCTCCCGTTTCTACTCCACTGGTATTTCTCCCTTCTAGGTCCCTCACCTTTTCGGCAGCCGCCCCCCGCAGTCCATTTTGGAACCTGCCTCCCTGCCAAGGCGAGACCTCCACCAGCCCTCCACCAGAAATAAGGGACCTCCATGTTCTTTTTTGTGCTCCTCGGTATTCCCTGCCTAGGTCTAGAGGTGTCAATTGACTGGTTCCGTAGGCCACAGCCAGGAAGGTGGATTCCCCCTCCCCAGCCCTCAGGCTCAGTCCTGGGTCGGCCTAGCCACCTGTCGCTCCTGTCCGGTCCCCCTCCCCTCGCTGGGTTTCCCAACAACTGGGCAGCCAGGCAAATAGAAGGGTCCACCTTGGAGAATAAAGACCCAGCCTCCCCACTCACTGCCTACTGATGCTGACAATAATCCCACAAACTACCAAAGTCTCCTTTCCCTTGAAGTGTGAGAGAACGAAAGGACCGAGGGGGCCCTAGAGCCTTTCAGGACTGGAGGGCTGAGGAGGAAGGGGTCTGGCTGTTGTGATTTTCCAGGGTAGAAACTCCTGTCTCAAGGCAATGAAAGCATATTTTGGGAGTGGGAGAGTCCCTAGTGTGAACACCAATTGTCCCTTGAATCAGCTCCTGGGTAACTCCAGCTCCCTCTGTCTCTGCCCCAGGATTCAGCTTCATTGATAATGTGGGGTCACTGCTCCACACAACCCCTACCCAGGCCAACTCCGAGCTCCTGAGCCAGCCCGCTCTTCAGCCCAAATGCATTTGAATTCCATCATCGAGGTTCAACACCTCACCCCTGGAGGCCCAAGCCCTATTTCTGCTGGCTCACAGAAGCCTGAAATGGAAAGGACTGAGCGCTTCCCCGCCTCCACGCCTCCCAGCTCCCCGGTCCCGCACGTGGGTGCTCCCGCGGGATGGAACAGTTGCGAAGGCTGTGCTTAATTGTATTTCTTCCAATCTTAAAAGAACTCGTGTTTTAAGCCTTTGTATATGAAGCAGAAAGCAGCGGGTCTGATTCCGAGGCTTAAGAGCCTGACAATATCTCTTTAAATAGAAGCTCCGCGAGGGGGATAATTGACTGAAGTGTTTGCGACGTGAAACGGCGGCGCGCGGGAGTCGGGAGCCCACACGAGCTGCAGGTCCAGGTTTAAATTATATCAAACTCTGGCGAGAGCTGGAAGGAGCCTGTTAAACGGCTCCTGCTTCTCGCTGGGCCGTTAATGGGGGGCAGGGCGGATGATGGATGCTAGAGGTCGAGACCCGGGACTCCTGCCTTGGTCCTACCGCGTGGGACGCAGGCCCGGCCCAGTTTTATTACTGGGCAGATGAGTGAGTCAGAGGCCCTTTGCTGACATTGTCCTTTGTCCCCTGCCTGCTCGCCCCCATCCTCCTGCCCTGTGCTGGCCTAGCTAGGCAGCGGGGTTGGGGGCGGGGGTCCGGCGGGGCGCGTGCGCTAGGACCCTGCGGAAGCGCTAGCACGTGTGTCAGTGCGCCTGGCCCGCGGGGAGACGGCAGGTGGGGCTCTTTTGTGAACCCTGAGGGTGGAACTTGAAGCCTTTCACCTGCCTGCAGTAAGGTCTTTGCAGGACGTCGATCTGTTTGCCTTTGCGGTACGGAAGGCTTCTCGCCAGCAACTCCCAGGGAACTGCCCAGAGCGAGAATGACTGTGCCGAGATACTGCTGGGCCTGGCGGTGAGGGGTGGGCGGCCAGGAGTGGGCCTCGTGCAGGTGTCAGGACACCTATCCAGTCCTTGCCCCCCGCTTCCCCCATCCGCTAGGCCACGCAGGCCGGCGCACTGGACGTGATCTCTGGTGCCCCCTGGTGGCAGCGCTGGGCCCTCCCCGCTGCGCCCCGGCTCGGAGCTCAGACACCCGGTTTTCTTTGGGATCACCCGTGTGTACTTCGTCCTCCATGTGCATTTATCGTGGAATCCTCTTCCTCTTGTAGAATATTAAATCCGGATACTTGAAGTCACTTCACAGCAGTGAAGTGAGGGACAATGAACAAAAAACTTGCATTGAGAGTAGCAGGAGCCCAGACCCTTCACTAAGGACCCCAAGTTAAATCTTCCAAGTTAAGGCTGTGTGTCCTGAGAGCTACTGCTCTCTTCCGAAAAGCTGGAGCTGCCAACCCTTCTCTTGGCACCTGCCGATTATGCAGTTTTCTTCTGATATTTGCTTTGGTTTCTGAGGTATTCTGCCCTCTCCCTCCCCTCTTCTCCCAAAACATCTGCCTCTCCTCAGTCCCCCCGTCTGGGTGGTGGGTGCACAATACCAAGTGCCTGAAAAGCCTGAGGGAGAGGGTCTGGGGTAGGGTGGGGACCACTGGACACCCCAAGTGCAAACTGCTGCTTTCTGACCCTTGCTTGCTCGTGTACTCCCTTTTCAACTGTGTTGAATATTAATGACGTTTTTAGTGGTGTAGGAATGCAAGTATTTTGGCTTAACAGCATGAAGTCTGGGTTGCACATTGTATCAGAGGTGCTGTAATCTTTCCAGTATCTCTGATATGCGGCTTTCTGGTTGAATGTCACCCTGGGCCCTCTTGACTGGATAAACAACCATGAGGGCTCTTCTCTGTGAAGCTGCCAAGAGTTTGGTGGTAGAAAGCGATGTTTCTAAACAACTGCAGCGGCTCTTTCCTGTCTGAACTGCATCGTGTGTCTGACTGCCTTGCTGTCCATACATACAGACTCCTTCCCAGGCCCGGCTCCGTGCAGAACTCCCATGTTTTACCACATTTTTCTCCCCTGAACTCCCTTTGTCAGCCCCAGGGTGTTGAGGCTGGGTCCTCTCTAGCAATCTCTACCTTCAGAAGAGACTTTTCTAAATATTTTGCTTTTCCAATTCTTGTTGCTTTTGTCATTGTGAAGAGTCACCCAGGATGCTGGTGCTCGGGTACCCTAAGATCAGAAGTGGTCTGTGTGTGAGCTGTGGGATATACGCACACCCTTTCAGAGTGATATTGTGTGCTGGAAGGACTATTAGAACTCAAAGAATAGTTAATAAATCCAGTATTCCGTTGCGAGAACTGGCCTCTCTTTGCCTTATCAAGCACTCCTGACCGTCGGCTCCCTTTGGAGAGATGGACGGAGCCCTTGCCTCCTGTGAAGGCCCCTGCCTTAGTGAACCTCCGCCCTGCCCGTCCCACTGTGCTGGCTCCTGAAGGTAAGTCACAGGTGCTGCTTCTGCTGAGCTGGGGGGACGGGCTGGGCCAGCCGCAGCACCAGGGCACCTGTCAGGGTGTGAATGCACTGGGAAGTGAAAGAAAGGTTGCATGGTTCCTTGCTCCTGGCTTGCTCCTGAACCCTGGGCAGTGGGAGATCTCAGGAAGGACGTGCGGGAATCCGTGTGGGAGCTGGAAGTTGCAAGATAATTTTATCCACCTCCCCACCCCTAGGATGAGAGCCCAGGCTCCCTGGTTTCCAGGCTCTGCTCCGTTTTTTCTGAACTCCACACCATCTCCCCCAGTCCTGAGGAATGAGGCAGGGACTGCTCTCCCACTGGAAGCAGTTTCAGACCACTTCCTATGGACAGCTGGAGGTCCGGGGCGGGGGCGAGGAGCACGCAGAGGACGGGAGAAGCTGACACGCAGGGTGGTCATCAGCCACTGTGGCCACCCCCAGCAAATGCAGCGCAAGGCCCTGGCTTTTTTTCATCGCCTCCATTCCCAAGGGCCTTTCATTTCCTGTTTCCCTTCCTCTCTGCCCTCCTTTCGGGTCCACAGGCCACCAGGGAAGTTGGGTGTTCTGTGGCGTGGCTGCTGAAGAGCTCACATGGGGAGGAGGGGAGGCTACAGGAGATTCACCCACCACAGAAGACCCCCCCTCCAAGACGGCCAGTCTCCACTCCCAGAGACACAGGAAGCCCAATGGCTTTGAACACTCGATTTAATTTAAAACAGGCACAAGTGCAAACAATTCACAAAAATTTCTAGGGAAGATGCTTTTGTTTTGAAAACTCTGACCCTTAAAAAAAAGTCCTTGCAATTTCTTTGTCCCCAGGTAGGTCACTAGGGAGCAGAAAAATCTAAAAATATTATCTAGATAGAAAGGGTCCAGACACCTGAAGTTCTTTCCTGGAATTCCATCTCACAGCAGCCCTGAAGTGGGGCGGGGCTGAGGAGGACAAGGAGATAGCTGTCTGTGGAGGCAACCGGGGCAGATGGTTTGCACACATGGATGCCTGTGACCTCGACATGATGGAAACCCAGAGGTGGTTCGCCTTCTCTCCCAGATAGGGTTCTGAAGAGAACAATGGGTCCCTGCTGACCTGGTCACTGAGATAAACTTGAAAGGTAACGCAGTTGCCATTCCTTACATTCCTGTGTCTGGCCCTCACGATGCACAGTACAGGAGAAGCTCAGAAGCCTCCTGAGCTCCCAGGACGTGTTAGACTTAGCATGGACCACTCCACTGGCCAGGTAGACACAGGAGTGGAGAGGTGGAAGCCAGGCCAAGAAAGCAGGTCCCTTCAGGCCAGAACTTAGTGGGAGAGAGGATGGGGCAGCCTTCCTGAAGCTGGCTGTGGGTGACCTGGAGGGACCTGGGCTGTCAAGGTGGCTTTCCTCCCCTTACACACACACACACACACACACACACACACGATGTTCTCTCCATTCTGTAAAGTGAGAGCACCTTCACCACCGACCCCATTCTTTCTCTTTCACTCAGAAATTGTCCCCTCACTCCCTGCCCCCAGCCATGGCCTGGAGCAGGCCATTCATAGTTCTGGGCGGGGAGGGACCGTACAGGTGGGACTGCACCTTCAGGACATCAGATGTGAGAGAGGAAGCGGGATTCCGGTCATAAAAACCACCCCGTGGCCCTCTCGAGACCCGAGGTTTGAAGCTGGAGCTGAGAACAGCAAGTATCTGTGGAGACCAGCAGTCTGCCCTCTGCAGTGGCCTAGGACGCTAGTGTACAACTACCTTTAAAAAACCACAGCAGCCTTTTCTACTGTGTTGGCTGCAGAGGCCAGGAACGCTGGCCTCTGCGTTTCTTAGAAATATCCCTGTGCAAATATCAAGGGGTCATCCTGTAGAAGGGGTCTCCATCTGGGGACTCGGGAGGGAGAGACACTGAGGGGGCAGGTCCGGCCTGGCCCAGTAGGCTGAAGGGCAGAGGGTGGGGCTGGGGCTTCACATTTCAATCTTTGGAGAGAATACTGAGGAGGAGGAGGCAGGCAAGTCCTGCCGGCAGGCTGGCTGCTCAGTGTGCCCTGCCTGTGGGCATAGGTGGCAGGCATACTCGGGGTGGGCTCAGCAGGTGGAGGTCTGCTTTCGGTAGAGCTGGATCAGGGGCACCAGGCACTCAGGTAGCCCTGTCTGCAGCAGGAAGGGGTGGTCTAGGAGCTCCTGGGCTGTGGCTCTCTCTTGGGGGTCCCGCACCAGCATCCGCTCCAGGAAGTCTCGCAGCACCGGGGAGACCTGTAGAGACAGGGCAGTGAGATGAAGCCACAATTTGCAGTCACTTTGGGGTGACCTGATTGCCTGGCCTTATCATTGTTTGAAAGTCTTGAATTCGCTGGTTTTTCAACTTCCTGTCCCCTTGTCCCTCCCCATCCCCCAAGGCTCTCAGCATTCAGATGCTATAGCTCTGTGGAAGGGGCAGAGAATTGGCATCAGTGATCCAGGCCTGGCTCTATCCCTGATCTCAGGCAAGTCACAGTTTTCTCTAGGCCTCAGTTTTCTCATCTGTAAAATGGGCTAGTGATAAAGTATGCTTGCCCTGTCTGCCACATAGGGCTTTTGAAATTTTAAAAACAGGTTGCTGGGCGCGGTGGCTCATGCCTGTAATCCCAGCACTTTGGGAGGCCAAGCTGGGCAGATTACACGGTCAGGAGTTCGTAGACCAGCCTGACCAACATGGCGAAACCCCGTCTCTACTAAAAATACAAAAATTAGCCGGGCATGGTGGCGCGTGCCTATAATCCCAGCTACTCAGGAGGCTGAGGCAGGAGAATTGCTTGAACCCAGGAGGTGGAGGTTGCAGTGAGCCGAGATCGCACCACTGCATTCCAGCCTGAGCAACAGAGAGAGACTCCATCTCAAAAAAAAACAAACAAAAAACAACAACAGAGACAAACAGGTCAAGGATGAGGAAGTGCTCTGAAAAATAGAAAATAAAGTGAGACCTGAAAAGGAAGATTTCTTTGTTGCTCTAGGCCTTAGAGTCTAAGGCAAGGGCTTATCTTGGTTCATTTTGAGCCAGTATCTTGGGATGAGGCTCAGTCTTGGGCAAAAGGCTACATCCTCTGAGGAATTAGCCAACTGGACATCTTTATATGCTAATTTTGGGGTTAGCGGTGCGGGCTCCAAGGACCAGTTGTCTTGGAAGATGTTTCCTGTTGGTCCTCCCATCCAGCTTTGTGTTGGGGCCACAGAACTTTTATTTTATTTTTTGCTATTTTAGAGGAGAGGCTTCAGCCCTCTGAGACATTTCTTGCTTTGGCCACCAGATGGCGGTGCTACTTAGCAGCCCCGTGCTGACCTGCCAGCAGGGGGCGTCCACAGTAAGGCCTGCGGGGTTGGGGCGGATTTGGCAAAAAGGGTTACATGTATACACTTCCATGCACTTATACTGGCTTTAAGGGGAACGCTGTGGCTTAGCTGTGTCGGGGTGTGCAACGATGGAGCATGAGCCGACTCGCCGTGACGGACGGGGACATCGAATCATGGTATGGATCTCCCGACAAGGGTTAGAAGGGTTTGTGCTCAGTGAAGCTTCTCTGAATTCCTCCCTGCACAGCAGGGATTGCTGGTGTCCTGGCTTTCCCTGCTCATGGGCCCCACTGGGCTTCCGACCAGTGCCTGCCAAGCAGCAACCCTCCTGCCACAGCTGTGGGAGGCGACTTGTTGGAGCGCACATGCCAACTTGTGCGTAGATGCAGCTCCACACCCAGGTGCAGGTTTTGTGTAGAGAAAGAGGAGCCTTTTCCAGGAGCCCAGACCCTGAAGGGAGGTGCTGGGAGCCCAGGTTCTGGTCCTCTTGCCTCAGGAGGAATGGGGTCTGCGAGGTCGCACCCTTGTGTGCCAACTGACCTTGTGAGAGTTTTTCAGCTTGGGCGGGGGGCTGTCCCGGAGCCTCTTCATGGCTTGCACTGGGGAGTCACTGAAGTACGGTGGCTCCCCATCCACCATCTCAATCACCATGATGCCCAGAGACCAGATATCCACCTGCAGGAGGAAAATGTCCCTGACCCCATGGCCAGAGCCTGGCCCCTTGGTAGCCGCGTTCTGGTGGCAGCAGTGGTGGAGGGGGGACAGCTGGCCCCAGCTTTCCTTGGTGGGTCTGTCTCCTTCCTACCCTGGTCACCTGCCCTGTGGCCAGTTACTGCCTGCATGAGTGACCACTGTCTATAGGGACACAGCTGTCAGTCACTCAGAGAAAGGCCATCATCCATGCGAGGCCCGGCCATACCCCATTCTGCCCTTGAGCTGAGGAAAGCACCTGCAGGACTGGTTCCTGGCAGCAAAGTCATTGGGTGAGAGCAGCCCCATCGAAAGGGGGGAGGGTGTTGACTAGGTGGGACTCTGAAAACCAGGGCTGCTTTTGGTGAGATCACTGGAGGGGCCACAGGAGAAGAGGTGCCAGTTGCCAAGTTGCTTTTGGGAGGTCTGGGGGGTGGAGGGAACGGTTACCTCAGTGGCATACAAAGACCTGGAGATCACTTCAGGAGCCATCCAGTAGGGGGTTCCCACGAGGGACTTCCTCTTAGGGACGTCTTTGCTGATCTGAGCGCAGAATCCGAAGTCCGAGAGCTTCACCTGGGGTTGAAAGGGGAGTGAGTGGTGGACCAGGAGGAAGTGGGAGCGTGGCTGTGCCAGGGACAGGATGGGACCTACCCTGCCATCGAGGGTCAGCAAGATGGAGTCACTCTTGATGTCCCGGTGGATGACGCCCTGGGCATGCAGGTAGGCCAGGGCCTGCAGCACAGCCTCACACACAGTGGCGATCTGCTCCTCATTCAGCCTGCACGGGAAGGTGGGGCCGCCCGATGGAAGAGAATGTTAGCTCTGGCAGGTCGTCGGGTGGCTGAGCAGAGTAGGAGTCCCTGCTGCTCGGCCCCATGGCTCCCAGGCAATCTGTTTGGCAGCATAGGCCATAGCCCTGGTGAAAACTGGGGCTTGAGCCTTGGCTAGAAGCCATCCTTCTCTTCTTCACTCCCAAGACCCCTGGGTCTCAGTTACCCCAGCAGGCAGGGGAGCCCAGGCATCCCAAGTCTTCTGGGCCACAGGCAGAAGACCACACTGTCTTGGCAGGGCCATGGTGAGGGCAGCCTGCACTCAGGGCCCAGCCCTCTCGGCTGCCTACCTGACTTGGGAGACGATGTCTGTGAGGGCTCCTCCCTGCAGGAACTCCATGAGCACCCACAGCTCCTCGCCCACCAGGTAGCTCTTGTACATCTCCACCACGTTGAAGTGCTGGTAGTCCCGCATGATCACCACCTGGGGGCAGGCGGGGGCCTGAGTGCCAGGCACAGTGCCCAGACGCATGGCCACCCACTGCCCCTGCTCACAGATGTCCAGCCTGGCTGGCTGCTGACTGCCCATCCCCAACGCCCCCGTCTGTGTCCCACCCTGTCCTCCCACCTCGTTGAAGAGCAGCTCCCTGCGCTGCTGCTTTCTGAGGTCCATCATCTTGATGGCCACCTGGCGGCCCGAGTGCTTCTCCCGGGCCAAGCAGACGATGCCGGTGGAGCCCTCGCCAATCTTCACGTAGCTGTCCAGCAGCAGCCGGGGGTCACCCTGGTCCACCACCATCCTGAGCGCAGCCTTGAACTGCTCATGTGTCACAACACCTGTGTCCTCACCAGCCAGGGCGCCCTTGGCAACCGTGGGGTCCTGGGGCAGGTACAGGTTGCTGGTGCTGATCTGGGCGTGCCAGGTGCGGGGGGAACCCGCTGGGGAAGACCGGCCTGGAAGCTGGCCTGTGGCCGGGGCTGTGCGGAGGGACTTCTGGGGGCTGCTGGTATCCGAAGTGGTCAGAGGGCTGAAGGTCCCCACCGGCTGGTCCGAGGGCAAGGACTGGGCCTTGGCCACCAGGCTTGGGGGGTTGTCTTTCTGCGGCGGTCGGAAAGAGGAGTTGGGCTGCAGGGACAAAGCAACAGGAAGGGGCAGGGCTGTGGGAGCATTTGGAATAACCTTCCTGGAGGCAGGGGCTGGCCGCCATGACCTCTGGACTCTGGCAGGGTCAGGCAGGGTATCAAACTAGGGAGGTGCTCTGAGCAAAGATTTTCAGACAGAGCTGAAGCCCAGCCACAGTCCTGTGCCAGCAGCCCCCCACAGGGCACCAAGCTGGGCAGGCCCAAGACAGCTCCTTACACTCGCTCTGCTGCACCTGGGAAGACAGAGAAGGCCAGCTCCCCGCCGGGTCCTGTACTGGGTATTTCTTCCTGGGCGATTGACAGCTAGACCCCAGGGAGGCTGCCATAAGGCAGACTCTTCCTCTGTGCTCAGAGGCTGCTTGAAGAATCTGGGTCAGAGGCATTCTTCACTCCCAAGGCGCCCCCACCCCAGGACCCATGGGGGTAGAAGAGGCCTGGCAGTGGGGTGGTGAGCAGTGGGCAAGGTTCAGGGTTACTCCCTGAACCAAGGCAGGGGAGCCACATCTGGGGCCCCATAGCCCTGCTTGTGCCTGCAGCAGGGAGTTTGCGAATCTGTGCTGGGAGGTTATGTCCCTGACAGAGGACCACAGAGGTATGTCACCATCTGGGGGGTTCTCAGGTGTCTCCCCTGGGCTGGGAATCTGTTGCCAGAGGGATCTGGAGTTAGGAGGGTAGGTCCAGCCAAACCCAAGCCTTGAGGCCAGGGATGGGGAGATGTCTTAAGGACCCCCAAAGGAGTCCTTCCACTTCCTCCCTGGCGTGAAACTCCTGGCTAAGGAGCCCACGGGAGGGAGGAGAAGGTAGGGGGCCTATCCTCACTGGCTCTGGCGGGGAGGGAGGGAGGGAGGGAAGGTGGAGCTGAGGGGCAGCCTGGGCCCCCAGTGGGCCCTGCTCAGGCCCGGCCCTGGAAGCCTGCGAGGCTTCTTGCTTTTCTGAGCCCAAGCCCTCCTGCTGTTTCTGACAGGAAAGGTGCCCGCCCATCTTTGGGTTCTCCCCAAGGAGCGGTGATATGCACCATGACCCCTCCCAGGTTTTCCGTGTTTTTAAAGGGCACCTGGAGAGGGATGCTTCAGGGGCTGCAGAAAAAGCCTTCGAGGAACTTCTCCAAACCCATCATGTAAGCCATTGTCTTAGGTGCCCAGTGGGTCCTGGTCCTGATCCCAGAGCTGAAATAACTTACAGGAGATCTCAAGCAGTAAGTTTGGGCTGGGATGCTTGCACAGGGACCCCAAACCCCAAATCTGGGCCTTGGGCCCCACCAGAGTCTTTTTACTGTCTTTAGCAACCCCCACTCCCTTCCTTCCCCAGCCCCCTGCAGCTTCAGGGCTTCCACTCTCCAGCCAAGTCCCTGGCCTGCTTAGGGTGGAATAGGCACTCCTGCTGGCTGACAGCCATGCTGGGGCAGACTTCTGCCACCCCCACACCTGCCTGCCCACCCGAGTGTGTGCTTGACCTTCACAGGAAAGAAGCTAGAAATCCTCCCAGGACTGCCTGGACTCACTCCATCCCTGATGAGTGCATTTGGACAGTAAACATTCTCCCATGTCCTTGCCAGCATCTGACTGTCACCATCCACTGTGACATTGTTACCATCCACTGTGACACTGTGACATTGTCACCATCCACTGTGTAGTGGAGCAGTGGGACCCCTGGACTGGGCTGTCAGGACCTGGGGCCCAGCCCTGGGCTGCTCTGCCCTGTGATGAGCCTTAGGCAAGTCGTCCTCTCTGAGCCCCAGTCTCCACTACAATGCAGGGATGTGCGCAGTGATCTGGGGAGCTAGATAAACTGCAGACTTCCCGCCTCAGGGCCTGATTCGGTGGGAGCCGAGAGCAGAGACTCTGCATTTGAAGAAGGTCCCTGGGTCCTAGGAGGCCCATGGAACATACTTTGAGAAGCTCTGCATGAGTGGGCGGTATGATCTTATGGCCTCAGGGAGCCTCTGGGAGGGCTGTGAGGGGGTGTAGAGGGAACATGGCCATGACTGAGGCTGTGATGCCAGGTCCTGGGAACAGAGGTTCCATGAGACGTCACCAGGCAGGGACAGGGAGGGAAGTGGGGCAGGGCTCGCTGCATCACACAGTCAGCCTGTAGAAAGGCTCGGGGCTCTAAGGAGGCTGCCTGCTGACCTGAGTGTGGACTTAACTCAGAAAACATGCTCTCCAGGCCCCCGTCCATGTGGGTCAGGGCAGAAGCTTGGGGACCACCTAAAGCTGCTCTTGAGGTGGCTCTGATGACCTCTTATCCTGAAGCTCCTAAGAAAGGCTGTAAAATGAGATCATTCCCCTCCTGGCCTCTAGGGCTTCTGTATGGGCCAGCTCTACTCTGAGGATGTGTGGGCACCACGTGGACAGGCCGAGGTAGGGGTTTCTTCCCTGTCTCCACGGGCCGGGTCCCTGTGCTGCTGCTGCTGCTGGTGCTGCTGTAGGTGCTGGCTGGGCTCAGGGCGGAGCCTGCGTCTGGAGGCTGGGGGAGGAATGGCCCAGCCAGGAGCCTAGCACAAGCAGAGTCGGACACAGGCTGGGGAGTCTGGGGAGCTGGCTTGGTCTTCAGCCTGGCAAGGTCTGGTCCCTAGCGTCCTTTCGTTGGCTTCACTGCCTGTCTCCACAGGGAGGGAGCTTTTATCAATGTAATCACAAGCAAGGACCAGATGAAACTTGTGAGGCCACACAAGAAAGGGAAAGGGGGACATGACAATGGAATTAATTAATTGTTACAGGCTCTGGATTAATTCTGAAGTTACTCACGTGATAGACCTCTTGGGAAGAAAGCCACTAGAAGAGTCATGCATACATTTACAGCAATGCCTCATTTCCCGCCCTGAGCCATGGCTCCCCAGCTGTGGGCTTAGGGGGCTGTACCGTAAGTATCCTAAAGGGGAGAGGCCATGGCATAGTATTTTTACAAATAATAAAGCCGGCCTGGCATGGTGGCTCAGGCGCCTGTAATCCCAGCACTTTGGGAGGCCAAGACAGGTGGATCACTTGAGGTCAGGAGTTCAAGACCAGCCTGGCCAACATGGTGAAACCATCTCTTCTAAAAATACAAAAATTAGCTGGGTATGGTGGAGCGTGCCTGTAATCCCAGCTACTTGGGAGGCTGAGGTGGGTGGATCACTTGAACCCAGGAGGTGGAGGTTGCAGTGAGCCAAGGTTGTGCCACTGCACTCCAGCCTGGGTGACAGAGGGAGACGCCATCTCAAATACTACTACTAAAGCCATTTATTGAGGGCTTACCACTTTGACAAGTGCCTTCAATATACTATCTCATGTAATCCTCATAACCCTATGGGTTGTTTGGTTGTCCTGTAGGCACTGGAACCCACAGGACGCCCATGGCTGCTGACTCCCATGCTGCAATCCCACTGGTGCCATGTATCCTTGACATATATCGGAGTACACAGTAGGTGCTTAACCAATGTTTGTCCTTCTGACTCTAAGTGGAACATGTCTAATCCCTGCAAGCTCCTAACAAACTGTCTTGCCTCTTTGGCCTCTGTGCCCCCACGCCCTGTCTTCCTGTGCTCTTTAGCTAGAGTGACTCCAGGCCTCACTGCCTGGGGCTAGGTACAGGAGCCCTGGAGTCTATACTCAGACCCTCCCATAGCCATGCCTGGCACACCGCATGGCCTCTGTGGCCTAACTGCTGTTATAGAAGCTGCTGCGAGTGTCCAGAGTCAGCCCCAGTGCCAAGGGCTGCTGGCTTGATATGGGGGCTCCTGGGGTAGGTGGTGGAGGAGGAGGAGGAAGGCTGATGCTCCCCATCTGTGTTACTGAATTTGCTTAAGGCGTTCTTAATCGGAGTGCTCAAGTGACATTTGGCAATGTCTGGAGGCATTTTTGGTTATTCCAACTGGGGGTACCACCAGCTTCTAGTGAGTAGAGGCCAGGGAGGCTGCTACAGTGCAAGGAGAGCCCACCACAAACGATGGACTGACCTGAGGGTCAGCAGTGAGGACGCTGAGAAGCCCCGGCCCAGAGCAGCTTGGGGGGTCTCAGCCTTGCCGTTGAGAGGCTTGGCTTCAGAGTAGAAATCTTGAAAGATGTGTCTGAGTTGCCCAGAAGGAAACCACTCCCCTGGATTTGGAAGTATGGTGTTGCCGAGCTCAAGATAACTACCGCCTGCTCCCACAAGTATGGGAGATATCCCAGCATACCCAGCAGCAGTGGCCCATGGTGAGTACTCAGTACATTGTGCAGGGATGGACAGGCCTCTCCCCCTGCTGTGGGGTGCTGGCAGGAGCCCAGAAAGATGCAAATGAGTGCCCAGCCCAGTGTTGACAACCCCTTTCTCCAAATCCCTGAGGCCTCCCAGCAGGACTCCTGAGAGACAGAGGGAGGTCAGGCTCCGATTCTCACCTTCCCAGCAGGGTGCACTGTCCTGATCTTACGTTGGTTTTCTGGCTGAGTCTCCCCAGAGGCACAGCCTTCCAGACACCCTGCAGCTCACAGATGCTCATGCTCCTGTCACAGATACATCAAGCCACAACCCATGGGGATCCCAACCCACTGTCCTTTAACCTAGTAGGGGACTGGAGTGCACAAAGCCCAGAACTTTCTCTCTCTTTTTTTTTGAGACGGAGTCTCGCTCTGTCACCCAGGCTGGAGTGCAGTGGCACGATCTCGGCTCACTGCAAGCTCCGCCTCCCGGGTTCACGCCATTCTCCTGCCTCAGCCTCCTGAGTAGCTGGGATTACAGGCGCCCGCCACCGCGCCCGGCTAATTTTTTTTGTATTTTTAGTAGAGACGGGGTTTCACTGTGTTAGCCAGGATGGTCTCGATCTCCTGACCTTGTGATCTGTCCACCTCAGCCTCCCAAAGTGCTGGGACTACAGACGTGAGCCACCGTGCGCGGCCGCCCAGAACTTTCTCTGAGTACCTCAGCTGGCAGGCAGTGACCCAGAAAGTTTGTAGTCCAGGTCATCCCCAAACCCACACCCTGTGTAGGCTGGGCCACACTCACCCCACTGATGACAGGGGAGTACCCAGGCTTGTCTTAAAGCCCTCCCAGGAGGGAGGGGAGGCTCCATTACCCATGCCACTGTCAGCAGCCGTTTCTTAGGCCTGCCTTTGACCCTCCCAGGAAGGAGCTAAAGAACAAGCGACTGCTGTGCTTGTAAAGCCTTCATACGCAAGAGTCATGAGCCAACAGGGCCCGGGCCGGAGAGGCAGCCCCAGAGCACTCCCCACCTTCCTTCTCTGACTCACTCTCCATCATGCCTGGGGGTGTCTCACCCTCTCTCTGTCAGTCTCCTCCTCTGCCAAATGGGAAAAGAGGTTACTGTCACTATCAACAGGATGCTGGAGGGCCTGGAAGAAGCAAAAAGGTGCTCCACTCTGCCTGCCAAGAAATGTCACCACGGGGGCTCCCTTCATCCTCTCCTTTCTCACAAGAAAAATGTGCGTCTGAAGCAGTCACACATGCCACAAGTCGGCCTCCTGCTGCCCCTGGACTACGCAAATCCAGCTTTTCCTATGGCCACACACTCGGGAACAAATAATGACAGAAATGGGAAACAACAGCCACAGAGAAAAGAAGGAAAGGAAGGGAGGGAAGGAGGAGGTGAGCCACCCTCCTTAGGGAAGAGGTTACTGTGCACATTTCTGCCGCCGCAGGCGGAAGCAGTACAGGGAGCCTCTTTCAAAGTCCTCCAAGGGGAAAGCTAGGCAAGGCCTGTGTCCCTACACCCACTCCCCAGTGGACACCTGCAGGCCAGACTCCTGACTTACCTTGCTCTGTGGTGGAGGGCCTGGCTTGCTGCTGCTTGGAGGGGCCGTGGCAGCAGTGGACAGGAACATGCTCCGGAATAGCCTGCGCTTCAGGCTGCTCTCCCGGGTCTTAGGGCTAGGGCTGCCTTCCCCACCTGGCCTGCCCGTGGCTGAGCCCACCAGGCAGGACTGTGGCCGGGCCTCCTCAGAGCCATGCTTGGCAGCCTTCATTCCACGCCTATTGGTGGCCGTGGGGGGCGAGGCTCCTGGGGGGGAGCTCTGCAGGCAGGCACCCAGCTGCAGACAGCGCTGTGAGGCACCCTGAAACTCGGTGGGGCCCAGGGACTGTGCCTTTGCGGCCAGCCCATTGGGCAGGACCCGTGGGCTCTGTGGCTCGGGCCACGGCATCTGCTTGTGGCCTGCTGGTGTGCCCCCGTTGCAGCTGAGGTAGAGGCCGTGGGGGTCAGTGCGCTCAGACTGGGGGCTCTGGAGGTACATGTCTGGGTCGGTGGCCCAGTGCTCATCCCCCAGCAGCCCCAGGGACTGTGCCCGCCGCCGGCTGGTGGGGCTGCGGCCACGCAGGGTGTTGGAGCTGATGACTGACAACTTCTGGATGTCGTTGAGCAGCCCTGAGATGTAGCCATCCACAGGCACTGCGCTGCCCCGCACCACTGTCTGTAGGGGGGAGAGAAAAGAGTGTGTGGGAGCTGCCTGATTGTGGCAGGGAGGGGCGGCCGGGAGATCAGGGTCCCAGAATGTCCTTGGGGGCCCTGGGGAGGACCACCTAAGGACCTTCCCTGCTGTGTCATCCACCCATTAATTTTTCCATAATTTATCAGGGCCCATCCTGGGTCCCGCCTGTGCTGGATGCAGGGATGCGGGGAGAAGGCCCAGCGTCAGCAGAGCAGATGGCGAGTGCCATGGGGCTGCATCCAGCATGCCCAGGAGTGTGGTCGGCTGGGCCAGGGAGCTGGAGCTCAGGGGGCGGGGCTCTATTCTCTAGCTCCACGGGTGTCTGGGAGAGATGTGCCCAGCCCTCTGAGGAAAAGAGACCAGGCCGGGGGCTCCTCCACACACACTGGCTTCGCAGCCTCCAAACCCTGATAGGGCCCCTGACCCCAACTTCTACGACGCTCTTGGGTCTACTAGTCCTGACCCTCACAACTAAAATTCTCCTGGTCTGGGAGAGTCCTCAGTCCCTATGGGGCTGCAGGTCCAAATTTTGAATGGGACATGTCCTAAAAGACTATTCGTTGTTATCTGAAATACAAATGCAACTGAGCATCTTACATTTTCACGTGCTGAATCTGGCAACCCCACCACCCTGCAGAGAGGGTCTCCCCAGCCTCCTTCGCCCTGGCTTACCCAGGGAGAGAATGGCAGGCTGACAGGGAGGGAGTTAAAACAGCTGGTTAATTGATAGCTGTGAAGTAGGTGCTTCCTCCGGGGGTCTTTCTGAGGTTTAGCCAGGCATGGTTGTCTGAGTACTGGGAGAGGCTGAACCCCATCCCTGCCTGCCCCTCTTACCTTCATGGGCTGGAGCTGCACCCTTGTGATTCGCGAAGGGTCCACCACGGGCTTGGGGCGCCGCAGTGTGTCCAGGATGTTCTGCCATTGTGGGGGGAGGCCCACAAACTTGCCTTCTTTGGGGTCGAAGGAGGTGTGGACACGGTGCTGGAAGTTCTGTGGCGCCGAGATCTCAGGGCGTTTCTTCTTTTTCTTGCGGAACATGGTGCCTGTAAGGGCAGAGTCAGGTTGAGCTGCTGCCTGGGAAAGAGGGGTGGCTGCAGCAGGGGCTGGGGCACCAGGTTCAGGGCTCCCTCCCCTCCCCCAGCACAGCTCCCCTAGAAGCCTAGGGCTTCCCTCCACCTCCATCTCTGCTTCCTCGGGGAAATGGCTGGCTCCCAGCAGAACAGTCCCAGAAACAACGAACGTGCCATAAATAAGCCAATGCAGACTGTAAACAAGGAAAAGAGGTGTCTTCTGGCCTGTGCCCAGTCCCCTGCGGAGCAGGCAGACTCTGGGGGTGTGTTTTTACAAAATCCAAAGCCCATTACAAGTATCATTCCACTATCTGTCAATGAATTTTAAAAATGGGGAAAGAGGGAGGAAAGTTAGCAAGCTTGTTTTATGAAACGAGTATGACTTTGATTCTTAAAACCAGATAAGGAGAGTACAAGAAAAGGAAAATTTGACTCAATATCATTTAGGAACATAACTATGAAAATCTTAAAACTATCCAATCCAACAGTATATTAAAGTTATTTTTTTGTTGGCTTGTTTTTTTTTTTTATTACAACTCAGCTTTGTCCCAGGATGGTTGAACCTGTTAATATGACACATTAATAAAAAGCCAACCAGCTGATCACAGACATGCCGCCCAGTCTGGGACTATTATGTATCAGGGAGCCCCCAAAAGGCCTTCATGGTTACCAGGTGCTTTACCTCAATTCCAGAAAGGCCCTGAGCCAAGAGGATAGCCTGGGGTGGCTGAGGGGCAGCTAACTTAGGGGTAAAGCTCTCCAGAGAAGGCAGAGAGCACCACCTCCCGTTGACACTCTTCTCTCTGGTGTTGGAGCTCTATGTAAAACATCACCTGTAATCCTAGCACTCTGAGAGGCCGAGGCGGGTGGATCACCTGAGGTCAGGAGTTTGAGACCAGCTTGGCCAACATGGTGAAAACCTGTCTTGACTAAAAATACAAAGAAATTAGCCGGGCCTGGTGGCACATGCCTGTAGTCCTGGATACCCATGGGGTTGAGGGAGGAGAATCGCTTGAACCTAGGAGGCTGAGGCTGCAGTGAGCCGAGATTGCACCACTGCGCTCCAGCCTGGGCAATAGAGTGAGACTCTGTCTCAAAAAACAAACAAACAATAAAACACTTAACCTGCAATCAAGCCTGTGTCCCGTGCCTTGCTGATTCTGGCTTTGCCTAAGGTCGTGCTGAGCTCCATCTACAGAAGTGACACAGGCTTGCAATGGATAGCATGGGTAGATCTGAGAGGGGGGGAATTGGGGGCCTGGGAAGGGGAGGGACACATCCAAAGGGTTGCTGTAGTTTCGCCTTCAGGGGAGCCCGGGACCTGGGATCACATGTTGATGGCAGACAGGGCCAGGGCTGCCGCTTGAATGCTTTTGGATCTGAAGAGGCTCAGAACAGCTCACTGGGTTCTTATGTATCTGAAAAGGTCACTTCCAGGCTTCAAGAAACAAACTGAAACATGATTCTTGAACTGAAAGCTTGGATTACTCATCTGCCTGAAGCTCTGGAGTGCAGGGCCGTCATGTTCTCTTTTGGCTCTTGCTCTGGAAACAGCATTTTCCTAGTCATTTTGGCAGGTTCTGAAGGAGGTCGCAGATCTGGGAGGCAGCTGGCAGAAAGGCAGAGACCCTGGACAGCCAGTGGTTCCCCACTAGGAATTCACCATGCATGACTCAATCAGGGCCCACGTCACATCTCAATGTCAGCCATGCTTCTGGGTCTTGAGGTTCGGGAGTCCACCAAACACTCCCTAGAGGCAGAGCCACATGTGCGGGACCCTTACAGACCAAGCCCTTTGGAATAAAATAACCTGTGTGAGTTGCAGATGAGTCTCCCACTAATTTGGAGAGATTTTGAACAAGTTACTGAAATGATCTGAGCCAGTGGGGTTAATGAAAGACAGCTCATAGGGTTTAGGGTGTGTGAAGTAAGCACAGTCCCCATACATGAAGGCTGTTTCTCTTGTGATGTCACCTCTCTTTGTATCCCTGTCTTGAAGCTCAGGCCCTCCAGACACTGGCACTTCGGCAGATACAAGTCTGGGAGTAACACCAAACCACTTTCTGCTCAGACTTACCAGTCAAAGGGGTCATGCCTGATGTCAGGTGTCTGGGACCTGGGGATCTTGCCATATATACATCATGGTTTGGTAAAATGTGTCTTCCTCCCTTTTGGCCTTTGCCTTTTTTTTTTTTGAGAAGGAATCTTGCCACCCTGTCGCCCAGACTGGAGTGTAGTGGCACCATCTGGGCTCACTGCAAACTCCACCTCCCGCATTCAAGTGATTCTCTTGCCTCAGCCTCCTGAATAGCTGAGATTACAGGCACCCACCAACATACCCGGCTAATTTTTGTATTTTTAGTAGAGACGGGATTTCACCATGTTGGCCAGGCTGGTCTCGAACTTCTGACTTCAAATGATCCACCCGCCTTGGTCTCCCAAAGTGCTGGGATTACAGCCTTTGCCTTTTGCTACAGAAGAGTCTTTATTCAGCAGGTCTATTCCCCCAGTCTCTTGGATAGACCTGCTATCCCTGGATTAGTTGAGCTGCCTGCTTCGCCCTCCTCCCTAGCTCTGTGAAGTCTTCTGGAGGTGCAGGGACACAGACTGCAGCTGAAGAAGATCTGGTGAATCTGCCCCCCACCACCCACCCCAGAACACCCCTCTCCCCAACTCCCCTGCCCCACCCAAGCGCTCAGCTTTTGCTGTGGGGATGCACAGGGAGAGCATCTTTAGCAAATGGTCTCTAACTGTGGGAGCCTCTCCTGAGTCCATTCTAATAGCGAGCCATTCCGAAACAAGTTCTTCCCAGAGGCGGCAGGGAGGCTGAAGAAGAAAGAAGGACAGCCCAGAGGGTGTCCCAGGGCCAGGAGTGGTGATGGTGAGGGTGGGAGTTAGCAGAAGCAATCAGCTGAGCTCAGGCTTTGGGGGCTAGGGAGTAGAGCTTTAGAAACCACAGGCCATCACTTAGCTCTGGAAAATCAACCAATCAACCACCTAAAGGGAGGCAGCTAGGACTCATCTGAAATGTGGTGAGGCCAACACTGTGTGGGACAACATGACTGTGTAAGTAGAAAATGCGAGAGAATCTATGTAAAACTGGGATTAAGGGAGTGAATTTAAAAGGTCCCTGATTCAAGGTCTATATATATATATATATATATATATATTTTTTTTTTTTTTTTTTTTGAGATGGAGTCTCGCTGTCTTGCCCATGCTGGAGTGCAGTGGTGCGATCTCAGCTCACTGCAATCTCCGCCTCCCGGGTTCAAGTGATTCTCCTGCCTCAGCCTCCCAAGTAGCTGGGACTACAGGTGCGCGCCATCACACCCAGCTAATTTTTGTATTTTTAGTAGAGACAGGGTTTCACCATGTTGGCCAGGATGGTCACAATCTCTTGACTTTGTGATCCACCTGCCTCAGCCTCCCAAAGTGCTGGGATTACAGGCATAAGCCACCGTGCCCAGCCTCAAGGTTAATATTTTAAAAAATCAACTGGATTTCTACATACCAGTGACAACATGAAATTTTTAAAAAGTGCCGGGTGTGGTGGCTCACGCCTGTAATCCCAGCACTTTGGGAGGCCAAGGTGGGCGGATCACAAGGTCAGGAGATAGAGATCCCCTACAACATGCTGGGGGAATGGATGATCTTTTTAATAAATATAGCTGAAGTAATTTGATCTCTGCATAGAAAAAAAATGAACCCGGAAGAACGAGCTCATATCATACTCCAAAATTACGCAGACAGATCACAGACCTCAATGTGAAAGGTAAAATAATAAAGCTGGTGGGAGTGACGGCGGGCACCCGTAGCCTGGCTGTCACCTCCCTCAGGTCCAGTGTGGTCATTATGAGGGGCCCGGTTTGGTGGGCTCTCCTGGAGCCCACGACCTGCTGGGGCCTAAACCTGTCCACACTCATGGGTCCCAGACACGAATTAAACTATCAACGTTTACTTTGCCCAAAGTGGAATTCTTGATGATACAGATTAGGGTTGGGGATTTTTAAAGATTTTGCCTATGGTAATTTGTCAACGCAGTGTGAATACAATGGCTATTTGAAGGAAATACATCAAAATATTAGTTGTCCCATTTACCTAGTGGGGCTACAGGTGATCTCCTTCTATTCTATCTTTCTACTCTTCTAAGTTTTCCTTAAAGATGACGGATTGCTTCTCTTAAAAAAAACATTTTTTTTTTTTTTTTTTTTTGAGACAGAGTTTCACTCTGTTGCCCAGGCTGGAGTACAGTGGTGCGATCTTGGCTCACTGCAACCTCTGCCTTCCAGGTTCAAGTGATTCTCCTGCCTCAGCCTCCCAAGTAGCTGGGACTACAGGTGCATACCACCACGTCTGGCTAATTTTTGTATTTTTAGTAGAGATGGGGTTTCACCACATTGGCTAGGCTGGTATTGAACTCCTGACCTCAGGTGATCCACCTGCCTTCAGCCTCCCAAAGTGCTGGGATTACAGGCGTGAGCCACCGTGTCTGGCCAAAAACAAAATATTTTTAAATACAGAGAAGAGTGATCCATGGAGACTGAATGCCTAAGAGACGTTCGCCCACCTGAATGGGACCAGTGTTGCCCCGGTCATCGTGAGTGAATCACCCAGGACCAAACATGCCCTGCCTCTCCCCAGCATCAGGCTGTGTCCTCAGAGCATGCCCACCCGGTCAGCCAGGGCCTCTGCTTGCCATTTCCAGGGGTCCTTTTCCCATCCATGTCTCCAAGGCCACTGGGCTGAGGGAGGTGGGTGCTGCACCAGCCACGGGGCCCCAAGGTTAAGTCAAACAGGCCATGCCAGCCGTTACTGTCGCCCCTCTAGCATCTCCATCTGCATGCAATATTCATCTACAGGAGGAGCTTTCCTCCAAGAAGACACCAGGAGGAGGAAGGAGGGGGACTCCCCCTCAGAGGGCCAGACCCTGCCGTTTCTCCTGCCTCACTTGAAAGAAGTGATGTGAGCCTACGACCCTGACGTGGAAACAAGCAGAATGGGGTGGCCAGCTCGGGCACAGCCCCAGCCCCTCCTGGCTGACACTTCACCTTAATACAGGGGAGGGAGGCCACACTGAAGATTCCACCTCAGGCTGGAAAGGCACTGCCGTGTGTGAGGACTGCTTTGAACTTTTCTCTTCTGGATGTCTGCAGACATCTTCCTGCTGGCTGACCCATGACTGCATTAGGGGGGATGCCCAGGGCTGGGAGGGAAGGGTCCAGCCCAAACCAGTTCAAGACGGAAGCTCCCCTGCTGTGGGGCTTCCTCCGGCTGGAGCCTGGCCAGGGGGGGCCGACAGTTCCTGGCACAGGCTTTCTGGAGGAAATGCTGCTACCCCCAGTAAACCTGAGGGCGGAGCTGGTGGACAGTTCAGGGAGCTATGTACCTGGGGTCACTGAGGAGTGCGACAGTGGTGTCGGAGGAGCAGCCGTCTCAGACACAGAAAGGGAAGAAACTTTTCTTGAGCACCTATTATGTGCTAAGCCCCTTCTGAAGGTTAGCTCATTTAACCCTCACAGCAACCCTGAGACAAGGAATTGTTATCCACAAATCCAGATGAGGCTCAAAGAGGTTCAACAGCTTGCCTGAGGCTGCAGAACCAGGAAATGACTGAGTTGAGGTTTGAACCCAGATCTGATTCCAGAGCCCCTGCTCCATCCACCATGCTTACCCTGGACTGAGTCGGCTGTGGTTCTTCTCCCTCCCTGGAGGTCTTTATGAACAGAAACAGGCGGGATATGCGTGAGGTGTGTAGGACAGGGCTGACCCCTCCAGGGAAGAAGCCTGCTAAATTCTTTCCTGGGCTGACCTGTGAGTCAGAGGCCAGCGGGCCTGGGGCTGTCCTGACTTGCGGGCTGACCATTACCTTGCAAGGAAGCAGGTGTTTTCCCACCCAGCAAGGGGTGAGTGAAATGTTTCCAAGAGGTCATGGTGGGGACTGTGATGGTCAGGGCCTGGCATCTAGGAAAAGCTACAGAAACAGCAGGTGTGTGTGTGTTCTGTCCAGCACAGGATGTGTCCACAGCCCCTCTGTAGGAGCTCAGCCTGAAGCCAGGCAACCCATAGGCTTGGCTTGAGGAGGGGGTGAGTAAGTATTGTGGCGGATGCTACTGTTCCACAGAGACAAGGGGATTCCCAGAGCATGGCAATGAGGCTTGGCTGGTCTAGTGTCCACAGCTGAGAAAAGCAGCTGTACTGTGGGTGGGCCACCCTCCCCAACAACGTCTCCTCCTTGGAGAGAAGACATCCATGGGCCGGGCCCTGGGATGCCAGGGCCACCAGAGCCATCAGGGCCCCACAAATGCAGGGTGGCACTACAGAGGATGAGTCTGCCTTTAAACCTCAAGCCAGAGCACAGGCATTCAAATGAGCATTGCTGTGCAAGGCAGACCCCTTGGAATGCACCTGCCTGTTTCAAACATGCTCTGGTATTTCCAGAACTCCTCTTTGGGAACTGCCTTTGGGGTCATTGTGAGCCCACCTCAGCTGTCCTCCTAACCCGTCACCCCGCTTTTCACCAGAAGTGGTGGTATCCCACATGGTCACCCACCTGACCCTCCAGACCTGGCCTAGAGTGAGTTTGGGCTGTTTGCACATATTGAGTCCCTTTCAAGGAAAGGACACAGCCTACGGAACGGATTCACAAGAACGAGCTGAGGCTGGGAAGCTGGCTTCCAGAAAGTGAGTCTAAAGGGGTTTGCAGCCACCTGGAGGGGTCAGCATTGGGTTGGCTGTGTAAGCGCTGGGATTGCTGGGAAGCTGTTAGAAATGAAGCTGGTGGAATTCCCTGCCATTTCCAGGCGACTGGGAAGAGAGGAGTCCGCTGCCCAGTGGGCCAGCTCCTGGGTTGCTCAAGGTGCCAGGGAGTGAGAGGGGGTGGCATGCCCAGGCTTTCTCACAGTGAGGCTCAGGGTCTGCTTATCAGGGCTCAAGTCCTGGGCCACAAGGCCGAGTGCTGGCTCAGCGTGGACCTCGGGCTTGGTGTTCCTAAGTCCCGGCTTGTGACCTTGGCCTACTCGCCTTCTGTAGGCCTCCTCGGCATTTTTGTAGGTGACAAGGGATGGATTAATTCACCTCTGCCAGCTTCTCCAGGCACAGTGAGGGGGAGCATCTGTTCCTGCTCACGGAGGAGCTTTGGGTATTTCTCATGGTCGTCACTCAGGAAGAGCCTAGCATAAGTCGTAAGTAGCAGGCTCCGGGCTGAGCATTTCACACATGTGATCTCCTCGCCACAAGCCTGTGAGGTAGCACTAGTACTGTCTCCATTATGCAGAGAAGGAGAGACTAAGTGACTCGTTCAAGCCGAGAGGCAAAGAAGGGGCAGGCACGAGTCTGACCCAGGACCTGATGTGAATTTGGCTGCAGTGGCCATCTGCTCCTACTACCACCCTCTGTTATTCCCAGGCCCAGCCAAGACACTTTGGGGAAGGGTCTATCCTAGAATCACAGCCCCAAGACAGAGGTGAGCCCCCTGAGTGCTACCAAACTTAGGAAAGTACTCTACTACCATCACCAACCTGTCAGAGTGGCCTCCAGAGGACCCTGTCACCTCCAGGGCTGGGCCCTGACACGCTGAGACCTGCAGCAGGGTTTCTTGACCTCTTTGTAACCCCCTTTGGGAACTGTCATCCCACACACATTCTGACAGGTGACAGGCCTCACCCGACCCCTTGGCTGAGAATTACTGTGAACAGAAGACAGCCTTTCACTGGAATATTCTCATTGGCCAGAAGGATTTTTCTCAAACTTTACTTTCAGAAGTTTGTTTCAAAAAAAAATTTTTTTTAGAGACAGAGTCTCGCTCAGTCGCCCAGGCTGAAATGCAGTGGCACGATCAGAGCTTACTGCAGCCTTGAACTTCTGGCCTCAACCCACCCTCCCACCTCAGTCGCTTGAGTGGTTAGGACTAGAGGAGCACACCACCGTGCCCAGCTGGGAAATTATACTATTCCTTTATTCAGAAAGTATCTATTATGGACCTACTCTACTCCAGGCTCTGGGGGCCATGGTAAACAAGAGGAAATCCTCACTCTTGTGTGGTTTAGTTTGCTTCTTCCAAACAGATGTTGCTCTAGGCCAACCTTCTGCAGCCAGAAGAGATGGTAATGCAGGATCTGTGGGACTCCTGACGGGGTCTGACCTTCCCCTTGGCCCAAATTTCAGTCCCTCTGGCATTCCCAACAGGAGGCTGCCCGCACTCTGCTAGAACTCATTCAGCGATGAAAAGCTCCCCCTGCAGCCCCTGCCTTCTGTCCCCTCTGTCCCCTCGCTGATCCTTGTGTGGAGCTGAACCATCTCACCTCAGCCCCTACTGGGGTCTGAGTCTGCCATCTGCTCCTCTTCACGTGACTCAAGAGTCAGGAGAGGTGGCACCCCAGCACCCTATCCTGGCCCCCAAAATACACGGGGGAAGGAAATTTCATCTGCTTTTCTGCTCAGCCGTCACCTGCAGGGGAGGAAGGTCCTAGACGCAGGTTGTGGCCCTCATGTGGATGCCCACAACATTCAGACAACCTGCTCAGGGTCAGTGTGCTGAAGTGCAGAGAGGCCCCAGGAGGATGAGCAGGACCCTGAAGCTCTGCTGTCCCACTTGAGGGACCCAGAGAGATGCAGCATGGGCCAGGGCAGACAGCATGACACGCAACCTGCCAAAATGTTTGGGCTCCCTGCCTTTGTCACCATTCCCACACCACTGGCCCCAGTGAATCCCCAGGGGAGAGATAATGGGCTGCTGTTTAAAAGAATACAATAATACAGCTCGTTCAGTCGCTTGTGTCAACACTCCAGCTGAATGACAGGCTGAAAAGCAGGCCGGCCAGCCAAGGAAGGTCAATATTGACTCAGGCCCTCTTTCTGGGCCCAGCTTCAGCCTGCATGGACACTGCTGCGGTCCAGCAGCAGCTCAGGCTAGAACAGCCCTCTGACCTCCGTTTATTGTACCTCGAATCCCAACCCTTGCCTATCCCCTCCTGCTGCACAGCACTGGGCTTTCCTGGGCGTACGGTTATTTCTAAGGCAAGACCTGAAGAATGGCTTCCTGGGAGGGATGCAAGCCAGGGACCCTGTCACTATCCTAGATTCTTTTTTTTTTTTTTTTTTTTTTTTGAGACATAGTCTTGCTCTGTTGCCCAGGCTGGAGTGCAGTGGTGCAATCTCGGCTCACTGCAAGCTCCGCCTCCCAGGTTCACGCCATTCTCCTGCCTCAGCCTCCTGAGTAGCTGGGACTACAGGCGCCTGCCACTGTGCCCAGCTAATTTTTTGTGTGTTTTTATTAGAGACGGGGTTTCACCGTGGTCTCGATCTCCTGACCTCGTGATCCGCCCACCTCGGCCTCCCAAAGTGCTAGGATTACAGGCATGAGCCACCGCGCCCGGCCTACCCTAGATTCTCAACAGTCTCTGCACACAGAGGTCTGAGTCCTTAGCATAGGGTCCTCAATGCCTAGCTAGAAGGAACCTCTGGCATCCCTAATCACAAGATTGCCTTTTTTTCTACAGCTCTTAACTTTCCAGACCTCTATTTCACCTCCTTACTTTACACTTACAACACCACTGTGAGTTGGGCTGAACCTGCTTTGCTGGGCCCATTTTAAAGACAGCAGGGAGCTGGAGAGAGAAGGAGGAGGTGAGAAAAGAAAGGTATGCTTATAAAGTGCCCACCACATGGAGAGACTGTGCTAGGTGCTTTTTATTAGTGCATCTAATGGCTAATTGTAGCTACTGCAAGCTCTGTTTTACAGATGAAGAAACTGAGGCTCAGAGAGAAGTAATTGTCCAAGACAGTAAGTGTGGAGCTGGGATTCAAAGTCAGATCTCTCCAACTCCAAACTCCAGGCTTATCCACAATGCCGTGCCCAGAGAAGTCAAATGACCTGCCCTGGATCACACAGCTATGCAGAGCAGAGATGGGACTGGAAACTCGAGCCAGAGGCTCCCTCTGTCCCAGGCAACAGTTGAGGTTCCAGGGTCACCCATGAACACATGAACATGTGTGATGTGCAGGGGATGCTGCTGTTTCTGATGCCCAAGCCAGATCCTCTTCCAGAAATGGCCCCTTCCCTGGGTCACCACGAGGTCCAGAGACCCTGAATTAGGGTCTCTCACTACTCACCCTCCAAGGACCCCTACCTTTACTTTATTCCTACTGCTTTGCTCTAATACCCTCTGACAATAGCTTGCCAAACAGCCAGACTGCCCTCAAAGCTCCCCAGGATGGGAGAACTCGGAGTGGTTTAGCCCTTCCCAACATAGCAGCTGCAGGCGATGAGGCAGTTACTCCCCACAACCGCCCTATGAGGAGGAAGGCATTCGCATTCCCATTTTACAGATGAGGCCATTTATAAGTTTGTAGAGAAGTGAAGCAACTTGTCTAAGGAGTCAAAGGCAAAGTCTGGATGAATTCAAACCCCACTCTCTTCGGTTCCAAATGTGTCTTCCGCCACTGTCCGATATACTATGGAGGAGAATTCATGGCATTGCAGGCTCAACCTCACCTTGCATGGAACCAGGCATTTTTTTACCCAGTGTGGCAACCTGTGCCACACCGGCCACCAAAAACGAGCATGGACACAGACCTGAGCCCCCCTGCCCCCTTCACCCAAGAAAAACAAGGCAGAAAAGCCCCCAAAAAACCACCAGAATGGGGCAGGATACAGAAAACGCAACCTACACCCTGGGAGCTCTTCATGGCTTAGCCTCCAGTGCTCCTAGCAGCACTCACACTCCAGATCTGATGCCACCTGAGCAGGTCTGGAGATCTGGGAATGAGCGATGGGCTGGGATGTGTGGAGCCGCAGCTTCACCTGTGACTCCTGCAGGAGTCTCCCGCGGCTGCCTCCCACCCTGCCCTGCACAGCCACTGGGCCTGCCACCACCTTTTCTGTTTGGGAACCTCTTCCCCGGCATGAATTCCCTGCACTCTGCTGCGGTGACACCCTCACCCAGGACAGGCATCAGACCTGAAGATGGGCCCGGGGGCAGGGCGGGCCATTTGAGGTCTTGACGTCTACCAGCCTACGGTGGGGCCATGGGGCAAAGTGGTGGAAGTGACTTAACATGCACCCACTAAGGATCGAGAGACGGCACCTGGAAGGGACCACCTCCGCTGCCTAGCAGTACCAGGAAGGAGCCAGCCCAGGAGGGCCACCTGCCTGCCACTGTCCCTCCCTGCCTGCTCTTCAAAATGGGTGCAGAAGGCTCTAGGGCTGGGCGCCGCTCGCTCACTCACCTTCCGGTGCCTTCCGCCTCTTCCTCGCGACTCCTCACCCGCACTGGGCCGCTCTCTTAGGCGCTGAGGAGAGGGAAGACCTGGGACCTTGCTGGGCCAGTCCTCCGCAGGCCTGCGCGGAAACAGATCAGAAATGCATTATGGCAAATGTAGCAAGTGTTCCCGCGGGTGTTGCGACTGGCTGGCGTCCAGGCGCTGGGAACCGCCCCGCGCCCGCCTCCCGACTGAACTCCTGGCTCAGGTGCAAGAGGCGGCAGGCTCTTTGCGGGGCTTACGGGGAGAAGGGGACCTTGGGACCAGCACCGCTTCCGGGGCGGCCCCTCTCCAGCCGCACTCCGACCCGGCGCGGCCACCCGGCCCCAGCTCGCAGGCCCCACTGCTGCGCCCTCTCGGGGACGCGAATGCCCCGCGCTGGGCGGGCGCCCGCGGAGGGAGGTCCCGCTCCAGGGGCGCGGAGCTCCAGATGCCTGCGCCCAAGGCCCCTCGCCTGGCGCCGGCTGGTCCCGAACTTCGGGGCATAGGCACCCAGGAAGGGGGCCGCGCGTGTTGGGAGGCCCGTCCTCTCGCCGCGACCCTCCAGGGCAGCCGGGGAACCCACCTGCGGAGCGGGGAGCCCGGGGACGCTCGAAGAGGTCTTGGGAGCCGGGCCCGCCCTCCGCGGGAGGGACCTCGGCGCGGGAACGCCGAGGAGGGGCCGCGCTTACACGTTGGTGCAGCGCCGGCTTCACCTGACAGCGATTTTGATTTCAGGGTGTGGCCTCAGGTAGGACGCGGCACCGAACCCAGAGCGCGGGAGAAGTTGCCGATGGTCGCTGGGGCCTTGGCCAGGAGCCCCTCTGCCCGAGGGGCTCCCTGCTGCTCAACTCTTTCTCTCCACCAGCTTGGCCCCAGCTCCCGCCCGCCCTTCGCCTCCAGGCCCTGGCCTGGCCACAGCCGCGGGGACCTGCCTGCGGCTCCACGCCCCAGTGGCCGCCTCGCGAAGACCCGTCCTGGAGAACCAGCTGGGCGCCGGCTGTGTGTAATCACCTCGTTCGCTGGCATCGCAGATGCACGCTCCAGAGCCGCGGGCCGACTCTCCCGGGCCTGAGCGGGGCCGCGTGTGCCCACCCACACATCCTGGAGAGCCCACGCGGGAGCCGGAAAACCTGTCACCTTGGATGATCTGTCCCATGTGGACAGGGCCCCAAGACTGTGCTGGGGTAGCCCCTTGCACAGGCAGGAAAGCAGGATTTAAGGGATTCCAGTTCCCTTGTCAGACCTTGCGCAGTCCTAAGTCCTGAGGACTTTCTAGCCTGAGAGTCCTAGGGCAGGAGAACCGCACCCCCAGAGCGGCTAGGGCCTGTTCCGGAGCCCCTCCGCCTGTGATTTTGTTCCAGAGTCGGCATCCTCTGCTTGTCCTCAGCAGTCCCTGCCTAAGATCAGAATGGCCATTCCAAGGGGCTCACTCCTGGCTGCCCCTGTGCCATGTTTCTTTTGGGGTACAGGGTGTTTTCTATACTGGGGGAAGGGACAGGGATCACCTGTCTCTTTCCCAGATAAAGAAGTGAGAAGACCTTTGCTCTCCTTGTCTTGGGGCCCCAGAGAGAGGCTGTGTGCTGGCTGAGAGCTGAGGAGGTTCTGGCTTGGAAACTCAGTACATGTGGACTCCAAATGGCTGCCCTCAAGTGGTGGCTGGGTGACTGCCAGTGTCACAGAGCGGGGACCAAGGACAGTGCAGGGATTTCAAAAATCATTGTTGGGCACCTCAGACTTCAGTGATTAACTGAGGTCACTATGGCCACTTATTTTTATTCACTGATTCTTTAGACGCATCAGTCTACTCACGGCCCAATCTTTTGCATTACAGGCTGTAATGGTTTCACACAGTTCACTCTAAGGCGCCCACCAAATAGAGCTCAGGCAACCCGTGGGAACCTGCCAGTCCCAAACAGGTCTGTACCCTGTGTAGCTGCACCACAAGCCCAATGCCCTCAGCTTTCCTAGGGAAAGCATGGTGCCAGGTGCAGATGCTGGCCCTGTGTGCTGTGGGACAGTGGTGTGGGAGCCAGCCAGCTAACCATACCCTGCTGCCATCCCCAACATCCCCAACACATATTTATATTTAGTTTTTGTTCTCCTCCCCTTACTCTGTCGTCTCCTCCTCCTCCTCTTTGTGTCTTTCCCACGCAGATTCTTTCTCTTTCCTCTGACTGGACAATACTATAGGCCTGACCCGCTTAGACAAACTCTGACCGCCTGTGGTCACCCAGGAAGCTGACTGCTAGGCCTCGGATGAGGGGGCAGTGGGAGGGGGACCAGGTGATATCAGAATGGCTCCCCCCACAGATTCGTTACCCAAGGACATGGGTGCACTGGTCGAATGCTGGCTGCAGAAGCAGAATGTGCTGCGTGGAGGTGGGAGAGATTGGTTGCCGAGGATTTGAAATGAACCATGAACTAAAGCTAGAATGAAATGCATTATATTGTCTAACCTAGAATCGACACCCTGAATTATTTTTACTGATTCATGAATGCACCTGTGAATTATTTTCTTTTGCTACAAATGCCTTATATACCCAAACCACAGCTCCGAGAAGTACTTTTGAACAGAACTACAATAAAGTATAAATGTTAGATTATTACCAGAAACGAACTGATATTTAATTTGGTTTGAATCCAGGCTTAGGTACCCTAGAATGGTGACTAGCCAAGTCCCATCCTCACCCTATAGAGAATAACTCTAGGAAACCTTGGGTTCCTCCCACCCCTTGAGAGCTACAGTGGGTTTGGGCCTTGAGAGAGGCAGAGGGTCAAGTTAGACTGACCAAGGAGGTGATGAGTTCCCCATCACTGGAGGTATTCAAGAATAACTGTCAGTTGGGTAGGCCAGAGAACTGGATACAAGACTAGACTAGGGAATCCCTCAGGTCCATCACAACGCCAGTTTTCTGCACTTACAGTCTCATCTACACGAGGTTCAGCTGCACTGGGTTGCACAATCCGCCCCGTTGCCACGCCCCTCCCCACACATTGAGACAGCTGGGAATACACACTGAATCATCCATTCAGGGTAGGTCCTGAGTGATTAATTCCTGTGTGTGACTCTCCCCCTTCTCTATTCTCCTCTGATCCATGCCCAGCTCAGCCCTGCCCAGGAGGAAAGGGCAGAACAACAGCACAGGAAGTGTCAGGAGCAGTCTGGGGACAGTGTCTCCTGCAGCATCCATGTGCCACCCTCTGGCCTTGTTCCCAGGTTGCTGTGCTGAGCACAGAGGGCTCCAGGCACATCCTCCTTTGAGGAGCCTTGGCTACTGGCACAGACCTTCTGGTTGAAGGAATTGTCCAGGCACTCGCATTCTACAAATTGGGTAGGATCTCTGGAAGAGACACCCAAAACACATTTCACCAGGGGACACGGCTCTTGGAGTGGTGCCATCTCAGAGGCACTGGCAGGCCAGTATGGTTTGGGAGGGCAGCAAGGTGGGCACATCGGGTGGGGCAGGCACTTCCCGGTTATCCCTCAGCCTGTGGCTGTCAGGGCCTGTTGTAACATCTGAGCGCCAACAGCCAGGGCTGAGTGCTCGGGCTAGGGCCAAAGAGGAAAGATAGGGATCAGCTTGTGGTTTAGAAAGACAAACACATTATCCCTTCCCTGCATCTTTCTGCTCCATGACTTGAAAAGTTTCCTGGGGATGAGGAAGGCGACTAACAAGCTCTTTTACTCCATTCAGACTCCTTCCTCTGGGTGACTCTGCCCTCCCCTAATAATAGAAATAATAATGGCTGCCAATGACGGCATGCTTCCCATGGGCCAGGCCCCGTACAAAGCTATGTACCTGTGCTACCTCCCTTAGTCTTCACAAGAACCCTGGGATGGAAGTCCTGTACAATTATTATTCGCATTTTACAAATGAGGAAACTGAGGCTCGGAGTGGTTAAAGAACAGCTGAAGGTCTCATAATTACTGCTATAGACTGAATGTGTCCCCCCAAGATTCATCTGTTGAAACTACGTCCCCCCAAGATTCATCTGTTGAAACCTAATCACTAATACGAGGGTATTAGGAGGTGGGGTTGTTGGCAGGTGGTTAAGTCACGAAAGCAGAGCCCTCATGAATGGGATTCATGCCTTTATGAAAGAGGCCCCCAGAGAGATCCCTGGCCCTTTCCATCATGTGAGGTTATAGCAAAAAGACAGCCAGCTCTGAACCTGGAAGCAGGCCCTCACCAGACACCAGATCTGCCAGCACCTTGCTCTTGGGCTTCTCAGCTTCCAGAACTGTGAGAAATAAATTTCTGTTGTTTATAAGCCACCAGTCCATAGTATTTTGTTATCCAGTCCAGAAAGACTAAGTAAGCCAGTTACTGAGTGGAGGAGCTGGAATTTGAACGGAAGTGTATTTGACCCCAAAGGTGGTGCTCTCAACTCTGCTGCTTAGAGGCTGCTGGTGCCATGGAATGTTTGAACAGGCAGTGGGGAGAGACCAACTCAGACCTTAATATAAGGCATTTGTATTTTAAAAAATCTCTGCCCAGGAAGGCTGTCACATGAGACACAAGAGGGCTGGGGGCGGGGGTAGGAGGACTGTCCCTCCCTATTTCTGTGTAACACATGAGGACCCCCACATGGCACTGGGTGTGAGGGGCAGAGGGGTCCTCAGATTCCCCCACTCTGTCACTGAGTTCCCTGCTAGGAATCAGGTGCTAGGCTTTCCTGGCCACAAGCCAGCACCCTGCCTGAAGTTCCTGCATCTCACATCTGCCCTTCACAGACCCAGATGGCCCAGTCACCTCAGGCCCTCAAGCAGGACCTGCTGGGGAGGTGGGGGCACGTGTGCTGGATGCTTGGCAGGAGGAGCCCTGCGGAGCCGGGGCTCCTAGAGGGGTCGCTGCCCACTCACCCTGGAGCCCGAAGCCTGGGAGAGAGGCACTCTTGGGAGAAAATCCCTTCCTCCCCCTCTCCTCCAGGCTGCCCAGCACCTGCTTCTTCCTGCCCCTCACCCTGATGGGACTACCCATCTCTCTCTGCTGATGGGACCAAGAGGGAGGTGCAAACCTCTGAACCTTCGAGCATCTGGAAGTGTGAGCCGAGGGAGCTGACACTGCCAGGACCTTGGGGTCCCCAGGCAGGAGGGAAGTTGACGGAGTCTAGCTGCAGAGCCATGGAGTCCTGCGGATGGGAGCCCTCTTGCCTCTCAAGACTTAAAGCATGTCTCTGGCCTCACTTTCCTGATGCGTGTAATGGAAAGAGTACCTCCCTCCCTAGGGAAGGTGGTGGAATAATAAGGTCTAGAGCATTGGGGTACAGGGCTATGGAGGAGCAGCACCCCCAAATGGGGTGAGAGGTTCTTAACCCTCAGCCCTCACAGCTGCGGAAGGGACCAAGGAGAAAGCTCCCCTCCCCGACCCCGGGCATGCACACGGGAGCTTGGTTTGATGTGTCACGGAGTAGAATCCCAGGATTCGTCCAGAAAACAAGGCTACCACTTGCTACTAAATCAACCCAACAGGTCTGTTCACCCCAGGTTCCAGAAAGAGAGCCCAGCGCCAGGGAGTAGCACTGTCTGGGGCCTGGTTAGGTGTTTTGGAAAAGTCCATGGGTCCCCACCCGGCTGCTGGACAGATGTGTCCTGCTGATACCCTGGGCCTCAGCAGAACCTCGAGCCTCTCTCTCTCTGCCTGCCTTTCCAGGTTCTGCGTCTGCACTAGGCTTCCTGTGCCAGTGAGAATATATAAAACCATCCTCCCCAAACACAACCTGACACTGGGGGCTAAACCAGCTTGACAGTCCCAAAGGGGCCTGGTGACCCCGGGAGGAGCCCCTCAGATGGAGGGACCATTGCAGGCTGCGGTGCCCGTCCCAGGTGCATCCTGGGCTACCCTGGGAAGGGCTGGGGAACAGCAAGAGCCAGATCCGTGGTAAGGACACTCATTTTAGAGACATGATGGATTCATTTAATATCTTCTCGCTACAATTGCTTTGCAGCGCCTGCTCTTAATGGCCTCCAAAGTTCCATCCAAATATCTTTTGCTGGCAGTTTAGCTCTCTGGCTGGCATTTTTGCTGGCAGAACTAACAGCTGGATGCCTCCTTGAATGGGAAACTTTCATTATCTTGTCTTCTCTCTTCTGAGCTTCCAGTGACTGCCCCAGGTCTGAGGCTGGAGCAGGGCTGTGACTGTGACACCCCTGCGTGGAGCCCAGTGGCTGACTTTCAGGAAGGACAGGTGAGTGTAGGGGAGCAGAGGCCTGTGCCTGACTAGGGGAGGGCCCAGGCCCAAGCTCCAAGGAAGAAAAGGGGGTGTGAGGAAGCAAGGTATTTGTTGCCTGAGGCCCACCTCCAAAACTTTGGGCAGGACACCTTAGCTCCAGATGCACAAAACTCACAGGCTCTGGGCTGTGCAGCCCCCTAGGAACACTAACTAGCTGGCCCCAGAGTCTGTGGACCTCTGCATGTGCCTTGGGTCAGAAGGCATGACCTGTCTAACTGCCACATGGCGTGTCTGTGCCATGCTGCCATCCTTCTCAGGGTCCTCCCTTCCCCAGCATTCTGGAACACACCGGATAGAACCCCTTGACTGCTGCAGGGGTGGTTGGCCTGCTGGGACATTTATTTGAACGCTGACATAGGAGGGTTCTGGTAACACCACTGCCACACCCTCGTCAATGGCTGGTACAACAGCCTCTGCTAGGATGATGGACCTCATCATCCATGAGGCAGCCCCTCCTCCTGTCCCGACCACCCTCTCCTCGACAGGAGCCCTGAATGCCTGCTCACTGGCGGCCTTGCATTCTTTCCCCCTGGGGCCGGCTCCATCCCTCCCCAGGATCTGAGACCTCTACCTCTCCCCACCTTTCTGGATCCCAGACACATCATCATCAAGATACACTCTAGTGGAATAGAAAAAGTCTTCTTGTCTAGCTTGGGCCTGGTGACCGGTGACAAGTGACAGGCCTCCTGCTTCTGGGAACTGACCTCTGATGGTGGCTATTGGACATGTAAATGCCTGCCTGGGGTCAAAAGTCTACACTGATAAGAAGATCATCTGAAGAACAGGGCCTCCCAGGTGCCTCCCCTACCCTCTGCCCCAGAATCTCCGTTTAATCTCTGACACTCATCATGACTCCCTTCTTTGGCTTCAGACATGAAGTTACCTGGGACAAAAAGAACTTGAATCAATCAATTTATAAATTAGTTAGATCTCTTCATCAGGGAGTGGCCTGGTCCCCAAGAATGGCCTGGGTGCCATGTGCAAAGTTTATCCTCGGGAAGCACTTGACTGACAAGCGTAGGCTGGGCTGTGGTTTCGGGTCCAGCAGAATGCAGGGGGGATGGCAGGAGGCACCCAAATAGCACAATAGAAACAAAGGGGGGACCTGCCCAGCCTCCCAATGTGTCAGGCCAGTCCGCCTCTCCCAAGCCATCAAGTTACCCAGTGGCGCTGCCTGCTCCTGCATGGGCCCCTTGGTAGCACGGGGGTGGGGGAGCAGCCTGGGTAGTAAGAGTGCTGGGCAGGCAGCTGGGGATCCCTGGGCTGGAAACTGACTCTGCCATTAGTTAGCTGTGTGGCCTCAGGACCCACTTTCCTTCTCTGGACCTCTGTTTCCCACTCTAAAATTATGGGGGCTGGATGAAACATTCTCTGGGAACTCCCTTTGGCTTGAATGTGCTACAGCAATCTGAGATGGCCAGCTCTTTCCTGGGGCAGCCTTTTCCTCCTCAGAGCTCCTCTTTGCTGACCTGGGACTGTGCTCTGGTGGTGCAGGAGGCTGTGGCATAACTGGTCCCCTTGCTCCCTCCACCCTCTGTGCTTTCTTGCATAATTCCATAAGCTGAAAGAAAGAAAATGGAGGCTGGAGCCTCTCCAGGCGAGGAAGCTGAGCCACAGAACCAGTCCTCCCGGTTTTAAAGTTTTAACCCTGCTGCTGCTGCTGCAGCAGCCTTTAGGAGTCCTGGTCACCAGGCAGGCAGGCAGGCAGCAGGAGGCCTTGGGCAAGGTGACTGGTTTGTTGCTATCTGCACTGAGTTGAGTGGGCTGGTCCCCGCTGCACTGGGATCAGAGATCAAAACACAGCACCAGCTGAACTGAGCTTTCTGAACCTGCTTCCCGGGACACCCAGAGGATCCCTCACCAGGTCCTTGACAGCCTGAAGGACACAGCTCTGCTTCCAGCCCCTTAGCAAGAGGCCCAAGGAGCTGAGTGCATGGAGGCTGTGGGCAGACCAGAGCGCAAGAGATTGTTGCCTGGGCAGAGAGACACTGGGATTTGCTGACCGAGGCAGCACTTTTGGGGAATAGGTTGCCACGGAGAATCCACAGGTGTGCAAAAAAAGTCATCACTGTCCCTCCATGAATACTTGGCTCTCTGCCCTGCCTAATGTGTCGTGATGAGGTTTTGTAGGAAATGCTGGCCAGCAGAGGTGTCCCTTTGCTGGGGCCGAGGGAGTTGCGGCCTCTCACGGAGTTATGAGGGAACCTGTTTTTTCACATGTGAGTTCCCCCAGCCCAAGAAAGCCTGTAATGCTCTGGGATTGCCTCGTTTTTCTTAGGTGAATAAGCTTTAGGATTACCTTTCCTAAATTCATAGAACAGATAATCCTTTGTAGAAAAAACAGGCCGGGTGTGGTGGCTCACATCTGTAATCCCAGCACTTTGGGAGGCTGAGGTGAGTGGATCACCCGAGGTCAGGAGTTCCAGACTAGCCTGGCCAACATGGTGAAACCCCGTCTCTACTAAAAATACAAAAATTAGCCGGGCATGGTGGTGGGTGCTTGTAATCCCACCTACTTGGGAGGCTGAGGCAGGAGAATCGCTTGAACCCGGGAGGCGGAGGTTGCAGAGAGCCAAGATTGCGCCACTGCACTCCAGCCTGGGCAATAAGAGCAAAACTCCATCTCAAAAAAGAAAAAAAAGAAAAAGAAAAAAAAGAAGAAAAGGAATAAAAGAAAAAACAAAAGTCTCTGAGATGGAGCCTCACGATTACTGGCAATGTTTTTTTTTTGTTTTTGTTTTTTGTTTTTTGTTTTTTTTTTGAGACAGAGTCTTGCTCTGTGGCCAGGCTGGAGGGCAGTGGCACGATCCCAGCTCACTTCAACCTCCGCCTCCCGGGTTCAAGCAATTCCCCTGCCTCAGCCTCCCGGGTAGCTGGGACTACAGGCATGCGCCACCACGTCCGGCTAATTTTTTGTATTTTTTAGTAGAGACGGGGTTTCACCGTGTTGGCCAGGATGGTCTCAATCTCTTGATCTCGTGATCTGCCCACCTCGGCCTCCCAAAGTGCTGGGATTACAGGCGTGAGCCACTGCACCTTGCCCACGATTACTAGGCATTTCTAAGCCACTTGCCAGAGTGATCCAGGAGCCTGCCGTGGCCCCGCCTGGCCCCTCTGCCTGCCACATCACCAAGTGTATGCTTTAGATGGGGCTTAGCAGAACACAGTTCCTCATGCAGTTAGGACCAGCGTGTGAAAAACGCTTCCAGGTCTCAAAAGGAGTAGGGCCAGGGCCACAGCCCGGCTCTCGATCCCTTCACTAGGAGCAGCCCACTTCAAGTCCTCAAGACCTCCAAGTCTAGACCCCAGAAGGAGGAGTCTCAAGTTATTCCTTAGAAAGCCTCAGTGGACAAACAATGTGCTATTTGGGAAAAAAATACACCTGGCATTATTGTTTCTTCCCAGCTTTCCTGGGCATTCTGAGAGCTTTCGTTTCTCCTCAGAGGAGGGTTCTTTCAAAGTCACCTCCTCCGTGAAGCCTTTCCTGATGCCCCCGAACAAGGTATGGTCTCTCCTGGCACTTTGTTCCTCTGACACCAGTTATCATCATGGTGATAATAGTTATCTCTTGCTGAACATGTACGTACGTGCCAGTCATGCCATTCAGAGCATTCACTTATTATCTTATTTAATCCTCTCAACAACCCTAACTCATAGGTACTATAATTATCTCTGTTGGACAGGAGAGGAAATTGAGATCCAGAGACATGAAGTAACTTGCCCGAGTCACCAGGAAGAGGCAGCACCGGGCCTGAAGCTCACACTGCTGACTTCATGTTAACCAACCACCATCCTGCCTCTTCCCGCCCTGGTCTATCTCCCTGAGCCTTCACCTCCTCCTGCAACTGCAGATAGAAGCTGCTTCTTCCTTTGTTTGTCATTCTCAACTTATCTTTTTTGTCCATCTTTATAAAGTTCTATGTTAAGAACCATTGCACAGTATTGGTGTAAACTTATAAATCATCTGGGCTGGATGGGTCATGGCTGCCAACTTCAACGATGAGTCGGACCCAGAGTGGGCAAAAGGACGAAGCCACCCGGGGGCTGATGGTGGCTTTGTGGCTCTGCTTGTTTCTGGCGCGGTTGGCCCCACGCTCAGCTCAGCTTTCCTCTCCACTGCTCTGCTGCAGGACTATGATCATCCCCAGGGCAAGAGCTCTGTCCTGCTTTGTCCACGCCCTCTTCCTGCCACCAGTGCTTGCACCTAGTAGTCAGGCCATGGCTGTCATCTGCTTGGCAGCCTGTGTGCCAGAACAAGGTGCTGCCTGGACCCCACACCCTGCCAGGAAGAGACACGGTCCCCTTTATCTCACATCTCACTCTTCTTGCCTTAGCCCTTCCTGGGCCCTAGGGCTGAGCTCTGGTGGGGTGGAGGGCGCCTCCTCAGAAGAGGACAGCTTCCCAGGCCCAGGCAGACTGCTCGCCCTGGGCAGGAGGGCCAGCCTTGGCTTCAGCAAGTTGAGAACTCATTCTGCCCTCAGAAGCTTCCATTTGCAATGCTCCTCCCCAACCTGCTGGCTAGTCCACCTCTTTCTACCAAGGAGGCTCCCAGAAATAAGCTGTCTCCTTGAGGCCCGGTAGGTGCAGGCGGCCAGATGCCTCCTGATAAGCTTTACTGGCATCCTTCCTGCTGCTCAGGTCTCAGGCACTGCTTCCACAGCCTGGGCCTTCCTGCTCAGGGCGATGAGGGCATCTTACGGGAAGGACTTTCTGCTTCAGTCCACAGGACAGCGTCCCATGAGTCCTTCCCGCCTTCTGCACCCAGAACACTGTATGCAGTGGGCATCTCTGGGCCATTTGGGTGAGGAATTCAATCTCTCAGTGTCTTAGCCTCTTCCCTGCCCAGTCACCTATGCAGAGGGCCTCTCCCACAGAAGCGGGCTGGCATAAGAAGGCCAGCTGTCTGGAGTCCTCCCTGAGCCCTCAGGACCCCAGGCAGCCTTTTCCTTTCCTGCTCAGCCTGCCCTGGCTCCTACTGTCTGCTCCCTCCTGGCCCAACCTGCTGCCTGCTGCTTGCCTGCTGTCTGCCTAGTGCTCGACAGCCTCGGCCCCTCTGCCCCCAACTGGGCAGCAGCCGCTGCTCAGCTCTGCATGCATGGAAGACTCCTAGGCACAGAGTCACCTTTTGTGAGGCAGCAGGAGATACCCCCACAGCTGGGGCATTCTCATCCGGGAGCCAGGTGTGGGAATTCACTGGCATGAGAGACACTTATGGGTTCCTCCTGACTCTGAGCACATGTGCTCCTCCAGGGCAGGGGACTTTTTGGTCATCCTTAGGAGTTGTGCACAGGGCGGGCTTTCTTTGGCTAGTGACCCCACCCACTGCACCCTCCCTGTGTCTGGCAAGTCCGGGAGGGCCCAGAGCACTCACAAAGCATCACTTTGTCTTCGGGGCACTGGACAGGCCGTGCAGTCCCCACACTACCCCTCTCAGGTGCACGGAGCTTCCATCCAAATCAGCTGCTCCCAGAAGGGCTTGCCTCTGGTGCTGACCCTTCCCTGACCAGGCTCTCTGTCACTAGGGCTCCCAGGTGCCACCTCCAAGCCTGGGCCAGGACAACCGCCAGGGAAGCCTGCCTGCAGAGGGGACTCCTTGCTTGCCCCAAAGGCCTCAACCCCAGCTAGATGAGCTCCCGTGGGGCTGAGTCCCAGGCCCACCAGGCCTGGGGGCCACACGGCTCCTAAGCTCATCCTCTCCTCCTGCAACCCAGTTCCCACCAGAACCAGCCTCAGGAAGACCCCAAGCAGAACAGCACAAACCTCTTGGTGTACAATGCCAGGGAAAAGACAACTGGAGACCGCAGGACATTAGCCTTGCTTCCTGGTGGGGCCCAGTGCTTTATAAACCCGAGCTCACTGGGCCCGATGTCCCCGAAGCTGACCAGGTCATCCACCCTGCAGCAGGGGTGGGGAGACCGAGGCCTGTGAGGAGTGACCATGCTTGGCCAGGCAGCTCCCTGAACCTGCCCTGATGCTGAGTTTCAGAGTCAGAATCTGTGCCAGGTAAAACCCAGCCAAAGGGTGTGACTTGGAGCCTGGGACCCAGCAGTGCTCCCTAAATATTTGTGGAATGAATACACAAGGGAAATGTCCCAGAGGTGGTAAAGTGAGAGGGACCTTGGATGGGGGTGTCCTGGTGGCACTGGCTTGGCCCAGCAGGGGCAGGAAGCACATGCAGGAAGAGCAGAAACAAGCACCTCTCCCTCTAGCTAGGGAGCCAGAGTCCAGCTGGGATTGGACTGTTTCACAATCAATCTGGAAAGAAGGTAGCAGGTCGGGTGGGGAGTGGAGCCCCTTGACCCAGGAACCCACAGCTGTGAAGTTAACCTCCCTGTCCCAGGTGGGAGGCAGCCTGGACACCTTGGCACCCCCATCCCTAGCCCAGGAATCCGGAGCATGCAGCAACAGTGGGGACCTTACCGTGGCTGCTCCTTCTGGGCAGCGGGCCCTGCGTTCTCCACTGCAGGCTGGTGCTTGTCTCTAGCCCAGGAAGCGGCACTCCCTTCAGGCAAAATAGAAAAAAAAAAAAAAAAAAAAAGGAAAAGAAAACCTCAGTGCTTTTCTCACCCAGCCTCTTCTCTTGAAGGCTCCTGGTTGGTGTTGTCCTGCCGCTGTGGGCACACAGCCTCCCTCCCTCTGGCAGCTTACTCACTGGTGCCCGCAAAGCTGCCAGCTGTGTGGGGGAGAAGGGACCTCCCCCCTCCTCCTGACACACACTGGGGCATGCCCTGTGGGGACCAGGGGCTTGAGGTGGCACCCGCTGGGTCCTGATCATGGGGAAGCTGTGTCCTGGCCAGCACCCTTCTCACTGAATGTGTCCCTGTGAGCTCAGCAGATACGCACATGGGTGCTGCCTGGCCCTGCATAAGAGAGTGACAAGGTTCTTGGTAGGAAGCTGTTTCCTTGGTACCCAGGCCTGCCAGAATGAAAGGGCAGCTGATGGGCTGTCCAGCCCCCCAGTGATGGGCTCTCACCCTGGCCAGCCCCTCCGGACGGCTTCCTACCTGGGCATCTTGCTGTATCTCTGTCCTGTGCACCCAGACAGGGCCTGGGCCTGCCAGGGCTGGCAGCTACTCCTCACCCTGCTCAGGCCGTGTGTCTGGCGTCCCCTCTCCCTGACGCCCATCTCAGGGCCTGCGCCCACCCAGCATCAGTTAAGATAAACTCCTGTCAAGCCCCCAGCCAGCTCTCTGCTGGACCCAGCTGCTGTCCCCAGCAAGGGGACGGCACACACACTGGCTTACACACTCTCGCACTCACACACACGTGGGTCCACGCCCAGCACAGAGCCACCTACCTGCCCAGGCCAGCCTAAGCCAATCCAGCCTCGCTCTCCAAATGCCACTCCGACCCCAGAAGCCACTCCTTTACAGAAACATCCCCGTGGGAGATGAGTTCAGAGCCAGTCCGGGAGGACTCCAGTCAGCTCGGACAAGACTGCCCTTCTGTCCCAACACCTCCAGAGGACACACACGGACAGCCTGACCACCATATCTGCTATTGCACTCTGCCTGCCGCCACAGCCCCCGGGGCACCTCTGGCCCCCACAGCGTCTTCCATATCTTTAGGGGGTGGCAGCAGACTCACAGCAAGTCCCATCTTCCTGGAGCCCAAGGTAGGGAGGGGAGAGCTAGAAGGGGCGGGACTCAGGTGCAGCTCCAAGTTTCCAGCTCCCAAAATAATCAGATGCAAAGAAGAAGCAAGAACAGCTCGAGGCGGGCGGTGACTCAGTGCTAGTGGGCCGGCTTAGTCACCTGGATGGCTGCTGGCGGCTCCTGGCACATCAGGACGGGAGCAGCGCCCTCCCCCACCTGCCTGGACCGTGGCTGTCTCCGGAGTGTGGCCGCGCAGCCCAGCGCCCAGGGCTGCCTGGCAGGCGAGGCCGCTCCACCCCGCTCCCGCCCATCAGGGCCCAGCGGCCCCGGCTGCGGCGCGCCCCTCCTCCACCGTGCGCCCCGGCTCACTTTGGGATTTCTCCATTAAATCCTCAGGCATCGACCTGCTCCTTTGGGGCGCCGAGCTGCTCCAACGTTGCTTGGCAATTTTGATATCGTCGGGGGTTGCCATGGGGAGGAAGGTGATGTCATTGACACAAAAAACCCACTGAATTTACAAATCAGCTGGGGCTGGAGCTATTTATAAAAACACGTTTTTCTCTGCCTTTCTTTGCTGAAGGGGAGGAGGAGGAGGGGCTGCCTGCCGGGCTCGGGGTGAGCCTCCCTGCTGTCCTTCCTACCCTTGCCCTAGAGAAGCCAGACCTCCTTGGCTCACCCCCACCCCCACCCCCCAGAACTTGGAGCTGCATTCAGACCTGGCAGGTGCTGGTCTCAGCTGGTTTTGCTTCGAAGGCTGAGAGTGGCACATGGGATGTAAGGCAGGGTGGGTGCTGGCTTCCTGGGCTGGCAGGGACCAGAAACCAGTTACTCAACCGGGTCCCTTTATTTCACTGCCCCTGGTCAGAAACGGAGGCATTTGCTGGTGAGGCAGCTTGAGCTCCTTGATGTGCCCCCCTGCCAGCTCCCTGGAGCACCTGGTGGATCCCAGCCTTCCACAGTGCCCTCCCCATCCCTAGCCTAGTGTCTCCTCCACTGGCTCCTTTTCTTCTCCTAGTGTCCAATCGTGGGCTGCCCAAGCTCCAGGCTTGGTCTTCTGCTCATCTCTCTCCACACTCAGCCACCACTCCGCCAAACACTTTTTTTCTGTGGCTTTGACCACCACCTGGGCAAATGCTTGCCCCAAAACCCATTTTGTGCCTGCCCCACTTCAGGCGCCACCTCTGATGGCCCAGCTCCCACTGCCAGGACCCACTGGCTATTGACAGCCAGAGGGAAGCCTGGGAGTTCTTGACTCTTCCCGTCCCTCAGTCCCTTATATCCAAGGTGGCACTCGGCTCTACATTTTATTTTTGAAAACTCTTTCTAATTTTCTTCTGTAGCAAAGCCATGTTGTGTTTGGTTAAAAGCCCAGGCTCTGAGTTTTCAGTCTTCCGCATCTCAGCTCCGTGTTCATCAGTTGAGTGACCTTTGGCATGTTATTGAACCGATTGAACTTCAATTTCCTCATCCACAAAATGGGGATGATTTCACCTGCCTCACGGGGCTGTGGAAATTAAATGAATAAAGTTTCTGGCACAGAGACTGCTCATCTTGATCCCAATAAACATTAGTTTTTATCTACCCCTCCACTGGTGGCAGATTAATCTTCCCAAACCATGACCCCAGGCACCTTCTGTGCAAAGGTCTCAAGCTGCATGCATAGACATTTTGATTGAACGCAGTGTTAGATGTCATGGCATTAAACATAAGAATTTCAATTTGTGGCCAGGCACGGTGGCTCATGCCTGTAATCCCAGCACTTTGGGAGGCTGAGCCAGGTGGACCATGAGGTCAAGAGATCGAGACCAGCCTGGCCAACATGGTGAAACCCCGTTCTACTAAAAATACAAAAATTAGCTGGGTGTGGTGGCACGTGCCTGTAATCCCAGCTACTTGGGAGGCTGAGGCAAGAGAATTGCTTGAACCCGGGAGGCGGAGGTTGCAGTGAGCCAAGATTGTGCCACTGTACTCCAGCCTGGCGACGGAGTGAGACTCTGTCTCAAAAAAAAAAAAAAATTTCAATTTGTGGTCACTATGAAACATTTTCCCTTTAACTAGGCTATCAGTTCCTTTTGGAGAGGAACTCTGTATTTTTCTTCTTTTTGTATATCAATGTAATTTTGTGTGTAAACTTATAAATAATCCACTTCTGCTCTGTCTCACTGACGAATGATCCAGGAAATGCAAACTAAAACAAAAGGGATATGAGACTCCCTGTCATTATATAGTGAAAAAAAAATGGCAGGTGGGAGAGTGAATTGGTACAGTCTTCTTGGAGGGCAATTTTACAGTCTTGACCAAAATTTCAAAATGTGTATGTACTTGATCCAGCAAATGCACTTCTAGGAATCCAAGTTAAGAAATAGTTGCACATCGGCCTGAAGATATTTGTATAAGAATATTCACGGTAGCACTGTTTGTAACTGCAAAGAATTTGAAGCCACCAAAATGTGCATCAATTGGGCAGATTAATTGGGTGACAGATCTATACAGGATGGTACATCCCATGCAATGAAGTATCTGCAGCCTTAAAATGAATGAGTTTGGTCAGTCGGTATGTATGTACCAGCTATGTGTGTACCGGTATGTATGTGCATATGTATGTATGAGGAAGGATGACCACGATCGTTGAGCGAAAAGACCAGGTTGATCAATGTTAACTTGAAAATGAGATGGCATAATCTCATACAAGTTTTTTTATTTAAAGATATTTCTATATCTGTATGTTTAAACCGCAAACTGTCAACGTGGTTATCCTTGGAAATAGGAGTGGTGGTGAGAGGGGTCTTTCACTTTGGACTTTTTACACTCTTGCATTGTTTCAGTGAACATGTATTGTTGTATTTAAACAATACGAAAGTAAAAATAAAGGAACGTATGTTTTTAAAACTAATAATAGGCCAGGCGCGATGGCACACGCCTGTAATCCCAACACTTTGGGAGGCCAAGGCGGGTGGATCACCTGAGGTCAGGAGTTCGAGACCAGCCTGGCCAACATGGTGAACCCCATCTCTACTAAAAGTATAAAAATTAGCCGGGCGTGGTGGCAGGCACCTGTAATCTCAGCTACTCAGGAGGCTGAGGCAGGAGAATTGCTCGAACCCGGGAGGTGGAGATTGCAGTGAGCAGATTGCGCCATTGCATTCCAGCCTGGGCAACAGAGCGAGACTCAGCCTCAAAACAAACAAACAAACAAACAAACAAACAAACAAACCCTAATAATAGAAACCCAAGAGCTATGGAGAGTACATAAAACGTGTATATTTGAACATTTTCCTCTGCAAATTCCACTTTAAGGCAATGTGGGGATATGGAAAACACTTTTTCTTCCTTCATGTCTTTCAAATTTTCAGAAATGTTGTTAGAAGGAGGGGCAACATGAAGATGTGAAGGCACTAAGGCAGGAGATAGAGTTTATTACATTAAATTCAAAACACTATTATCTTATTCAGATAATAACTACAAGGACTCTCTTTAAGAAATGTAACATTTCTAAGTTTCTGCCAGTTTATGAGAAGCAGGCGGAAATTCCTGAAGAAACATCAACAATTTCATAAATCAAGAAAAATCATGTTTTCCAGATTTCTGCTATAGTAGCTAGCAGAGATAATAGCCATTTCATGAAAGGAACTGAGAACTAAACAAACCAGCTCCCCTGGATCTGCATCAGTCAGGTTCTCTGTCAGCCTGGAGAATCAAGTCCAGAACAGAAGCTATGGCAGTCCTGGGGTCTCTAAGTGTCAGGACTGACTGCAGTCCCACAGATCACCCCTGCCTGGATGAGAGGTGCTCCCACCATGCTGTCCACCTAGTGCATCCTTGCAGGGAAGGAGTCTGATTGGCTGGCTCAGGGGAGGGTATCCTGGAGACAGTGCTTCTGTTATCACACGATATAGGGAGGAAAGTTAGAGTGCTGTTACTAAACCAAAGAGGAATGGGTGCGGGAGACCAAAGGGGACCAGCCAATGGTTGCCACAGCATCTTTGCCTCTTTTTCTAATTATTTTCAATTCCTGAGTGTGATAATCAGCCATTGTTGATATTTGACTCCTGTCTTGTGAAACTGATGGCCTGTGCAAACTGAGACCAGTTCCTCTATTCTATCATGTTTCATGACTTCCTGATTTGATGAAAGGATCTGCAAATTTAGAACCATTTTTTCCACAGGCTGTAAAAGGGGGGCTCCACCAACCTGCAAAGGTATGGCTGCTGCTGCAGTGGGCAGGCCAGCAGATGCTTGTGCTTTTGGGCCAGTGGTGGGCCCTGGTGCTTAGCACATGGCAGGTGCTCATGTAAACTTTGTTGAAGGAATAAATGAACATCTTTAGAGGTTCTGTGCTCTAGCCAACCTCCTTAGAATGCGTGAATCCCAGAGCTGAAAGGCACTCTAGGGATATCAGCCCTGTCCCTCCTTCTACAGGTGAGAAAACCACAGCCCCAAGAGATGAGGTGACTCAGCAAAGCCTCAGAGAAAATTAAAGGCAGTCAGGAACTCAGCTGTTCCTCCTCACAGACCCCTTTGCTGCCAATGGCAGCCCCATGCTAGCAGCAAGCTCTGAGTGTGACAGATCTGTAATTTGGTCAAAGGCAGTGGTGGTGCTGTCACCACAGACATTTCTGCCTTTGAATCTTGGCTCCCAGGGATTTGCAGCCGCATGAATCAGTCAAGCCAGTGTCCTTTACAATTTCTTAAAGTCTTTTACTGTGTTTTTGTTAATGGACATATACAGTACTTGCAGTCTCAAAAGTAATTTGCCTCACCTGCACCATTATGGTGAGTTGGATTCAGCTGGAACAACTGTTTATATCAACCTTGTCCCACTGCATGGTTTTAAAGAAACCATCTGGGGATGTGTTTGGAAAGGCCACGTAGCAATGAAGTTCTAAAAATTTTCATAAACCAGTGCTTCCCAAGTTTTCCTAAAGAATAAGAAAAACTGTTAGAAACAAAGCCTAGGGCTCCAGTGTGTGGGTAAAACCCCTTTGCTGCCAAATTTTTCTAGATCTTTAGATTCCTCCCCACACTCCACACCTGCTTGTGCTGCATGTACAGAGGGTGCCTCACTCAGGCCTTCTGATGGGCCTGTCTCCACCCACCTACACTAGTCAGCGCCTCTCACCGCAGGGCCAGGAAGGGAGGAACAGATTCTGTCCTCCTTCCTTCCCACCATCCCAAGCCAGGGCAGGTTCCGGAAAGGAAGGGCTTGATTAATGAGCAGGTGTTGCCACTGGAGGCCTGTATATCCCACACTCCAGAGCTGGCCTTACCTTGGCGGCACTCGTCAGCCCTGCGCCTCCAGGAGAGCTAGGCCAGAAGCAGGGGCTCTACCTTCAAGAGATTTTTCTCAAGCTCCTTCCTTGGCAGGGAGGGTACAGAGGAACAGACGCTTCCTGGACATCTGCCTGCTCCCAAAGTATTGGCAGCAAAGTAGGGGATGACTAGGTCCTGGGGTCCTCAGTGGGAAGGAAGTTTCAGGGCCTTGTCAGATAGGTCCCTTGCATGCCCTCCCCTGTGGCCCTGCTCCTGCTGTCCTCCTGTGGGCAAGGTGTGTGGAGGATGCTAGCAGGGTCCAAGGGTGGGCACAGTCAGTGACAAGAGACTCAAGTGGCCAATGTCAGCAGACAGCTGGAGAGAGTAGCAGGTGGGCAACATTTGGCAAGGTCTTCCCTTTTTACCCAATCTCTAGTCACAATGCTACACAAGATATGAGGGAGGGGAGCACAGGCCAGAATCTCATCAGTATTAGAAGTGGCCCTGGCAAGGGACTCTGCTGTCGACTTCCAGAACAGTTTTCCCTCAGGAAAAAGGGTTTTCAGGCTGGCCGTGGTGGCTCACGCCTTAATCCTGGCACTTTGGGAGGCCAAGGCCTGAGAATTGCTCGAGTCCAGGAATTCGAGACCAGCCTGGGCAACAGTGAGACCTCATCTCACAAAAAAATAAAATTAGCCAGGCATGGTGGTGCACATCTGTAGTCCCATCTACTTGGGAGGTTGAGGCTGCAGTGAGCTGAGATTTGGCCATTGCACTCCAGCCTGGGCAACAGAGTGAGGCCCTCTCGAAAAAAAGAAGAGGGGTTTTCAAGTAAGTGAACAGGGAATGAAATTCTTTTTGCCAGGACCAGGTGTATGGGATTGTGAAAATACTTAAAAGATGGGGTGGCAGCAGCTGAAAACCCTTTTATGTGAAGTCTCCAACAAGTCAGGCATAGTACATCTAGGCTCTTTCCATCTGTGATTCCATGGAATCCTTAAAACACCATGAAGTAGTTATTACTCCAAGTTCTACAGATAAGGAGTCTGAGGCTCAATGTATTTACACATCTTGTCCCAAATCAGGAAGTGGCAACGCCCTGGCTTTCCTTGTGACACCAAATGGCTGAGGCAGGAACTCACTGGGAGCTTTGACTTGTTTCTGGGTGACTGAACAGATGGCTGAGAGGGAGCCACTCAATCAGGGTCTGGCCACAGCCTGCCGTGACAGGAGCTGTGGGTACTGCTACAAGGGATGTGCCTCATTCTGTGCTGGCTGGACGGAGGCCTACACCTCAGTGGGGAGTCAGCTCTCAATTGCCAAAGGCTCAGTGGCTGGCAGCAGGCCCAGCAGAGGCCTAGCCTGTGGATGAGCCTTTCCCGGGAGCAGCCCCTATGGGAGGGGCTGGCCCATCTCTGTCAGAGCAGGAAAAGTGGGTGACTACCAAAGACTGGCTGGGACTTCACTAGGGATAGGACCAAAAATAAAAGCCTTTTGTCAATGAAAGCGTCACCCCTGCAGACCCTGACCAGATGACCTTAGGAGTGGGGCTGGTCCAAGGGGCATCTGGGGCTTGACTCTGAGGAGTTAATGGCAAAGTGAGGAGCTGCCCAGAAGCCAGTCCGAGCAGAGCTGCAAACTGTAGAATCCCAAGTCCTGGACTCACAAGTGTGTCCTCTTTCTAGCATATGATGGGATGGGCCTCTGCCATCTCAGCCCCAGCCCACCAGGAGCAGAGTCTTCTTGACACACCTGTTTCTAGGGCTGCTGCTAAGCCTGGCAGCGTAGGTGGTGCAAAGGAGCCAGAAGACACACCAGGGGTCCCCAACCCCTGGGCCACGGACTGGTACCGGTCTGTGGCCTGATAGGAACTGGGCTGCACAGTAGGAGGTGAGCAGCAGGCAAGCATGCATTACTGCCTGAGCTCTGCCTCCTGCAAGGGGCATTAGATTTTCATAGGCATGCGAACTCTATTGTGAACTGTGCATGCAAGGGATCTAGGTTGAGAATTTAGTTGCACCCCGAAACCATCCCCCACCATCCCCCATCTGTGGAAAAACTGTCTTTCATGCGACTGGTCCCTGGTGCCAAAAAGGTTGGGGACTGCTGAAAGAGGGTTCCAAAGGTCTCTACAAAGCCTGCAGTGAAACACTATTTTTTTGAGCACATACTTTAGATTATGTGCTGTGCTGAACCCTTGCCATACACTAACTCATTTAATCCTCACAATACAATTAACCCATTCAACAAATATCTACCGAGTACCTGCTAGGTACAATGCTTTCTGCTAGGTGCTGGGGGGAACTCAGTGAGCAAGATGAGACCCTGTCCCCATGAAATTTATAGTCTGGGTAGGAACCATTATAATCCCATTTCAGAGATGATGCAACTAAGGCATTGTGGTGTTAACTTACTTACTCAGGTCATTAAATGACAGGACATGGGTTTGAACCCAGGCGATCTGTTTCAGAGTCTAGGATGCTATTGTGTTAGCAAATCCTTCCTTTTTTCTTCCCAGCAACAACATTACCTATATAGCAGACATTTGGTTGCTTTTTAAGAAAATAAAATAAAATAAAATGAGGTCTTTCTCTGTCACACAGGCTGGAGTGTATTGGTGCCACCATAGCTCACAGTAACCTCAGACTCCTGGGATCAACTGATCCTCCCACCTCAGCCTCCTGAGTAGCTGGGATTACAGGTGTGAGCCACCATGCCCAGCTTGGTTGCCTTTCTAAATCCATCTCACCTCCCTTGCTGGAAGAAACCCAATTTATTAGAATGTATACTCCTCTCCTAACTGTGTACCCAGCAAAAGGCCTCTCCCCAGCCCCAGCCCTTAGGGGTGAATCTTAAGTTTAAACCAATCTTGGTAACGCCCTTCCCTTTGCCAGGGATTGGTGTAGACTCAGATATGTGACAATCTGGCCAAGAGACAAGCGAGGAAGCCAGCTGCGAGGGTTTTGGGAGAAAGTTTTCCTATGCTGCTCCAAGTTGTTGAGGAACTTGCAACTGTGGTAGCCAAATGAGACCCACAAGGCAACCAGCTCGAGGACAAAAGCCAACATGCTGAGGACAGAGGAATAGGCAGGTGGAAACAACTTGGGCCCCGCATGAACCTCTGAGCTCCAGGTTTGTTGTTATGTGAAATAACAGATATTCTTACCACTTAAGATATTTTGGTTGTTCTTCTGGGTTTTTTTGCAGCTGAAAACTACCTAATATAAGCCAGCTCCAGGCCCTATCATGCCACACTAGCCCTTACATCAGTCTAACATATACACTGCTCCACTCCATCAGCTCCTGCTCATGGCTTCCCTCGAGATGTCCGTTTTTGACTGACTTATTTCTCTCATATATTATCTTGGCTTTTAAGTGTTGTGGCCTGTTTCTCCAAATTATAAGGTCTCTGAAGGGAGTGAGCATGCCTTACATTTTGTTATATTCTTTGTGGTACCCATCATCACTGTGGAGGCCACAGTAGAACTTAATATATAGGGGCTTATCTTTTTTGCTACATTCCAAGATATTATTGCTGCCCTGGAGGGCAAAAATGAACACATTTCTGTGTTCAACAAAGAGTAAAACAGGAGTCAACAGGTTGCAGCTGCAGGCCTGAGTGAATAAGAATGTCAGGCATCTCTCTCAACAGTGGCCTAGATTCACCAGTGGTTTGCACCAGCTTCTACTGCCTCCCATGTGCCTTGCCCTGGGCTAGATGCTGGGGAAGCAGACACGAATCACTGCTTGCTCTAAGTCAAGGAACTTCCATGCTCACCTACTGTCTTGTGTTCATTCTCATAAGAACCGTTTGGGGTAGGGGCCATCACTACTAGTTTAGATGGGCAAGCAAAGGCAGTGACCTAATCAGATCAAGCAGCTTTTGAGCCCAGGTTTTCCAGTTTCTGAATTGAGTTCACAGGGCTTCCTATTATTTTCCCCTTTCCTTTTTCCTGTTAAGCAAGTGATCACCTTTTATTCATTGGCTAAGGTGAGGGATGTAGCAGAGCATAAAATAGAAATACAGTCGTGCATTGCTTAATGACAGATACTAGCTTAATCACAGAGATACGTTCTGAGAAATGCGTTGTTAGGTAGTTTCATTGTGCAAACATCAGAGTGTAGTTACACAAACTTAGATGGTCTAAACCTACTACATACCTAGACTATATGGTGTAGCCTATTGCCCCTAGGCTACAAACCTGCACAGCATGTTACTGTACTGAATACAGTAGGCAGTTGTGACACAAAGGTATGCATTTGTGTATCTAAACATATTTAGGCTGCAGGCAGTTGCTCACACCTGTAATACCAGCATTTTGGGAGGCCGAGGTGGGAGGATCCCTTGAGTTCAGGAGTTTGAGACCAGCCTAGGCAACATTGTGAGACACCGTCTCTAATTTTAAAAAAAGAAAGTTAGCCAGGTGTGGTAGCACACACCTGTAGTCCCAGCTACTTGGGAGGCTTAGGTGGGAGAAGCGCTTAAGCCTAGAATATGGAGCTGAAGTGAGCTCTGATCATGTCACCACACTCCAGCCTGCAACAGAGTGAGACCTTGTCTCAAAAAATAATAAAAAGTAAACATATTTAAACATAGAAAAGGTACAGTAAAATTTTGGTATTGTATCTTATGAGACTACAGTCAGATATGAGGCTCACTGTTGACCACAACATTGTTGTGTGGCTGGATGCTCTAGCAACAAGAGAGTCTCAGGAAGGGACTAGATGCCTTAAATGGGATCAGTAGGCTATGCCCCTAAGCTAGAAAGCCATTTCTCCTGGTTGGAGAGAGGAAGACTGAGATGCACCTGTAAGTGGCTGGTGGGCAGCAAGACCCTGCCTGGTACCTCGGAGCAAACAGGACCCAAGTCAGCCTTTTAAAGATCTCTGCACTCTGAACATGGCACAGAAGCAGCCCAGCTGCAAGCCAGAGGTCCTTTGGGCTGAAACGGCCTTGTGGAATGAGAATGGGGACTGAATGGACTTTCCTGATACCTTGGTATTTGGCTGATCTTAAGGACTATCTCTTTAAGTACAAATATTTGGTTCCCTGAAACTTATCCTGATAGAAACAACTAATTTTCCCTTATCTCTAAATTACAGAATACTACATTTGTTTCACTTACTTTTATTATATTACAGGTTTAGCTATACTGTGTATACTAAGTCAAAAGATAGTAAGGCTCCGATCAACCAGCTGAGATCTCAAATTACTTGAGAGGTTTCCAGAGAACCTCAGGCCATTAAACATTAGAACTAAATCAATACAAACATCTACAAGTATGTGTACTTAAAGCTTCAGTTCTCAATACTCCGTAAAGTAGGCACTTCAGTTATCCTCATTTTATAGATGACACTGGCTCAGAGAGGTTAACTTGTCCAGTGCTACACAGCTAGGATTCAAGTCCAGATATTCTGGCTAAAGGCAGAATTTCTAGCCACCATGCTAGTGTTTGGTTTGGTACCATAGGCAGAGAGCCATCTCAATGCTGAGAAGGTTCTAAGAGACCTTGGGCCTGTAAAGTTAACCCCTTATAATGTAAGCACTATATTGAAGTCCTAACCAGGGCATAAAAAGAGAACTTGCTGGCCGGGTGCAGTGGCTCACGCCTGTAATCCCAGCACTTTGGGAGGCCGATGGGGGTGGATCACTTGAGGTCGGGAGTTCAAGACTAGTCTGACCAACGTGGAGAAACCTCGCCTCTACTAAAAATACAAAATTAGTTGGGCATGGTGGTGGATGCCTATAATCCCAGCTACTCAGGAGGCTGAGGCAGGAGAATCGCTTGAACCTAGAAGGTGGAGGTTGCAGTGAGCCAAGATTGCGCCATTGCACTCCAGCCTGGGCAACAAGAGTGAAACTCCAACTCAAAAAAAAAAAAAAAAAAAAAAAAAGAAAACTTGCCCCCAACAAACTCATATGAGTTGGAGAGGTAAGGCCATACATAGAGACAAGTCCAAGGCAAGGCAATTCATAATAAAATGTCACAGAGGAATGGTACAAGGAGGAGCTACACAGCTGCCCCCAGTGGCCTATACCATGGAACCTCAGCCACTGGTCCATATGCTAGGATATTGAACATGCTTGTCTGAGTGAGTCCTAGGCAATGGCTTTTATATCTGTTCAGTGATGGGGTACAGTTGGTCTGAAAAAGTCCCTCCTGGCCATGCTAGTTAGCTTTCGTCTACTCTGCCTCACTCATATTTCTGCCAGCTTGACCCCCTGGACTCGCTGGGACTCTGGACTCATGCACACTCATTCACCCTTAGCTATCATTTCTTTGAATGAGACAATATCACTGAAGCTTCATGCATGTCATCTTTTTAAATTGTGTTATCACAGGCCAGGCGCGGTGGCTCACACCTGTAATCCCAGCACTTTGGGAGGCCGAGGTGGGCAGATCACGAGGTCAGGAGATCAAGACCATCCTGGCTAACACGGTGAAACCCCATCTCTACTAAAAATACAAAAAATTAGCCGGGCGTGGTGGCAGGCGCCTGTAGTCCCAGCTACTCGGGAAGCTGAGGCAGGAGAATGGTGTGAACCTGGGAGGTGGAACTTGGAATGAGCCAAGATCGCGCCACTGCACTCCAGCCTGGGCGACAGAGCGAGACTCCGTCTCAAAAAAAAAAAAAAAAAAAATTTGTGTTATCACTTTGTTCTAAGGTTATCAGATTTTTCAATTTTGTTTAAAATGCAAAAGGAAACAAATAAGGGCCAGGCACGGTGGCTTATGCTTGTAGTCCCAGCATTTTGGGAGGCCAAGGTGGGCAAACTGTTTGAGCTCAGGAGTTCGAGACCAGCCTGGGCAACATGGTGAAACCCCATCTCTTGGTGGGGGAATGCAGGGGTGTGGGGAGACAGCTAGGCTTTAAAATGCCAAGAAAAAAAAAAAAAGTTTTAAAAAAGAAAACAAATAAAATGCATATCTTTTTGTCCACAGATTTTAACTGGTATTTGTTTTTATGAAATGCCATCCTCACTTTAATTTCAAGACTGATGCAATTTAATAGGAAATACAGTACACATTTCAGTGGAATATACTTGTGAAAATAACATTTAATTGAAAAAGGTGTAAACAGGACAGTGAAGTGTATTGCAATGTAAGGTCAGCAGTCACTTATTACATGTTAAAGAAACGTATAAAGTGGCATACTAAAAATGAAAGTAAGATTACACCTTCAGCTACATCTAGAGACTCACTCAGATATTTTTCCCTCTCACCAAGGCGCCAATGTAACTACTTTCTGAACTTGTGGCTGGTCTTTTCCAATATTTTAATTCACTACTTATTTTTAAGAACCATGTGCTCATTTCTGGGAGTATATAAAATTAATAGACACATAGTCCCCTGCTCACAAGGGGCTTAAAAACTAGCAGTTTGACAGGACAACCACAATTTCCTATGGAAAGGCAAACATGAATTTACAGGACAATACTACTCATAAGTCAAAGGTTTGCCATACAAGCCTCTAAGGAGCAAGATTATTGGAAGTAATATGCTTTGATGGAAAAAAAGCACGTCTATAGAAGTTTAGCCTAAGTTCATCACTGTTTGTTCTTTTCTTAAACATACATCACTTTGTGAAAACTCAAGTTTTTATATGAAAGCCATAAAAAATGTATTTTGTGTTGAAAATAGTTGGATTTTATATAATTCGATACCTCGTTCACAGACATAGGAAGTTGTAATAGTAGGAAGATGGCAATTTTACAAAGCATATCTCTAATAGAACAGTATAAAACATTTAAACATGAATTTTCATATACTAAAAATAAAAGCTCAGATATATTATCTTCAATGATTTAAAATTATTTTTACTCTCATTTGAATTCCATATCAACCTTGCTTTCATGTTTAGATAATAAAGCTTTCCAAAGTCCCAGTTTTTTAAAAAACGAACACTTACAAGGCTTATTTTTTACAACATAGAGGAGGGAAGAGATGGCAAAAACATGGCCTATAATTTCTTAGCCTAGATTAACCCAGTACATTTTTTAAAAAAGCAATTCATGTACATGGTCAGAAAATTCAAAATGCTTATAAATGTACAAATTGAAAAGCAAGAGCCTTCATTCTTTCCTCTCTCCACTCCCATACGCTCTCCCCACCAAAGGCAATCACTTTTTCCCCACCACTTTTTTCCCTACATAGGCTGAAAATGTCTGCCTATCTCAGGTTCTGCCATCTACAAGTGCTCATGGCAAATTGGAAGGGCGTTCCCTGCCAATGGCGAGGCACCCTGAAGCCTACAGAGATGGCCTGCCAGCACCTCTGCACTAGTGCCAGCACTACCTTCCTGGGGTCTGTCACATGAATTATCCCTCTGGGGACTGTCGAGTCTTGGAAGCAGAGAGGACAAGTGTTAGAAACAGTGCTTTCTCTGAGCTCCTGTGTCAATGCTTTTGTGAGATAAATTCTTAGAAAAATTTCTCAGCTCAAGGGAATATTTAAGTGAATTTTGCCAAATTAACTTCTAATAATGTACCAATTTGCATCCCAATTAATAATGAGTACCTGTTTATCATCCTTACAAATACAATTTTCAACCATTTAGAGTGTATGACAATTTCTCATTTATTTTGCATTTTATTTAATTAGGAATGAACATCTCAGGTATATGAGCCATTAAAATGTTTTAGTGGATTGTTCATGTCCTTTGCCTGTTTCTTTTAGTTTATCAATTTTTTAAGAGTTTTTTGTACTTTAGGTAAAACAGTTTTATTCATTCAGGCACTGTTCTAGACAGTGCAGTCAAACAGGCAACAAAGAAAATTCCCACCCTTAAGGAGTTTAAATTCTAGTAGAGAGATAAAGAAAAAAAGTGTATGTATACACGCGCACACACAACACAGACACATGCACGAGGCAGTGACAGATGCTATAGAAAAAAAATAAAGGAGGGTAAAAAGGGATAGAAAGTGATAGCAGTGTGTGTGGGATGGGATGCTATTCTGTACAGTGTACAGAATGGTCAGGGACAGCCTCTCTGATAGAGTGGAGATTTGAGAAGACACCTACCTGAAAGGAAGAAAGGGAGTAATTTACACGAAGATCAAGGAAAACAAGGCCAAAAAACATCTGGCCTTTAAAGCCAAAAGGCTTTAAAGAGAGGGAGAGGGAAATTAGTTGGCACATTTGAGAAGCAGCAAGGAGGCTGACTACAGCAGTGTGGGTGAGGAAGAGGGGAGTCCGGGAGGAGGTCAGAGAGAGTGGGGTCAGATAGGCTAGGGTCTTATAGGCCATGGTAAAGTCTTTGGAGGGTTCTAATTTGGCTGGAGGTGGGTAGGAACAACAGAGTCATGAGACCAGATGAAAGTGGATGCAAGCCTGGACAACACAGTGAGACTTTGTCTCTACTAAAGATTAAAAAAATTAGCCAGGTGTGGTGGCGTGCACCGAGACTCCCAGCTACTTGGGAGGCCTGAAACCAGGAGTTGATCTTACCACTTCATTGCAGCCTGGGCGACAGAGCAAGATCCCTAAGTCGAGGCAAAAAAAACATGTAAATATTTGTTGCCAGTAAATGTTCCTAGTTTGAATTTATGGTTTTAATTTTTTTGGAGGGGAGGATAGGTGGCCATGCTATATCTAATTTTTTATCTACTATAGTAATAGCAATCTTCTTGTTTATATCTTGCTTTCATGTCACACAGGCAAAAGATTGCAAAACCATCTATTACATTGTATTTTGATTAAAATTTCTGATTTCTCCAAAATTATTTTGGGGATAAGCAGTGAAACAGGCAAGATCAATGCATAAGACTGCACAATGTATTTGCTGCACAAGGGTACCAGGCTGAGGGGGTAAGTGGGGACTGAAATTCAGTCAAGCTGTGGTGCATTGGAAGGTACTGAATCCACTAGAGGAAGGGGCCTTTTCTAATTTGCACAAAGGTGCTATATGAACTAGTAGTGGCACTGGAGATAGAGTTCAAGCTTTAATCCATTGTGGGTTTTCTTTTTTTTTTTTGAGACAGAGTTTCACTCTTGTTGCCCAGGCTGGAGTACAATGGCATGATCTTGGTTAACTGCAACCTCCACCTCCTGGGTTCAAGTGATTCTCCTGCCTCAGCCTCCCAAGTAGCTGGGATTATAGGCATGCACCACCACACATGGCTAATTTTGTATTTTTAGCAGAGATGGGGGTTTCACCATGTTGGCTAGTCTGGTCACGAACTCCTGACCTCAGGTAATCCACCCGCCTCAGTCTCCCAAAGTGTTGGGATTACAGGTGTAAGCCACCGCACCCAGCCTAATCCATTGTTTTAACACCAGTTATTAAATAATCTTTTCACATACTGACTTAAAATGCCATCTTTGTCCTATTAAATAGTCATAGCTTCTTATGTCTCTGGTAGAACCAAGGACCCCATTAAGGTAGAAGTTTGCCGTATCACCAAAAAAATTTTTTTAAATGCATTCTCCTCACTAGGAAAATCTTAATTTTAGGAGCCAAATTAGAAGCTAATTTTGGCACATTAGAAAGAACTGGTGCAGTTGGAAGAATTCCTCATTTTCAGATGCAACTTCTTTGCTGTCTTTGCTTAAAGGCTTCAGCTTAAAGACACCAATGAGTTATTTCAAAGAACCATGTGCTCACCTTCTGAAAGGCTTTCTTATCTACCTTGAGATAATAGCTCAGCCAACAGCCTGAAGTTTTACTGCTCCAGGAAAATCTTTATTTCCAGGTTCAGGTTTGGCATCAGTTAGAGCACTCTGACTTGGTGGAAGGTTTCTTATACTACTGCCATAGGAGGACGAAGGCTCTAACAGTGGAGTAGTATTGGTGGATGTACATTTTGTGAATGGTGAGATGCTATATGTTATGTGGTCTCTTTTCAAATAAAAGTAAAACTCCTGGCCGGGCGCAGTGGCTCACGCTTGTAATCCCAGCACTTTGGGAGGCCAAGACGGGCGGATCACGAGGTCAGGAGATCGAGACCACAGTGAAACCCCGTCTCTACTAAAAATACAAAAAATTAGCCGGGCGTGGTGGCGGGCGCCTGTAGTCCCAGCTACTCGGAGAGGCTGAGGCAGGAGAATGGCGTGAACCCGGGAGGCGGAGCTTGCAGTGAGCCGAGATTGCGCCACTGCACTCCAGCCTGGGCGACAGAGCGAGACTCCGTCTCAAAAAAAAAAAAAAAAAAGTAAAACTCCTGCATTTTCAGCTGTCCCCCACTACCCAACCAGGTCCATCACTACACTATTACTGCCTTAGTGAGACAAGAAATAAGAACCATTTGAAACTTCTGCCAAAAAGGAAAGGCTTCCTTCTCCCAAGACAAATAAGCATAAAATATAAGGGAAATGTAAAGGATCTCACTTTGTGGTTTTATGCTTAGGCAAACTGAAAACCTAAGACATTGTAAGTCCTAAATGGTCAGGTACCCTTTTCTCCTCTCTACAAAGAAGGGCTGGGGTTGGAAGAGATTGGAATGGAAGGGAGGGATGGCAAAACAGATGCAAGTTCTCTAACAAAGTAGCTTCCTCAGATTCCCCACCCTTTCCTCACAGCCTATTTTCAGAAACAAAGCTTTACTTCATAGCAGCCTGCTGTCAAGGTTGCTAAAGAATTCACTACATAGTAGCTAAGCCTACATTAAGAATAAATCTAAATTTTCTGTCCAGTCTCAGAGTAATAACTTCATGTGTCAACACAGTGAACTGAGAAATGAGGAGAGCGGAGAGGAGAGGGGCTTGATTATGTAAAAGATACAGATATATCATTTTACATCATCAGTACGAGAAGCAAATGTGAGAATGTTTGGAAAGCTGTATTTTGGTTAAAAGCAAATATTTCTAAGTTGATTATCTTTCAGATCCAAGTCATGTTGCAGTGCTTCAACTATATCTGCTTAAATATTTTTAGTTGAGACATACGTAGGATTTTCTGCTTTCCAGCAATCTTAAGAGCAGTAACAGTGACAACTAGAGTGAAAAAAAAAAAATAAGGCACTAGCATGGAGGAACATTAGATAATTTTGGCATTTAGATATGAAATAGATAATTAGATAATTTTCTTTCCTTTTTTTGTTAGAGGCAGGGTCTTGTTCTGTCACCCAGAGCAAGAGTGCAATGGCGCAATCATGCTCACCAAACCTTGAACTCCCAGGCTCAAGCAATCCTTTCGCCTCAGCTTCCCAAGCAGCTAGGACTACAGGCATGTGCCACTGCACTCAACTAATTTATGTTTATTTTTATTTTTTGTAGAGATGGGGCTCACTTTGTTGCCCAGGCAGCTCTCAAACTCCTGGCCTCACGTGAATCTCCCTCCTTGGCCTCCCAAAGTGCTGGGATTACAGGCATGAGTCACGGTGCCCGGCTGATAGTTGGATAATTTTCACTGCCTTTTTCTACCAATTTTCTTCCCTATCCCTGAGGCCAGGTGTAATTCACGCTTCCCTTTGGGAGTCCAATACTTTATCTAGGCCTATTCTCTTCCAAACTATTTCATACTTCAAAGTTATCGTTTTATTCTGACCTCCTGCTTCCTCAAATCTTTCAAGCAAAATTTCCTTTTATTCCTTCACTGACTCTTGCCCCCTCCAAGTCATTCTGCATGTAATAGAATGGGGATTATTCCATTTCTGAAAGGTTGCTAAACCCTGTTTAACACATTTGCTTTTACTTTCTATGAGTCACATTCCTAATCAAAAGACCCCAGCAGCAGTGCCACTAGATTATATAAATAGACCAAGGAGCTTGGTGGATAAAAGTGAAAGCATTAGGGCCAGGCATGGTGGCTCACGCCTGTAATCTCAGCACTTTGGGCGGCTGAGGTGGGCAGATCACTTGAGCCCAGGAGTTCGAGACCAGCCTGGGCAATGTGGCGAAACCCCATCTCTACAAAAATACAAAAAATTAGCCAGAGTGGTGGTGTGCGCCTGTGCTCCCAACTACTTGGGAGGCTGAGGTGGGAAAATTGCCAGAGCCTGGGAAATCAAGGCTATGGCCTGGGCAACAGAGGACACCCTGTCTCCAAAAAAGTGACAACATTAAAACATAAGCCACGTATACAATCATGCCACTTGAAATTGAAGGATATTTGGTCTTATGCATATCATCTTACCTACTTTTCAGTCTAGACCACTTATTGGAAGGTCAGACCCACCTAAAGAAATAGTTGGCTACTCTGTCTCGTCACAACCCTATTGTAACAATTCTAAGTCTAGGATACATAAATTTCCATGGCAAAATAGCTCCTCTCTGCAAAATTAAGCCATTTGTTATTTTAGTTTGCAAAAACTACATGACATGTTAGAAGCACAAATTTAACAGATACTATTTTATTATTTACAAAATACATGGTGATCATAAGAGAACATTTTACAAATTACAAATGGGAAAAGTACAGGGAAAAGTAGAGACAAATGGGTTAAATAACAAGGTAACCATTTGTAATGAGCCTGTTTAGAATAAAATAGTTCTTCATAAAAGTTAGACAAGGCCATGAGTAAGTATATCACTGTGTAAAAAATGTCAATTACTTCGAAATATACCTCTATCACAAAGTAGAACAGCAACAGTAGTGCATCTAAATGTGTCCTAAATTAAATTACAGCATATACAGTTTCAGTGTTCCACAATGCAACCATTGCTCTGAGGCAGCAATCTATGAGACTTGATTGCCTAGCTCACTGAAAGAGCAAAGCCCCAGGACTAGTTAACTTCCCTACCTTCCATAAGGCTTTGTTCAGGTGACTTTGGAATGTAGTGTCAAAAACCCCATTCATTTCTGCTGCAAGCTCCCCAAGAACAGACACTGTGGCCTCATCATTGGCATTCAGAATCCGCACAAAGAATTTATTCCACAATTCACCATCTTTTAGCCTAAAAATATATAAAACCATATCCATCAAGATTAGGCATGTGAAAATTATAATTCCTTTTAGTTTAACTCAGTGGTACATTTATGCACCAAAATGGTGTAAGGTAATACCTAGAACTCTAGGGTTAGAGATCATTCAAATAGTCCTTTGAAAGCCCAGGGAAGAACTACAAAAAAGGGCTACCATAGTGGGAAAAGCCAAGATACAATGCACATAAAGGGAAAGAAGATCTCTCATCTAAATCTATAAATTTCCTCTGTGTACTAAGACATAGCACTTTTCTTCTACAAATAGAAGAAAAAGGAATTTTATTTCCTCTAACTTTCCTAGAGTCTAGGTCATTAAAAAGGCTACAGCTTCTTTCTCCTACCCCAGTAGTGGATCATCTTTACAATTCTCTGATAATCATAAGCTTCACTAAAGTAACTACTGCTTAATATATTTGTACCTTTGCTTGTTATTATTTTCTTTTGATCAGAGAAACTTCCCTTATTAGATAAGGCAGGGCTGTTAGGAAACCCCAACTGACCCCACTTGTTTCTGCTTGTGTTAGCAGCCAGACCTGCCTGGACCATAGCCAAGTGGACATGCCTATATCCATCCTATATGTCTTACATTGTATTTCAAGCCTATTTTTAAAAGTTCATGTAAGAGACAACACTGGCCAAGTTCTGAATTAAATGAAGAGAAAAGTACAATTCAATTATTCAAAGATGAAAATAGAGAAGGGGCATTAAATCTTCAACACTCATTTTTTTTTTAACCAAAGAATATAACAATAGGTGACAGACTGGCAAACTTAGGCTGGGAACTTATTTGCTAAGATAAGCTAAAGTGGAACATAGATACTTAAGTTTTTTTGAGATGGAGTCTCACTCTGTTGCCCTGGGTGGAGTGCAGTGGCGCGATCTCAGCTCACTGCAACCTCTCCCTCCCGGGTTCAAGTGATTCTCGTGCCTCAGCTTCCTAGGATTACAGGCATGTGCCACCACACCCAGCTAATTTTCTTGTATTTTGAGTAGAGACAAGGTTTCGCCATGTTGTCCAGGCTGCTCTCAAACTCCTGACCTCAGGTGATCTGCCTCGGCCTCCCAAAGTGCTGTGATTACAGGTGTGAGCCACCATGCCCGGCTGACTTAGTAAGTTTTATGAGCAGGCTTGAGGGAGTACTAAGATTCTGAGACCAAGCAGTGCTTATTAAGAGACCACTTACTTCTTCTCCAGGAGATTTAGTTATTTGGTTTGGTTCTATCCACTTATTAAATAAATAATAGCCTAAAATTAGCATATAGTTTAGAAATGTAAGTCTTTTCAAAGGATGCTTATTAACTTTTGGTAATAATTGCTATTAAAAAGGAATTTAGGCCAGACACGGTGGCTCACACCTGTAATCCTAGCACTTTGGGAGGCCGAGGCGGGCGGATCACGAGGTCAGGAGTTCGAGATCAGCCTGGCCAACATAGTGAAACCCCATCTCTACTAAAAATACAAAAATGAGCCAGGCATGGTGGTGCGCATCTGTAATCCCAGCTACTTAGGAGGCTGAGGCTGGGAATCACTTGAACCTGGCAGGCAGAGGTTGCAGTGAGCCGAGATCGTGCCACTGCACTCCAGCCTGGGTGACAGAGCGAGACTCCGTCTCAAAAAATAAATAAATAAATAAAAAGGAATTTAAGGCTAATACCAATTGGTTAGAAAATTATTCTCATGAAATGTTTCTTTTCACATATCTAAACAGGGAAGCTTCCATACTATAGCCGTAGTCTGGAAGATACAGCTAGATTCAGAATGATGTCCTGAAGTCTGAATAGTTTTGAATCTTATTTTTAGTGAGCAGTTCCCTTTTCCTGCACTAGCTGCTCTGCTGATACTCTAATGAAAACTGGCTGAAACTACTGGAATCATGGCATTTGGATTAAAAAACTAAGGCTGCCAAAGCAGAGATAGCACCCAAGAGAAACAGAAAATTATTGGGACAGGCAGAGACCCTGACATTTATCAGTACTTACTCAGAAATATTTTGGCTAAGTTTCCAGAAGGACCCATCCCAGAAGACCTGCAGGTGTTCCTTGAACAATAGTAAATGCGCTAAATCTGCTACACCAAACAGGTCTACCTGAAATCACAAAAAGCACCATCAGCTAAAATAATTCTCTGCCTCTACCATGGCAGCTTATTTCGGTAGGAAGTTGAAAGGTATTACAGTGCTTAACTAAGTTTATTTTATGACATACATTTTAGTAGACTGTTCCTCACCCTTACAGTAAAGGGAGGAGCTCTCCAAAGAAGTGATCAATAGAGCCGACTCTAGGAATTATCCTTAAGAACAAAAGATGAAATATTTGGACTATCACATTCAAATTTGTAGACCTACTGAGTTTGCATGAACTCCAGCTGTGATCGAAATGGGGTCCACATGATTAGTTCAGGTTCGTGCTACATATTCAATCAGCAAATGTCTTATGTCTAAAGCTGAGTTAGAAGGAATTTCGGCATATAATGCCACCATACAAAAGACTTTACATTTGTGCTAATGTTCTTTTTATATACATTACTTCATTTACTCCTCATAACAATTCTGATAAACACATAGCAGAGACTGTTATCCCTATTTTACAGAGAAGATCACAGGAAATAACTTATAAAAGATTACATGGGTGGTAGGCAGTAGGAATGGCCTTGGCACTCGGTTACAGAGTTAGTCATGTGTTTGCACGTGTATGTGTATATTCTTCAATGCTGTAACACGAAAATGTTACATTTTACTTGACTTGGTGATATTTGAAAACTAGGTCATCTATTCTAGGAGAGTCAATATCAGTAAACACTAGCTTTTATAGCTTATCTAGATAATAAAGAGATTAATAAACCCTCTCCATATTTGCTCAGGCTTGTTTTACACTTACCTGGTAGGGAGAAGAACAGTTAGCCAGGATCTTTTGTCCTTCCAGGATCTGTACAGTCCGAAAGCCGCTGAGGGTAAAAACATCCAGCTGCACCCTAAGGTCAACACTGTAGGAAAAGTCCACTATCTTCAAAGCTTGATTGTTCTTGTTACAATCATAGGGATCGTGGATTCTGAGCCCAGATTTAAGAGAAGGAGATAATAAAAATAGGCCATGAAAGAAGCTGTATAACTGGTCTTTAAAAAAAAAAAAGGTACCTTGGGTACATCTTAGCTATGCCAACAACTCCCTCCAGTGGTTAATTTTGAAAATGCACCTGTAAGACTCAGCAGTGGCAGTGTCCAAGGAATGCGGAAGGAATGTCACCAGTTTGGTGACACAAAGTATATTTCAATCACGGTACATGGCCACCATTAAACATTTATCAAGCTTCCATGTTATATAAAGTAAGTATGGAAGCAGAGGACAGGCTTCTTCCCTGTACTGTACACATTAACACATACAATTGCAATGATTTATACACTGACAGGAATTATGATGGAGGAAATTAAAATTTTATAGGTGTCATAGCCTTTCTTGTTTACTATTCCAGATAGGCTTTCCAAGTATTGTTTAGATTCTTCCTTCCAGAGTTTAATGGAAAACAATGCAAGTCTGTTTTATAAAGTCCTGTCTATATTGTAAAATTTCTTGTAAAACACCATTTTATCTTACTCTTATTTGTAATTCCAGTTCTTATTTACTAAAAAAACCTTTATAATACTAATTAATTATCAATTAATTTTGTTTTCCTTGGGTTTATCTATCCTATGCAATAATGCTATTCTCCAAGGAGACATAGGAACTGTTTATAAATGAAAAGAGTGGGTTTTCATGTGTTCCTTTTGTCTGTTTTTCTCAATTAATTCCCTCAAACTCCTGATATTGGTACAATATTCCTAAATATAGTCTTTAACTACTCCAATTACATACCTCCACAGCACAGAATGATCTATGTATTTTACTTTAAAATTGATAACTGCTCCTATTTTTCCTTGGCACAAGAGCCAACCTTTTTTGGCCACCATAAAACTATACTATAACAAAAAAAAAATATATATATATATAGTATATATATATTGTTACAATCATAGGGATCGTGGATTCTGATATATATAAAACATACATATGTATTATATATATATATATTACATGTGTGTGCGTGTGTTTTGTTTGGTTTCTTAGACAAGGTCTACACTCTTGTCACTGAGGCTGGAGTACAGTGGTGCGATCTCAGCTCAGTGCAGTCTCTGCCTCCTAGGTTCAAGCGATCCTCCCATCTCAGCCTCCTGAGTAGCTGGGACTACTGGTGTGTGCCAACACGCCTGGCTAATTTCTTAATTTTTTGTAGAGATGAGGTCTCATTATATTGCCCAGACTGGTCTTGAACTCCTAGGCTCAAGTGATCCTCTGCCTTGGTCTCCCAAAGTGCTGGGATTACAGATGAGTCACCATGCCCAGCATAATTGTAAAATATTTATATAACTTTGGAGGCAAAGGAAAAAATGTTTCATAGATTAATAAAAAGAAGTATGCATGAAGGTGTCCTAGCCCTCTAATCAGCTACTCACTCACTGTTACTTTGGGTAGGGCATTCCATTTTTTTGGATCTCATTTTCCTCACAAAAAATATGCAGAAACTAAAGTAAGCAACTAAACTAAGCAATTTCAAAAGGTTCTTTCTGGCTTTCATTTTATTTTTGTAGAGACGGGGTCTTGCTATGTTGACCAGGCTGGTCTTGAACTCCTGGCCTCAAGAGATCCTCCTGCCTTTGCCTCCCAAAGTGCTGGGATTGCAGATGTGAACCACTGCATCCAGCCCTTTCTGGCTTTTGTTGTTGTTTTGTTTTGAGACGGAGTCTTGCTCTGTCACCCAGGCTGGAGTGCAGTGGCACGATCTGGGCTCACTGCAAGCTCCACCTCCCAGGTTCACGCCATTCTCCTGCCCCAGCCTCCTGAGTAGCTGGGACTACAGGCACCTGCCACCACGGCTGGCTAACTTTTTGTATTTTTAGTAGAGACGGGGTTTCACTGTGTTAGCCAGGATGGTCTCGATCTCCTGACCTCGTGATCCACCCGCCTCGGCCTCCCAAAATGCTGGGATTACAGGTGTGAGCCACCACGCCCAGCCTCTGGCTTTTCTTTGAGACAGAGTTTTGCTCTTGTTGCCCAGGCTGGAGTGCAATGGTGCGATCTCGGTTCACCACAACCCGTGCCTCCTGGGTTCAAGCAATTCTCCTGCCTCAGCCTCCCAAGTAGCTGGGATTACAGGCATGCACCACCACACCTGGCTAATTTTGTATTTTTAGTAGAGATGGGGTTTCTCTATGTTGGTCAGGCTGGTCTTGAACTCCCAACCTCAGGTGATCTGCCCACCTTGGCCTCCAAAAGTGCTGGGATTATAGGCATGAGTCACTGTGCTCGGCCCCTTTCTGGTTTTTAATTCCTTATGAATCTATGTGAAATTTCTGATTAAATTTGATAAGCAGTGACAAAGTAAAAAGCAATGCCTCTTTAATACTATGGACTTTCCTAGAGCCTCTGGTGGCTGAGAGAAGGGTTATCACACTTCATTGGACCACAAATGCCCAATTCTAAAAGGCTTAGAAAAAACCTCTGCTTCCAATTTCCACAGCCGTGGGAATTTCAGCACTGTCATTTTAATATTAAGTAGAGTGAAAATATACCAGGGGTTCTCATATTTGGAAATTTGGGGAGATTTTTGGTGGTCACAACGGCTTAGGGGATTGTTACTTGCACTTAATTGGGTGGGTGGGGGGAATAGGAATATAAAACATCCTGCATTGCTTGGAACATACCTCACAAAGAATTGTCTCATCCAAAATACCTATGGTGCCCTGGATGAGAAATGCTGCTACATTATGTCTGGGAAAGCCTTTGACTCTGCTATCTCAGGGGAGAAGGTGGGATTCTCTAGTTCTTTTGGTTACAATCACAGGAACACATTGAGGATTCTTTTAATTTCCATGTTAACTATAATTTAGAGTCTAATTCAATCTCTTCTGATAGATTAAGTATTCAGAAGAAATGTAAAGAATAAGTCCAGCTATTAGTGTATACCAGTGGCCTCAGAAACAAAGTTAACACCTCACCCAAGACATAGGGTTGGGCAGACAGAGCATCTTTAAACCAGGCTGCTTTTACTCAAATACCATAACACCAATGATCACTAAAAGAACGTAGTAGTCCTCTAGTCCTTTTCACAAAGCAAAAATGTTGGACTGTTTTTGCCTAGTTAATGCCTGAATGTGATCTGTATTTTCTCAGTCCTTAATATTCATTTATTATTTCCTGCTCTGTGCTCACCCCTTGAACCTGATGGACACACTGGGTTTAATTTGAACACTAAGACCCATTCCTTGGCATAGTTTGTATTTGAACTCTGGGTTTACCCACTTCTCTTGGCTAACAGGTCAATTAGGCCTGACTTAAGCTTTGGTCTATGAAACTGAGTAGTGCCTTGATTTTGCTGGCATCCTCGCTAGATTGGCACTGGTCCCACTCAAAGAATGACTAAACAATCCACTTTATATTCCTCAAAATATTCATATTTTATATCTCATCTTGACATATATCATCACAATACTCAGTGATTAATTCTTTTATCTGATTTAATCTATTTCCTCAGTGTGTTTATTTCTTTGAATTATTTTAAACTATTCTTAATGATTTTTGACTTTTAGGTAAATACTCTCTTAACATAATATGTTCCTCGATATGGCGTTTATCAAAAGGCTTTAAAAATTGGCAACTTAGCTGGGTGCAGTGGCCCACGCCTATAATCCCAGCACTTTGGGAGGCTGAGGTGGGCAGATCACTTGAGGCCAGGAGTTTGAGACCAGCCTGGGCAACATGGCGAAACCTCATCTCTACCAAAAAATACAAAAAATTAGCCGGGTGTGGTGGTGCACGCCTGTGGTCCCAGCTACTAGCGAGGTTAAGATGGGAGAATTGTTTGAACCTGGGAGGTGGAGGCTGCAGTGAGCCAAGATCATGCCACTGTACTCCAACCTAGGTGACAGAGTGAGACCCTCGCCTCAAAAAAGAAAAAAAAAAAGTGGCAACTATCCATGTTTTAAGAGAAAGCTGATAGAATTATAAGAATGAAAAGGACCAACCTGTTTCTGAGAATCAGACTCCTTGGACTCAAGTCACCATGGACTATTTCTGCTTTGTGTAGCTTCTCCACTATTGTCAAAAGGTTATAAATAATCAACACTGTTATTTCATGGGTAATATATTCACTGTGTTGGAGAAGATCCTGGAAATTGAAGGACAGAAAACTCACTATTTCTCAAGTTTGGCAGGTTGTAGTTATACTCAATACCTTGAAAACTGACGGCTTGTAGTCTTCCTTGTTCTCTACTGGAACGTAGGCACCTCTGTAGACTGAGTCTATGTCCCAGTTTTAATAATACTGCGATCTCCCATAAGATTGTTTGTAAGGATTTAATGACATAATGATGAAGGGCATCAAGCATAAGCCTGGCCCAAAATAGGTACTTAATAAATGTTTTAAAATACCCTCATTCCAACCGTTTTTGAGAATTCATATTATCATCAAAATCTGTAGCAAACCTTCTTAAGAACAAACCAAAGAGTAAAATGACATATTGTGTCTAGGTTTTAAAAACTATCCAGTGGGGGTAGTATAGCTAAAACAAGAGTGGCCATGAGCTAAGATTATCATAGATGACTAGTTCATGGGAGTTCATTGTACAATTCTACTTTTATTTATGCTTGACAAGTGACCAAAAAAAGTTAAAAAAATACCAAAGAGATCTTTGGTCAAAATAACTTGAGAAAATTATCAATGCTTTTAACTTACACTTGAATTGGTCTATTTCTAGAAGATTGACAGGAATTTTGTACTAAATTCCTTTGCTAAATGGAGCAAAAATCTCTCTACTTGAGGACTTTAAATTGTGTTTTTAGTATTACAGACCTGAAGGGTGAAGCAGTTTATATATTGGTGCCAAACAATACAGCCATCTTGATATTGATAACAGCTGCACAAACGATCAAAGGCTTCATTTAAACGTTCCTTTAACTTGAGGTTGATATAAAAGTCCCATGGGACAGGTTGAGACGATACCTGTAAGACATTGTATTTTAAAAATAAGTTCAATTAAGTCTATGGTTATGGCTGGCAGGTTGAAACACATTCCTTCCAGCCCTTCTGATAGAGAAATAATAAAGAGATACTTTTAAAGGCATAAACCTACTATAAAAGACACAATAACAACAAATTCTGGAAAGAGGATAAGCTGGAAAGAGAACAGGAGGTAACAATCCAATTAGAATAAAAACTGATTTTGGCAGAAGAGAAAGCTGAGCTACATTTACACTACAAGGCTATTTTCCTATATTATATAACTGGCAGCACCAATTATCCATGGAAGTGAGGCTGAGGGTGGTGCTAAGACAGGAGTGATCGAATCCCATTTAAGAGGAAGGTAGGCCTAGTGCAGTGGCTCATGCCTGTAATCTCAGCACTCTGGGAGGCCGAGGCATGTGGATCACCTGACATCAGGGGTTCAAGACCAGCCTGACCAACATGGTGAAACCCCATCTCTACTAAAAATACAAAAAATTAGCTAGGATTTTGGTGGCGAGTGCCTGTAATCCCAGCTACGCGGGAGGCTGAGGCAGGAGAATCCTTGACCCTGGGAGGCAGAGGTTGCAGTGAACCAAGATCGTGCCATTGCACTCCAGCCAGGGCAACAAGAGCAAAACTCCGTCTCGAAGAAAAAAAAAAAAAAAAAAGAGGAAGGTAGACTCCAGCTTCCCTCCTCTGCTCCCATAGCCCAGCCCAGCAACTACCTCTCCCCTATTCTCGAAGTTCAGAAGTTTATTACCTAGTGAGTATAAAACAGAAGGGCTCTGGACTAGAGGGCACTAGGCACCACTGAGGGGGTTAGAAATAACATGGAAAACAGGAAAAAGTATATATATCAGATGTTATATATGCAGCAGTTAAGATGTTAAGATGCACCTCCCTGCTCTTCCATTCTTCAGACCAATTTCCTCACTCAGATTTCAGAAAGCTAGCAGCCAGGCTTATATGCTCCAGGCAGAAAATTAGAAGTCTTCTCTGAGGGAGAAGACTTCTCTGATCAGCTCAAGAGAAAAGATCTAAAGACTGGAGGGTTTTCCAATAAAATGGCCAAGCTAGATCATCCTACATTGAGGTCCACAGCTGTCAAGGTTTTTCCATATACACAGAGCTTTCAATGTCCCATACTTAAATATGAATAGAGAGCCAAAGACTTGAAGAAAGCCTGTAGTGTGAAAGAGATCAAAACAGACAAAAAAAAAAAAAAAAAAAAAGAAGAAACAGATGACAAAGGGGGAAAAAAATTTTAAAGTATCATTAGTACTTCAGAAAGATAAAGAATATTCTATCTTTGAAATGAAGAATAGAATGCTACAAAGAAAATCCTGAGAATAAAAAAAGGCTCTTGAAAATTAGATATAGAAATAAAAACCTAGTAAAAAGACCAAAAATATTAAGCTGATAATATACTCAGAAAGTAAAGTAAAAAGACAAAGAGAGAATATAGGAGAAAAAAAGTTAAATTTTTAGAGGTTCTGTCCAAAAGATGCCATATGCACCTCTAATAAAAGGAATTAGAGAATAAGAGAACAGAGAAAACTGAGGGGAAGAAATACTTTTCCCACTGAAGAAAATTTCTCAGAACTGAGGGAATTAACAGATTGAAATGGCCATTGAGTACCTAGCACATAAGTGACAACAAACTTATGAAAAAGCATGTAATTGTGACATTTCAGAATAGCGGGGACAAGAATAAGATCCTATAAGGATCCAGAAAGAGGGAAAAATAACTTCACACAAAGCTTTGAGACTCAGAATGGCAAAAAAATTCAAAAGCAAAGTTAGATGCCTGTAATCCAGTTCTTTGGGAGGCCAAGGTGGGAGGATTGCTTGAGCCATGAATTCAAGACCAGCCTAGGCAACACAGAGAGGCCCCCGTCTCTACAAAAAATAATTAGCTGGGAGTGGTGGTGTGCACCTACGGTCCCAGCTATTCCAGTGGCTGAGGTGGGAGGATTGCTTGAGCTCAAGAGGTTGAGGCTGCAGTGAGCCGTGATCATGCTACTGCACTCCAGCCTGGATGACAGAGACCGTGTCCTTTAAAAAAAACAAAACAAAACAAAAAACCAAAGAGAAAAAGAAACTAGGTATCCAATATAAGAAAAAGGTAATGTGAATACCTAGGATGATAATAAACGGAAATTCCAAGGTGATTGTGGGTGGTGTTTGTGTGAAAGCTAATGTATAACTTGTCCAGATTGGAGCAGGCCAGAAAGTATCAGCAGAGATTTCCTAAAAAAAATGAAACTGGCTTCCTTTCGTTGCCTGATCGCCGCCATCATGGGTCGCATGCATGCTCCCGGGAAGGGCCTGTCCCAGTCGGCTTTACCCTATCGACGCAGCGTCCCCACTTGGTTGAAGTTGACATCTGACGACGTGAAAGAGCAGATTTACAAACTGGCCAAGAAGGGCCTGACTCCTTCACAGATCGGTGTAATCCTGAGAGATTCACATGGTGTTGCACAAGTACGTTTTGTGACAGGCAATAAAATTTTAAGAATTCTTAAGTCTAAGGGACTTGCTCCTGATCTTCCTGAAGATCTCTACCATTTAATTAAGAAAGCAGTTGCTGTTCGAAAGCATCTTGAGAGGAACAGAAAGGATAAGGATGCTAAATTCCGTCTGATTCTGATAGACAGCCGGATTCACCGTTTGGCTCGATATTATAAGACCAAGCGAGTCCTCCCTCCCAATTGGAAATATGAATCATCTACAGCCTCTGCCCTGGTTGCATAAATTTGTCTGTGTACTCAAGCAATAAAATGATTGTTTAACTAAAAAAAAAAAAAAAAAAAAAATGAAACTGAAAGGATACTTAATATATTTGGACATATTGAGAGAGATTATTAGAAAGATTTGATGGTAACATGAGGACAGTTATTGCTTCAATCCATATTATTTACAAAGTAACTGAAATTACAAAGAATCAGTCCCACCTTTATTATGGTTAATTCTGCAGAGTTTCTTGGCGCCACCCAGAATAACTTGTAATCTTCACATATTAGGTATTCTCGTTTAATGCAGTAATCCTCGTTACCTGTAGAGAAAGTTTGATTCCATTTCAAAATCACTGTGAACATATACAGCCCTCTAGCTTTTACCTCCTGGTTTAAGGGATAGAGGCACTGGTGTATTTGCCAGTTAGTAGTATCTAGAATACTTTTAAAAATAATTTGTTAAAAATTGTAAGAGGAGAAGACATAACTCCTATTATTAGGACATGAAGTTACTGATGTGTCATCCTGTATACTGCTTTTTTAAAAAATACAATCTAGGAATATTTACAGTGCTCAAGCATCAAGCTTAAGTACAAATAATCACTTATTTGTATACTGTCATGCACCAGAGGACATGCGTTCAATGGTACTTACCTAATTCAATTTCCTTCTCAATTTCCAACTTAGGCATTGGTCTGTCTTCTACACATAACTCTGCAGAGGCACTTAACTCTGGTAGGGACTTCAGTAGCTGTCTGCGATACTGTGAACACCACGGTGACTGAGTAGGGTTTTCTGCCAGTGGGAGGGAAAGGTGAAAAGATATCACCAAAAAAAACCTAATGCTTAAAATGGATATTATAACAGAGTAGAAGAAAAAAAAAATCAAGATGACACAGTCAGCACTGTTAACTACACTCACCTGTCTCAGGTGTTTATGAAACTGTGTTCACTTCGTACTAACCTATTCTAGAAATTTCACAATTTATGGCAACTTCTTTGAGACGGAGTCTCGCTCTGTCGCTCAGGCTGCAGTGCAGTGGCGCCATCTTGGCTCACTGCTGCAAGCTCCGCCTCCCAGGTTCATGCCATTCTCCTGCCTCAGCCTCCAGAGTAGCTGGGACTACAGGCGCCCGCCACCATGCCCGGCTAATTTTTTGTATTTTTAGTAGAGACAGGGTTTCACTGTGTTAGCCAGGATGGTCTCGATCTCCTGACCTCGAGATCCACCCGCCTCGGCCTCCCAAAGTGCTGGGATTACAGGCGTGAGCCACTGCACCCAGCCGGCAACTACTTTAAGAAAGAAAAACACATAGACTGGGCATGGTGGCTCACACCTATAATCCCAGGGAGTGGGAGGCTGAGGCGGGAGGATCCTTTGAGGCCAGGAGTTTGAGACCAGCCTGGGCAACACGGTGAAACCCCGCCTCTACAAAAAATACAAAAATTGGTGATGGCACAGTTGTGGTCCCAGCTACTCGGGAGGCTGAGGTAGGAGGAGCACCCGAGCCCAGTGAGTTTGAGGCTGCAGTGAGCTGTGATTGTGCCACTGCACTCCATCCTGGGTGACAGAGTGAGACCCTGTCTCAAAAAAAGAAAAACATACAGCTCAGTTTGCTGAGATAAACAAGTGTTCACTAGACATGGATATAGTGGTATGTATAATCCTACCTGAAGTCTCATTAGTAAGTTCTAGTTTCTCAGGAATTTGAAGAGATTTGATGGAGGAGGTGCTTGCAACTGAGGCAGAAGAACCAGAGAAGCCAGAGGAGTGTGTGGCTTCACGACTGTCTTCAATAATTGGGCTAAAAGAATAAAAAATAAGTTAATTCTTATAGGAACAATATATATCAACTTTGTTATAATTTCATAAATTCTTAATGTATACATTTTTCTTTTTTTGAGACGGAGTTTTGCTCTTGTCACCCAGTCTGGAGCACAACTGCACGATCTTGGCTCACTGCAACCTCTGCCTCCCGGGTTCAAGTGATTCTCCTGTCTCAGCCTCCTGAGTAGCTGGGATTACAGTCACCTGCCACCATGCCCAGCTAATTTTTGTATTTTTAGTAGAGACAGGGTTTCACCATGTTAGCCAGACTGGTCTTGAACTCCTGACTTCAGGTGATCCACCCGTCTCAGCCACCTAAAGTGCTGGGATTATAGGCGTGAGCCACTGCACCCAGGCTTAATGTACAAATTTTATAATTTTATGTTATACTTTTATTTTTTAACACAATAAAATTTAGGTTTAAATAATTTATAATTTGTTATCAATTTATTTGATAGTCTCATTTTTTTTTTTTTTTACTTTTCATTTTATTTTTGAGACAGGATTTCATTCTGTCACCCAGGCTGGAGGGCAATGGTGTGATCACAGCTCACTGCAGCCTTGGTTTCCTGGGTGAGTGCTACCATGCCTAGCTATTTTATTTTTATTAGACACAAGGCATCACTTTGTTCCCCAGGCTGGTCTTAAACTTCTGGCCTCAAGTGATCCTCCCACCTTAGCCTCCCAAAGTGCTGGGATTACAGGCAAGGGCCAATGCACTCAGCAATAGTCTCATTTTTCAAGTCCATTATTTCCCCAAATCAGAATCTAGGTAACCTCCTTTAAACCTGGTAAATAAGCCATGTCCAGCATACATTTCTGGATTTATGCTTTATTTACCTATAGTAAATATCTACTCTATATTCCATAACATTGAGAAACACTAACATTGACACTTTCTTCCTCTTTATCCTTTCTCTGGACTTTTTTTTCTTCAAGAAGAAAAGGTTAGGCAAAGAAAAGAGAAACCCAAATCATGCAATGTGAATACATGCTAGCAAATGTGCTTAAAAGCCTGTAGGGAAAAAGTTTCAAAAAAAAGTTTTTTTGAGTAGAGCCGTGTTGACCAGGCTGGTCTTCAACTCCTGGCCTCAAGTGATCCGCCTCCCTCAGCCTCCCAAAGTGCCAGGATTACAGAGGTGAGCCACTGCATCTGGCCTCTCAAAATGTAGCTTTAAAAGCAAAAATTGGCCATTAAAAAGTATTCCTAAAACTGGAATTAGTTAAATTAGCTGACCTAAAACAAGGGTCAGACCCTGGCTGTAAGCCATTCCCTCATATCTATTCCATAGTTCATTTCCACCTCTCTATCAAAAGATAGTTTTTTAAAAAACACATCTCTAGTTGCCTATTTAAAATTCACATAAGCTGGCCGGGCACAGTGGCTCACTCCTGTAATCCCAGCACTTTGAGAGGCCGAGGCGGGTGGATCACCTGAGGTCAGGAGTTTGAGACCAGCCTGGCCAACATGGCGAAACTCCGTCTCTGCTAAAAATATAAAAATAAGCCAGGCATGATGGTGCACACCTGAAGTCCCAGCTACTTGGGAGGCTGAGGCAGGAGAATCGCTTGAACCCGGGAGGCGGAGGTTGCAGTGAGCTAAGATAGTGCCACTGCACTCCAGCCTGGGCGACAGAGTGAGACTCCATTTCAATAAATAAATAAATAAATAAATAAAATTAACAAAAGCTATCCTATCACTATTTTAAACTCAATATTAAAGAAAAACTAAATGCCTCCTTTTTGTCAGTCATGTACACTTTGCAAAGTTTCCTCAATGGTACTATACTCCTCTCAGACCACTTAGTTTTTTACCATCAAAATTTATTTAATCCTCACATCCAAATCAATCACTAAGTCCCATTGACACTTCATCTGGGGCAGCCCTACTCTCATGTAAAGCACTTAGCACAGTACCTGGCAGTTAGTAAGAACTTGATAACTGATTACTATAACTGGCAAGCACATGCAGAATAAGAAAGTAAACAATCTGGTTTGTAAAACCTGTAAATCCCCAGTCACCTCAGCTTCTTGATGCTGAGAGTCTGACTGTAGATAGTGCCACAAGCTGTCTGCTGGTCCTCAGAGGTCTTCACATCTAGATCCTCTTCAGGTAACAGTCTCTCAGGATCAGAAGGGAGATCCTTCAAGGACATTATCTCATGAAAAGGAGTGGATACAAAACGAGCTGCTCTGGCAAAGTCACAAGTGTCTTCTGGGTTAGGACAAATTGTTACATTTCTGAAGCCTGTGATAATGGCATCCTCGCTCAAGGGTTCAATTCCTGTAAATTCATCCTGAAATAAAAACCATATAAAGTTTAGCTAAAATATTTCAATACATGAAGAACTTTTTTACTGAGACACATTAGCTCAGAGACATAGGGTACAGAAGTAGCATATCAGAATATCTAGGCAAATATAAAAAGGTTTTTATATCATGAACACAGTAAACGATACTTCATCCAAAAAATGTACCAGGAAGATTCTCCATACAAAGAAAAATATTGGGCAATGGTTTTGTTCCTCAACAAATTTCACCTACGAACTAAAGCACAAATACTATTTTTCTTCTGGCTTTCACTTAGTAAATATTCTAATAATTTGCTATCCTCATAGTTTTTAGGTCTTCTTCCTCTATGCTACATACCTAATTTTTATTTATTTCTTAAAGATAATTCATGTATGTCTGGTAGGATATATGCATAGCATATTCTATGCATTTAAAAAGGAATTTTAAAACCAGTGAAACTGTAGCATTCATGATACTCTGTATTGCTCTTTCTCATACTTTTTGTATTTCTTCCTTCCTATGCTATTAAAAATTCTTTAAAAACATAATGGCCACATTGTGGGTCTATAAGAAATTAACCAACTTTCAGGTTATTCTGTTTTTTACTAGTTTAAAACTACTTTCTCCTTATACATAAATCTTTATAAACACTTTCATATTCTTAGGATTAATTCCTAAAAGTAGAATTGTAAGGTCAAAAGGTTATAAACACTAAAGTTCTTTATCTGTATTACTTAGCTGTCCTCAGAGATTATACCACTTTACATATTTACCTGTAGTATACAAATAGTGTCTATTTGATTTAACCCATATGGATACTAGAGATTAATTTTCTAGATCATTACCAATTTGACACATACTTTGAATTTCTGACTTAGTAACTAAAAGTGGGAGGTACATCTGGAAGAAACAAAGTATAGTTAAAAAAAAAATTATAGGCCGGGTGCAGTGGCTCACGCCTGTAATCCCAGCACTTTGGGAGGCTGAGGTGGGTGGATCACCTGAGGTCAGGCACTCGAGACCAGCCTGGCCAACATGGCAAAACCCCGTCCCTACTAAAAATACAAAAATTAGTTGGGCGTGGTGGCAGGCGCCTGTAATCCCAGCTACTCGGGAGGCTGAGGCAGGAGAATTGCTTGAACCCAGGAGGCGGAGGCTGCAGTGAGCTGAGATCACGCCACTTCACTCCAGCCTGAGCGAAAGAGTGAAACTCAGTCTCAAAAAAAAAAAAAAAAAAATTTTGGCCAGGTACATTGGCTCACACCTGTAATCCCAACACTTTGGGAGGCAGGCTGAGGTGGGAAGATCACTTGAGCCCAGGAGTTTGAGACCAGCTTGGGCAACATGGCGAAACCCTGTCTCTCCAAAAAATAAAAAATTAGCCAGGCATGGTGGCTCACACCTGTAGTCCCAGCTAATTGGGAGGCTGAGGTGGGACGAATGCTTGAGTGCAGGAGGCAGAGGCTGCAGTGAGCTGAGATCATGCCACTGTACTCCAGCCTGGGTGACAGAGTGAGAACTTGTCTAAAAAAGAAAAAGAAAAAAAAATATATATATACATATATATGTATTTATATATATACATTATATGTATATATATGTGATTAAAGTAAAATAGATGTTTATAATCTATACATTTTATGCAAATACTACTTATGGCCCTATTAGCTTAGACATTTTAAATATGATTTTTTTAGGGGATGAAAATTCTGGTAGGTACTTATTAACAAAATTCAAGTAAAAGACTGGTTAAAAAAAAAAGGTAGATGAAGTTGGACTCCTTTAACAATTAAGCGTATCCTTGAACAGCTGAATCTAGAACCACTGCATCCAAATCTAGCCTGTTCATCATGTTCTCTGGTGGTTTACTCCAGAACACAGTATGTAATTAATTACTCTTACATCACTGTCTTTTCATAGCAGTCAGTAGACTAACTGTATCAGAATTATCTGAGAAAGTATTTTTAAAAAGACAAAAACACGTATTTGGACTTCTTCCCTGGAAATTCCAATGGCACCTAGATGGAATGGGGCTTAAGCACTGTTAGTTACAAAAGACTCCCTAGTCTCTTCTGAGTTGATGGAAATATTCTGTATCTTGATATGGGAAAAAAATTGCATGGAAAAATTCATCTAGCTGTACAATATTTGTGCAGTTTACTGGATATAAAATATACGTCAACAGAGAAGAAACTAAAATGAAGTGTTCTTAAAAAAACTTCCTCCAAATGATTCCCTAGGATGTGGAAAACACTGCTTTAAGTCACTAAAGCTACTGCTCACATCACCCCTTAAAAGTCTTCAGATTAAACATACTCAATTGTTTTCAGTCTCATAACAAGCTTCCAGAGGCTGGTTTGAAGAGAATGATTTTTCCTCCTTAAAACTTTAATAAAATGCCAATGATAAAGGTTATTTGTTTTGACTTAAATGTCTACACAGGGTCTTTTTACCTTAAGTATTATGTCATTAGTCTATAGTGGTTAATATAGAACATTACTGAAGAAAAATGATTGGCCCACATAACTTTTGCATTGCCACAAAAGGTATTTTATATAAAAAAGAACAAATGTCTTTTGCTATGTTGGTTAAAAAATTAAAAGTACAAAAGGCTTTAAAATTAGTGATTTTTCCCCACTTACAGAGATATAATTCATATACCATAAAATTGACCCTTTTAAAGTATATTTCAGTGGTTTTTAGTAAATTCACAAGGTTGTACAACCATCATCACTATCTAATTCCAGAATACTTTCATCACTCCAAAAAGAAACCCTATACCCATTAGTAGTCACTCTCCATCACCCTCTCCCTAATCCCCTGGAAAACCTCAATCCATAATACCTTTGCCTATTCTGGATATTTCATGAAAATGAGATCATATAATGTGTGGTGTTTGTATCTGGCTTCATTCACTTGACATAACGTTTTCAAGGTTCATCTATGTTGTGACAGGTATTAGTACTTCATTCCTTTTTATTGCCAAATAATATTTCATGGTATGGATACGTAACATTTTGTTTATCCATTCATCAGTTGATGGACATTTGGGGTTGTTTCCACTATCATGAGTAATATGGCTATGAACATTTGTGTACAAATTTTTTGTGTGAACATGTGTTTTCAATTATTTTGAGTATATACCTGGGAAGAGATCTGCAGGATCATATGGTAACTGTGCTTAACATTTTAAAGAGCTGCCAAACTGTTTTCCAAAGTTTCCAAAATGGCTACACCATTTTACATTCCCACCAGTAATGTATGTTCTAATTTCTCCACAACTTTGCCAACACTTGTTACTGTGCATAATTTTTTATTATAGCTATCCTAGTGGATATAAAGTAGTATCTCACTGTGGTTTTGATTTGCATTTCCCTGTTGAGTAATAATGCTGAGCATCTTTTCATGTGCTTAATTCAAGTCAGTGGTTTCAATTTTAACCTTAAGCTTTTGTGGATTTGAATAAACAATCCACTAGCCCATTTACATTAACTTAAGGATCCTGCTCCTTACACAAACATCTGGAGACATGTCTTCATTTGAGATGATGCTTTCTGAGGTTTTGAGAACTGCAAGGGGTCTTCGTTGAGCTGAAACTCGTGGGGGATCTGCAGGAGGACTGGAAAAAGACATACCTCACTTAGCAATTTTTTTCATAACAGTAACCCCTAATTTATCCTCACTTATAATAACAGAAAATTCTTAAGTAAAAACAAACAAACAAACAAACAAAAGTACCTTTTATTCTTCTTTTCTGAAAGAAGAAACTCATCAAAAATGGAGAAAGGTATACTGGGACCTAGAGAAAGAGAGACTAGATATATACTCTAGGAGTAAATGCTTTACTCTTCAAGACAACCAGATAAATTAATCAATATTTTGTGTTGTTTGAAAGCAGGAAGGCAATCTGTTTTTTTTGATAACAAAAAACTTCAAGCATATAAAAGGTCACGAAACAATTTACGAATTACCTAAACATAGACTATCTTGTTCCATTTAGATTCTCTACCATTGTCACTACTCCCCAAACCCAACCCAACAGCATTATTTTAAAGCAAATTCCAGACATGTCATTTTACCTGCAAATATATCAGTATATATTTCTGAAAGAGGCTTTTTAAAAATCCCATCCCAAAACATGATACCTACCTATAAAATGAACAATTTATGAATATATATATATAATATCAAATGTCCAGTGAGAAGTTTCATATTTTACCAATTAAAAAAGTGTTTTGGCCGGGCATGGTGGCTCACACCTGTAATCCCAGCACTTTGGGAGGCCGAGGTGGGCGGATCACGAGGTCAGGAGATTAAGACCATCCTGGCTAACATGATGAAACCCCGTCTCTACTAAAAATACAAAAAAAAAATTAGCCGGGTGTGGTGGTGGGCATCTGTAGTCCCAGCTAGTTGGGAGGCTGAGGCAGGAGAATGGCATGAACCCAGGAGGCAGAGCTTGCAGTGAGCTGAGATCGCGCCACTACACTCCAGCCTGGGTGACAGAGCGAGACTCAGTCTCAAAAAAATATAAATAAATAAAAAAAAATTTTTTTTTAAAGTTTGTTTGAATTGGGGATGCAGAGTTAAGATCCGTATACTGTGACTGTTCAAATGCCTCTTAAATCCCTTTTATTCTATAGAGTTTTGGGGGGAATTTTTGTTGAACAAACTGGGTTGCTAGCCCCATAATGCTGGATTTTGCCAATTCCATCCCACTGTGTTGTTTAACAACGTTCCTCCATGCTTTATATTTCCAATAAATTGTCTGTTAAAAACAGAGGTTTAATTAGATTTTGATGTTTTTTATTTTTATTTTTGCCAAACCAATTACAAGTAGATATTCATGTTTCACCACTTTTAACACGTTTCGAAGAAAAGAAAACCAATTTGAATATAAAATAGCTTAAATTTTTTTTTTTCCCTGAAAAGAAACACTTTCCTTAGTGTCTTTGCTGTTTAGTGTACAGTAACTAAAGTATAAGATTTGGTGGTTAGTGTAAATTTAAAATTACAATTAAACCAAATATTTTGAAGCACTGAGGAATCTTTAAAAACATACTCTTTCAAATGTCTTTCCTATCATAAAGCATATGCTTATACTAAATTCCTAGTATCCTGGTCCCCCTATCTTTCAATCCCTTTATCATAATTAAAAATATTTACCATTTATTACATAATACATTTTTTGTCAGCAAGTTCTTTTCAAGGCTGTCAAATACAACTCACCTTTAGAATGAGGTTGTTCCTGCCAAATGTTCTCCGCAAGTGAAGTTTCTCTGTGAAGAAACTTGTTTTAAATCATGTGCTCAATACCCACAGAAAGAACTGTTTAATTTTTAAAAGTCCAAGAGGCATTTCCATTAAATATAATATTTATTCCAAGATAAATTATTACTGTCAATCCAAATTCTCTTAAAAAAGATGGAAGCTTTGGTTATCAAAAATGTTGCAGAAATATATTTGATAATAGATGTCAAGCTGCATTAATAGTATAAGCAGATTACAAAATGGTAAGCTGCCATTTTTATAAAACAAAACAAAAATACAACACAAAAGAAGAGAACAGAACAGTGTTAATGGTAGTCATCTCTTAGTGGTAGAAATGGGTGATTTTGTTTTTTAAAAACATTATATGTATTTGTTTCTATAAGAAACATGTTTCTTCAGTGGAAAATAGTCAATGCTCCGTCCTCCCTCATCAGCATCAAAGCTTATGTTGTGACAGAGACTTATAAAAACGATGTCTCGATACTGTAAAAGTCAAAGAGACTTCAAGGCACTAGAGAGTCAAAGGTTGGTTCTAAATGCCCTCCTATACGCATTGTCCCTTCCACCAATGTAGTCTTACCTGGCACAAGAGTTTACTTGACAAACAGAACTGGATAGAGTCATTCCTGGTATTTTCTGAGACTCAGAAGCAATTTGCAGTTTAGTTGTTTCCTTTGTAGGCATCGTCTCTTCTTGCTGTTTGCATTAAATAAACAAAATTAATGTCCCTCCCATCCAGAAAATGCTATTTTCTAGCTCTAACATTAGCTTTACTGTACTCTTTCCCTAGACATCCACTAACAGTACAAAATGAGTATACCACAAAAGTCATTTCCAATGATTTTTATTCCTACTCTAAACCGGTACTGTTGTACTCAACTGAGCAGTGCCAGGCAAATACTAAATTTCTTTAGGCAATCTCATTTTAATGGAACATAGCTAGAATAAAAAGCTTAAGCCAGAATTAACAACATAATGACTTGGAGTATAACTAAGAAGTCAATAAACTGCACCACTTATTTCACGTGCCACAAATTCCATTTGAAGTCACCTGTTAAATTACTTTCCCGCTCAACTTTCCTGCTACTAACAGCTAAGAAACTACCAGAAACTCTAAATGGGGGTTGGGAGGACTTTAACCTTCTATATTTTTATAATGTTTAAGCTTTGTTTCAATAAATTTTAGTTTTGTGTATTGAAAAAAGAAAAATTACCTGATCACCTGTTCTTTCTTGCCGAGTAGTTTGGATTTCTTTTAGCTTCTTCTCCATCTCTTCAATCTGTTTCTGCATCTCTGCTCTCTTCTCTGCACTGGTCAATAGCTCGGCTAGAAACAGTAAAGTTGCTTGAGGTATTATTCCTCATAGTAACTCATTCTGTCAAAAACTGCCTTTGGAGCTCATCTCCTCAACATATATGTTACTAATACCGATGAAAATGATTTTAGTGGACCAAGGTCCTCAACTTGTGGTCTAGGCCTCTATTCTTTTCTTTATCCATTCAATAAAAAAATAGAATACCTTTCAACAACACAGATTTCTACTAAAAGGAAAAAAACATTGAATACCTACTATGTGCCAAGCACAACTCTGAGTACTTAGGTTTCAGTGGTACATACTACAAAGTCCTTGGTTATGTGATGCTAACATTCAAATCTGGGGGAAACACACACACCAGAAAATCAGTTTAGGAAAAAGAATAAAATAGGTGACATGAGAATGTTTGATTGGGTAGGGAGATGGAGGCCAAGGGAGGGCTACTTAAGACCAGTGATCAGGGAAGATCATTCTGATAAAGTGACATTATTAAGCTGTAACTTAAATGTTAAGGGGCCAAAGTTCTGGGGAAAGATTCTAGGCTAACAAACTAGGTGGCACAAAGGCCCTAATACAGGAAAAGACCACTGTGTCTAAGAATCCAAAGGAAGTCCAGTGTAGTTGCAGCAGAGTAAGAGGGTGAATAGAAAAAGATGGGGTTGGAGAGGTAGGCAAAGGCTAAGCCACATGGAGTTTTGTTTGTTTTTGGAGATGAGGTCTTGCCATATTGCCCAGGCTGGTCTCAAACTTGTGGGCTCAATCCTTCTGCCTCACCCTCCTGAGTAGCTGGGACTACAGGCGCATGCTACCATGCTTGGCCATGCAGGGTTTTGCAGGTTAGGGTAAAGAGGCATAGATAGTGAGCCATGTGCTTATTAGTCAATTAATGAATGATGGGGTGTGACTGAAAAGTCTGAGGTGAGTACACTAAGGAGGCTCAGGAGATAGAAAAGAACTAGAGGACAGAAATCTGAAAGAAGCTAGAGTTTTTGAAAGAAGAGGGAAAAAATGATTTGGAAGTGCAACGCAAAGAAAAAACAACCTTTGCGTAGGCCCTGAGTGTGGCTTCCTCTTTTCTTGTATTCTTCCCCGAGAGTAAGTAGTTAGCAAGTCTTTGAAGCCAGTTTTTGACAGTAACTAGAAACTGCATTTATTGGAATGAGGATTTATATAAGGGTACAAACTTATACACAGATGGGAATTTATACAAGTTCATGAAATAGATTCAGAGACCAGCTTAGAAATGGGTATTAAGGTCTGCATGGTGGCTCATGCCTATAATCCCAGCACTTTGAAAGGCCAAGGTGGGAAGGATAGCTTGAGCCCAGGAGTTTGAGACCAGCCTGGGCAACACAGGGAGACCCCATCTCTCTATTTAAAACACAACAAAACAAAACAAAAAAAACACAATAGAAATGAGTACTAAAAAATTCTCAGAGGTCAATGCCTTCTTATTCCTAATTAAATCCCATCTAATCTAGAGTAGGTCCTTCTTTGGCTAGTTGAAAACAAAATGTACCTTTTCTTTTTCCCATAGAGATGAGAATTCACCATGTTGCCCAGGCTGGTCTTTTTTTCCCCAAAGTGCTGGGATTACAGGTGTGAGCCACTGTGCCTGGCCCTAAAATGGACTTTCATTTTCCTTCTATATATCTGGTACAGACTAAGCTTTTCCCTTAGGAAGCAGTTTTTATCTAGATACCTAGTTCCTTTTCTGGTTCATATTTGGCCACCCTCCTAGCCTATTTCTTTGCTGGAGTGGTTCTCCTTTTTTAAAAGCCTTACTCAACACCTTGCTTTGCAACCATCCCTCTCTCCTACCTAGACACACAAGTTCCATTTGAACCCAGGGCACTTTTGACAATCTTGGATGACACTAATTAGTGTAACAAATGAAGGCAATTCCAAACTTACTAACAGTCTGCTTTACCAAAGTTTGCTTCCAGGTTGTCACCTGGAACTCAGAAAAGATTGCTCCTCAAAGTATAAGTGATGGTTAAGTTTCCCAGCTAACCCCACAAACACCACATCCTGTTAAGAGAGCTGAGCTATATTAGTAGGTTATTCTGGATATGCATGTATAAAAGAAACATTACTTTTTCCTTACAGATCCTAATAAAAAATGTCTAAATGGAAGTGGACCCTCCCATACCTCATTTTCTGTACCCTTCTTTATTCTCCTTCACCTTCTCATGCCTTAAGCCCCATATGCCTTACTTCCCTACTTCCCAGCCCATTCTGCCCTACCTCTTGCCTTCAAGTACTCCAGACTCCAGAATCAGAACTGCTTCCTGTTTCCCAAAAATTCCCCATATCTCAATTTTTAAACCTTTGCCTTTAATTTAGAAATATAATGTCTTTAAAAAACAATATGAATATCTATAATATAAATCATTGCAGTATGACCTAGTATGTTAATCTAAATAAGCCCTTGGAGAAATTTCAGACAAAGTATCAAAGGTAAAGTGAAATATTTCAAGCAATAACATTAGGAAAACTACTTAATAGGGATGCATGGAATGCACATATATGCATATCAGGGATCATAGCTGCTTGCTTATTGTATTGGGGAATATAAATTGTTCACACAGTTTAGAACTTCTTCCTTTACTTCTAAACATACTCAGTGCCCCCACACCCCAGGCAGTTTTCATGGAAGGCATAAATGGGAGTTTGGCTGATACACAGAAATAGTACAACCATAGAAGGCAGCAATGGTATTTTGGCTGATACACAGAAAGAAACAGTACAACCACAGAAACATCACACAAAGGTAAACTATAAGGTTAGTTTTCTTCAGACTTAATAGATCAGCTCAACCTTCACACAACTAAGTTAAGTCCTTTTCACAAACTTGAATTACACATACCTTCCCTTTGCTCTTTTAATTTCTTCCGGAAAACTTCAGCCCGAATTTCTTCAAAGGAGAATTCCCCCACTCCTGCATAAATCTTCTCCTTACAATACATCATCTTCTCTTTCTTCTCCTCAGATGCTTGCTGATGGCTCTGAACCCTTTGTAGAGGATCTCCTTCTTCCTTTCCAGGCTTTCTGGTGCTTAGGATGTGGTTTATACTAGGTTCAATTTTACATGGTGTCCTAAAGAAGCAAAATTACTATTATTCATATGGATCAAAATAAAAAAAATCAGTAAGATTGATAAAAGAAGCTAAAAATAATTTACAAGGGCCATCAATAATTATGTTCTGCAAATCTGGAGGCCTTACATTACCTGACTTCAAACTATACTGTAAGGCCATAGTCACCAAAACAGCATAATACCGGTATAAAAACAGGCATATAGACCAATGGAACAGAATAGAGAGCCCAGAAATAAAGCCAAATACTCACAGTCAACTGATCTTTGACAAAGCAAACAAAAGCGTAAAGTGGGGAAAGATACTCTATTCAACAAATGGTGCTGGGATAATTGGCAAGTCACATGTAGGAGAATGAAACTAGATCCTCCTCTCTCACCTTATACAAAAAATCAACTCAAGGTGGATCAAAGACTTAATTAAATCTAAGATCTGAAACCATAAAAATTCTAGACGATAACATTGGAAAAACCCTCCTAGACATTGGCTTAGGTAAAGACTTCATGACCAAGAACCCAAAAGCAAACGCAACAAAAACAAAGATAATTAGATGGGACTAAACTAAACTAAAAAGCTTCTGCACAACAAAAGGAATAATCAGCAGAGTAAACAGACAACCCACAGAGTGGGAGAAAATATTCACAATCTATGCATCTGACAAAGGACTAATATCCAGAATCTACAAGGAACTCAAACAAATCAGCAAGAAAAAAACAAACAATCCCATCAAAAAGTGGGCTAAGGACATGAATAGACAATTTTCAAAAGATATACAAATGGCTAACGAGCATATGAAAAAATGTTCAGTATCACTAATTATCAGGGAAATGCAAATCAAAACCACAATGCGATACCCCCTTACTCCTGTGAGAATGGCCATAATAAAAAAATCAAAAAATAATAGATACTGGCATGGATGTGGTGAAACGGGAACACGTTTACACTGTTCGGAGGAATGTAAACTCGTACAACCACTATGGAAAACAGTGTGGAGATTCCTTAAGGAACTAAAAGTAGATCCACCATTTGATCCAGCAATCCCACTCCTGGGTATCTACCCAGAGGAAAAGAAGTCATTATATGAAAAAGATACTTGCACATGCATGTTTTAGCAACATAATTCACAACTGCAAAAATATGGAACCAGCCCAAATGCCCATCAATCAATGCGTGGATAAAGAAAATGTGGTATATATCTACCATGAAATACTACTCAGCCACAAAAAGGAACAAAATAATGGCTTTTGAAGCAACCTGGATGGAATTGGAGACTATTATTCTAAGTGACATAACTGAGGAATGGAAAACCAAACATCGTATGTTCTCACTTAAAAGTGGGAGCTAAGCTATAAGGACGCAAAGGCATAAAAATGATACAATGGACTTTGGGGATTTGGGGGAAAGGATGGGGGAAGTAAGGGTTAAAAGACTACACATCAGGTACAGTGTACACTGCTTGGGTGACCGGTGCACCAAAATTTCAGAAATTACCACTAAGTAACTTATTTGTGTAACCAAATACCACCTGTTCCCCAAAATCTATTGAAATTAAAAAGAAAGGAAAATAAAATTATGTTCTGAGTACCATCTCTGCCATGATAAGGAAGGAAATTAGCCATAAGTGGGATAATCAAGTAGCTTATATTACTTATAGGTGAAAACAAATCTTAATACCATATCCTAATCATAACCAGTATATAAAAAGAAGTTAACCTATGCAGTACAATCCATTTTTCATGGTTTAGTATCCAAAAGAATTAGAGTTAAGAATATAGCATTAGGAACCTAATAATATTAAGTCCAAGGTGCTCAGGTGAGGGGGAAGAATCAGAGTGGCAGCATAGATTTTAAAAGAATGAAGTATAAGATACTTCAACCATGATACAGCAGATATTTTCAAACCTGTGGGTCAGAATAACTTATATACCTTTTATTTTCTTATATACCTTTGTACAACTAAAGATACCGGTCCTTCCCAGACTCAGTGAATCAAAAACTGTAATGGTAGGGTCCAAGCATTTACATGCTTAAAAAGTTTCCCCAGCTTGCTCAACCTGCTAGAGGACATCTATGAAAAACCCACACTAACATCATACTTCATGGTAAAAGGCCAGATGCTCTCCCCCCTAAGATCAGGAACAAGACAAGGATGTCCATTCTTGTCACTTCTATACAACATTGTACTAGAAGTTCTAGCCAAGGCTATTAGGCAAGAGAAACAAATAAAAGGAGTCCAGATGGGAAAGGAAGAAGCAAAACTATCTCTTTTTGCAGAAGATATGGTCTTAGATAACAAACGAGTTCATCAAAGTCAAAGAATACAAGATCAGTATACCAAATCATCAACCTATTTTATCCATTTGCAATGAACAATCTGAAAATAAAATTAATCTCATCTCAAGGCAGCATGTAAAAAAAGGGAAGAAAATGAAATTAAGAAAACAATTCTATTTACTATAGCTTCAAAAATAGTAAAATACTTCACAATAAATTTAAAATAAGGAAGTGAGAGAAGACATACAGATGGAAGTTGGACACAGTGGCCTGTAATTCCAGCACTTCGGGAGGCTGGGGCAGGAGGATCACTTGAGGCCAGGAGTTCAAGACCAGCCTGGGCAATACAGTCAGACCCTGTTTTTTTTTTTTTTTTAGACAGAATCTTGCTCTTGTCACCCAGGCTGGAGTGCAATGGCACGATCGCAGCTCACTGCAACCTCCGCCTCTCAGGTTCAAGCGATTCTCCTGCCTCCGCCTCCCGAGTAGCTGGGATTACAGGCACCTGCCACCATGCCCAGCTAATTTTTGTATTTTTAGTAGAGATGGGTTTTGCCATGCTGGCGAACTCCTGACCCCATGATCCACATGCCTCACCTTCCAAAGTACTGGGATTACAGGCATGAGCCACCATGGCTGGCTGGGACCCTGTCTTTAAAAAAAAGTAGCCAGGCGTGGTGGCATGCACCTGTAGTCCCAACTACCAGAGTGGATAAGGCAGGACGATTGCTTGAGCCTAGCCTGGGCAACAGAGTGAGACACTGTCTCTAAGGGAAAAAAAAAATGGTAATAAGCATATGAAAAAAAAAAAGATGGTAATAAGCATATGAAAAGATGCTTCCCAGATGTCATTAAGGAATTGCAAATTAAAACAATAAGATACTGCTACACACCTATTAGAATGGTTAAAATCTAAAATATTGACAACACTGAATGCTGCCAAGGATGTGGAACAATAGAAGCTCTCGCTGATTGGTGGTAGGAATGCAAAAACAGTATAGCTACTTTGAAAAATAACTTGGCACTTTCCTACAAAGCTAAAATTAGTCTTATTATACAATCCAGCCAAATGAGTTGAAAACTTATGTCTGCACCAAAACCTAGCTGGGTGTGGTGACTCATGCCTGTAATCCCAGTGCTTTGGGAGGCTGACGCAGGAAGATCACTTGATCCCAGGAGTTCAAGACCAGGCTGGGCAACACAGTGAGACCCCATTAAAAAAAATAATAATAAGCCAGCCATGGTGGCATGCACCTGTAGCCCTAGCTACTAGGGAGGATGAGGTGGGAGGATCACTTGAGTCCAGGAGTCAGGACTGCAGTGAGCCAGGATCATGCTACTGTACTCCAGCGTAGGTGAAAGAACAAGACTATTTAAAACAAACAAACCAACCAACCCGCACATGAATGTCTACAGCAACCTTTTTCATAATTGCTAAAACTTGTAAGTCACCAAAATGACCTCCTGTGGGCGAATGGATAAACAAATCGTGGCATATCTATACAATGGAATATCATTCAGCACTATAAATGAGGTATTGTGCCAGAAGAAGATGCAGAGGAACCTTATTGTTAAGTGGAAGGAGCCAGATTGAAAAGGCTACATATACTATGATTCCAGCTACATGACTTTCTGGGAAGGGCAGAACTATAAAGACAATGAAAAGATCAATAGTTACAGGGGATTTTGGGAGAGAGAGAAAGGGATGAACAAATGAAGCACAGGGGATTTCTGGGACAATGAAACTATTCTGAATGACACCGTAATGATGGATATATAATATTATGTATTTGTTAAAACCCACAGAACTGTAGAACACATTAGAGTGAATCCTAATGTAAACAAAGAACTTTAACCAATATTAATGTATCAATATTAGTTCATCAGTTATAACAAATATACCATACTCATGCATGATGTTAGTAATAGGAAAAACTGTGCACAGGGTTGAGGGGTGGGGAGGGAGTATGTGGGAACTCTCTGTACTTTCTATTCCATTTTTCTGCAAACCTAACACTGCCCTAAAAAATAGTCTATTAATTAAAGAAAAAGATGTGCAAAATTGTAGTCTGAAACCTACAAAACACTGAAAGAATTTAAAGATATATATAACTGGAAAGACATCCCATGTTCATGGACCAGAAGACTTAATATTTTTAAGATGTCAATATTCATTAAATTAACCTACAGATTCAACAGAATTCCTATCAAAATTCCAGCTGGCTTTTCTGCAGAAATTGACAGGCTAATCTTAAAATGTATAAGGAATTACAAGGGAATCAGAATAGTCAAAACAATCTTTAAAAAGAGGAACAAAGTTGGATTCATCCTTCTCAATTTCAAAAGTTACTACAAATCTGCAGTAATCGAGATTGTGTAGGGGAAAAAAAAGATTGTGTGGTATTGACATAAGGATAGACAAATAGATCAAGGGAATAGAATTAAGAGTCTAGAAATAAATTCATACATTTTGGTCAACTGATATTTCAACAAGAGTGCCAAGACCATTCAATGGCAAAAGAGTAGTCTTCAACAAGTGGTGCTGGGACCACTGGATATGCACATGAAGAAAAATGAATTTGGACTCCTTCCTTATACCATACACAAAAATTAGCTAAGAATGGATCACAGACCTAAATATAAGAGCTAAAACTATAAAACTCCTAGAAGAAAATGTATAGAAGCAAATCTTCGTGACTTTGGATTAGTCAGAGCCTTCTTAGATATGACACTGAAAGCTCAGGGACAAAATTTTAAAAAACAGATAAATTGCATTTCATTAAAATTTTAAATAACTTTTGGTCTTCAAAAGAGATCATTGAGAAAATAAAATGACAACCCAGAATGGGAGAAAATATTTGCAAATCATATATCTGATAAGAAATTGTATCTAGAATACATAAAGGACTCTTAAACTCAACAATAAAAAACCAAATAGAGTAGTTTCCCCTTACTCATGGTTTCACTTTCAGCAGTTTCAGTTATCTATGGTCAATGGTGGTCCAAAAATATTAAGTGAAAAATTCCAGAAATAATTCTTCAGTTTTAAATTACAAGTCATTCTGGCCAGGTGCAGTAGCTCATGCCTGTAATCCCAGCATTTTGGGATGCTGAGTAGGGTGGATCACTTGAGCCCAAGAGTTCGAGACCAGCCTGGGCAATATGGCAAAACCCCGTCTCTACTAAAAACACAAAAATTACCTGGGTGTGATGGCACAAGCCTGTAATCTCAGCTACTTGGGAGGCTGAGGCACAAGAATCGGTTGATCCCAGGAGGCTGAGGTTGCAGTGAGCCACAATGGCACCACTGCACTCCAGCCTGGGCAACAGAGACTCGCTCTCAAAAAAAAAAAAAAAAAAATTACAAGGCGTTCTGACTATCCTGATGAAATCCCATATATTCCCATTTTGTTCCACCTAGGATGTGAATCATCCTTTTGTTCAGCATCCACATATTAGTCACTTAGCAGCTGACTCTTATCAGATCAGCTGTCCCAGTATTGCAGTTCTTGTGTTCAAGTAACCCTTATTATAGTTAATAATGGCCCCAAAGCACAAGAGTATTGATGCTAGTGATTTGGATATGCCAAAGGTGAAAGTTCTTAACTTTTATTTTATTATTTTATTTTTAGAGACAGGATCTGAATCTGTTGCCTAGGCTGGAGTACAGTGGTGTGACCCTGGCTCACTGCAGCCGTGGACTCCTGGGCACAAACAATCCTCCCACCTCAGCCTCCATAGTAACGGAAACCATAGGCATGTGCCCACTATGCCCAGCCAGTTTATTTTTATTTTTAGTAGAGATGGGGTCTCACTATATTGCTCAGGCTGGTCTTGAACTCCTGGTCTCAAGCAATCCTCCTGCCCCAGCCTCCCAAAACCAAAGTGCTGAGATTACAGGCATCAGCCACCATGCCCAGCCTCAACTTTCACTAAAAAAAAAATAAAAAAATAAAAATAAATCACATGCTGAAGTTGATAAGATTTGCAGTAAGAATGAATCTTCTAAAGAGGAAAAAAAGTTAGTTTTGCTGTCATACCTCAAACTGCAAAAGTTATGGCCACGGTGCATATATAAGATAAAACATAGTATATAAATGGTTTGGTACTATCAAGTTTCGGGCATCCACTGGAGTCTTGGAACATATCCCCTACAGATAAGGAGGGACTACTGTAATCCAAAGGAAAAATAGGCCAAGGATTTAAACAGTCATTTCTCCAAAGAAGATATACAAAAGGCCAATAAACCTATGAAAATAGGCTCAACATCATTAGTCACTAGGAAAATGCAAATCAAAACCAGCGAAATCACTTCACATCTCTGTTAGAATGACAATAACCACAAAAGCATAATAACAAGTGTTGGGAAGGAATTGGAGTACTCGTACATTAGGGGAAAGTGAGAAGGTAAAATGGTGCAGCTTCTTTGGAAAACAATTTGACAGTTCCTCAAAATATTAAACATGGAGTTATCACATGATCCAGCAATTCCTCTCCTAGGTATACAGCCAAGAAAAATGAAAACACATGTCCACACAAAAATGTATACACAGTATTCACAGCAGTATTATCCATAATAGCCAAAAAATGAAAACACTTAAAATTTGTATCAACTGATGAATGGTTAAATAAAATGTTGTGGAGCCACACAACGAAATATTACTTGGCAATAAAAAATAATGAAGTGTTGATACATATCACAACGTGGATGAACCTTGAAAACATTACCCTAAGTGAAAGAAACCAGTTAGAAAAGACCATACACTGCCCGGACACAGTGGCTCATGCCTATAATCCCAGCAGTCTGGGAAGCCGAGGTGGGCGGACCACTTGAGGTCAGGAGTTTGAGACCAGCCTGGCCAACGTGGTGAAAGCCCGTCTTTACTGAAAATACAAAAGTTAGCCAGGAGTGGTGGCACATGCCTGTAGTCCCAGATCCTCAGGAGGCTGAGACAGGAGAAATGCTTGAACTGGAGAGGTGAAGGTTGCAGTGAGCAGAGATTGCACCAATGTACTCCAGCCTGGGCGACAGAGCAAGACTCTGTCTAAAAAACAAAAAACAAAGAAAAAAACAAAGACCACATATTATACTATTTACATGAGATGTCTAGAATTGGTAAATTATCTATAGAGACAAAAACAGTTGGTTGCTAGGGTGGGGATTGGGGTAATGGTGGGGAATCGAGTCTTACAGGTATGGGTACAAGGTTCTTTCTGGAGTGATGAAAATGCTCTGAAATTGATTGTGGTAAGGGTTGCACAACTCTGTGAACATACTAAAAGCCGCGGAATTATATTTCGATGAAGCTTAAAAAAAAAAAAAAAAAAAAGCTTTAAAAGGCTGGGTGCAGTGGCTCATGCCTGTAATCCCAGCACTTTAGGAGGCTAAGGCGGGCAGATCTCGAGGTCAGGAGTTCGAGACCAGCCTGGCGAACACGGTGAAACCATGGCTCTACTAAAAATACAAAAATTAGCTGGGCGTGGTGGCGGGTGTCTATAATGCCAGCTACTCGGGTGGCTGAGGCAAGAGAATTGCTTGAATCCGGGAGGCGGAGGTTACAGTGAGCTGAGATGGCGCCACTGCACTCCAGCCTGGGTGACAGAGCAAGACTCTGTCTCGAAAAAAAACAAAAACAAAAACGAAAACTTAAATTTGACTGTACGATAATTAAAAGCATAATGGTTACTGCTACATGAAGCCAAAAGACAAGGACAAAGTAGGGGGAAAATATTTGCAACTCGTATTATAGATTTTTAGCTGATTTTCTTCATCTATGAAGAGCTTCTACACATCATTAAGCAAAACGCAACCTAAAGAAAAATGTGTGGAGAGGTCAAATAAAACATTCATGGAAAAGAATTTAAAATAAAATTAAGTTTAGGTCGGACACGGTGGCTCATGCCTGTAATCCCAGCACTTTGGGAGGCCGAGGCAGCCAGATCACGAGGTCAGTTCGAGACCAGCCTGACCAACATGGTGAAACCCTGTCTCTACTAAAAATACAAAAATCAGCCGGGTGTGGTGGCCCGAACCTGTAATCCCAGCTACTCAGGAGGCTGAGGCAGGAGAATTGCTTGAACTCAGGAGGCGGAGGTTGCAGTGAGCCAAGATTACACCACTGCACTCCAGCCTGGGCAACAGAATGAGACTCCGTCTCAAAAATAATAAGTTTAATATTTCCTGTACCATATTAATTTTAACATAAGTCATGTTTCTACAAAATGACTTGAAACATTAGAAAAACCAGACATCTATAAATGTATGTTATCAATTTCTATAAAGGCTCATAGGATTCTTTTTTATTTTCGTTATTTATTTTTGAGACAAGGTCTCACTCTGTACTTAGTCTGGAGTGCAGTGGTGCAGTCACAGCTCACCATAGCCTCAAACTCCTGGGCACAAGGGATCCCTAGCTTCCCAAGTAGCTGGGACCACAGGTGCAAGCCACCGCACTTGGCTAGTTTTTAAATTTTTTGTGGAGACAGGGTCTCCCTGTGTTGCCCAGGCTGGTCTTGAACTCCTGGGCTCAAGCGATCCTTGCACCTCAGCCTCCCAAAGTGCTGAAATTACAGGCATGAGCCATGATGCCAGGCTGATTTTTCTTTATTATTATAATTGATTTATTTTTTAGAGATAGGTTCTTGCCCTGTTGCCCAGGCTGGAGTGCTGTGGCATGATAATAGCTCACTGTAGCTTCAAACTCTTGGGCTCAAGTGATCCTCCTGCTTCAGCCACTCGAGTAGTTAGGACTACAGGCACCCACCACCATACCCAGCTAATTAAAAAAAAATTGTTGGCTGGGTGCAGTGGCTCACACCTGTAATCCCAGCACTTTGGGAGGCTGAGGTAGGCGGATCACGAGGTCAGGAGATCGAGACCATCCTGGCCAACACGGTGAAACTCCGTCTCTACTAAAAAATAGAAAAAATTAGCCAGGCGTGGTGGCAGGCGCCTGTAGTCCCAGCTACTCGGGAGGCTGAGGCAGGAGAATGGCGCGAAACTGGGAGGTAGAGCTTGCAGTGAGCCGAGATCACGCCACTGCAGTCCAGCCTGGGCAACAGAGCGAGACTCCGTCTCCAAAAAAAAAAAAAAAAAAAAAAAAAATTGTTTTGTAGGGTCAGGTTTTTGCTATGTTGCCCAGGCTGGTCTCGAACTCCTGGCCTGGAGTGATTCTCCTACCTTGGCCTCCCAAAGTGCTGGGATGGCAAACGTGGGCTGCCATGCCCGTTGAACCAGGAGGTCGAGGTTGCAGTGAGCTGAGATGGTGCCACTGCACTTCAGCCTGCTGGGCAACAGAGCAAGACTCTGTTTAAAAAGAAAAAAAAAAAAAAGAAAAAAAATTGCCTTCCCCTTGTCCTGAGCACTTAGGCAGAATTTTTGCTCAAAATCTTAATTATTATTTTTGCATTCCTAGCATGTAGTGGGAGTTATAAATTAGTTATGAGGTAACTCTTGCACTGGGACAGAATTCAACCTGGTATTAGGACTAGGGTCGGGCGTGGTGGCTCACGCCTGTAATTCCAGTATTTTGGGAGGCCAAGGCGGGCGGATCACTAGGTCAGGAGATCGAGACCATCCTGGCTAACACGGTGAAACCCCGTGTCTACTAAAAAAAAAAAAAAATTAGCCGGGCGTGGTGGCGGACACCTGTAGTCCCAGCTACTTGGGAGGCTGAGGCAGGAGAATGGCGTGAACCTGGGAGGCAGAGCTTGCAGTGAGCCCAAATCGCACCACTGCACTCCAGCCTGGGCAACAGAGTGAGACTCCATCTCAAAAAAAAAAAAGAACTAGGCAATGTTAAGCATTAGACTAAATCTCAGGCTGGCTTGTTTATTTAACCAACAGCTACTATACTTTTTCTTAAAAACAGAAGTGCTACGGATTAGGAAGAAAGAGGAAAAATATGTCCAGAAGGAAAAAGCAGGATAAGAGGGAAAACTATCATGATTTCTCATTACTATCAATGACAAAATGAGAACGTCTCATTTAAATCACATTATCTTTTCCCTACATCCCCATTATCCCATCAGACAAATCTTCTAACTTTATTGCTGAAGCCTCTCCCATCCATGCTCCCTTCTCCTTTCATTACCACTACCCTGCCCAAATACCACCCCTTAATATCCTTGCCTGAACTATTCCAATAGCTTATTTATCTATGTTCAATCCATCTTTCAGAATAGCCACCATTGATTTTCCTAAAGCAATGTTCAGTAATGAAAATATAAACCTAATTAATGTTTATTCCTTAATAAAATATTAACAAATGGTCTTTTAACCCTAAATACTCAAAGGAATACAAACATAAAGGATATACAAAACTTTGTCTGGTTATCTTTTTTGTTAATAAATAGAGACAGGGTCTCACTAGGCTGCCCAGGCTGGTCTTGAACACCTAGGCTCAAGGGATCCTCCTGCCTCAGCCTGTGCTGGGATTACAGGTGTGAGCTACTGTGCCTGGCCTGGTTACTTTCATCTTCATAAAGAAGAAACTGCCTTTGGGAAGTAGAATAGGCGCCACTGCCCACCCTTAATAATTCCCACTTCAAAATATCCAAAAACCACACTCACATAACTGGCTGTTGTGCAGTCTCTTCCACATATGGAGTAAAACTGGGAAGCACAGCGGGTACAGCTATCAGTGAAGCTGTATTGCCACGAGGCTGGAGATGAAGAAGAAAACTAAAATTACCATAGTTTTTATGTTCTCAGACAGCATATATAGACCATGGCTAAATATTCAAGAGGAATTAAAAGAGATGGTAAAAATACTTCTCTACTCTAAATGTGAAGTCTTTGTTGTGTCAGCAAAGCACTGGATCTAGGAGTCCTTACCCTGTGTTCCAAGGACCTGCCTGTGTTCCAAGGGCCTGCTTGCAGCTCATTCTCTTTGGCCCTGGGCACGGGGGGTGCTATCCATGGCTGGACTGTAGGCTTAGACAACTCTGCTGTAGAAGCCTCATCAGCATTTTCATCAAAAACAGTAATTCTACTATTACTTTGCATCTGTTGAGGAAATGGATTTTGGAGTCCTCTGTTCTGGCTTGGAGCTAGGAGCAAAAATATTAAAACCTCATGTAAAATGTCTCATTATTAACTTAGATGCCAGATAAAGTATACCTATTCTTCCTCAACTCAAGGAGAGTATTTCCACTACAACAGAAAAAAGAAATTTTAAAAATAATCTTTAAAAAATAAATCAAAAATAGAATCATTTTATCCATCCTTTGTGACTTATATTCTGCCTTCTTTTCCCTCCTCCAGTCACCCCACATCTTTTATTCACAGATTTCCAAAAAAGACATTCTGCATCTTCCTTCAGTCATCATTATAACATTATCTAGTTTTATCAGAAACTAACCTAAGTTTTATTCTTCAGTTTTAAATTTTCTCTCAATGGAAATCAGCAGAGATATACTGGAACTAGAGAATACAAAATTAACCCATTTATTAGGGGTTTTCTCTGTTGTGGGGCTGGTTAATCAAGCTTCATCACGATCTGGATGAAACAGCCTTTGGGACCATACACTCCCTATATCCTAATTCTAGAACCACCAAGCAACATTCTGAGTATTGATAAATTGATACCAGGAAAGAAATAAGAGATTAAAAGTCTGGTTTACATGTCTAACTGCTATAAATTTAGTAAATAAAAGCTTATTATTCTCCGTACCTTCTGCTCAATTTTGCTATGAACCTAAAACTGCTCTAAAAAATAGTCAGTGTTGTCCAGATGCAGTGGCTCAAACCTATAATCCTAGCTACTTGGGAGGCTGAGGCAAGAGGACTGCTTGAGCCTAGGATTTTGAAGCTGCGGTGAGCTATGATTGCACCGCCACGTTTCAGGCAACAGAGTGAGAACCTATCTCTTAAAAAAAAAAAGTCCGTGTTAATTAAAAAAAAATTATTGCTGATCTTTGGGTATACAGAGAGTCTAATTTCTGGTCCCAAAGGGCTCTGAAGGCAGGGTTCTTAACCATATTAGTATCATTCGCTGAGGCTTTGGTATACGTAAGCTTCACTTTAACAACACCTGCTATGTTACTACATATCTTCTTTCAACTAACAATGCAAACTCAGAAAATCTTGATGCTTCCTAAATGTTAGGTCTTTCTTAATTAAGACACAAAATTACTGATGCATTCTGATTTTACTGCACACTATAATATTAGCTCTCCTTTGACTTCCTTCTTTGTGCTACTCAGTATTCAGCAAACTAGAACAGTGTCCACAGGTATATTTATGTATTATCTTCTAACATGATTTTACCACTTACATGGTTTTACCACTAGAAACTAAGTTTTCTGAAATAACGTTTAACAAACTTACCCTTGAGAGCACCTCCTATACGGATGATTGGAGCTCTTGCTGTCTTTTTCCCTTTGCTCTTTAGTTCAGCTAGTGTGCTTCGTTGTGGTACAGAAGACTCAAAAACTTCCTCCTCTTCTTCTTTCTCAAGTGCCAACAGAGTTTGTCGAGACACTCGAGCTTGGAATTGTCTAAAGTAGCAGAATGCATAACTTTTAGTGAGGTGACCACTACTTTACCAGACTCAAAATTTCCAATTTGTTAAAGTAAACAAATTAGAAGAACAGGCTGGGGGAAGAACGCAGAAATATCCCAAAGAACATGTTTATTCTCTCGGAAGTAAAGAGAGTCACCTTAAGATCATGAAAAGTTTTGGCTAGAATTACTTAACTCTCCCTTTAAATGCCCAAGTTTGACCAATTTAAATTATTCTGAAAATCACCATTAAGTTGATCTGAGGATCAGGTTAGGGTTATTAAGACTAAGATCACAGAATTTATTAAGATTAGAGTTTCCCCACTAACTTTTTATTAGAAAACTTGAGCCACCAATTAACACTGTGCCACATCTATTTTATCACTGTGTGTCTCTTTTTCTATACGCATGCACGCACACACACATATACAGTTTCTCCTGACCTATATGAAATGAAGTTGCTTATGACATGACATTGTACTTTAGCAAAGCTGGCAGAAGTTTGAAAAGTAAACTTCCTATGCTGCTGCCACAGTTTTAAGTATTATCAGAAGATTCTCCATTCCTACCACTGCTTCATTTAACTAGCTTTAAAAAGTATTATCATAAGGGTAAAAAAAAAACCCCAAAAACCCAGAATAAATTGCAGGTGTTGGCCAAGATGGAGTATGCCCACTATACCTTTTCTCTCTCTCTCCCTCACTGATAGGAATTAAAAACTGTAGACAATATACAAAAAAAGCAACTAACTGAGGGCTCTGAAAAGTCAACAAAAGCATGCAGACTGTGGAGAGGGGTCAAAACTTGAAGAAACAACCCACGCAGGATTGTTTCCTGTTTTTTTATTCTTCCATTTTCTCTTGTGGTTTTAAACTGTTGCAGTGGTGGTATGTGAATGTAAAACTCCTAGAGAAACCCCATCTTTCTGGCCCGAGGACTGGGAAAAGAGTACTCTGAAGGCCAAAGAATATGGGAGGAGAACTGCAAAGGAATGAGCTGAACAAGAGGATCTCCTAATTCTGTATGTGAATTGGCACACATCTTAGGTTCCCTCTTGAGCTATGCATGCACAGAGTAGATTCCAAGCAGCACAGAAAAGGCTTTGAGAACTGAACTATGATATAAACCACTGCCCAAGCCCCAGATTAACCCTTAAGCAGGACGTGCATGGGACAGACCCAAAGCAACATAGCAAAGGTCTTGAAAACTGAACTGACAGTGGAACCAACAGCCACACAAGATGACAAAGAACTTGTAATATCTGAAGTGTGGTTGTCTACTAAGACAAAAAACATAGATATTCTCCAGAGAATATTGGCCAACAGGATCAGAGTCTTATAACATAGGGTCAGGATAAATGTCCAGGGTACAAGAATTACTTGACACACAAAGAACTAGAAAAATGTGACCAACTTTCAAAGGAAAAAACAATAAGCAAATGCAAACATAAAATGACCCAGATGGTATGGTTTTCAGATGGAGATTTTATTTTGTTTTTTTGAGATGGAGTCTCATTCTGTCACCCAAGCTGGAGTACAGTGGTGCAATCTCGGCTCACTACAATCTCTGCCTCCCGGGTTCAAGCGATTCTCCTGCTTCAGCCTCCCGAGTGGCTGAGATTACAGGCACCCACAACCACGCGCAGCTAATTTTTGTATTTTTAGTAGAGAAAGGGTTTCACCATATTGGCCAGGCTGGTCTCAAATTCCTGACATCAAGAGATTCGCCCGCCTCGGCCTCCCAGCATGTTGGGATTACAGGTGTGAGCCACTGTGCCCAGCCTGGAGATTTTAAAGTACCTAATATAACTATGTTCCATGAGATAAAGGTAAAAACATTTGAAATGAATGGAAAGACAGAACTTCTCAATAGAGAAACAGAAATTATAAAAAAGAATGAAACAGAAATTTTAGAATTGAAAAATACAGTATCTGAAATAAAAAATTTATGTTGAATGGTTTCAATAGCAGGATGGAGATGGAAGAGAAAAGAATAAGTGAACCTGAAGACAGAGCAATAAAAATGGGCCAATCTGAAAAACAAAAAGAAAAATGGTTAAACGGAGCTTCAGGGACCTATGGAATGATATCAAAAGGTTTAACTTGGACAGATTATTGGTAGCAGAGTCGGGGGAAATGGTCTAAAATTTGTGCAACTCAAGTCTCAGAGAGAGAAAGAAATATAGGTATAAAAAATCATTTTAAAAATAATGGCTGAAAACTTGTCAAATTTTGTGAAAGGTATACATTTACAAATTCAAAAGGCCCAGTGAACCACAGATTAAATGTAAAGAAAATCACATCTAGGCCAGGCGTGGTGGCTCATGCCTGTAATCCCAGCACTTTGGGAGGCTGAGGCGGGTGGATCACCTGAGATCAGGAGTTCGAGACCAGCCTGACCAACATGGAGAAACCCCATCTCTACTAAAATTAGAAAATCAGCTGGGTATGGTGGCGCATGCCTGTAATCCCAGCTACTCAGGAGGCTGAGGCAGGAGAATTGCTTGAATCCGGGAGGTGGAGGTTGCTGTGAGCTGAGATCGTGCCACTGCACTCCAGCCTGGGCAACAGAGCTAGACTCTGTCTCCAAAAAAAAAAAAGAAAATCACATCTAGACACATCACAATCAAACTTCTGAAAACCAAAGCTAAACAAGAAAAAATCTTGGACAAGGCAAGAGGAAAATCAACACATTATGTATAGGTCAGGAACTACTAAATGACTACAGATTTCTTATTAGAAACCATGGAGGGCCGGGTGCAGTGGCTCATGCCTGTAATCCCAGCACTTTGGGAGGCCGAGGCAGGCAGATCACGAGATCAGAAGATTGAGACCATCCTGGCTAACACGGTGAAACCCTGTCTCTACTAAAAATATAAAAATTAGCCAGGCGTGGTGGCAGGCACCTGTAGTCCCAGCCACTTGGGAGGCTGAGGCAGGAGAATGGCGTGATCCCAGGAGGCAGGGCTTGCAGTGAGCCGAGATTGCGCCACTGCATTCTAGCCTGGACGACAGAGCAAGACTCCGTCTCAAAAAAAAAAAGAAAAAGAAAAAAGAAACCACGGAGGCCAGAAGACAGTGGGATAACATCATTAAAGTGGTGAAAGAAAAGAAATGTTGGCTGGGCACAGTGGCTCATGCCTGTAATCCCAGCACTTTGGGAGGCCAAGGTGGGCAGATCATTTGAGGTCAGGAGTTTGAGACCAGCCTGGCAAATGTGATGAAACCCCATCTCTTCTAAAAATACAAAAATTAGCCGGGTGTGGTGGTGCATGCCTATAGTCCCAGCTACTCAGCTACTTGGGAGGCTGAGGCAAGAGAATCACTTGAGTCTGGGAGGTGGAGGTTGCAGTGAGCTGAAATTGTGCCATCCATTGCACTCCAGCCTGGGTGACAGAGCGAGACTCCATCTCAAAAAAAAAAAAAGAAAAAAAAGAAACGAAACATTGACCCAGAATTCTATATCCAGTAAAAATATTTTTCAGGAAAGAAGATGAAATGAAGACATTCTCAGATGAAGAAAAACTAGGAGAATTAATTGACAATAGACCTGGTCTAAAAGAAAATGGCTAAAAGAAGTTCTTCAGACTGAAGGGAAATGATACTAGAAGGGAACCTGGAGCTTCAGGAATGAAGAAAGAACAACAACAACAAAGGGTAAACACAAGAGACTATTTTCCTAAGTTATTTAAGATAGATATATATATATGGCTTTTGAAAGCAAAACAAAATATTGTCTGGTGGGGTTTTCAATGCATATAGATGTAATACATATGGCAAGTATACCAAAAGGGTAGGGAGTATAAAGGAACCTTTATGGTTATAAAGCTTCTGTATTTTACTTTAAATGGTAAAACATTACCTCTAAGTAGAATGTGAAAGTTTAGGTATATTATATACCTTATAGCAACCACTTAAAAAGTTGTAACAGGCAAAAAGTCAATAACACAAATTAAAATGAAATACTAAAAAACACTCAGATAATCCAAAAGAAGGTAGGAAAGAGGCCGAAGAGGAACAAAAGGCATGGAACAAATAATAAAATAGTAGACCTAAACCCAACAATATTAAAAATTCTATTAAATGGTCTCAACATAACAAAAAAGATATTGTTAGAGTTCACGGAAAAAACAAGACCCAACTATTTGCTGTGTATAAGAAACCCACTTAAAAAATATAAAGACATAGGTTAAAAGTTAAAGAAGCTAATTAACATAAGTGTCACTAAAGTTGGTATATAACCCTCCACTGCTAAATTTGACTAGCTTAACAAAAAGGTAAAAAGAAAATGACACAAAAACCTGTTACACAAATATTCATAACAGTATTATTTTGTAATAGCCAAAAGGTGCAAACAACCTAAATGTTCACTAACTGATGAATGGATAAATAATATTCATATGATGGAATATCATTCGGCAATAAACAGGAATAAAGTACTGATATATGTCACAACTATGTTCATTTATGATGAACCTTGAAAATAGTATGCTGAAAATCCCTGTTCCACCCTCCCCTCCCTGGAAGAAAAAAAAAAGGAAATAGTATGCTAAGTGAAAGAAGCCAATCACAAAAGACCATGTATTGTAGGATTCCATTTAACTGAAATGTCCAGAATAAGCAAATCCATAGGGACAAAAAGCAGAGTACTGGTTGTCTAGGAGTGAGGTAAGTAGGAATGGGGAGTGACTGCTAATGGGCATGGGGTTCATTTTAGGGTGTTAAAAATGTTCTAAAATTAGATTGTAATGATGATTATACAACTCTAAGAGTGTTTTTTTTTTTTTTTTAATGTGGTTTTTAAAAAGTAAAGAAAGGGAAAAGATGTACCATGCAAACAAAAAGGAAGCTGGAATAGCTGTACTAATATCAGGCCAGGTAGACTTCTGAATAAGGAGTATTATCAGGGATAAAGGGAGACATTATATAATGATACAGGGGTAAATTCTAAATGTTTATGCATCTAAAAGAACTTCAAAATATATTAGGCAAAACTGATGGGACTAAAAGAAATAGACAAAATCACAAAGAGGCTTCAAAACCCTTCTTAGTAATTGATATAACAAGTAGACAGAAAGTCATCAATGATACAGAAGACCAGAACAGACTACCAGTCAACTTGCCTTAAGTTATATTTACAGAATATTACACTCTAAAAAACAGAATACACATATTTTTCAAGTGTACATGAAACATTCGCCAAGATAAACCATAATCTGAGTGATAAAACAAACCTTAACAAATTTAAGACTTGAAACCATATACCTTATGTTCTCTGACCACTATGGAATTAAACTAGATATCAATAACAGAGATATCTGAAAAATCCAAAAACACTTCCTAACAAAAACACTTCCTAACTGAAGTAATACACTTCTAAGTAACTCATGAGTCAAAAGGAAGACACAGGGTAAGTTAGAAAATATTTTGAACTAAATTAAAATGAAAATACAGTATATCACAACTTGTGGGATACAACTAAAGCAGTGCTTAGAAGGGAATTTAGAGCATTAAATGCTTATATTAGAAAAAGAGAAAGGTCTAGAATCAGTGATCTAGGCTTTCACCTTAAACTACAAAAAGAAGAGCAAGTTATATCCAAAGCAAGAGGGAAGAAATAAAGTGCAGAAATAAAATTAAGAACAGAAAATCATTGAGAAAAAAAAAAAAAATCAATGAAATGAACCCAAAAGCTGGTTTTCTAAAACAATCAGTAAAATTGATATCCTAGCCAGACTGAGAAGACACAAATTACCAGTATCAGGAGAAAGAGGGAGAATCACTACATAACCTACAGACATTAAAAGCATAATAAGGGAATATTATGAACAACTCTATGCCCACAAACTCATTAACTTAGATGAATGGATCAATTCCTTGAAAGACAAAAATCTGCCAAAGTTTACTTAAAAAAAAAAAAAAAGCAAAGCCTAAATAAATGGAGAATTATACCATATTCCTGTATAATCCTAATCAAAATCCCAGAAAGCTGATTCTAAAACTTATATAGAAAGTCAAATGAACTACAGAGTTAAATATAAGAACAAAGAGTACTCATTTTATCTGATTTCTAGACTTACTATAAAAGGTACAGTAATCTAGATAGCATGGTAAACACTAATGGATAGACACATACATCGGTAGAAAAAATAGAATAGCAATAAACCTACATAAATATGATCAACTGATTTTTTTAAAATCAAGGTATAAAGGCAATTCAATGGAGAAAGGTTAGTCTTTTCAACAATTGGCATTGGAACAAATGAACACTAATATGCTAAAAAAGAACCTTAACCACTATCCTCTATAAAAATTAACTCAAAATGGATCAGAGATCTAAATGTAAAAAGTGAAATTATAAAACTTGAAGATGAAAATCTCTGTAACAACCTTTGGCTAGACAAAAAATTCTCAGACACAACATCAAAAGCACGATCCATACAAGAAAAGCTTGTAAATTAGACTTCTTTAAAATTAAAAACTTCTGTTCTAAAAAAGACAGTTAAGAAAATGAACAGAACAGGCTTAAGCTGAGAGAAAATATTTTCAAATCACATATCTGACAAAGGCTTATATTTACAATCTATAAAGAACTTTTACAACTCAAATGCATTATGCTAAATCAAACAGGCCAGACTCAAAAGGCTATATATTATACGATTCCATTTATATGGCACTCTGGAAAAGGCAAAACCATAGGCTGGAGAATAAATCAGTGTTTGCCAGGGGTTTGGGTTCAGCATAGGTACTAATTACAAAGTGAATTCTTTTAGGGGGTGTGAAATTATTCTGTATCTTGGTAATGATGATAATCACAAGTTTTTTTACTCATAGTACTATATACCAAAGAGTAGATTTTACTCTATGATAAATTTTTAAAATATATCTTTAAAAAAATTGAATAGTAACTAAGTAAACGTAACATGCCAATCCACCAGAAAGCACTTTATTCAGATGCAAAAAAGAGATAATTTATTTCTATTATTTTTACAGTTAAGACAAGCTCCAAAGAAAGTTTACCGGTGCTGGGACTGTAGTCTTTCTAGTGGTTCAGCCTTCTGTTGAATCCCTTCCTGAAATATCGCATCTGCTTTCCTAAAGTTTTCTCTAGCTTCATATTCTTCTGCCCATGAGATATAGAACTGAGCAAGTGAAACACCAATCCCTTGGTTGTGCAAGTAACTGTACATATCCAAAGGCTCATTGCATAAACGCCCCTGTAACAGAAGTGTTAACAGTTAACCAATTTCTACTTACGTATTGAATGCCTATTAGTTGCCAAACAATCACTGGAGATACTACTACATGCAATTCCTGTATTGAAAAAAAATCTATTATTACAATGTGATAAGGACCATACTGGGAGGACCTAAAAAAGAGACAAAATTGAGTGATTTGTAAGAAGAGTTGGAGAGTAAAGGCTTCAAGAAGGAGTAATAAGCCAGGTGCAGTCACTTATGCCTGTAATTACAGCACTTTGGGAGGCCGAGGTAGGAGTAGGAGGATCGCTTGAGGTTAGGAGTTTGAGACAAGCCTGGGCAACATAACAAGACCCTGTCTCTACAACAAAATTTAAAAATTTAGCTGGGCATGGTGGAAGGCGCCTGTAGTCCTAGCTACCCAGGAGGCTGGGGCAGGAGAATCACTTGAGCCCAAGAGTTTGAGGCTGCACTGAACTATGATGGTGCCACTGCATTCTAGCCTGGGTGACATAGTGAGAACCTGTCTCTAAAGAAAAGAAAAAAAAAGGGGGAGGAAGGGGTTAACATTTGAGCTTAGCCCTGAAGGAGAAATGGACTTTCATCAGGTGGAAAATGGGAAGGGAAGGGTATTTCAGCCAGAGAAAATAGCATAAGCAAAGATACAGAAAATTAAAAGTTATGTAGGGGTCCAGGCAAGATAAGTCTGGAGAAAAAGGCTGTGATAGGTCTTGAATATCAAGCTAATCAATTCTGAATCTACCTAATAGTAATTGTTATATGTGTTAGGGTGGGTGAGCGATAAGCAAAGGAATGACATGGTCAAATCTGTGTTTTAGAAGAGACATTATGAGACCATATACAATGTAGATAATTCTATTAGCAAGAGGGAGGAAAATATCACTAAAAACCTCACACCACAAACATTTTGATAAATTTTTTCAGTCTTTTTTCCCTTAAGGATAAAAGGATATATATTATCTTATAAAGTTTTGATCATAATAAAATTTGCTTTTATTCCACTATAATACTGCATCATTCACTTTTCCATGCTGCTGCTTACACTTAACCATTATTTTTTATTTTTTTTTATTTCTAGAGACAAGGTCTTGCTCTGTTGCCCAGGCTGGACTGCAGTGACGCAATCATAGTTCACTGCAACCTCGAATTCTTTTCACTATTATTTTTAAATGAATGCATCATGTTTCATCTAATAGAGCTTCCATAATTTAATTGTTCATCTACTTCTGGATAGTTAAACAACTTCTAATTTTGCCCAATTATAAATAATTCTATAAAAAATAACTTCATGCATACAACCTTTCACATTTTACATTATTCCCTTAAGAGAAATTCCTAGAACTATGTTAAAAGGTAACAAATTGCTTTCTGAGAAGGTTGTAAAAATTGTTAATGCTGAAATTTAATAATTCGCAAAAATATTTATTCCACCAGACTCTAATCAGCATTAGAAGCTATTAAAAACAATTCCTAAATTCACATAAAAATAGCATTTTTTTCTTTTTTCTTTTTTTTGAGACGGAGTCTCGCTCTGTTGCCCAGGCTGGAGTGCAGCAGCACAATCTCACCTCACTGCAACTTCCGCCTCCCAGGTTCAAGTGATTCTCCTGCCTCAGCCTCCCGAGTAGCTGGGACTACAGGCACCTGCCACCACAGCTGGCCAATTTTTGTATTTTTAGTAGAGATGGGGTTTCGCCATATTGGCTAGGATGGTCTCCATCTCTTGACCTCGTGATCCACCCACCTCGGCCTCCCAAAGTGCTGGGATTACAGGCGTGAGCCACTGCGTCCGGCCAAAAATAGCATTTCAATGTTCTAGTTAGGAGTTCTTTTACTAGTAGAGAAGCTACCATTTGTTACTTTACCAAATGTCTCCTATTTATCTGTTCCTAATTGTCTAGCCCAGGTTAAGTCCTTCTTGTATGCGTTCCTATAGAACTCGTAATTTTCTCTTTGTTACAGTTACAGTTAATGGCTTCACATTTGTCTTTCAGATAAACTAAGCTCTACAAACTCAGAAGACATTGCTATTATATGCCAGCCCTTAATCATGGTCTAGTACAACAAATGCTAAATAAATGAAATGTTTTATTTATATCTTTAACAAAAATAATTAGTATTTTATAGTTTAATTTTGCAGTAATTCAGTAAGTGGATTTTTCTTGCTTATTTAAATTAGTGATGTTTTCTCATACGTGATGGTGTTTCAAGAAAAGTTATAACTCTGAATGTGCTACCAGCATAAGATCCAGTCTTTGATATCTGTCACTACATAAATATAGCTTAACAATGAGTTCACTACTTTGAGAGCTTTCTGAATGGTTCTGGTGTTCTTGTGCATAGGACAGCCAGTAAAGATCAGGTTATTCAGAGTGCTGAATAAGATCACATAAGAAATAACATAAATAAAAGTACTATATGGTTAGATTAATAGATCTAAAAGTTAAATAAACCTTTTTTTTGGTAACCCTTAAATTGCCAAACTAAAATAATTTTATACCTTTAAATAAAAATACCAGATGTTTTCCAGAAACAATTTTTTCTTTAGCTAGACTGTAGGAGTTACATAAAATAACTGACTGGAGAAATCCTTCTGCAAAGCAAAAGAAAGTAGCGTGAAGAATTCATCTGTTACTCCTCTTGACCAGACCGACAAAGAAAAAGCAATAGTTTAATATGTACCTCGTTAGCCACATACAAAGTTCAGATTATTGCTGATCATTCTAGTGCTGATCATTTGAATTTGATGGTTGTCTACACCAGTGCTTCTCAAATAATCTGTGGCGAAGGGGCCAGTTTTATTGTGTGTATGTGTGTGTTCCATTATGGACTGATATAAAGTACAATAGAAACAGAAGTTACTCGAAGAATGATGATGTGCTTGGATGTCCCGGCAATATCAAATTGTTACCAAAGTTTCTAAAAGCTCACTTTCAATTTTTGTACTTATCTCAAACAGTATGCAAACCCTTCTTTCAGTAGCACTGATCTAGATTATGCTTTTTACTTCATGATATTATTCTTCTTCAGTACAAGCACCAGGTTATCAAAAATAAACAGATAAATTATTCTAATTAATTGTTACTTTTAACAACTCCAATTAAATATAATCATAGAATCCTGGGATTAAAAGTCACTTTAGAGGTGCAGCTAGTCCAATCTTTTTTTTTTTTATTATTATCTTTTTTTCTGAGACTGAGTCTCGCTCTGTCGCCCAGGCTGGAGTGTAGTGGCATGATCTCAGTTCATGCAACCTCTGTCTCCTGGGTTCAAGTGATTCTCCTGCCTCAGCCTCCCGAGTAACTGGGATTACATGTGCGCACCACCACGTGTGGCTAATTTTTGTATTTTTTGTATTTTTAGTAGAGATGAGGTTTCACCATGTTGGCCAGGCTGGTCTCGAACTCCTAACCTCAGATGATACACTTTTAATAAATTACATGTAAAGATATTATTTAGGCTAGTGACAAATGAAGGACAAAATCCATTGTTACACCACCAGAGTCCACAGACTCCAGGCTAACAAATCTGTTTAGCATTCTTTGAGTGCCATTCTTCATTATAAGTTTCTGTAACTAATATCCATAAGGTAATTTCTCCAACTTTTCACTAAGGATGTAAAAATATTTGTCGAATGTCCTGAGGAAATCAAGATACCTTATGCCTTCAGGATTTACCTAATTTTCTATACTTGTAACTACAGTTGACCCTTGAACAACACAGGTCTGAACTGCATAGGTTCACAAATACACAGATTTTCTTCCATCTCTGCCACCCGTGAGACAGCAAGACGAACCCGTTTTCTTCCTCCTCAGCCTACTCGATGTGAAGACAACGAGGATGAAGATCTTTATAATGATCCACTTAATGACTATTAAATATACGTTCTCTTCCTTATAATTTTCTTAATAATATTTTCTTTTCTCTAGCTAACATTGTTGTAAAAAAAAAAAGATATAATACATATAGCATACAAACTATGTGTTCATCAACTTTACGTTATCGGTAAGGCGTCTGGTCAACAGTAGGCTATTAATAATTTTGGGGGCCAAAAGTTATATGCAGACTTTCAACTGGGTGAGGGGTGGGCACACCTATGCCCTGTGTTGTTCAGGGGTCAACTGTATTGGAAGTTTAAAATCAGTCCTCCTCAAGACTTACTTTAGTAAGAAATTTATTTCTTACTTTATTACTTTATTTTAGTAAGAAATTTATTTCTTACTTTATTACTTTATTTTAGTAAGAAATTTATTACTTTATTACTTTATTTTAGTAAGAAATCTTATCAGTTTTAATGTCAAGAGATTTATTTTAGTAAGAAATCTTATCAGTTTTAAATTCAATATTTCATCATATTGTAGTGGTTGTAAATAATTCCAAATATTTATTGTTTATTTTTTAAAATTTATTTTAGAATAAAAGCAGTAATATTAGGCCGGGCATGGTGGCTCACGCTTGTAATCCCAGCACTTTGGGAGGCCGAGGCGGGCGGATCGCAAGGTCAGGAGATCGAGACCACGGTGAAACCCCGTCACTACTAAAAATACAAAAAGAAATTAGCCGGGCGTGGTGGCGGGCGCCTGTAGTCCCAGATACTCGGAGAGGCTGAGGCAGGAGAATGGCGTGAACCCGGGAGGCGGAGCTTGCAGTGAGCCGCGATTGTGCCTCTGCACTCCAGCCTGGGCGACAGAGCGAGACTCCGTCTCAAAAAAAAAAAAAAAAAAAAAAAGCAGTAATATTAGTGTCTAAGAAACGGTGAGCTTTTTTTAATAAAAAATATGTTTTTCCTACGTGTCAAGTGAGACAGTACAAAGTAGTGCTGGGATTACAGGCATGAGCCACCATGCCCAGCTGAGGCAGACATTTTTGGCAGTAGCAATATACTAGGTGAAAAAAGTCCAAAGACCAATAAAAAACTAAAATATTACTTCTTTATGTTGATGACTTTCATAAAGGGGTGAAAGGGATATCAGAATCGCAGAGGGAAGTTTTTCCCCAAACAACCACACTGCTGCCAAATGTTAGCTCCTGCACCTCCTCCTCCAGTACAGCTGAATGGCCCAATTAGGTTTTTCTGTTTTGATTTTTGTTTTTTTGAGACAGGATCTTGCTCTGTCACTTGGGCTGGTGTACAGTGGTGCAATCTCGGCTCACTGTAGTCTGGACTTCCCGGGCTCAAGCGACCCTCCCACCTCAGCCTCCTGAGTAGCTGGGACTACAGGTGCTGTGCCACCACACCTGGTTAATTTCTGTACCTTTTGTAGAGATGGGGTTTCACCAATTTTGCCCTGACTAGTCTTGAACTCCTGGGCTGAAGCGATCAGCCCACCTCAGCCTCCCAAAGTGTTGGGACTACAGACATGAACCACTGCACCCAGTTATGTTTAGAATAAATAAGTAAGTAATCCGGACTAGGGGTGTTGGCTCACGCCTATAATCCCAGCACTTTGGGAGGCCAAGGTGGGAGGATGGCTTGAGTTCAGGAGTTCAAGACCAGCCTGGGCAACAGAGAGAGACGTCATCTCTATTAAAAATTAAAAACTTAGCCAGATGTAATGGCACAGCACTGTAGTCCCAGTTACTCAGGAGGCTGAGGCGAGAGGATTGCTTGAGCCCAGGAGGTTTAGACTGCAGTGAGCCATGATGGAGCCACTGCACTCCAGCCTGCATGACAGAGTGAGACCTTGTTTCAAAACGTAAAATAAATTATTAATCCATACTTATTGAGAGATCTACAGACTTTGCGATCAATCTTAAAAGGGCGAAAATACCTTATTATACTATATTTAAGTCCACCTTTAAGTAGAACCAATTTAAGAAGTATTGCATATTTATTAAATGTTTCCAATCTACTAAATGGTTCAAAATGGCTGTTTTACTTTTTTTTGGTATACCAGATACCTCTAGAGAAAATCTCTTAGTTTAATATTTAAAACTCAGATGGCACTTGAGAAAGACTTACTAATTTAAGCCAGAGATTGAGAAATCGAGGATCACTATAATATCGTTTTTCTCCTTGTAGTGCTTCTACAGCTCTTTCTAATAACGTTGACATATTACTCTCCTTCCCACCTTGAGGATAGTTCTGCTCTGTCCAGCTGATATACCTAAATGGGAAGAAAAAGATAAGAACACATTTTAAATTGAAAATGTACCTTTGTTCTTGCTCCAAGACCCATTCTGGATTTTAGCAGAAGTAAAGTATGTTTCTTTTGAGGTCCTCAATGACATACCCTAAGCCTGTATCCCTCAAACTTCTCCAAAGTATCTCCAGCACATGCTTCTGGGGAAAACTGAGGATAGGGATAGAAGGGTGTAGTTCAAAGTCGTACATCATAAACTTGAAATTTCTTGAATCTTAAACACCTCAGGAAGATATATTATGATTATTCTGGATCTCTGTGCCCCCAGGACACCACTATCTACTCTGACACACACTCCATATGCCCCAATTTGAGAAACATGGCCATAAGGATTTATCTGTTAATGTTTCTATTGTCCTTGTGAAATAAAAAGACCCACCTATCCCAAACATCCAGAGGGTCATTTCCAGTGTAAAATCGAATTTCATATTCAAATGCCCTGAAATTTAAACAGAAAAAGTTAGTATATGCAATAGTGACAACAGCCAATGAACAAGTATCACTTCCATTTTTATTCATGTAATAAGTAGGTAATATTGATCTAAACTATTGCACTAGAGTTTATGGGTTTGTTAAAGAATAGAAAAACGCCAGGTGTAGCGGCTGATGCCTGTAATCCCAACACTTTGGGAGGCCAAGTGGGTTGGATCACTTGAGGTCAGGAGTTTGAGACCAGTCTGGGCAACATGGTGAAACCCCATCTCTACTAAAAACACAAAAATTAGCTGGGCGTGGTGCCAAGCACCTGTAATCCCAGCTACTCGGGAGGCTGAGGTGGCAGGAGCACTTGAACCTGGAAGTAGAGGCTGTAGTGAGCAGAGATTGCAGCACTGCACTCCAGCCTGGGCAACAGAGCGAGACTCTGTCTCAAAAAAAAAAAAAGAATAGAAATAATTAAGATTCTACTTAACATAAGGAGAGAAATATATAGAAATTAGAGAAACAAATTTCAAGACAACATACAGAAAAGCAGTATTAATATTACACAGCAGTTAAGAACTCTGGAACAAGACAACCTAGATTCAAATTCAGCTCCACCAATCACAAGCTGATAACATGGACAAGCTACTTAAACCCTGTTTTCAGTTTCCTCATTTGTAAAATAGGGATAATAACAGTACTTTCTTATTAGGTTGACTAGTCTTAAATGTAAAGGGTTTACACACATGAACAAATATATAAATAAGAATTTTAAAGTTCAAAAAAAACTTCCATGGGTAACATTGGTCAGAGAAGAATAATACCATAAATAATCTGGAGAACACCTCAAAAAAAGGGTAAAATATGACTATAAAAAGCTGGAAAAGACAGAGGGCTAAAACCAAATTAAGACTGACCAGTTAGAATAGAGGGGGAGAATTAGGTGATAAGCCAGAATTTGGATAAATGATTAATAAAAATTGGATAAGCAGTTATGTTTGATCTAAAAATAATAAATTAGTCCTTGACACATGGGAACTTATACTCTAATAAGAAAAACAAAGTACACAAATGAAAAATGAACTAGTAATACAAAGCAGGATACTAAATTACAATAGCCAAGAATGGATAGTAAAGGCTTTAAGAAGTCAAAAGGAGGTATCACAGAAGTAGCCTCAGAAGGTGAGACTCTGAAAGAACCATGGAATTTGAAAGAAAAAGTTTTTTCAAGACAGAGGGAAACTAATATTGAATAAAATTACGAAGGTGGAAGAGCTTTTCCAAAGGAAGGTGAGTGGACCCTAAGCTATAAAATAAAGTCAGTACCGAGAACAAATGGAGGCCCCTGGAGAAGTAAGAAGCACATGCTTTAAATGTAAATTTAAAGACTCTGGATTCCATCTCTTCTAGCCACTATTGGTTCTTTAATTGGAGGGCATCTTAAATATAAGATTTCAGAAAGATTAATCAAGCAACTTTATAAGGATAGCCAGGCATTAGAAGAAGGGACCACAGTTATGAGGCTAATATGGCAATTAAAGTGTGAAATAATGAGATTATCTGCAGAAATGGTGAAACGATAAAATCTAAGGCACTACTGATAAAAATCAGCAATCCTACCAATTGATCTATAGATTCAAACCAATGTAATCAAAATCCCAGCAGGCTCTTTTTTCTTTTTCTTTTTTTTTGAGACGGAATTTCGCTCTTGCTGCCCAGGCTAGAGTGCAATGGCGCAATCTCTGCTCACTGCAACCTCCACCTCCTAGGTTCAAGTGATTCTCCTGCCTCAGCCTCCTGAGTAGCTGGGATTACAGGCATGCGCCACCACGCCCGGCTAATTTTGTATTTTTAGTTGAGACAGGGTTTCTCCATGTTGGTCAGGCTGGTCTCAAACTCCTCACCTCAGGTGATCCGCCTGCCTAGGCCTCCTAAAGTGCTGGGATTACAGGCTTGAGCCACCATGTCCAGCCTTTTTTTTTTCTTTTTCAGTAGGCTCTTTTCTAGAAATTGACAAGATGATTTCAAAATTTGTTTGCAAAGGACCAAGAATAACTAAAGCAATTTTGAAAAGAACAAAAGCTGTAGAACTCACTCTGCTGTACTTGCTATGTAAAACTAATCAAGGCAGTGTATTTTATTGGTGAAAAGATAGACAATTTGATCAATGGAACAGAATATAGAGTCCAGAAATAACCCACACATATGTGGTCAAATGATTTTTGAAAAGGGCCCCAAGGCATTCAATGAGGAAAGGAAAAAAAAAATTTAGCAAATGGAGGCAGAACAACTAGAAAGATAACCCATATGGGAGGAAAAAAACTTGTTTACTCCAACCCCACACCATATACAAGGATAAATTTAAGAAAAATCATACACCTAAACATAAAAGCTAAAATAATGCTTGGCTGGGCCCAGTGGCTCATGCCTGTAATCCCAGCACTCTGGGAGGCCGAGGCAGGCGGATCACCTGAGGTCAGAAGTTCAAGACCAGCCTGGCCATGGTGAAACCCCATCTCTACTAAAAATATAAAAAATTAGCCAGGCATGGTGGTGCGTGCCTGTAATCCCAGCTATTCGGGAGGCTGAGGCAGGAGAATCACTTGAACCCAGGAGGCAGAGGTTGCAGTGAGCCGAGATTGCGCTCCAGCCTGGGCAACAAGAGCAAAACTCCGTCTCAAAAAAAAAAAAAAAGCTAAAATAATGAAGCTAGTAAAAGAAAATATAAGACAGTATCTTTGTGACTTTGGGGTAGGCAAAAGTCTCCTGAAGAGGACACAAAAAGTACTAACCATAAAACAAAAACACTAATTAATTGAACTTCATCAAAATTTAAAACTTAGCAGTTTAAAAAAAAACACCCAGAAAATAAACAGCCATGGGTGAGGGAAAAAAAAATTTGCAACACATGTATTTGATAAAAGACTAGTATAGAGACTACATAAAGTACCCCTACTGGGGAGCACAGATTCAGGGAATCTTGAATCTATGCTCCTGAAACTTGAATCAGGGAAACTTGAATCTATACTCCTGGGAAAAGTAAATAAAGAACCCCTACAACACAATTTGAAAACTGGGCAAAATATCTAAACAGATACACCACAAAAGAAGATATACAAAAGGCCAAAAAGCATGTGAAAAAACGTTCACCATTATTGGTCACCAGGGAAATGCAAAGTAATGAGACACAACTCCACAAAACTAGAACGGCCAAAATGAAAAAGACCGACAACGCCAAATACTGGAGTGGATTTGGTACAAATGAACTCTCATGAGTTGCTGGTAGAAATGTAAAATGTTACAACCTCTTTGGTAAACCAGTTTCTTCAACAGTTAAACATACATCTATTCTATGGGCCAACAATTCCATTCCAAGGGAAATGAAAATTATGTCTACTGCCAGGCGCGGTGGCTCACGCCTGTAATCCCAGCACTTTGGGAGGCTGAGGTGGGTGGATCACAACGTCAGGAGATCGAGACCATCCTGGCTAACATGGTGAAACCCTGTCTCTACTAAAAAATAGAAAAAATTAGCTGGGCGTGGTGGCAGGCGCCTGTAGTCCCAGTTACTCAGGAGGCTGAGGCAGGAGATTGGCGTGAACCCAGGAGGCAGAGCTTCCAGTGAGCCAAGATCGTGCCACTGCACTCCAGCCTGGCCAAAAGAGCGAGACTCCGTCTCTTAAAAAAAAAAAAAAAGAGAGAGAGAAAATTATGTCTACAAAAAGCCTTGTTCAAGAATGTCCACAGCGGCCTGGGTGAAAGAGCAAGACTCCGTCTCAAAAAAAAAAAAAAAAAAAAAAAAGAATGTCCACAGCAATATTATTCATAAAGCACAAAACTGGAAGAATCTAAATATTCATCAATTGGTGAATAAATAAATGAAATCCTATTCAATAAAAAGAGCAATCTACTGATGCATGTAAAATGAAAAAATATGATGAATGAGGCTGGGTGCGGTAGCTCACACCTGTAATCCCACCACTTTGGGATGCCAAGGTGGGCGGATCACTTGAGCTCAGGAGTTCAAGACCAGCACAGCCAACATGGCAAGGACCCATCTCCACTAAAAATACAAAAATTACCCTGGCGTGGCGGCGCATGCCTGTAATCCCAGCTATTTGGGAGGCTGAGGTGGGAGAATCACTTGAAACCGGGAGGCAGAGGTTGCAGTGAGCTGAGATCAGGCCACTGTACTCCAACCTGGGTGATAGAGGGAGACCCTGTCATATTTAAAAAAAAAAAAAAAAAAATCCAAAGAGATGAATAAGAATAGTCATTACATTATAATCCCAAATTATGATATTTTGCCTGTAATGGCAGTATTTCTTTTTGTCAGAGATTGAAGGTAGAAACTGATATTCTGATTTACCTTTTTTTTAAAAAAGCGTATTTATCAAAACATGTATTAGTTAAAGAAGAACAAGATCCACAGGTCCATTTGAATAACATAAGAGTATTCTTCAGCTTTTATTTATCCAGAGTTTGTTAAATCATTATTGAGAACTTTCTGGTATAAATTCAATTGTTCTGAGGTTTACATGTCTTTGGAGACCACTTCTTTTTTTGTCATACTCTCAAAAATAACTTCCTAACATAATACTTTTGGGAAGCATTGCAATGTAATACTTGTTTTACTATGCTTATCACTGCCCCCTGTATAAAATGTATTTCTATTGATAAAAAGAGTTTGGCTGCACCACAGTGAAATGAAATCCTATAGCCCTTGTTCTTAATTATACCTGAGGACATCTTCAGATAGCTGTCATGTGATACAAAAGCAGGTAGAGAACAGATTCTCATACTACCAATTTTTGAAAGGTACTCATTATGCCATCCCTCATGGATCCACACCCATGTTATCCACAACATTTGGGATGAATGATGACAGGTTGAGACTCAGCCATTCTACACACCGTTTCTGCTGCTGAAGAGTATTGTTACAGGCAGATTCTTGTGCTAGTGCTCCCTGAAGTGTGGACATGATCCGCCCTTGCCTTAAAGGTTGTACATTTTCTTTACTCAGTTCCCATTCATCTCCCTCCAGGGACATGGCTTCACTGTGAAGAAGGAAACAAATGTAAATCTCATACCAACATTGACTATTATAGCACTAGATTATTGTAAATGTCTTCCAATAGGTGATTATTCATGGTCTTGGGTTGAATATAGTGGACTGACACAGAATTATTATTATTATTATATGCCTAAGCTTCTTTGTTAGCTGTTTTTCAAGTTTATGGCTACAGTATTGCCTGATGGAAGACAACTTGGCAAGGATATTGTAGACAGTACTATAAGAATAGGGCATGGCCATGTGCAGTGGCTCACACCTGTAATCCCACCACTTTGTGAGGCCGAAGTGGGAGGATTTCTTGAGCCAGGAGTTTGATACCAGCCTGGGCAACATAGCAAGACCCCACCTCTTTCTTTAAAAAAAAAAAGAAAAGAAAAGAAAAATGAATAGGGCTTAAGGCAGAAAGAAAAGAAGGGAACAAAAGTGTTATAAATTTGGCAAAGTAGACAAAAAGGCAACAAGTAATTTTATACCTACCATTGAATGCATCATCTAGTTTAATTTAAAATTAGTGCCGGATGTGGTAGCTCATGCCTGTAATCCTACCACTTTGGGAGGCTGAGGCAGGAGGAGTGCTTGAGCTCAGGAGTTCAACACCACCCTGGGCAACACAGGAAGACCCCCATCTCTACAAAAGGTGAAAAATTAGCCAGACGTGGTGGTACACGCCTGTGGTCGTGGCTACTTAGAAGACCGAGGTGGAAGCATTGCTTAGGTTCAGGAGGTCAAAGCTGCAGTGAGCCATGATCACACCACTGCACTGCAGCCTGGGCAACAGAGCAAGATGCTGTCTCAAAAAAAACCATTAAAATTAGCAAAGTGTGGGTGAGACTAATGTCCCATGTTTCAATGATGACTCAAAACTGAAGTTTGTACATATAGGTAGCCAAAAGCAGAAGCAAACAAACACAGTTTACTAGTCACAATTCCCTGCATCCTCACACCCAATTCTATCAAGCCTACTGAGAAAATCCCCGAAATGTTTTGGAGGTAATTACCATTACATATTCTGCAATTCAGAGCCCTGCAATGGTTAGATAGAAGACTACTTCTAAGAGACATTACCTCTGGACTTAAAACAAAAAGAGAGACACATTGGCACTAATCTTTGAAATAGGGTGAAAGTTATATGGGACTTCAGTCTAGATGAGCGCTGAAAACTCGTTAGAGACAGCTTCTTGGAAACTATGACTTCAATCAAAATGACATGTAACAAAACCAATTTTACCACAGGCTGATTGACATAAACAAGAGTTAAGTTCCTATGGCATATTCCTGGTCACAAAAACATCACCAAACTTCTGAATAAAGACTCGAAACAAACACTTTTAATATTAAACATTGAAATAAATGTGAGCTATCCATACACTTAAGAACAATTAATGAAAACAAAAAATAATCATTTACCCAATTTTTGGTGAATCAGTGAGTGACTGCAGTCATAGTGTTGGTGGGTTAACTCAAGGAATAAATGTTTGAGAGTGAAAATTTCGAGAAGTACCTCCTACCACCACAAAGTTAAAAAACAAACAGTAACATTATAGTGGGCATGCTGGGCACTTTCATAAGGCATTGTTTATTGTCATGCATTTGTATGATTATCATACACACTTTATATAAACTTTTTAAATAGAGACAGGTCTTACTATGTTGCCCAGGCTGGTCTTGAACCGCTGAGCTCAAGAAATCCTGTTGCCTCAGCCTCCCGAAGTGCTGGGATTACAGGTGTGAGCCATTGCTCACAGCCTTTACAGATTTTTATTTTACAGTAATTTGTATTCATTCCTTCATTCATTTTCCAACTCACTTATTCTAGTTCGGGGTTGAGGGTGGCCAGAGCCCATCTCAGCAACTCAGACAGGAACCAACCCTGGACAGGACACCATCCATCACAGGGAGCAATCACATTCACATCCATTCAGACTGGGATCATTTAGACACGCCAGTCAACAGGCACATCTTTGGGATGTAGAAGGAAACTGGAGTACCTAAGGAAACCCATGCAGACATGCGGAAAACGTGCAAACTCCACATACACAGCAGCCCGGCAATGAATTGATTTTTTTTCTCATCAACATTATAACGAAACGACGTTATACCAGGACCTGCTCTATATTGTGTGAACTCTGTAAAGGTAAGGGCTATGCCATTTGTTTTTGTATGCCCACGATCTAATACAAGATATAACACTATTATGCCCGGAATGTTTGTTGAATTCATCTAAACTTTCTTCTCTTGCTCTTAAAAATAGTGATTACGCTATCTCAGTTAAATATCTCAAATTGAGCTAAGACTGCCCCCACTTCCTCCCAGACCTGCTCCTCCCACAGTCTTCCTCTTTCTCAAATAAATGGCAATCCCATTCTTCAGTTGCCAAAGCCAAAAATCTTAGTGCCAACTTTGATGCCCTTCTCATACCCCTCAGTCAGTCAGCAAGTCCTACTGGTTCTACCTTCAAAATATATACAGAAATCAACCACTTCTCATCATCTCCACTGGTTTCCACCTGGCTCAACTCACTTTTGAGCTGAATTATTTCAGGCTGAATTATTTCAATAACCTCTTAACTGGTGTCCCTTGCTTCCATCCTTTGCTGCCTCTAGTGTATTCAACACTACAGCCAAAGTGACCCCATTTAAACCCAAGTCAGATTATGTCTTTCCTTTGCTCAAAACCTTCCAATGACTTTTGATTACAACTAGAGTAAAAGCTAAGTCCTTACAATCTGCATCTTCACCATTTTTACATAATATCCTTTTACTCTTCTAGTTAATTCTGCTCCAGTGACAATGGCCTTGGACATGCCAGGTGCAACTTCCTCCCCCAGCTCTCACCCTCAGCCTTTGTACTCCCCTCAGATATAGAACCTCTAGCTTTTGAGATTCCTTCAAGTCTTGACCAAAATGACATCTCAGTGAGGCTCCAGTGTTCATGCTAAAATTGCAACAATTCCCACCTCCAATATTCCCTACCCCCACTTGCTTTATTTTTTTTAGTACTGACCACCATCTCCACCTAACAGTTTGTCTTTGTTGTCTGACTCCCCCACCTTCATCCCATCCCAGAACTTAAGCTTCATGAGGGTTGAGATTTTTGTGTCTGTATATTTGCTGCATTCAGAGCTTAGCCAAAAAAATACTTGTTACATGAATGAAAGAGCCCATGACATAGCACTTATCTAGGTATTGTGGGCGCCATAGTGAAAACACATACAGATTTCCAATCTAGAACTGCAATATAGTTTTTTTAATACAAGGAAAAGCCACAAACATGCAGAGAAAGGCTTTTTAGTTCTCTATGTTATTGGCATAATTTAGATCTCTATGATATTGGCTAAAGGCTTTTTAGATCTCTGTGCTATTGGCATAGCACCTGCCATTTGTTGAGCGCTTATTTGGAAGCAGTTACATAACAAATACTTTGAATTCCCCCAGAACCACGTAAGGCAGCATTAACATCAGCATTTTCCATACATACGATTTGCCCAAGGTCAAACAACTAGCAGGTGGCTGAGCTGAGTTACAAACAGACCACATTACAACTTCCAAACTCTTTGTTCCGCTGGGGTCCCGCAGCCTTCTTCGCTTTGAAGCTGGATGCGGCAGGATTCGCACGTGCCCTCGGTCCACTGCATTTTCACCTCCAGCTCTGGCATTCGACTCCAAAAGGAAGGAGGCTCCGGCGGGGCCTGTTCTGACCGTGCCGATCTCCCCCTCGACTGCTCCGAGCGGAGCCTTCTATTACCTACCAGGCACCTTCGTGTCCTCTCAGGCCCAGCCCCCAGCAGCTCTTCTCCCGTATCTACCTCAGAGTACCCCCTTCCTTCTTCACCGCCGCCATCCTGCATTCCTGGCTCAGGTCCTCGTCCTGCTGCAGGCCTTTCCTCTGGGCCACAGACCGCCTGGGCTTTCTTCCGCAACCTGCCCTCGGAGCTACAGAAGCGACCAAGGCACGCACTCGACTCCCTTACAAACCAGCCACCTCAAGCCCACACCCCTAGCCGCCAAGTTTCAAATTTAACGGTCCCGCGCGGTCGACGTGGCCACGCCCCTCCGCTCCTCCGTGCTCTTGCCTCTCGCCCAAGGCATTCTGGGGCTTGTAGTTTATACCGGTTTAGTCCGCGATGACGCGGTGCGTAATGGGAATTGTAGTTTCCGGGAGTCAATGGCCGTGGAAGTGCAGCAGGCTTAGGCAAAACAAATTCCCTGCAGGTGCTGTCTTGAGTCGTGGCTCGCTCTCTGAGCCGAGCGAGGAACACTTAAAGCACCAGAACTTCTTTGCTGTTTTGAGTGTTGGGAGGTGTCTCTGAGTGCTTGCACTTGGCGTGACTCTTGTAGAGTGACTACCCCTGCTGTCTGCCCCAAATCTCACCCGTCCAGAGTTCTTAGGCCACCGACCTGTTTCCTGCCCCACCCTTGAATTCAAAAAGCTGGATTCTAGTTCTGTAAAATCATACCAAGTGTGCAACCTTAGGCAAGCTACATAATCTTTCTGACCGTCAGTTTTCCTCATTTATAAAGTGATGATACTGTCTTGCTTTCTCTTCTGCTCAGTCCACAAGCAGTAAACACAGCCATGCTATGTTTCCCAAGGTGTTACCTCTTTTCCCCTTCAGGAGACTAGCCTTGACTGACATTAAACTGTTCGTCTCAATTTCAATTTTCTGAGGAAGAAATTGTGATAGCTCAGATGTGACCAGGGCAGTAGGGTCTTTTTGTTTGGTTGGTTGGTTTTGTTTCAGAGACAGGGTCTTCTTCTTGCTCTGTTGCCCAGGCTGGAGTGCAGTAGCCCCATCATGGCTCACTCCAGCCTCCAGCTCCCGGGGTCAAGTGATCCTCCCACCTCAGCCTCCCCAGTAGCTGCGATTACAGGCATTAGCCACCTTGAGGCAGGAACACGGTCGTTCAAGAAAGCCCAGGTACAGGGGATTTCTCCTTTATGACTGTGGGAATGGTCACAGAGGTGGCACTTCCCAGAGCCAGGTGCTAAGGATACTGTCCACTACCCTCTGGTTCTTAGTTCCCAGCTTTCTGTCTTTGTTCATGTTATATAAGTCCTTCTTTCCTCTGAATCATCAGGACTCTTGATTCCAAAGAAATAGAAATCCAACTTAAATCGGCCTACTCGGAAAAGGGAATTTACTGTCTTTTATATATAAAAGACTTCAGATAAAGCTTAACCCAGGACTCATGTGGACTGGGCCTCTCTCGATTTCTCGCCTCTACTCTTGTTGTTGGCTTACTGTCATTCTCCATTGAGTAACAGATTCACGACTTTATCCTTACAGGTTCAAATTCAAACTTAGGAGTCACCCTGCTTAACCCCTTCCTCTCAAACAGTCGCTGGGGATAGTGGATTCAGGGCTTTGATTGTTCAGAACCAAGTCATGTGTTTCACCTTGGGACTGAGAGAGGGAAGGGGTGATTCCTCATAGGAAATTTTGGTTCCTTTTTACATCAAAGTCCTCCACATCCAGGAAGCTTTCCAGGATCACATGAGTGTGGTGCATGGGATTCTCTAACTGGCTCATTTTATCTCTTACCTTATGCCAGTACTGGCCTAGCACTTCATTTTCTTTCAACAGGGTGTCCTGTTCATATCTACAGCTTCTCAATTTTGATCATTTCCTACAAACGATCTTGGAAATGTAACGTTTGGTCTTTTGATCTCAGTCTTTCCTATAACCTAGTCGGATTCCCCATAAACTCTGGTATGATGTAGAACGCATTCAGGCTAAAACCCCTTGCTTGTTTCACTACGGGAAAAGAAGGAGGTAGGTAAAACAAAACTCCAAAATGTATGACAGAAGGTGCTCTGTGGTTTAATTTGGAAAATGAGTTTTTAGGCTGGACTGTAGCTGGGCAGCCAACATAGGGCCTGGGTGGAGATAGGCTTTAACTGCACCCGCCAATTCTAAGAAAGTCAGGATTAAGCTCGTACACATTTATGGTCTAATGAGGATGAGACAAAGGCTCATCCCAATGTGCTGAACCAGGATGGGACACAGAAGATGAGAACAGTGAACTTGCCCTGCAGGAACTTCAGGCCAGTAGGAGAGACAAACAAACAGGCAATTTCAGTACATTGTTGCCACAGCCGGAGATAAATAAACTCAGGAGCCTATGGAAGCATATGAGAGAGGCTTCCAACCTAGTCCTGGGGAGAAGAGGTCAGGGGAAATATCCTGGAGAAGATGGTCAACCTGAAGGGCAAGGAGGCCTTGGCACAAACTATTGAGCACAACAACACAAGTTGTATAGCAGCCAAAGTTTATCTATAGCATGTGCCCACCTATCTATTCACTGCTCTGCCATGAGTTTTCCAACCCCGGCCTCGCCTCTTTAGACCTCCATGCTGGGCCATCAAAACTTACCTGTCCTGTGTCCCATTCTTTCACTTATCACATTGAAAACATAGGAACTAAATCACACTCAGATGTTAAAAATAGTTAATACTGAGATGCAGTATTTTTCACATCATGTTCTAAGATGCTAATATGTTACAGGGGATTAAGAGTTTGGTGTTCAACTAAGTTTCTGAAGTCCTGAGTTAAATGAAAAGCTTCGTGGAGCCCTTAATATGCCAAAGTGCACCTGAATCTCCAAGGATGGGGGTGTGTTTGTTTCCTAATGATATTGTAATGCATTATCATAAACTTAATAGCTTAAAACGATACACATTTATTATCTTACAGTTTGATAGGTCAGAAATTTGACATGGGTCTCACTGGGCTAAATAAAATATTGGCAGAGCCGAGTTTCTTTTTTTTTTTTTTTTTTTTTTGAGACGGAGTCTCGCTCTGTCGCCCAGGCTGGAGTGCAGTGGCGCGATCTCGGCTCACTGCAAGCTCCGCCTCCCGGGTTCACGCCATTCTCCTGCCTCAGCCTCTCCGAGTAGCTGGGACTACAGGCGCCCGCCACCACGCCCGGCTAATTTTTTTGTATTTTTAGTAGAGACGGGGTTTCACCGTGGTCTCGATCTCCTGACCTCGTGATCCGCCCGCCTCGGCCTCCCAAAGTGCTGGGATTACAAGCGTGAGCCACCGCGCCCGGCCGGCAGAGCCGAGTTTCTATCAGGAGTCTCTTTGCGAGAATTTGTTTCATTTTTTCCAGTTTCTAGAGGCATACACTGGCACTCCTTAACTCATGGTTGCCTTCATCCATCTTCAAAGCTAGAAATACAGCATCTCTCTCACCTGGTTTCCATTGCCACATCTCTGAGAACAGGAACATTTCTCTGCTCGTGTGATGAAATTGGGGTCACCTGGATGATCCAAGCTACGCTTTCCATCTTAAGGTCTTTTTTTTTTTTTTTTTTTGAGACGGAGTCTCGCTCTGTCGCCCAGGCTGGAGTGCAGTGGCGCTTTCTCGGCTCACTGCAAGCTCCGCCTCCCAGGTTCACGCCATTCTCCTGCCTCAGCCTCTCCGAGTAGCTGGGACTACAGGCGCCCGCCACCACGCCTGGCTAATTTTTTGTATTTTTAGTAGAGACGGGGTTTCACCGTGGTCTGGATCTCCTGACCTCGTGATCCGCCCGCCTCAGCCTCCCAAAGTGCTGGGATAACAAGCGTGAGCCACCACGCCCGGCCCATCTTAAGGTCTTGAACCTTAATCACATCTGCTGGATACCTTTTGCCACATAAAGTAACATCTTCACAGATTCTGTGCATTAGGACACAGACATCTTTGAGGGCCGTTATTCTGCCTACCACAGGGGGTATTCAAATATGTTTGCATCTCTAAACTTACTTGACCATAAAGAAACCTTTCCACACTCCTTCTTTCAGAACAGATTTTTGGGACATGCTACTCAATATGTTGCCCCTCCAGGGCTCCTTGTATTTTAACAGGAGTCTCCAGGAGAAGAAAATTTATGAAGGAATAAATCTTTTCTTTTCTTTTTTCCAAGACAAGGTCTCACTCTGCCACTTGGGCTGGAGTGGAGTGGTGCAATCTCGGCTCTGCAGCCTCTGCCTTCCAGGCTCAAGAGATCCTCCCACCTCAGCCTCCTGAGTGGCTGGGACTACAGGTGCATGCCACCATGCCCAGCTAATTTTTGTATTTCTTGTAGAGATGGGGTTTCACCATGTTGCACAGGCTCGTCTTGAACTTCTGGGCTCAAGTAATCCGCCTTCCTCGGCCTCCCAAAGTGCTGGGACTACAGGAGTGAGTCATCACGCCCGGCCAGGAATAAATCTTAGTGGTGGAGTTTCAGGCACAGTGGCAACTGGTAGCACTATGGGACTGTTCTAGAAGCTCCTCAATTTTATGTATTTACTTTACATCAAAACCAACCCTACCTTCATCAGTGGTTTTTAGATGGATTTAGTTGTCCAAAAATCTATGATCTCTTGCCTGGGCTTGTGGATATATAAATGTTCTTAATTGTGTGAAGGCTGATTTCCTCAACTTTGCCTTGCCTTCACAGATGATATAAAATACAGCTTTAGCAGGCCAGACACTCCAAAGATGAAAATCTCTGGGTCTCCAGGGAACCGTTGGGCTGACTGCTTGTTTACTGTGCAACCACAGAAGGAAGGAGGGACTATCTGGGGTGAGAGGAGGGTCAAGGGGGACAGAATTGAAGGAGAGGGGTGGTGTTCAGGGCCAGAAATATGCCACATCTGGGAAAGCATGATCACCATGCTGGTCTTTTACCCTAGTGGTTAACAGAGCTGCCAATCAACAGCAGCTGCATCTTCAATTTACCAGTGATTAGGTGTCTTGAGATAGAAGAACCAATGAGAAGGGGGCACAATAAGCCAAACCAATTTGTGTTGCCAGGAGGAACAGAGATGAAAGGTGAAAAGATACATCGGCCCAGGGCTGGGGGCTGCTGGCCGCTGCTCAGTTGCATCTCACAGTAGCTGTTGCTAACAGGGTTCTAGGGAACTCTCCAAGGAGCAGAGTTTCTGTCTTCAGTTCCATGAAAACTCCTTTCTGGAGTATGCTTCTGCTTTTAGGTAGAAGTACCCTACTTTTCATGGTCTTCTCAAAACATTGGAAATTGCCTAACCGAGAATGTCCACACTGATATATGCAGTAAATGGAGAGATACCAGGTATCAACTGTTCTGCATCTGGCAAAAAAGAAGCAAAAGATCAGAAGGGATCACAAACTCAGAAGCAGTCATATGGTAGGGCTGTTAAGAAACAGGGAAAGGGCCAGGCACGGTGGGTCACGCCTGTAATCCCAGCACTTTGGGAGGCTGAGGCAGGTGGATCACCTGAAGTCAGCAGTTTGAGACCAGCCTGGCCAACATGGTGAAACACCATCTCTACTAAAAATATAAAAGTTAGCTGGGCGTGGTGGTGGGCGCCTGTAATCCCAGCTACTCAGGAGGCTGAGGCAGGAGAATCACTTGAACCTGGGAGGTGGAGGTTGCAGTGAGCCGAGATCGCACCATTGCACGCCAGCTGGGTGACAAGAGTGAAACTCCATCTAAAAAAAAAAAGAAAAAGAAAAGAAACAAGGAAAGATGTGGAGTAAATAAGCTATGTAGCTAATGGGAAGTGCAAAATTAGGCTGTTTTACCCTGGCATTATTCTGACAGGAATTTTCTGTTCCAGGAAGGTCTTGGAGAATCTTAGAGTTCCCAAGTATTCATGATTGTGCTCATTTTACACACGAGGTGATCCAAACTCTAAGAAGCAAAGAGGAGTTGAGTTACCCATGGAGGAAGAGCAGAGTAGGATCTAAATGCTGCCAGCTTCTTCAAACTCTGGGTGCCAGAAACCTCAGCTCTAATTTCAGAGATTTGACCAGTTCTGACATTTAATGAACTTCACCTTCTGGGCACCACATTCTGAGGGAGAAGTGAATTCAGGGTCTCTCAGTACCATAGGTAGTGGGGGCTTCCACTCACTCCCATATATAAGGGATGTCCCATGAACTGATGGGTGGAGCTGCCAGCAAGCAAGGTTTGCCTTTGAGGAAGAGGAATGCTGAAAGCAGCAGGGTTTGTCTGTGGGCTTGGGGGGACCTGGAGTGAGTGGGGCACAGGATATCCACCTTGGATCGTGACCCTTTCTTGGCCTGGTCCCAAGGACTTATGGTTTTGTGGAGTGAGGGCCTGAGGCAGTGGCCATAAGAGCTGGTTCTATGTACTTTGGAAGGCTGAGGCGAGAGGATCACTTAAGGTCAGGAGTTCAAGACTAGCCTGGCCAACATGGCGAAACCCCGTCCTACTAAAAATACAAAAATTAGCTGGGTGTGGTGGTGCATGCCTGTGATCTCAGCTACTCCAGAGACTGAGGCAGGAGAATTGCTTGAACCTGGGAGGCGGGGGTTGCAGTGAGCTGAGATCATGCCACTGCACTTCAGCCTGGGCAACAGAGTGAGACTGTCTCAAAAAAGGAAAAAAAAAAAAAAAAGCTGGTTCTGTGTGATGCCAGCCTCCAACAGCACTGCCTTCGTGCCCAGGTACCGAGGGCACAGCCTTACTTGGCCATTCTGAGAGCACAAGGAGGCCCTCCCTGGAGCCAGACATCAGCACCCCACAGTGGACACCAGCAGAAGCAAGATGTCCTCCAGTAGCCTTGGAGACAGAGGCCATCAACCAGAGAGAGCTTGAGCAGGACAGGAAGAACATGGCAGATGCTCTGAAAACACCCAGACCACCTAGGGAAGGCTTCAAAAGGAGGGACTCATTTAGGGCCACACATACAGTTGCATAAATATTGCTGCAACCAAGAGTGCCTGTCACGCAAATGGGGACATTTTTCTGCTTTGTCTACTCAGAGAAGGCACCTTCAAAAGTGCCCAGAGGGGCCTCCTCTCTCTAATTCACACAAAGCCCTGTGTGCAGCGGCCCTGGGGGCCTATGGAAGAGCCAGTGGGATTCTCCTGACTAGTGCATGTGACTCCATAGCTCTGAGGCCTGAGGAAATGGGTTACATAATGCTCTGTCCTTATTTGAGGAGGTGACAATTCTAAGATAGCTGAATGCGGGTAGGGATGGCTCCTGACAGAGCCAATCCATTGTGGAGACACTTGCAGGAGAATGGAGTGTCTGTGGGTGGATATGTCTGAGGCTCCATTGCTTTTCTGCCAAGCAGGCTTCCTCACCTCCTCTCTGACATTGCCTCCTGGGGCTTGGTGCAAACTGGAAAGTTTGCTTCTTCCCTTCTCGGGGACCCAGCTGGGAGCTACTCCTGCAGATCTGGGCTCTGCATTGCTTTTCCAATGAAAGGCCAGAGGTCAGAGGTCCTCAGGCTGGGAGGGGCCAAATGATTGGAAACAACTTAATTTGGCTGAATGTGGGAACTAAGTTGGCTACAGCTAGGTGCGAGAAGATTGTTAGAATTAAGAGAGGTGACAGCTGTTTTGCCTCTTTCCCATCTCTGCCTTCTTCTCTAAAGGCTGTCCTTTTAAAGTTTTACCTGGAGGTGTGGGTCCCAGTCAGAATTGGCCAACATTCTCCCTTTAAAACAACCTTAGGAGACTGAGGGCCAGTGGGAAACTTGAATTTGGGACCCGCCCAGAGCAACTTTGGAGGAACTCTTTATGTTTCGGAATTTCAGGCTCACCTCTGGGATGATTGAACATACCAAAGATGAGAACCCCAGCCTCTTTTTTGAGATGGAGTCTCACTCTCTCACCCAGGCTGAAGTGCATTGGCGCAATCTCTGCTCACTGCAACTTCCACCTCCCAGGTTCAAGTGATCTTCCTGCCTCAGCCTCCCATGTAGCTGGGACTATAGGCGCCTGGCTAATTTTTGTATTTTTAGTAGAGACTGGGTTTCACCATGTTGGCCAGGCTGGTCTTGAACTCCTGACCTCAGGTGATCTGCCTGTCTCGACCTCCCAAAGTGCAGGGATTACAGGTGTGAGCCATCGTGCCTGGCCAACCCCAGCCTCTTGGGCCAAGACAGAACCACTAGCTTCCCTTCTCCATGTAGGTCTTCGACACTTGTTGCTCTGAGGCATTTCAGTGCCTTTCTTCCAACACAGGCTCCCAAGCTAAAGCAGGGAGAACAGAATCCAGACAAGCAGAGTTAGAAACATCATCTCCTAACAGCCAAAGATGGCATGGAGGGCTGCAAACGTCTCTGGATCTGTCTGAGCCTATTTCTAGTTTTCCATCCAACCCCTTTGTAAGGAGCTATTAATATGGTTTGGATGTTTGTCCTCTCCAAATCTCATGTAGAAAGAGGCTTCTCCATTGTTGGAGATGGGACCTGGTGGAAGGTGTTTGGATCATGGGGCAGATCCCTTATGAATGTCTTAGCACCATGCCCTTGGTGATGGGTGAGTTCTCATTCTGAGCTCACCTGAGATCTGGTTGTTAAAAGTATGTGGCATGCCCCTTTCTCTCTCTTGCTCCTTCTTCATCTTCCACCAGAAATAAAAGCTCCTTGTGGCCTCACCAGAAGCCAAGCAGATGCTGGCGCCATGCTTCCTGTGCAGCCTGCAGAATCTCTAGCCAATTAAACCTCTTTTCTTTATAAATTACCCAGCCTTAGGTATTTCTTGAGAGCAATACAAAAACAGCCTAACATAGCTATAGAAGGCAGTGGGCAGTCCAAGAGAAAAGGCTTTTTTTTTTTTTTTTTTTGCTAGCTCTGGTTCCCTTTGTTGTCAGTGAGGAAGATGTGGCATTTGAGAGGCTGACTACTGCCAGCTGTGGGATGTGTGCCTGGAAGAGACTCCCAACAATGAATAGGAGTTACCTATGGCAGCTGACATGAGGAAGACCCCACTACACAGACCACAGACAAGCATGAGAGAGGCCCATCTGTCTACCCACAGGCTGCACCTTCCTCCTCAGTGGTAAACGAAGATATTGGACCAGTTGACCTCTTTCTAGCAGTCAAAGGCTCCAGTTAGCCTTGTTTTCTTCACTGGTGTAGAAAAGCTATGAGAAGATGGGTTCTAACTCTTCATCCCTAGGACCTGTCCCAAGGCAGGTACTCAATCAATACTGGTTAACTGACTGATTGACAGTAATGAACAAAAGAGAATAACTGGCACATGACCTTGTTAGACCAAGCATTCTAGGATGTCCACCATTCATTTGACAAACATTTCTTGAATATTTTGTGTCAGGTGCTGTGCCAGGCACATAAATATGAAAAAAGGGATACAAATATGAAAAAAGCACCAGTCCTATGCTCAAGAAAAACAAAACAATCTATGATATAACAGCTTATGAGCTGTAGCACCAGCCGGAGCCTGGAGTTAGGGGAACTTGAAAGAGGATGGGGGCCCTCCCACACCCAAGCATGGGGGCTGAGAGAACAAGAGAAAGGGAGGTTGGGAGTGCTGCCAAGAGGGGTCTTAAAAAATGAGTAGGAGTTACTAAAAGGAGAGAAGGGGTTTCCAGGTGGAGAGAATAGCACAGGAGGGACTGGGAGGCAGGAGAGCGAGAGTGCATTTGGCATCTGGGGAAGTGCAGGTGGTTACAATGGCAGGAGCCTAGGAGAGTTGTGAGGACCTGAAAGGAGACCCTGGCTCACTGTGCCTGACAAGCAGCAGGTGGGTAGCAAACCCAGCCCCTTCAGTTTTGAGCCCAGGGTGGGCGTCCAGCTGCATTCTCAAAGCAGGGGCTTATCCCACTGAGCTCTCAAGTTTCCCAGCTGTGGAGCCACCTATTCCTCCCACTTCTGGGAAGGGCCTGCAGGTGAGAGGGGGGTGGGGCACAGAATGGGCACCTCACCCACCTGTATGCATTTCCTTCCTCTCTGCAGACACCGCTCTGGGATGCCAAACTGTTTTCAATCATTGGCTTTATTCTAACTAGCCCCTTAAGGCTGCCAGGACTCAGGGGGAACCGGCCCAGCTGGTCTGACTGGTTGGGCAGCACTTTGTAATTCCTGCTTCTCCAGGTGGGCTCCTATATCTCCTCTGTTCCACTCCTCAATGCTCCTAGCTTGGACATTGCCTGGGATATGCCAGGCTCATGGCCCTGGCTCCCCTTTGGCCAGTACTTATCACCTGGCACTTCCTAGCAAGCCCCTAACCCCTTGAAGCCGTGATGAAGAGCACTGTGATATTTGAACTTCTGCATCTTTCCTTTCCTCCCAGACCCATCTGCGGACAGGCAGTCCTATTGTCAGGCAAATGGCATTCATCCAAGGTCTTAAGAGTGAAGGGACTCTCCTCTTCCGGGGTTCACACCCCAAGGCAGCTCTACTCCACCAAGAGTCTTAGAGGGAATGTCTAGTTGTCTTGAGCACTGGGGAGCATTGTGAACATTTAATGTGGATGGGATAGTCTGTCCTGCAAAGCATGGGACAATCCCACACAACACCACATTGTCCCACCCAAAATGGCAGTAATCCCTCTCCCACCCTTGAGAAACACAGCTGGGCCCACTTTATTCACACACAGATGTGCAGTTTGTATAAACTCCATGAATGTGATTCTCAAACTTGATTGCGTAGATGAATCACCTGGGGATCTTGGTGAATGGCAGATCCTGATTTCTAGGTCTGAGTGGGGCCTGAGATTCTCCATTTCTAATGAGCTTCCAGGCATCCTTCAGGCTGCTAGTTTGAGGCCCACAGGTTATGTAGCTAGGCCCCGCGATACAAATGTGCTTGTATTTTCTTTTATGGAGGGGCGTTGTATTTTGGGGAAACTTTATCTGCAGAATTTGTTCAACTGGGAGTGCTACTGGCATCTACTGGGTAGAGGCCAGTTATTCTGTTAAACATTCTACAAGGGTCAGGGCAGCCCCTCACAACAAAGAATTCCCCAGCCCAATGTGTCAGTAATGCCGAAATTGAGACAGCCTAGCTTAGGTGAAATTTCAAAACAATGTGAAATATATTTGTGGACAATCTTACTTCAGTGCAAGTTGGGGACTCCAGCCACAAGGCTGTGAACATGTGTCATTGACTGAGGTTCTGGTCCCTCTAGGCATAAGCAAATTCAGCCAGTTAGGACTTAGAAGCACTGGCTCAGGTCCTGGTGAATAAACTGTGGTAGTAGGTGTGATCCTTCATAAGCCTCACACTGGCTCACGGTCTCATAGCTCACACAGTTTAAGAGACCAAAATTTTTAAATAATCTAGGCTGATGACCGGGCTCAGTGGCTAACGCCTGTAATCCCAGCACTTTGGGATGCCGAAGCAGGTGGATCACTTGAGCTCAGGAGTTCGAGACCAGCCTGGGCAACATGGCGAAACCCCATCTCTATTAAAGATATAAAAATTAGGCCAGGCGCGGGGGCTCACGTCTGTAATCCCAGCACTTTAGGAGGCCGAGGCAGGCGGATCACAAGGTCAGGAGATCGAGACCATCCTGGCTAACACGGTGAAACCCTATCTCTACTAAAAATACAAAAAAATTAGCCGGGCATGGTGGCGGAGGCCTGTGGTCCCAGCTACTCGGGAGGCTGAGGGAGGAGAATGGCGAGAACCCAGGAGGTGGAGCTTGCAGTGAGCTGAGATGGCACCACTGCACTCCATCCTGGGCGACAGAGCGAGACTCCCTCTAAAAAAATAAATAAATAAATAAATAAATAAAAATTGGCCGGGCGCGGTGAAGATGTGTGTGTCCAGCCTCTTTTTCCCAGGCTGGGCAGCTCTCAGAAGATCCTCTGGGGCTCATGCAGGGAGTGAATGAGCCATGGCCTCCCCTGGATATCAGGGAGGAAGGAGTGGGAGTTGAGAGGGGAGAGAGTTCAGAGGTATTAGGTCTCTGAGGCACCGGGCCTCTGCCCCTTACTTCAAGAAGGTCCCAGAACAGTAACTGCATCTGGGCTGCAGCTACTGTCCTGTCCTGGGGCCCCGCCCTGCCCTGCCCTGTGGTCTGCAGCTACTGTCCTGGCCTGGGGCCCCGCCCTGCCCTGCCCTGTGGTCTGCAGCTACTGTCCTGTCCTGGGGCTCTGCCCTGCCCTGTGCTGCGTTCCTGCCATCTGCTTCCCACAGGACAGCTTGTAACACTGGGGTTGATTGTAGTCACTAGTGGGTGCCAGAATTAATTCATTGTTTACGTTTGCTTCTAAGTGTATGAAAATAAGCACAACATCTGTGGCTATTCCAAGAGACCTGAGGTTATTTTTATTCAGATTCCCAGGCTGGCAATGTGGGGTCTCTGTGGGCTTTCCAGAGGGCCTGGGGCATTGAAAAGATGGGACCATTTCCTTTGTAAGGACAACAGCCCATTTTCCCTCTACTTCTCCTTCTTCTTTAGAAATTCAGCCCTAGATCCTGTGAGGGGATGGAGAAATGTGAACCCAAACCCACAAAGGAAGCCTAGAAGAAAGCCCCGAGCCATCCTAGGAATGGGTCCAGCCCGAGAGACGTTGTCTTCCCTGTGAAGGAGCAGAGGTCACAGGATTGTCATATTCATCTTTACAATAGTAATTTTAGAATTAAACTTTATATTCTGCTACTTGAGTTTCTAAGTTATGCACTGGAAAAGTAGGTAGTAACTAAAAGTGGATTCAACCACAAATTTGCTGCAGCCCTGGTGAGGGAATTATCAGAGAAGCATTTAACATATAAATCTTCCCTGTTTTTAACTAGCAATAGCTCCAAAAGACAGTGACACTGAGTGGCAGATTCACTAGAGGTTCTGGGGGGTCAGAGAGGAGGCTCAGGCAGCTGACTGATCACACTTCTGCCACTCCTTCCCTTTTCTGGGAAAGGGAAGGGAAACTAACATTTCCTAAGCATCTACATAGTTAGCACTATGCTTAGGACTTATACATTTGTCATCTCGTTGAAGCCCCAATTTTTATAAATAGATGAAGAAATTGAGACATAAGTTGAAGTAACTTATAAGGTACACACAGTAGGATTTCTGTCTGCCTGAGGATTCCAAATCTCACCTTTCTTTCACTCCTAGCTACTTTCCTAAAACAGCCTGTAGGAAAGCAACTTTACCAGGAAGCGCAACTGAGGGGCCAGTAGCTATTCCCTCTAATCACAGGCATGGTTGGGGTGAAAACCCACTGTTTCCAAACACCTCATCTTGTACAATCACTTACACAGGATGGCACATGAGCTCTAGGTTATCCTGCCTTCCATTTCACTCCATATTCTGCTAAACTCCACACCAAGTTCTCTTTCTGAGATATCATCCTGGACTTTGGAGACACCAAAGATAAGCCAGGTTGGGCAAGTGTGGCCAGGTAGACAGGCTGCGTCTAGGGACGACTGGATCAAGCTCTTCGAGTGCTTGGTTAGGGCTCATAAAGGATCTTCCTTGTTCCATGAATAATTAAAGGATTTGGGTGACACAAGAGCCTCTTAACATCAAGACAGATGCCTGTTTGTCCTCCAGAGGGAATTTATAGCATGGGATGATTAAAAATTAATATCGGGTTCAAGCTCTCCATGTCTTTTCCCTGGGATGGCTGTTCTTCTAAAGGGAGGAAGCAGGATGAATTGTTCCATGACCCTCTGCTCAACCTCAGGTTACAGAAGGGGCTCTGTCTTCTTCCTGGGTCTTTTTTATAGGGCCAATTTGGGAGGAGGGGTGAAATGATGGAAAAGGGTATTTTAGGGTCCTTTCCATAATTTACTTTAGAAAACTTACTCATTGTAAAGATTGAATAGTCTTCTCTTCTTGTAAACTCAAAGCTGTATGTACAGATATATTCCAAAATCCCAGATGTACATTTGAATAACATGGGGGAGCTTTAACAAATCTAATGCTTGGATCTCGTCCCTAGAAATCCTGATTGGTCTAGGTGAAGCATGGCCATCAGGATTTTTTTTTTTTTTTTTTTTTAAGACAGAGTCTTGCTCTATTGCCTGGGCGGGAGTGTAGTGGTGTGATTTAGGCTCACTGCAACCGTTGCCTCCCGGGTGCAAGTGATTCATGTGCCTCAGCCTCCCTAGTAGCTGGGATTACAGGTGTGCACCACCACATCTAGCTAATTTTTGTATTTTCAGTAGAGACGGGGTTTCACCATGTTGGCCAGGCTGGTCTTGAAATGCTGGCCTCAAGTGATCTGCCTACCTCAGCCTTCCAAAGTGCTAGGATTACAGGCATGAGCCACCGCGCCCAGCCAGCATCAGGATTTAAAGACACTCCCCAGTAATTCTAATGCGCAGTCAATATGGAGAACTATTGCCTCTGAATCACCCAGAGAGCTTATTAAAACACAGATTGAGCTGGGCATGCTGGCTCATGCTTGTAATCCCAGCACTCTGGGAGGCCAAGGCAGGAGGAACGCTTGAGGCCAGGAGTTTGAGATCAGCCTGAGCAACATGGCGAGACCCTGTCTCTAAACAAAATTAGCTGGGTATGGTGGTGTGCACCTGTGGTCCCAGTTACTAGAGAGGCTGAGGCAGAAGGATCATTTGAGCCCAAGAGGTAGAGGCTGCAGTGAGCTATGATGATGCCACTGCACTGCAGCCTGGGCAACAGAGCAAGACTTTGTCTCTAGATAGATAGATAGATAGATAGATAGATAGATAGATAGATAGATAGATAGATAGATAAATAAAAACACAGATTTTTGGGTCCCACTCTCAGAGTTTCTGAGTCAGTAGGTCTGGGAGGGAGATCAATAATATGCATTTCTAACAAGTTCCAGGTGATGCTGATGCTGCTGAACCAGGGATCACACTTTGAAAACCACTATTCCAGAAAGAATCTAGGAGAATGTTATTGTTAATAATAATAACTATTGTACTACCGTTTATTGAGTATTTACTATATGTAAGGCACTTTGGTGTCAAGCATTTTACATGAATAGTCTCATTTTATTTCTATAGTCATTATATTCTATTATAGTCATCTCTCAATATCTGTGTAGAATTGGTTCCAGGGCCTCCCCTGGATACCAATATCCACAGGTGCTCAAGTCCCTTATATAAAATGATGTAATATTTGCATTTAGCTTATGCACATCTTCCCATATACTTCAAGTCATCTCTAGATTACTTATAGTACCTAACACAATGTAAATGCTATGTAAATAGTTGTTACATTGGATTGTTTAGAAAATAATGACAGGGAAAAAAAGTCTGTTCGTGTTCAGTACAGATGCAATTGTTTTGTTCCTGAATATTTTTGAACTGAGGTTGGTTGAATCTACAGATGCAGAGCCGACTGGAATATGAATTTTAAGGTAATTTATATGCTTTTTTTTTTTTTTTGAGACAGTCTCGCTCTGTCGCCCAGGCTAGAGTACAGTGGTGCGATCCCAGCTCACTGCAATCTCTGCCTCCCGGGTTCAAGCAATTCTCCTGCCTTAGCCTCCCGAGTAGCTGGGACTACAGGCGCCTGCCACCATGCCTGTCTAAGTTTTGTATTTTTAGTAGAGACGGGGTTTCACCATATTGGCCAGGCTGGTCTCGAACCCATGACCTTGTGATCTGCCCACCTTGGCCTCCCGAAGTGCAGGGATTACAGGTGTGAGCCACCAAGCCCAGCCTTATATGCTATTTTTAACATGCTACAGTTATTTTGTATGTGCTAGGTTTGATTCCTCAGCTGGAACAGCTTCTATAAACAGGGCCAACGGTTTTTTCGTTTTTCTTCCAACTTTATATTTTATTTTATTTTATTATTATTTTTTTTTTTTGAGACAGAGTCTCGCTCTGATACCCAGGTTGGAGTGCAGTGGCAAAATCTTGACTCACTGCAGCCTCGACCTCCTGGGCTCAGGTGATCCTCCTGTCTTAGCCTCCAGAGTAGCTTGGACTATAGGAACACCCCTCCATACTTGGCTCAACCCTTTCTCTATCTCACAGATGTCACGCAGTGCTGAACACATGGTAGTATCTACCATTTGTTGAGCATCTATTCTATACAAAAGCACTCTAATAGGTGCTTTGTATAGTTTAATAGAATTTCTACTCCCCGACAACCACATGAGGATGTTATAATTATCTCCATCTGACAAGTGATGTAACTAAGTTCATAGCGGTTAATTTACTACTCCCAAATCACCAGCAGGTGCCAAGGCTGAGATTTGAAACCCCATTTGTCTGACTCCAAAGCCTTGTTCTTACCCTGTTACACTGGCTTCTTCTTCTTTTTCTTTGAGATGAAACCTCCTTCTGTCATCCAGGCTGGAGTGCAGTGGCATGACCTTGACTCACCGCAACCTCCGTCTCCCAGGTTCTAGCGATTCTCCTGCCTCAGCCTCCCGAGTAGCTGGGATTACAGACATGCACCACCATGCCCAGCTAATTTTTGTATTTTCAGTAGAGACAGGGTTTCACCATGTTGGCCAGGCTGGTCTCAAACTCCTGACCTCAAGTGATCTGCCTGCCTCGGCCTCCCAAAGTGTTGGGATTACAGGCATGAGCCACTGAGCCTGGACAACACTGGCTTAACTGAGTCACAGTGTTATCTCACTGTGGTCATAGTATTATTTCACTATGTTATCTGTGGCCACCCAATTAAATCCCCAAGGAATCTTGGCTCCTTCAGTGGCGCCTGGGCATGATAAAAGTGGAGGAGGGGTGGGGCAGGCCAGTGGGAAGGCAGGTAGGAGATGTTTCTTATACCTCATGGCCTTCCTAAAATTCCTAATGTGGTTTGATGAGGATAGCACATAGTATGTGCCCTATAAATACTTAATGTAAAGGAAATAGTTTTTTTCAGAGAGGAAGTAATAATTATTTCAGTTAAACCTGTGGGGAATATGTAGAAAGAGGAAAGGACCCCATTGCCAAGGGGAAAACATGATCAAATGAAACAAGGTCCCCAAAATATAAAACTAAATTATTTTTTAAAAATCGCATTTCATGCAGCCATAAAAAATGATGAGTTCGTGTCCTTTGTAGGGACATGGATGAAACTGGAAAACATCATTCTCAGTAAACTATCGCAAGGACAAAAAACCAAACACCGCATGTTCCCACTCATAGGTGGGAATTGAACAATGAGAACTCATGGACACAGGAAGGGGAACATCACACTCCGGGGACTGTTGTGGGGTGGGGGGAGGGGGGAGGGACAGCATTAGGAGATATACCTAATGCTAAATGAGAAGTTAATGGGTACAGGAAATCAACATGGCACATGGATACATATGTAACAAACCTGCACATTGTGCACATGTACCCTAAAACCTAAATTATAATTAAAAAAAAAATCACATTTCAAAGGAAATGATACAAACTTTGTTGTAAGTACCAAAGAAATGGAATACAGAAGCTCTCTACCGACAGGGAATATTTGAGCAACAAATATTAAGCAAAAACTTCCTGCAGACAAGGAAACTAGTAAACTCCAAAAATGCTTTGCTGAGGAACTACGTTCCATGCCCAAAGCAACATCAAGGTTCTTTTCTCCTCACCTCTGAGAACTTCTCCAAACCATAGTAAAGGTCATAGCCTATGATCTTGTCTCAGTGGTGATATAAACTGGAGAAGTATTTTATCCTTCAGGTCAATAAGAATCTACGCCAGAAGCTTATACAGGGGTCACTTTTGTATATTTTACACCTTCACTGTGAGAGGGGTCAAGATTGGCAAAAAAGAATTACTCTACTCTGAAGCATCTGGGAATTTTTAAAATTTTCCTCCTTTTTTGTATTTCGTAACTTTCAAGATTGATCTTGATAGTTTTTATTTATTTAGAGATGGAGTCTCGCTCTGTTGCCCAGGCTGGGGTGCTGTGGTGAGATCTTGGCTCACTGCAACCTCCGACTCCAGGGTTCAAGTGATTCTCCTACCTCAGCCCCTTGAGTAGCTGGGATTACAAGCATGTGCCACCACGCCTGGCTAATTTTCGTATTTTTGGTAGAGAGGGGGTTTCACCATGTTGGCCAGGCTGGTCTCGAACTCCTGGCCTCAAGTGATCCACTTGCCTTGGCCTCCCAAAGTGCTGGAATTACAGGCATGAGCCACCATGCCCAGTCAGTTTTATATTTTTTATTTTTATTTTTTATCACGAGTTTGCATAGCCTCAGTTGATACTAAAGATTCCATGAAACCTGGAATAGATCTCATAACCTAGCCTAATTCTGGGGAAGAATTCAGAGTCCTTGGGGACCCCGTTTGTTTCTTTAGGGTTTATTACATCTAGTGCAACTTTGTGACCTGAAAACCTTTGGAGTGATTCTGAAATGGTCCTATCATTATCCAGGTTCACACAGCAGTTTGACATTTCTTTAAACAGAGTAAACCAGTGTTGGTAATTTAAGGCTGGGCTGGTCCTAAAAGAACAACTTCATATTTATTCAAATCACTGATCCAGGTGCCTTAACCCCTACCAAGGAGTCGGTCAGGTTCAGCATTTGAAGAGCTGAGAGCTGGGAGAAACCCATATTGGTCTCTGGCTTAGGGTTGATTTCTGTGTGAAGAGACAGTGATAACCCCACCTGTAGAGGCATTTAAAATGTCGCTCAGACTCAAGTGAACCATTTTCAAATGGGGATGATAACATTAAAAGAAGCAGCCTCTCCACACAAGATGACTTCCACTAAAATGTCGAGTGTTTTATGAGCCTAAAAGGCTGACTGCTATTGCTGTGACCGAGGGTGAGGCCAGAGAGAGGTGGTGCATGCAGGAAGACACCACGGTAGGAAGAGAGATGAAGAGATAAAGGAAGGGTGCTACGTGAGGAGGAGGGAGACAGAAGTTGGCAGAGAGGGAAAGAACATCCAGGACGGGCAGAAAAGAAACTACAGGGACAAGGATCTCTCCTCAGTTACAGAAGATTCCATGGCGATAAAGGGAGGAAAGCGGCCAGGCGTGGTGGCTCACGCCTGTAATCCCAGCACTTTGGGAGGCAGAAGGGGCGGATCACCTGAGGTCAGGAGTTCGAGACCAGCCTGGGTAATATGGCAAAACTCTGTCTCTACTAAAATTGCAAAAATTAGCCAGGCGTGGTGGCTCACACCTGTAATCCCAGCTACTGGGGAGGCTGAGGCGGGAGGATCACTTGAACCCAGGAGGCCAAGGTTGCAGTGAGCCAAGATCCCACCACTGCACTCCAGCCTGGGTAACAAAGTGAGACCCTGTTTCAAGAAAAAAAATAATAATAGAGGGAGGAAAGCAAAGCCCAGTGTAGCATGTCTGCCAGTTGGATGGGCTGAGACCCCACATCAGATACATCCTGGCTCTGTTGGCAGGCTCTTGAGGGCCTGCTCGCTGGCCCACGTCCTTGAAAGGTAGCGATAAGGTTATGGTACCTGCCTGGGACTCCCCTCCCTTGCTTGTCTCCTGCATCCGAGAGGACTTTTCTCTGAGCCCACAGGATCTCCGAATGGTCCTTAGCTGAGAAGCCCCCTTTAGCCGGACCCCCCTCACCCACCCAGCAGTGATGAGAAAATGTACCTGTACAAATCTCATCTAAGTAGCAGACTGTAGTCCCATGTCCAGTCATCACATTAGCCTAAAGCTACAGGGCCAGGGCAGGGGCTGGAAGACAAGGCAGTCTGTTGAATGTAGTCAAGGATAGAAGTAGGAACCGAAAATGTGCCTTAGAGCTGATGCTGGGCCACTGGACCGCTTCCTGCGGGTGATGCAATCGCTTCTGCCACAGGTGGTGGTGGCGGTGGGAGTGTTTGCAACTGAGAGAGCTGGAATGTACCTCGCTACGCTGCCTCAGGCTTGGCCTTCCTGTTCAAGGGGCAGCCGGGGACAGTGTGTTATTGATGGGGGAAGGGGAGTGAATCCTGTCTGTGGGGAGGGAGTGAGTGTGCCTAAAGGCAGTAGAGGTAGGGGATGTTAGCACCGGCTTTCATGTCAGGGTGGCTTCAGACTGTGTGTTGCTGTGGGCCCATACTTGGAGAAGTAACCTTAGTTTTCTTAAGTGTAAAACGTGGCTGATGGTAATAGGTCTATCTTGAAGTTGTTAAAGCCTGAATGAGACACCGTTTGACACAACATGTCTGGCACGTAGTAAATGCTCAACAGGTGGGAGTTGTTTTCATTACAGCCCAGGGACCTGGGCAGGATTGTGCTAAGAGGTGCGTGTCAGCCCAAAATTCTTTTTTTTTTTTTTTTTTTGAGACGGAGTTTTGCTCTTGTTGCCCAGGCTGGAGTGCAATGGCATGATCTCGGCTCACCGCAACCTCCGCCTCCCAGGTTCAAGCGATTCTCCTGTCTCAGCCTCCCAAGTAGCTGGGATTACAGGCATGTGCCACCACGCCCGGCTGATTTTGTATTTTTAGTAGAAGACGGGGTTTCTCCATGTTGGTCAGGCTGGTCTCGAACTCCCGACCTCAGGTAATCTGTCCGCCTCGGCCTCCCAAAGTGCTGGGATTATAGGCGTGAGCCACCATGCCTGTCCCGTCAGCTCTAAATTCTAACCCCTGCTAAGCCAGACTATTTACCCGAGTTATGCCACCTCTGAATCCATAAGGGCACATAAATGCATGTTGGAAAAGATCACCTGTGGTAGCAGAGCTGGGAGCTGAATCCAGATTTCCTAACATCTAGCCTAGAGCTCTTTCTGTTTTTGTTTGTTTGTTTTTGTTTTTTATTTTTTAAGAGACAGGGTCTCACTCAGTCACTCATCCTGGAGTGCAGTGGTGCAATCGTATCCCCCAACTCCTAGGCTCAAGTGATTCACCTGTCTCAGCCTCCTGAGTAGCTAGAACCATAGGTGTGCACCGCCATGTCCAGCTAATTTTTAAATGTTTTGTAGAGAAAGGGTCTCACTATGTTGCCTAGGCTAGTCTTAAGTGATCCTCCTGGCATCAAATAATCTTCCTGGCTTGGCTTCCCAAAGCGCTGGGATAAATAGGCATGAGCTACTGCACCTGGCCACACTAGCCCAGAGCTCTTTCTACTCCACCTGATGACAGGTGGGCTTTGAGAGCAGGGAAGTGGGGCTTCAGACATTTCCAGATGCTTCTGTGCGAGGAAAGGCAAGACCATTTGGGAGAAGGCTGTTTTTCCTTAGCTTGTTTAGTTCCAGCTCTTCTTGCTATACCCTCCTCCTATCCTCAGTGTCTCTTTGAGCATGTGTATAGGTGTGTATATGCAAGTTCATGTATGAGAAAAAAGGGTTCTGATATACTCAATGATCCCCACGGGGATTGTGTCTGTACCTCCAGCTGCTGGCATGGAGCCTAACATATGGCAAGTGCTCAGTAAATGTCTGATAAACTCATACCTGAGGGATTGAACCTCTCTCTCATGAAGCCCCTTCCAGAGAGAGACCCTGTTCCCCTCCAGGACAGTGGGGACTAAGGAGTTGGCTGAAAAACAGCTGATCTAACTCACTTCTCAGCCCAGATCATCTTGAACACGAAGTTCAAAACCTGGGACACTTGAAGCCGGGAAGGGACTCGTCCCCAGCTCTTCCGGGTGGCAGGTTTCCTTGATAGCAATAAATCCGGCCTCAGCTAGAAATTTCTGAGATTTCCCTGCCAATCCCAAAAAGAAGTATGTACTGTTGTAGTGATGTACATTTGACCAGGAAAAAGGCTGCCATCCTGGGAGAAGTAGAGTGAAAGAAAGTGTATTTCTGTTGGATTTCTTCATTCCTTGGCAGGATAAAGCCAACTTCTTTTCCACGGGCTGCACACTGGGTTGAGGAGAGGGGAGCTGAGGATACTGCCCTGAGGGCCTGGCTCATAGTTCTTCAGTAAATTTGTCTCCAAAGACTTAGTGGGTGACTCATGTGCCAAGCCTGGAGCAGAGCAGTCGGAGGGTATCAAGGAGTAGATGGCATCACCCTTGTCTTCTAGGAGGATTGTCTCGCTGGTGAGAAGAAACTCAGTCAGATAAGCTGGGTGCAGTGGCTTGCACCTGTAATCCCAGCTACTCAAGAGGCCGAGGTGGGAGGATCGCTTGAGGTCAGGAGTTTGAAATTAGCCTGGCCAACATAGGGGGACCTCCATCTCTATTAAATAATTTTTTAAAAAGAAAAAAAAAAAAAGAAACTAAGATAAGACCAGGCATCCCAAACGGCAAACCCAATGTAGACAGGACATTTATCGGGAATCCCCCACTGTAGCTTTCTTCCCACTTCCTAATACAGAACTACTTGTACTTTTTAAACGTGGGAATGTACATTCATTTACTCATTCAACAAATATTTACCGAGTAGTCCCCCCAAATGAAACTGAACATATGCTGTTGTCATACTTCATGGGATCCTGGACTTCACATCTTATCTTCCAAGCTTTCCCAGACTGTAGCATGCCAGCTTTAGTCCTTAGTTTCTGTATTTCCCTTTACATTCACGTCTCTGAATTCCCAGATGCTTTCTCTTTATCAGAGTACCTATTTGAATCCCTCTGAATCAGTGATTGGCAAGAAGTGAGCTCATTGACTAAGCAATCGAATTTCTTAACTTGCCCAGTTAGTAGAAGCCAATCTGTCTGTTCTGGCACACACACACACACCCCCCACACGTGTGTGCGCACACGCACACACACCCCCACATACACGCACACACACCCCCACCCCCACGCACACATGCGCCCACACCCCTACACACGCATGCATACGCACACGCGTGCACACAGGGCCACACGCACACGCACGCACGCACACGCCTACCCGGGCACACACGTGCACACACATGCACACACACCTACCCACGCACACACGCACGCACACACACACACTCTCTACAACTCAGAAGAGAGGAACTATCCTTTGCAGACAGACGGATAACAGAGATAAATTCCCTTTGATAGGGCAAGTCCAGCAAGGGAAGGACACCCACGTCTTGCAGATCCCTGGTCTTTCTTACATATATGAACTCTTCTGGAAGTAGTTAAGGGGGTCAGGCACCATGTGCTCCCCCAGCAAGACCCCAACCTTACCCATAAATCAGTTTCCAATCTAACCCCTCCCTGGGGGTTGAGTTACAAACCTCAGTAACCCCAGGGCAGCCTGCCTGGTAATTCCTATTATTCAGCTGTCAGTTGGTTTTTTAAAAACCGCCCTTTCCAGTGATCCAGTTACTGGAGTTTTAGAGCCATTTGTTGTCTCAGAGAGAAATCCTATAGCCAGGTGAGACAATGGAGAGAGCTCCTGCCCGCTTTCTACAGGAGCTGGGTTTTCTCTCTGGTTGAGAGCAGCCTCCCCTTAACTCTTTGTATCCCTCCAAGATTGTCAGGGAAGGCCCTCCTCCCTATCAGCCTCCGTGCTGATGCCTTTCTCTGGGGACCCTTCTCCCAGAGCCAGCATCAGTTAGCAGAGGAGAAAACAAATTGAGGCAAGGGGCGGGAAGAGAATGAGAGAAAGGAAATTCTCCAAAATAGAGGTTGCTGTGACTGCACTGTGTATTTGCTCCGAGCCCAGTCAAAAGCTCAGGGTTCATCCATTCCCAGAGTGCTGCTATTGGTCAGGGGGCTCAGAGCCCAGATCTGCAGCACAGCAGGTCCTGATACTGCTGAGTCCATGCTGTGCTGAAAGAGGGAAAAGGGCATAGAGGGAGGAGTCTGCTTTGACAGTGATGAGAGGTGGGAGTGAGGCTCCTGACCTCCCTGACCCCTTTATCCCTGACAGTCTTTCTCTGGTCCCTCTAGCTCAGAAGGCTGGGCCCCTCGCTGCTTGACCTTAGAGACTGAGAGCGCAGGAGGCAAAGCCACAGGTGTCTTTCAGAACCAGCCTGAGGGAGCAGGCTGTGAAGACCTGGGAGAGAGGTCTTAAAATAAATATCAATAGTATGTGACCCTCCCCATATCTTGCAAACTGCCAGACCCCCTGAGATACTCCCTCCTGTTCCTCAGCCCCATTCTGTCACAGTGACGATTTTCTGAAACCTTTATAGGGCCACAGACCACTTTATGAAACTGTTGTAAGCTATGGATCCACCCCACTCACAAAAATGTTTGTGTGTACCCACAAACACAGTTTAGCCAGTTTCAGGGGTTCATAAACCCTAAAGCTCAGGACCCTGATGAGCCTGATGAGTACACAGATCCCATGTCAATAACCCATTCTTGGCTGGGTGTGGTGGCTCACGCCTATAATCACAGCACTTTAGGAGGCCGAGGTGGGAGGAGTGCTTGAGGCCAGGAGTTCAAGACCAGCTTGGGCAACATAGTGAGACCCTGTCTCTACAAAAATAAAAATTTTAAAAAGTAGCTGGCTGTCGTGGTGCACACCTGCAGTCCCAGCTACTTGGGAGGCCGAGGTGGGAGGATCACTTGAGCCTGGGAGATTGAGGCTGCAATAAGCTGTGATTGCACCACTGCACTGCAGCCTGGGAAACAGAGCAAGACCCTGTCTCAAAACAAACAAAAAGAACCCATTCTCTCAGCTTCTTTGCCTTGTGGACCCAATTTTACCATGCAGGACTGTGATGAAGCAGACAGAGCTTTAGCATCTCAGGTGGGTCAGAAGAGCTACGATGGCCCCAGCCCTCAGGGCCTGTGCTGTCCCGGAGGGCAGATTCAGAGCTGCTGTGTCCTTGAGTTCCACTCTTGAACCGAAGGAATGCTCAGGGGCACCACTGGCCAGCCTGAGACACTGGTCTGATAGGAAGGCAAATGAGAAGAGAAGGATGGAAGGAAGGAGCGGAAGGAAGTCGGTGCATTGGAAATCACGGAGGGCTGCCAGTGCCCTTCACAGAGGCTAGGTTTGGTTTCTGTATCTCCCTACATGTAGCAGGAATGCAAGGTCACTCTGACCAGCTCAGACATGCACTTTTGGCCAAGCCTCTGGGTAAAATAATATACCTCCTTTTGGCTTAGTGCCTCTTGCTGGACATCTATCAATTTCGGGGGGACTGTGCTACTGGCCAACCTTGACTCCCCACTCTTTCCCTTTTCCCTCTTTGTCCTTTGGAGACAGTATTTTTCTATTCTAGCAACCACAGCCCTCAATATGGCTGGTTCATTCTGTTTCAGGTAACTTCTGAGGGAGCTAAGGAAAGAATGGATGGGAAAAAGGTACAAGGAGACTTCAGGCTCTATTGGGCTGAAGGTCCCAGCTCCACTGAACTCAAATCTAAGTTTACAACCCAGAGAGCAGCTCGGTGGTCAGAGCACTGCTGAGCCCTACTGCCCCTGGTGGGTCAGGGTTGTTGCAGGACTGGCTCCCTCTCACTGCTCTCTGGACTCATCATTTTATCTTTCCTAAAACTCAGGCTTGGTCAAGTCACTCATCTGCAATAAAATCTTCGCCACCTCCCCTTTATAAAATACAGATTCTTCTGTCTGGCATTCCAGGAACACCTCTTCAGTCTGACCTGAACCCACCTGCCCATGCCCACCGTTCCTAAATCTCAGTGTGCACCCAATGATCCAGTCACCAAGCCTCCCTCTGCTCCCTGCACAGGTAAGCTCTCCAGCTCAGCACTTCAGTCTGCTACCCTTAGGCCTGGGCTATTCTTTTTTATTTTATTTTATTTTTATTTTTTTGAGACGGAGTCTCATTGTCGCCCAGGCTGGAGTGTGGTGGCGCTATCTCGGCCCACTGCAACCTTCGCCTCCTGGGTTCAAGCAATTCTCCTACCTCAGCCTCCCAAGTAGCTGGGATTACAGGCATGCGCCACCACGCCCGGCTGATTTTTGTATTTTTAGTAGAGACAGGGTTTCGCAATGTTGGCCAGGCTGGTCCCCAGCTACTGAGCTCAAGTGAACCACCCGGCTCGGCCTCCCAAAATGTTGGGATTACAGGCGTGAGCCACATGCATCTGGTTTTCCTTATTGAAAAATATTTCCCATTCAATTTAAAAGCTGTCTCCCTGAGGCCTTCTCCAGCCTTTGTATTCTGAATTTTTCTGCATTCCTCAATAGTCATTATCCTTGGAATGAATACAATTCCAATGACTTTTCAGTATTTTCAGGGCTACCTCTCCTAGTAGACTGTAAGCTCCTTGGGGGCAGACGCCAGGTTTCTGGCACTCAGCCCAATATCTGGCACAGAGTAGGTGCTCGGTAAATGTCTGTGAAGTAGCCCATAGACTCCCTTGCGCGGTCTGCAGGACATGCTGCTCTCCTGGCGGCACCAGCACAGTCTCTAAATGCTGCCATATGCGAGATATGTGTCAACCGCTCAAGCAGCCCCGGCCTTCTTGAGCGCTCCTCTTCTCAACCAGGTGCTTATTTTGCCAGTGCCCACGCCCAGTCAAGAAGAGGACCTAAGGGCTCCTCTGGATGTGTTTGTTTCAAACACACCTTCAGCTTTGGGGCTGCAGTTTTCTTCTGACCTGCTCGGCAGGCGGGAGGGAGCTTTCCCCTGAGGCTGGGATCCCATAGGGACCCGCACCCTGCACCCTGCACCCACTGGACGCACCAGCCTCATCAAAAAACTCCCCGCCTCCTTCCCCCCTCCCTTTCTGGACGCGCAGCAATTATTCTGCCCATTCCCGTGAAAAAGAAGACAAAAGTTACTTTGGCGCCCCCTCTCCCACACCTAATACAGAGGATTCAGGGACTCTCTGGCGCTTCCAGAGCCTGTGTTAGGGACAGAATCCGCGCTGGCGACGGCGCTCCAACTGCGCTTCTGGCGACGGTCGGAATTTTGCTCGGCCCCTTGCAATGTTTCCATGGGAAGGTTCGTACATTCGTGACCGTCCCTGGCAGCGGCCCAGCCCGGGACTTGGCGCTTCACTCGCCATTGGCCAGTCCTCGGCGTGACGCGCAGGGGGGCGGGGCCTCATCAGCTGTTTGCGGGATGCCCCGAGCGGGCGTATTTTGGAAACAATACCGCACCGTGCGGAGTGGCCTCCTCCCGCCCCGGCCTGTGCCCGCAGCCGCCGCCGCCCCTGCCTGCGCCTCCCGCCTCCTGCCGCAGCCCGGTGAGCGCCCGGGTGGCGGCCAGGGGCCGGGCGGAGTTGGATCGCAGCTCCTTGGGGAAGTGGGGAGCGGAGTCGCGCTGCGCACGGGGGCCCGGGAAGGGTTTGGGCTGCGGACGTCTGGGGTGACCATGAAGAACTGGGGCGCTGGGGTGAGGGAACGGGGTGCAGAACCCACAGTTGGGTGCGCTGCTCCAAGAGGGAACTTGGGGGTAGCATTTGGGACTCGAAGGAGTTGGGTCCAGGTAGGCAGGGGACCCTGGGGTGCACTGCTGAGCAGACCTGGGCGCCCGAGAACGGCCCAGCCTCTGGGTCTGACTTTGGGGTAGGACAGGAGTTGTGGGGCATCCTGCCTCCCTGCGGAGTCTGAAGGCTCCTCTCCTTAACAGCTGGGCTTTTTCCCTCCTTCCCAATCGAGTCTGGGCGTCAAGCCCCCGAGTGTTCGTCACGCTGGACCCTGGCGCGGAGCCCTGGCATCAGAACTCGGAGGCCGAGACTCTCTCCTGGAGTCACCCAGGTCTGGGGTGTGTGTGTGTGTGTGTGTGTGTGTGTGTGTGTGTGTGTTCCTAGTCACTGTCGAGGATCTGGTTGTCTGACTACTGCCTTCTCCTAAGAGCAGAAGGAGTCTAAGTTCAGCATCCCTCTTCCAGCCCTTAGGAGTTGGGATGGCTGCAGCGGGGCTTGAGTTCCTTTGCTAGGAATAAAGCATTCCCTGGCCCTGTTCTCAGGAAGTGCCCACCTCCCACCACTCTGGACATCACCTCTTAAGCTCAGGAGAAAAGCTTCATCCTCTCTTAGTTTACCCTTGACCTTGGCCAGCACCCCTCCAGAGGCGCCCACCTACAGGCAAGCCACCTACAGTTTGTGGAGCGTGAGAGGGGTCCCTGGGGCTTGCAGAGCCACACCTTCTTGCTGCACCTCCCCCACTGTCCAGTCCAGGCAAAGGTCGAACTTTGGGGCTTTGCTGGGAGGGGGAGGGGAAGGTGATAGGCTTCAAAGGAAAAACCAAGACAATGACTAATGCTTGTGATTGGCTTTGAGGGCCCCTTCTTAGGTCGAGATTGCCAGCCTGAGAAGAGGAGGTTGGAGAGCTGGAGGGGAGCCCCTGCCAGGTGACTGGCGGGACAGCACTTGATCCTTTCATCAGGAAATTTTGTTTCCTGTTGTTAATAAGCTGGAGTGCACCCTCCCACCCCCCTCCCCATACACACACACACATACACACACACACACTTGGGAAACACTGTTCAAAGACACCACATGGCTGCTTGCCATCCTAGCAGGCATCTCCTCATTCTCCAGGGAAGAGGGCACAGACAGGACCATAGACAGCTCAGGGACAGGGATGGGATGGGACTAAGGCAGGGCCCAAGCAAGCACCTCACAGAGAGCTTGCGTTTGGCAAAGGCAGGATTCTGAATTGTACTGAGATTCTTTTAGCTACTTCACCAATCCATAGACCATTTGGCTTGTTCTTCAAAGGCAAGAGACTGGGGGACAGAACCCCCAGGAATCTCTAATTGAATCTGACAAGAATGAAATTCATCTCTTTTTATCCTTAGCTGTTCAGGTGGTTGCTGCTTCTGGCTGCTGAAGGGGCCCTAAGCAGTTCCTGGTATGTGTAGGGAGCTGGGTTGGAAGCTTAAGATGCTGAGTAGCTTCAAGCTCAGACTTTCAAGAGCCATCAGGTAGAGCAAGAGGAACTTCTTTATCACCAAGAAACTCATATCAATAACCTGAGTAGTATAGGCAGTGAGTGAGGTCACAGGGAGAGGGCTGAATTTCACTTCCTTCTGTAAGACCAGTTGTACCAGTCTCAGGTTCAGAGCTGGCAGGAGCGGGAGGCTGTGGAATCAGGGATTTGAAGTCGTGGAGACTGGTGAGGAGACTTAGTTGGGAGAGGCTGGACCTACCCTCCAGGCCAAACTTTGGTGGGCAGACAGCTCAACTCTGCTCAAAGAGAGCCGAGACAGCAGCTGCAATGACTAGCTTGGGTCTTTATCCCCTCTCCCAGGACACATTCTTACCACACTGCAGAGCCTGTTTGTTGTGTTGTGCAAGCAAGGGGTGGAGATTAGAGTAGATGGGCAGCAGGGCGGAGCTTAGAGGTTTGGAGGGAACCTGGCTGCCCTAGGATTGCTGGCTTTTGTTTTTGCTGCTGAGCCTGGAGCTCAGCTCAGACAGAGATAAGAGTTTCCTTGGGACAATGACTGTGTGTGTGTGTGTGTGTGTGTGTGTGTGTGTGTGTGTGTGTGTGTGTTGTGAACACTGTATGTATAGCCAGTCATAGCACCCTTGACAGCAACTTACACAGGCTAGTCTTGTTTATATTTTCCCAGGTACCATGCATGCATATAGCTGCTGATTCTACTCCTGCTATTGCTCACAACCTCAGAGTCAAACTTCATGACCGGCCTAGGTCAGAAAACGTAATCAAGAAAAAGGGTGGTTCCAGGCGGGCCCAGGGAAGAGGTGTGGAGAGCCCCTGAACATTCAGGCAGTCCACATTTGAGGAGTGAATGTCACCCTTAGCAGTGCTTTATTACCAGGGTTGTATGTCATCAGTATGTGGCCCGGCCACCTCAAATAAGAAGGGGGAGCATGGAAGGAAGAAGGGAAGGGGAGTCCTTCCAGGTATGGCCCTGGTGGGGCAGCAGCCCAGATGCCTGCGTTGCCCCCTCACAGGAGAGATGGAGCCATCTCAGTGTGTGGAGGAGCTAGAGGATGATGTGTTCCAACCAGAGGATGGGGAGCCGGGCACCCAACCCGGGAGCTTGCTCTCTGCTGACCTGTTTGCCCAGAGCCTACTGGACTGCCCCCTCAGCCGACTTCAGCTCTTCCCTCTCACCCACTGCTGTGGCCCTGGCCTTCGACCCACCAGCCAGGAAGACAAAGCTACCCAGACCCTCAGCCCAGCCTCCCCCAGCCAAGGTGTCATGCTGCCTTGTGGGGTGACTGAGGAACCCCAGCGACTCTTTTATGGTGAGTGCTCTCAGCCTCAAGACTCCTCCCATAGAGACTGGGGGAAAAGAGGGGACTTTCCCTCCCCAAACCTGCCCTTTGCTGTTTCCTTCCCCAAAGTGATCAGCGGGGCTGTTGATTCCTTGACTTCCACCTGCTGTCTCTCGGCTTGTTACTGCTCCTCACCTGTACCTCAGACCCCCCCAAAGGGCAAATTGTCCCCTCCTGGAGGGATCCTTGGGTCCATGGTATCTCCTTTTACATCTTGTGCCCCTTGAGTGGCCTGGCCTTTAGTGTCCTAGCAGTGACTTGCCTACTATAAAGTGGCTCCTGTTGCCCTGGAGAAGGCTGGAGGATCTGTGACTGGCTGTTGACAATGAAAAACCCAGCCGGTTCTGGGAGGGAGGGTTCCCAAAGGCAGAAGGTGGCCCCCAGTTGCCACTTGGGACTTTCTGTGCGTGAAAGGGGAACTGGAGAAAGAGGTTGGGCCTGCCTGGGCCCAGTGCCAGCAGAGGGGATGCTTCCAAGGCTAAGACAAGACCCCTTCATTTGTGGGCTTAAATAGTTTGTTTTATGAGAAATATGCCCTCCTCTGGCAAAAGGGCAGGGTTAGACAGTCTGTTTTCTTCTATTAGCACTGCAGCTTATGGAGGGAGGGTAAAGTCAAGGAGGCTGGCTTACTGTGTCTGACGAGCAGATTGAGGAGACACTGCAGTTACTCCCAGAGGGAACTGCTCCTTAGGGCAGTTCTGGCAAAGCAGTTCTGGCAGGAGTCTGAGAAGTTGGATAAGGCGGGCAGGCGGGGAAGAGGGACTGCCTGAATGTTCAGCGAGGAGTCCGGCGGACTGGCGCCCCTAGCGGTGGGTCTAACGCGTGCACCGGGTAAGTGTGGAGCGCTGGTCTAGAGGTCTTCCCTGGGGCTGTCTCCAGAGAGCAACTTGGCAGCTTTGTGCGTCTCAGGAGTTTTTTCTCCCTCTTTTTGTGCTGCTGCCCAGGAGCTTCGGGAGACCAGCCTTTCTCTACTGCACTAAAAAAGTGAAGACACTTTTTGATTTTTTTCTTTCTCTGCCTCTTACTTTGCTCAACCCAGAAACTGGAGAGCTACCTCCAGTGCTTTTCCAGAGAAAAGCTTCAACCTGCTACTATGTGAATAACCAACTGTGGTCAAGGGTAGCTTGATAAATAAGGATGGAAGGCTGGCATGTTCGCCTCCACACGTTACCACCTGCCCTTTGTCAGGGCACTGTCAGTGAACGGAGAAGCAAAGAGAAGGCTGGGGCCACTCTTTCTGTTCTGCAACTTTTATGCACTTGGGCAGCAGGCTGTCCAAGCTTGGCAGAGTGCTCCGATAGAGGCGGGCTGGCTCCTATCCTTTCTCATATGAGGATTTACCCTCAGCCTCCAGTGTTGGCCAGGTCAGGCAGGCGTAGGGAGGCTGGAGCAGTTGTGGAGAATGCTGAGATGTGGGTCCTCTATCTTTGCAGGCAATGCTGGCTACCGGCTTCCTCTCCCTGCCAGTTTCCCGGCAGTCTTGCCCATCGGGGAGCAGCCCCCCGAAGGGCAGTGGCAACATCGAGCAGAGGTACAGATTGCCCGAAAGCTTCAGTGCATTGCAGACCAGTTCCACCGGCTTCATGTGCAGCAAGTAGGCACGGGGGTTTAGGGGAGGAGGGTTGAGTCCGCTGGGGCTTGGGGGCCAAGGCCTGCCTCTCTCCTCTTGTCAGCAACTCTGTCTCTGCCAGACCTCAAGGATATTGTCCCAGAGTTTTGGTTATGGCGGTTCCCATGGGCAGGAGGGGCCTAACTGGCTGAGCATCTTGCTCTCATCTCCGAGCTCCACATTGGTTAACTGCCCACTCTCAACTCATGTTCCATAAGAGCCCTCTCGGGAGAAGCTACAGTCTGGGAATAGGATGGCTTTCTGCAGCTCTGCTTGACAACCTGTCTCTTCTTATGGCCGTGGCTGGGGGGTTGCCCCTCACAGACCTAAGAGGAAGATTTTCAGGGTGCTGCAATGAAACTGGGCAGTTGGGGGGTGCCTGGCTAAGGTACAGTGGGAACCGGGTAACCAGGCCAAGGGATGGGGCCTGAGTTGGGGAAAGTGGTGGAACCGGTTGAAACCTGACACTTTCCAGCTGGGGAGGCCGCTCCTCACTGTCTCTGTGTGGGAACCAGGGTCTGGGACTCCAGAGAGTGTACCTCGGAGAGGCTCCTCAGACCGGCGGCCAGCCGGGCGCTCAGCCGGGTGCTTGGCCGGCAGCCTGGCACCAGCCCCGCCAGGGCGGAGCATCGCGTGTCAGCCGAGCATGTGGCAGAGTCCATCAACAAAGGCGGCGGCTGGCAGGCTCGTGCTGGAGGAGCCCTCTGTGCCATGGACTGGAGGTTGCCCTCCCTGTTCCAGCAGCCGCTGTCTGGGCTGGGCCCCCAGGCACTTAACCCTTCCTCTTCAGGGTTTCTGGATGGCTGCCAAGGCTGGGAGAGGAGCCTGAGGCTGCATCCGTGCTGATACAGCCACAGCTGAAGCACAGGCATGCCACCTGGAAGCGAACACATTCTGTACTTCTGGGACTGTGTCCCCAGCCCAGCTGGCTCTGAATGTGTGTTTGTGTGTCTGACTGTGAGGAAATCAAGGGAATAAATAGCTTGACCATGACTGGGCAGACTCCGAGGTTAGATGGGTAGCTTCAGGTGGCTGGAGGAGAGCTATTGGTAATAATAGGTTGACTTAAGGGTCAAACCATTACCAGTGCCAGGGGAAGAGGAATTGACCTTGGGTTTCCTAAGAACAGGACATTGTGGGTTAGATATGGTTAGTGCCCTCTGCCAAGGAGTTCTAAGGACAGTTTGGGGCCAGGCCTGGCCCTGGTAAGTCCTCCCAGTCCGTTAGTGATCAGGAAGGGAGGGTGGCCCTATGCTTAGATAATAGACTTAAGCTCCAGTTCTTATTCTCTCCTTTGATTATTTGGTGGAAACTTGGCTTAGAGTTTCCCCTTCAGTCCATGTGTGGACTCACTCTGATTCTTGTTTTCAGTTTCTTGGCCTCCTGCCTGCCCATTCACTCCATCGTGGTTGTACAGGCCTATGGCTGAGCCCAGCTCACAGCTTCCAGTCCTGGTACTGGAGAGGATGGGAGGACACAGTGGCTGTGGCTCTCCTAGACTCTATCTAGAGGGCTACGTGAAAGGCAGCTTGCTTCATTTGCAATAATCTGATCTCTCTCACCAGTTATTCCCCAGAATATTCCCCCATCCACTGGTAAGCCTCTATAGGCTTGGGAATCGGCTGGGAGCCCTCCCTGGCACAAGACTAGGATACAGTCCTGGGGGCCCTCCTAACTTGGTCCTAAACAGGAGGAGGAGGAGGCCCTTATCCCAAGGTCTGGCCCTGCTTTTTTTTTTGTTTTCTTTTTTTGTTTCGTTTTGTTTTGTTTTGAGGCAGAATTTGGCTTTTGCCCAGGCTGGAGTGAAATGGCACGATCTCGGGTCACTGCAACCTCCACTCCCCCGGGTTCAAGTGATTCTCCTGCCTCAGTCTCCCGAGTAGCTGGGATTATAGGCGCCCACCACCACACCCGGCTAATTTTTGTACTTTTAGTGGAGACGGGGTTTTGCCATGTCAGCCAAGCTGGTCTCCAACTCCTGACCTCAGATGATCCACCTGCCTCGGCCTCCCAAAGTGCTGGGACTACAGGTGTGAGCCACTGCGCCCGGCCTTGCCCTGCTTTTTGCTGGTTGGCATCACTTCTCCCAGTTCAGAGCTGCCTCTTTGCGGGCACAGGTTAGTTTTAGACAAGGTGTTATGCTTTTAGCCAGAGCCACCCAAGCTGGGGAGAAGGAAAAGTGGAGGTGCAAGGCATGAGAGTCTCCTCTGCGTTGCACCTTACTCCACACTGGCTCCCAGGTTCCCTGTACCCCTACCCTCCTGCCAGCTACCTACTTCTTCTTACTTGCAAGGGTAAGAGGCTGGCCAGTGAGCCCTTTCTAGCTCAAAGAGCTGGTTTTCCCAAATTTTCCAGTACAAAGAGCCAGGCTTTTTGTCTTCTTGAACAGTTCTCCCCAGAGTCTTCTTGCTTTTAACCCCCTCCTTCCCACTGACCCTACTTATAGACCTTCACCAGGAACTCAACCTGTAGGAAGGGCTAAGGTGATGGCTTCAGGCAGGTGGAACACTGGTACTCCTGGAACGTTTCAGCAGCTGGTTTTAAGAAGTGAGTCATTTTCTAAGCTTGATTCTTATATAAACTACAGTCTAAGATTTCATATCTAGAAAGTACTGTTGTCACTCCTCCATTCTTATCCTTTATCTTCTTTCCCCATTCCCTTCCCTCATTTTTGCAGGCAGAGAAACTGAGGCAGTGGGAAGGAGGTTATTTAGGATTTAGTTTCTAGGCTTTGGGTTCAGAGTCAGAAAGCCCAGGTTTGAATACCAGCTCTGCCACCTACTAGTTTTTGGGAAGTCACTTGACTTCACTGAGCCTATTTCCTCTTCTATGAATTAGTGCTAATACCACAGAATTTTACTGTGATAATTAAGTGAGAAAATACCTATGAGAGTTGGGGACATACAGTAGATGTTCTTTAATGCCTGTTTGTGTTTATGATCCTGATCAGCCCCCATGTTTGTTCTCGTTGGTTCACAATTCATTTCCCACTCCACCTGGCAGGGCACTCCCTGAGCAGAGCTGCTTCCCCTGAACTTCCCTCCACCTGCCTGGTCCAGAGAAATTAGTGTCCAGACTGATCATTTGTGGACCTTGGCCTTATCGATTTCTCTTCAGGGAATGATAGTCGTTCCCCATCATTGCGGGCTGGATTTAGAGAGCCAAGAAAAGCAACCCTAGAGGCAGATGGGACTTGAGGAGGCCTGACCACCACCTTTCCCCTACATCTGGGATAGTGTCCTGGGGCCAGACAGTGGCCACTGGTCCATAGTCCTGTGGAGAGTGTGAACTCCCCCTTTTTATCCCTGGTTACAGACCCGAGTTATTCGTTTTTTTGCACCAGAACACCCTTCTCCCTTGGAGGTATGGAGCAGAGGGAGGGGGCGTGATGATGCCATGAAATCCCAATTGAGTGTGTCGACCTGGCTCCAGATGCAACAGGTTCCAAGTTTCCCTGGGTGTCATTTTACGTGGGCCATCTGCACTTTCAGCACATTTCCCAAGAGCCTTGCTAGGTGGAGGACTAGCCTGGTTACCCGAGTTACCAGTTCAGGGTGACTCTTCCAGATCCACAGGCAAAAAACCGGAGGCAGAAGATCAGAGTCATCAGGGTGCTCCGCCTCAGTTCTTTGTGTCTCCAAAGCAGCAAGAGAGTTGGAGGCAGAGTGAGTGGAGGTAAAAACCTTTCCGAACCTCACCACACATCCCACCTTTCTTTGGCCGGGGCAGGAGTGAAGGTTCCCCTGTTTGCTCCTCTGTGAGCTGACAAACTGTGGCAGGGACCCCCGATGGTCTGCTGATAATGACTTATCTTGACGGTGGTGCTGTGGTGCTTCTGTGTCCAGCTTCTGCGTGGAAGAGCGTGGTGCAGATGTACTTCCTCCTTGAGCCCTTGGGCTGCCCTGGCCAGAAGGTCTGAGCCCCAGCTTTCCTGTCCTTGTGCCATGGTCTCCTTCAGCATGAGCCTAAGGAGGGGCGGGAAGTGGTATCCCCTCCCCTTGGGAGAGTCTTCTGTCCCAATGGCCCATTATGACATTTGGGGATATTTCTGGGCAATGTTAAGAAGCCAAGAATCCTCAAAAATAGTAGTTACTGTAGACAGTCAAGTAAGTAAAGCTACAGGAGGGTTGGAATTCTTCATGTTGGAAATGGCTTTTTCACTTGGACCAGGAGTGGCTCCATTCAGAAAAGCTGGGTTTGGAAATCCCTGAGTAGTAATTAGACTTTTTGGCAAATGAAATCTGAGAAAACTTTCAGCTACTCAGTTGAAACTATCTTTAGCTGTAATATCACAAAAACGATCCTAGACTTGTAGGCAGATCTGTTAAAATCCCAGCTCTGCCACTTATAAGTTGTGTGTTCGTGGGCAAATCATTTAATCTCTCCAAGCCTTTTTTTTTTTTTTTTTTTTTTTTTTTTTTTTTTGGTGAGACAGAGTTTCACTCTTCTTGCCAAGCTGGAGCAGTGGCGCGATCTCGGCTCACTGCAACCTCCGCCTCTGGGTTCAAGTGATTCTCCTGCCTCAGCCTCCCGAGTAGCTGGAATTACAGGCATGCACCACCATGCCTGGCTAAGTTTTGTATTTTTAGTAGAGACGGGGTTTCTCCATGTTGGTCAGGCTTGTCTTGAACTCGTGACCTCAGGTGATCCGCCCATCTTGGCCTCCCGAAGTGCTGGGATTACAGGCGTAAGCCACCGAGCCTGGCTCAGCCTTGGTTTCTAATACTTACCTTGCCTAGTTGATGTGAAAGGCCTTTAGGAGTTGTGCTACAGATAACTATTAAGTCAGGGAGAGTTGAGTACTTTTAGAAATATGTTAAAAGATGACTTTAGGATTTCGCTTGGACCTGACTTTGTAATTTGGGGAGCTCTTTTGGATGTTGTACCCGAGTTGGTGTTTACTTGGTTTATTCACTAGCAGCTTCTCTGCCTAGCAGACTGGATCGTTTGTTCAGGGAGCCCCTGATTGCTTCCTGACACTTTGGGATTCTCTAGTTATTAGTGAGTGGTTTTCTGGAACTTAAGCTGGCTAACTAGGTTGCTCAGGGTCTAGATGGGACAGCCCCGGGCAGGGGCCCCAGAGGTTTGCTATAGAGTGAGAAGGGTCCCTAGGAAGCCAGCCTCTGTCCCAGGAGTGGGAGGCCCACGTAGGACAGTGCCAGGGGAAGACTGAGGCTGGGGGAGGGACTGCGGAGAGCCAGCCTGCGTGAGCGCCGGCGCCGGGGCCGGGGCTGGGGCCTGTGTTTGCTGTGTGGCTGGCTCTGTTTATATCGCTCGCTATATTTAGCTTCTGAGTCATCAGCGTGGCAGACTAGAGGCTGAGTTCCCCACACACTCTGCACCTGACTGCTCCCTCTTCCAGGAGAGGGCCTTGTAGTTCCGGAGAGTTAATTCCCTCCCCACCAAGGCAGGCCATGGGATGGAAATTGGCTTTTTTTTTGGAAAGTGGGTGATGGGAGGAGGGGACTAAGGGAGACACAAAGAAAGAAGGTTAAAGAAAAATGTCTGATTTGCCTTTTGATCCATGTCTGGCAGCCAAGAGGTCATGTTCCATGACCAGAGCACACGATCAGTCCGTGTGTGAAGGGGACGGTTCCAACCTTCCTCCTTGCCTTGTTTGCCTTGACCTGGTCCCGGACAGGACATGAACAGTCAGCTGAAAAGACCCCAAGTTGATTTTCAGAACCTGGGGTTATTTTGCATAGCATAATACACACAACAGGCTTGTCCCCCCAACCCCCTCCCTCTCTTTAACCAGGGCACACACCGTCGTGCCCTTCTGAGCTCTGAAGAAGTTGCCCAGTAGTTTGATGGAGCTGTTCTCAGCTTGAAGGAAACTGAGTAAGGGTTTCAGTAGTTTCTCCCTCCAGGCTGTACAGGTGCAAAACAAGGGTCTGGGGACATGGATGGTGCAGCACAGCTCTGTCCCCCACCCGTACCCCTCAACCCCCAGTGGCTGGAGCCAGTGTCTTCCAGTTGTGTTAGAGGAAGCCTTGCCATCTTCCACTGAGAGCTGGCTGGCTTCCGACTGCTCTTTTTTCCTTAGAGAAGCAATGGGCGTGGCCATGGTGGCTTCAATGTCCTGTTAACACTGCTGGCTGGGCTGAGGAAGCTCTTGGCAATGAGTCTTTTTTTCCTTTCCCGTTTTGCCACGTTGCTCGTTCCTCGGGCCTCTGGGTCAGAAGCAGTCTGAGGCAGTGGGCCCACTGGGTCCAAGGGGTTGCCCTCTGGGTTTCAGAATCCTTGGCTTAGCCTGGCAGCCTAGAATCCTGAGCCCCATGGCCTGTGGCTGCTGTGGGCAGTCTCAAAGCAGAAAGTCAGGGATCTCCCAGGGACTTCATGAGTCTGGCGGGAAGATGGTGCTCCCCAGGCAGGCCCTGTTGCAGAGCATATTGAGAGAAGTGCTCTGCAAACCCAGTGAATCCCAGATTTTCCTTGTGCTCCCCAGGGAAGGAGGAGCCTGCTCATTGCTGCCCCCAAGCCCAGTGCTTTATGTATATTTTTCTTATGTAATCACCACAGCATCCTTGTACTTTTAGACTCCTTTGTCACTGTGTTATAGGAAACTGAGGCTCAGAGAAGTGAGGTAACATGCCCAAGTCACACTGTCATTTGCTGAGCGAGGCGTCATACAGATTTGATGGATTCTGGAAACATGGTCCAATCGCCCCATACCTGCTGCCCAGCAATCACATTCCAGAAAACAAGGGTACAAGGGAGCACACATTTGCTGCCCCAACCCGCTCTGCCTCATGTGATACTTAGCTCGGTGTTTTTGCTCTTCTCCCCATTATATTGTAAAATGATTGAGAATCAAGTTTATAATATTTTAATCATCTTTGTATCCACATAACTCTTAGCTCAGTTGGGTGCTTGGTAGCTCAGTTGGTTGCTTGGTAGCTCAGTTAGGTGCTTGGTAGCTCAGTTGGGTGCTTGGTAGCTCAGTTGGGTGCTTCATTAAAATGTCCTTATTTCAACAGAAAACATCTTCCTAGCTTCCTTCAAGTGGAATTTTTCAAAAGTCTCTCTTATCTCAATGTTCCTGTTCTCAACTGCCAGGCTCTTTCAGCCTTGGCCTGAGTAGGTTTAGAGAATGACAGGCCAAAGGGAAGAGGGAGGAAAACTTCACACCATGGACAGTGTACCTTCCCCTAGAGTATAGACAATTCTGCATTTTGAGGAGATTGAGTGTGGTTTCAGATCACAGTCTGAAGTTATAATTTCAGACCTAAAGTTTTAGCTTTATTTCTGTTTGATCTTCAGTTAGCTCTGCCTCTGAAAGGGTTATTTTTTTCTGGTCCACAGCATCCTTACTAAATAGTTAATGATCTGGAAACAATGTCTTTAAACATACTAGGGGAGCAGATCAGTGGTGATTTGCTTTGAAAAGGTAATACTATTTTCATAATGTGAATAAACACACTGTAAAATTTTAGTGAAGGAACATAGCTTTGGAGTCAGAAGTCAGGACCTCAAATAACACCCCTCCCAACTAACTTGGGATCACTTTTCTGAGCCATTGTTTCCGTCGCTCTAAAATGGGTTGATAATACCTGCCCTTCCTATTGTGAGGATCACATGAGAAGAAAGGAAAGTGCTCTGTTCTATATCTGAGATATTATAAGTTGCTCTCTGTTTGGTAAATTTGCATTTTGTGAGTTAGGTTGTTTTAGAGCTGCACAGGGCTTCGCTTTGCTTCTTCCTCTGATACTTTGGGGTGAATTAGCTCTAGCTGGAGCATCTGGAACACTGATGACACACAAAGCCCCCAGAGGGTATGAATTGGATCTGAAAGGGGGAGAGGCAGAGGGAGATTCTTATCCAGGGAGCATAGGGAACACGCTTTGTGCTTAGGGCAGAGGCTGTGTGGGATGAAACATAGTTTGATTTATGTAATCCAACCTTGTCAGACACCACAGCCAGCTCTTTAGAGGAAAAAAAAAAAAAAAAGGGAGGCCTTTTACTAGTTGGGCCTCTCCCCAGGTGAGAGGCTGATACTATCACATAAAGTACATCTTTAGACCTGGCCAGACAACAGTTGTTCCTGGCCTCAGACAAGTGGGTTATCTTTCAGGGCTGACTCCTCTGTAGTTGGTCCAGCATGCCCTTGTTGAGTGCCTACTGTGTGCCTTCCATGTTCCCCATTACACAGGATGAGCAACTGTGCATTCAGGCGTAGGGTGTTGCACACAGTAGGGATTGAAACATTTGTCAGCCGACTGCCTTCATCCCCTGACCGTGGCAAGAAAATGAGGCTGGGCCAAAGAAGCTGCACAGGGCTCTGACGCCTGCTTGTGCTCTCTTCATTGAAGAGAACACCGTGATCTACCATGTTAGGGCGCCTTCCCTGGGGGCATTCACCTCTGTTCATTCCCTCCATGCCTTCGCCCTGCCTTCTAAACCATGTGAGTCCGAGGGCTCTAGGGTGAGCTTCCCCTCCTCTGTATCCCAGCCCCCACCCTTGGGTGACCCTGACTGTGTATTCTGGGAACTCCCATTCTGGGAGGGGTTCCCTAGCTGAGTCTAGGAGAGCAGGCCTGGTTCTGGGGATCTGCCCTCACTGATCTCAGATTGTGCGCTGGGTGCTGTGCCAGGTGCCTGAGGGTCAGAGGCCAAGTACACTCATTCCTGGTTCCCCTCTCTTCCCCTTCTCCTCCACACCCTCTTGTGGAAGGACCCACGTTCTCTGGTGTTTTGGTGTCTTTGTGTTCTTCATCCTGTTCGGTGAAGGCCAACTTCCTTCCTCCTCACTGTTTCTCCCACTGGCCTCCCTTCAAGTCTTTTTTCTTTCCTTTCTAGTCAGGCCCTTTTGTTAAACTTTTAGGAAAGATTTTATTTATTGTTGTATTTTGTAATCAGGGCATTCTTTGATTCTCTTGGTTTCCTCATGGAAAAGGGTCTTGTGAGGGCTGCCCTGAGGCAGGAGAAGGCCATAGGGAGCCTGTGTGGTATCTGCTTGTAGCCAGAGAGGGCTCATGGGCCCGTGGGTGGTTCCCAGGCCCTACACCCAGCTGACAGAATTCAGTTGTTGGAGCTCTGAGTTGTAATCCTGAAGGTAGTTGTGGATGACAAACTCCTTAGGGTTGGAGAGCACCTTTGTGGTTTCCAAAAGGCTGTGTCCTGGCTGCCACAGAACCACCTGGGCAGGATTGACCTCTGGCTTGGCCAGTGGGGGAAGACATTACTTTGGTGGGAAGAGATCGAAAGGGACTGAAGAAAACACCAACATATGCAGTGTTTTCTTCTAGGCTGGAGGATCATGAGTGACTTTATTTCCTCCTCTGTAATGTCTTGTATTTTCCAATATTTCTACAATTAACATGTATTGCTTTTATGATTAAAATATACAGTAAATGATTTCTGATCTCTAAAATGTCACCCAGGGAGCTTGTTCAGTATACAGATTCCTGGGACCCTTCCTTGAAAATCTGACCCAGTGGGTCTGGGAGAGGCCTGGAGACTCTGTACTTACAACAGCACCTTGGCTGGCTTAGTGACCCAGTTGGGTTTAGAAACTGTTGATCTAGTACAATACCTGCATTTTCCTTATAAGCCAAGAGAGAACTCATGAGCAGGTTGATGGGAGATCCAACTCTAAAGTCAGGTCCTCTGATTCCTGGTCCCTGGGGATCCATGCACCATAGAGCCTTTCTTGCCAATTCATGAGCCTTAAGGACTGTCACACGCAGAGGCATGGAAACTAGATCCTTCCCAAGGGCTGGCCTATGTACCCTGCCTCCTGCACCTAGGCCTGCCTGGGTCCCCTGCAAGACCTCAGCCTTCCTGTCTGAAAGCACTCTCTGGCCCACGGCTGCTTCTGAGTCCCCCAATGCTCCCAGATGATGGGAGTCTGTGCCTCATCTTCAGAGATCTCAAGTTGCCCAGGGAGTAGGTGGCCCCCATTAGTGGAATTTGGGAGAAACTGAGGCATACAGAGATGGGAATCACCTCAGCCCCAAATCATAGAATTCTCATCTGCTTTCCTTGGCCATTGAGCTGTTTTGAGATGATTTAGTGAAGGGGAAGCTAGAGGGTCTGCTTTGGTATAAAGAAAGGTAGTGGCACTCTGAGCACACAGATAATGGGAAGGGACATAGCTCTAGGGCCAGATGGTCTAGGTTCAGTCCAGTCCCTGCCACTTAAACTAGCTATGTGGTCGCTAAGTAATGGGCATGATAATGTGCCTCAAAATCACCTGGGGAATCTTCTGATGCTGGGTCTGCATTTCCAGGCAGCTCTCTGATGATGCTGAGGCTGCTAGTCCATGGACCACCCTTTGAGAAGCAAGGATGCAGAACACACAGGACAGAGCCTGGCACCTCCCCACCCCCAACTGCCACCCTAGCCCATGTTACTATTATGGTGATGATTGTTCTTGCCACCGGTCTTCTCAGACAAGCACCTCAGGAGATCTGGAATTCCAGCAGACTGGCCTCTCCAGGGATGAGTCTCCTCCTGGATTCTCCTCTTGTTCGGCCACATGACCTCTGCACCTGTCTCGGGCAGCAGCTGGGGAGGGGAGGAGAGAGGGTCTTTGGCCCAGCTGCCGCAGGCCGGAGGCTTCGGGTTTGCAGCTGAGTCCATTTTCACGCTGTTTTACTCTAACCAGATTTTGTTAAGCCGGGTGTGTTTCCTCTTTTTACTCATCTTTGTTTACAAAACACGAGGAAGCCATCCATCTCCCCACCCTCTGTCTGCCAGGCCTCTTCTGTGGCACGCCCGATTTCCCTTCCCCTCTGAGCAGGAGCTGCGCCTCCAGCTTGCCGGGTTGTTTTCCAGGCTCTTCCACGGGGGAAGGAGGAATGCTGTTGCCGTGGACGGGGGCATTCTGTGTTCACCTGGGTTGTCAGGCCCTGAGGCCAGCTGCCTGGATGCCTCTCTTTTTGTGGCCTAGGGCAGCATGAAGGGGAAGCCAGCAACCTGCACGGCGGCCCTGGGAAAGGTCAGGGAGGCCGGGGCTGGACAGAACCTGGAAGCTTTGGGAGTCCAGGCAACCTGGGCCCCCTTTCCAGCTGTGCTGCTGGCTTCCTCTCTCCTCTTCCCATCTGACCAGGAGTAGTTGCCTGGTGGGGGCTGGTGCTGTGGTTAAAGACAGTTTAAGAGAGGGCTCCAGCTCCCCCGGACACCTCATGTAAACTTGCTTGCTGATGGGGCCACTGAAGTAATCCAAGTCCAGCCCATGCTGGCTCCTTTCTGCACACTAGGTTTTTATTCCCCTGTCCACTGAGAACCCTGTGGAGAGGCCCCCGCCCAGTCCTCCTGCCCTGGCAGACAAAGAGAGAACAAAGACCGCCTCTTCCAGCACCCCCCAGTTTCCACCCCCCAGGCCTCTCCTGGGAAATGGTACCTGTGTGGGCAGGGCACCAGCCCCAATCTGGTGAGCCACTGACCCCTGAACTTTGCCCCTAGCTTCTCAGCCTGACAGTAGGACCTGGGATAACCTCCAGAGCATAGTATATATTCTTTGTTTTTGTTTTGTTTTCAAGTATGTTCTTGCTTAATGTTTAATTGGCTCCAGTCAGTAGGAGAGCGCTCCAAGAGGGATTATTTATGGCTTACTGTCAAGAGCATCTATAAAAAGGGCAGCACTGAGCTGGAGATGCTGGGGAGGGAGAGCGGGCGGGCGCACAAGAGTGTGTGTGTGTGTGTGTGTGAGAGTCTGTGTGTGTGCGTGTTTGCACTGGATGAAATCAGATTTTTGCTGCCTCAGCAGTGTGGTTTAAATTGAAGATTAACCCTTTGACCTTCACAGTGTCAAATCACTTGCAGATGGAGGCCCCCCCTTTCCCCTTGTTCTCTATGTTACTTTGGAGTCGGGGGAGAGAGGGGGGCACTTCTTCTCTTTCTGAAGCCAGTTTGTTGTTCATGCAGCTGAGGTTTGAGGGGCTCGGGAGCCAATCTGATTAAAAGCAGCACTTGGCTAAACTCTGGAAAATCCTGCAAGCAGGGGAAAAAGCTTAATCCTCTTGTGCATAGTGCATATAGAGCCTAGTCTTTTCTTTTTAATGTTAAAACTGTAATTGTTTTTGGAGAACTCAACTATCTCCTCTACATGGCAGTGTCTCTTTTTTCGCCTCCCCCTCCTCCCCGCTGTGAGCTGTACTGATAGGATTAAAGTGCCAGCCGTGAGACTTGGAGATCTGAACTTCTATTGGAAATGAGAGGGAGTCGTCTAAGGTTGTGTTTGGGAGTTATGTTCGTCTTTTTTTTTCTCCCTTCAGCACCAGCAGAACCGAAATCGCGTGTGGTGGCAGGTCCTCCTCTTCCTGCACAACCTTGCTTTGAATGGAGAAGAGAACAGGAACGGGGCAGGCCCTAGGTGAGGCTGGGCTGCCCTCTTCACATGGGGCACCAGGAACAGGAAGGACATCGGGCAGGACTGACACTGTGTCTTGTGAAGTTTTTTTTTGTTGTTATTTTGCGTTTTAATTTTTTTAAATTTCTCTCTGAGTGTACATACAACGTACTCAAGTGGGACCTTCTTTCTCTGTCAGGCCCTTGACCTGGAATGGGGGCCTTTGTCAAACACTGTTGAAGGAGAGGCTGACGTGTCTGTGATGGTGAGAATTCCCAAGGGCTCTGACAAGTAGATTCTTCGACTGAGGAATCTACCAGTTGTGGAAGATGATCCGTTAGTGATGTTCTCTGGGAAGTGGACTGTGGTTTATTCCAGAGGAACTCAGTTAAGAAATCGAGAGTGGATTAGACTCCCAGTTCCACCAAACTTATGAGCCTTCCATTGTGGATGGGGGCCATGATCCTGATGGTCACATTGCTTTAACCCAGCAGGGCCTCGGCCACCGGCTCTCCACTTGAGGATAGCAGCTTCACTAGGCTGGCCGGCCAGCTCCACAGCTGACTGGGTTCTTACTTCCCAGCCAGTACCTGCCCCATGGGCTCAAGGATTCCTGGCCAGCTCCTGTCACCTCCAGCAGACCTCAGGGAGGGTTGGGTTTCTCTAAGGACCCCTCAAACATGTTGCAAAATGAACCAAACTTCTGGCTAGGCCTCAAAACTGACTTGGTCCCACTTAGAGGCCCCAGGATTGGCCTGAGGTACACAGCCATGCCACCACTGGCGGCCTGGGACCAGCTGGGTGTCAGCCACGGGATGAGCCGAATAGCCAGTCAGCGTGTTGCTGCCGGCAGCCTGTGCCTTTGTCAGCTCTTCTTTCAAAAGACCCTGCCAACAGACCGCATTCCACCCCCAACATCAGCACTGAGGGACCTCGGGGGCAGGTTTGCAGTGGGGCTGGAAAATGTGGGGCCACCCCACTATAAGAGTCAGCCCTAGAGGACCCCAGACTCCTTGGTTTCCTTGGAAACAACATACCTCTTCCCCCTTATCCCCAATCCTTTTTCATACCTAGTGGGATACAGAAGAAGCCAGGACAGTGGCTTTACCAGCTAAGTGACTTTTAGAGTAACATAATGATTAGAGTGGGGAACCGTCAAAGCTGGGTACACATTTCCTATCATCCTCCCGCTTCCAGCTAGGCCAGAAGGGCATGCTCTGGAACCCAGCAGGATCACAGCTGCCTCTGCATGTCTTCCCTTCTCTCCCTGCTGCGGCACTTATGGAGAGGATCTAAAGCAGCCAGTGTGGCAGCTCCGGTGGCAGGCACAGGGAATCTGTTAACCAGACGCTAGAAACTAAATTATAACTTTTGCATATGTGAGAAAAGACAACATTGGTGCTAACAGTGAAGTAAGGCCCAAAGAAAAGATGGCTTCCCTGGACGAAGAAGACCTCAGGGCTAGCCAAGGAAATAGGAGGAGTCCAGAGTAGACTCACAAATCTGAACAAGCCCAAGCTCTTCCAGTTCTGAAGAGAGAAGGTCTTCAGTACTATTGAGGGAGACATTGATCTTCTGGATGCACAGTTGTGCAGGTTGTTCACTGCACAAGGGCACCTGCAGAGAGAGCTAATGGAGGCTGGAATTCAGCTTGTGTTCTGCTCACTAAGCTGTGTGCCCTGGTGTGGGGCTACTTCTCCCAAGAAGAAGGGGTGCCTTTCCTAATTTGCAAAGGTGCCATATGGGCTCACAGCACCCTGGAGGAGAAGGGCCTCAAACTGTGTGTGTAAGCCTTTGTTTTGTTCTGCTCAGATATTCTGGATATTACCTCTTCTTGGTCAGAATTCTATTCTCAGGGTGTGTACCATGATTTGTCTGCTAAGAAGACGGGTTCCTGCTATGCAGAGAAGGAGCCAGGGACCAGCGTGAAGACTGGCTCTGGGACACACTGACCATTGTGAAATTCAGCCTTCCCTGTGGGTCTCCATACCATTTTATGATGTGTATGGGACATATGTTGTTTTCCCCTCTCTAGATCAAGGTGGTGACAGGCAGGCTGCTGCCGTGTGCTTCAGTGGCACACACCAAAAAACCGGGATTATTTACAGCAGCCAACTATTCACCCCTTTTGGCAGACTCTCCACCTGAGCTCAGTGAGAGAGAAAATGATTTAGATCTTGGTGCTGAGGCAAGGCCATCAGCTTCAGAGACCTTGCCAGGCCCAGGCTGGGTGCCCTGTGGCCTGAGAACTGAGCCCAGGCTTTGACAAACCCACCTCAACATCAAGCCTGGGGCAGGTGGAAGGTGGTCTGACTGCACTGTCTCCATCTTATGCAAAGCCAGGAACTCACTCACTGTCTTAAGTGAGCCAGGGCAAAATTTACACCCCTCACTTTTCCCTCTCCCTTCTTCCCCACCAACAAAACCCAGGAGGTAGCTGGCAGAGTAGCTGTCAGGAAGGAGAAAGGTTCTTTCTGGCTGGTTGTTTTTAATTGGCTTAGTGATCTAAACTGGCCCCTTCCTCCTCTGCCTGGTGAGTTGGCCTAAACATTCCTCAAGTCTAGCCTCAGGAGACCTGCCCCTCCCCCCCACCTCCACCCCCTCAGACTCCATCCCCCACCCCCAGGAGCCTGGCTGTCTCTAGCGAGGGGTGGAGAATCAGATTTAGAGGGAGGGAGAGTCTGACCTGGATCCTGACCTGTAACCAGCTGAAGACGGTGGAGGCCTTGTGGCTTGCTGAGGGTGGGGGTTGGGAGAGGGACTGGAAACCTTCCTCCTCGGCAAAGAAATGCCTGGGAGGAAGGGAAGCCTGATATTCAGGATCAAAACAGCCCTTCTAATTCACAACCCCAAAGCAGGAGTTTCTAGAAGTTGGTCGACAGATCTGGTGAGGGAACTCCCCAGGCCAGACGCTGGACTCCTGCAGTGAGGGTGGAGGACTCAGCCTGGCCTCTGCCTGGCCTGTTTCAAAGTCTGGGCCACTGGAGAGCTGCTCCCTGGCAGCCTTCTCTTGCTCAATCCGAGGTGGAAAAAGATCACCTCCCAGTGACCTCCCTCAGCCCCCAGGGGAGTAGGTCTGTGTCCAAAGCTATGTGGCAGGCTTGTTTCAAGGGCCCAGAGGGGCCCAGCTGACCTGTCTCACTGCTCCTGGCAGCCCAGCCCCATCGGCAGGTGGCCCCTGCCTGGGGGTTGTTTGGGACAGTTCAGCCAGGGCCTCCCAGGAAGAGTGCTGTGGAGCCACGGTGACTGTCCTGGGCAGCAAGGAGCATGCTACCCCAGTGAGCACTTCTTTTTGAGGGACTTGATGGGGAGGTGGGGTAGGGAGAAGGGACATGGCAGAAGCGGGAAGACTTTGGTCACCATGGCTCTGCAGGCCTTCTGCAAATCAGTGCTGGCCTGGGCTGGAAACAGCTCTCTGTGTGAAGGTGAGGACTCTTGGAAGCAGGCCATCCTGGCCAGACACCCTAGCAGGAAGGGGCTCACCTGTCACCCTTAGGCAGCCTGAGGGCTGGTGGGGACTTTTGAGTCTTGAGGGGATAGGGGAGAAAAAGCTGAGCTCATAGGTGCCCAGCCAGCCTCCCACCTAAAGGTGCTCAGAGCCCCACTGCCCCTCTCTCTGTGCAGGTGGCCAGTGCCCCTCCCTGCTCTGGAAGCATTGCTAGCCTTCTACCCCATCCCTGGATCCACAGGGGCTATCAGGGGGAGACCCAGTGAGAATGTAGCATTTTGTTCATCCCCAGGGTAGCTGCCCTGGGGTCTGGGCACTCTGCCTCCGGGAGAGAGGAAGAAGAAAGGGGCCCCATTTTTAAAAAAACTGTACAGAGCCTTTGGCTTTATGTGTCTATGTTCTTCACATGCATATGTGTGTATGTGTGTATATCTTTTCTCCCCATCAATTGGTACAATTTTTAATAAAATCATTTAAAGCAAATCTGGTCTTTTATTTTTCAAGGTGTGGTAAAAATGCAAGGAGATCAGTTAGGAAATTAAAGCCTTCTAGCTTTCTCAGCTGCCAGCCTGAGTGACCCAGAGGTGCTCAGCTTTTGCCGTGACTTCCTTTCCCTTCTTGGAGTTGAGAAGAGTGATTCCGACCACACGGTAGGCAGCACAGCAGAGGCCCTGTGAGGGGGAAAGATGCAGGCTTCGGACCCGGTTCCCTCCTCCTCCAGCTGAATGATCTTGGGCAAGTTATGTCACCGCTTTGAGCCTTCAGTTCTTCCACGTGTGAAATACGACTGTGCCTGCCTTGCAGGATTAAAGGGAATGTGTCAAAAGGGCCTGTCCGCCGCTGGGACCCAGTGATGGAAAGGACCCCAGCAGCCCCTCCCGCACACACTCCCCTACCCCTCCGTTCTATCAAGGTAGCCCCTCAGGAGGCAAGCTAGTTGTAGGAGGACTTCCTGGCTTGCATTTCTTTGTGGATTAACAATGTGTCCGATTCAAAGCGGTGATTTAAAGCTCTTGACAGAGTTCTGAAAATCCTTGGGAAAAACTACTCCTGATCCTATCAGCAGTAAGTTATGAACTGAGGGGCCAACCCACTCTGCATCTGTTGGGCTGTCCTTGGTTTAGGAGGTTGTCAGCTCTCAGATCTAGCCTTGGCCTCCAGTTCCGACCCTCATAGAGGGTTGGAGCTTGGCGTGACATTGGATCTTTTGTCCAACCTCTCTGTCTTATGGGTGAGTAAACTGAGGCCCAGAAAGGGGATATAATTTTCTATTTGGTCTCTTTAAATAGCTGAGTCAGTCTTGAGGGGGGGCTCACCCCATCCATCTGTTTCCATTTGGGAATCGCACTGCTCATGCCCAGATCTTCAAGTAAGCCAAAACTTACCTATTTTTAATGCCAAATAACTGCCTCTTCTTCTGTAAAGTATGGCACTTCCAACCACTCTGTATTTGGACAGGGAGGTTTATTTTTACTGGAGCGTGGTATAAGTGGGGCCTGGTGCCATGTCCGGATGTTATTCCACATTTCACTTGCTGGGTTGTAGTTGAGTCCATTAAGCAGTTCCTATGAGGTTCACGGGGGATTAGTGGGTGGCTGGTGATAGTGATGTCTTTCACATCAGCGAGGCCTGCCTTGGGTAAGGCTGCACTCGGTTGCCCAGGCTAGAAATCTGAGAGCTCACCTTTGTTCCCCTTGTTCCCTCCTTTCTCTCTCTCTGATCCCTCCAGAGGAAGAACTGAGACATTAAAGGCACAGCTGTCCAAGTTTTAACCCAGACTGTACTGCTCACCAGCTATGTGGCATTGGGAGGTCACATAATCTTTCTGTGCCTCAGTTTCCTCACCTATAAAATGAGATAGTGGTACCTACCCATAAGGTTATTGTGAGAATTAAATGTGTAAATATGTGTAAGGTGCTTAGAAGAGTGCTTGGTACATATTAAGTTTTCAATTTATGTTAGCTATTAATATTAATGATATAATTATTTGTGGGCAGTTGGTCAATAAGCTCTGGCCATTCTTACTTGGAAATGTCTCTTGCAGCCTATCTTCCGTCTCTGCTGCACCGTCTTAATGTAAGTTCTTTTGCCTGAACAACTGTGGAGCATCTTAACTGTTCTCTCATCAGCCTTGCCCCTTCCACAGCATGGTCTTCCGTGCTGCCAGGGAAACTTCCTAAATGGCAGACTCAATCCCATCGCTACCACTGGAAAACTTGCCCTACCGGATCCTTAGCCTGCCTCTCCGGATATCTCCTTTGTATTAGTATTCTGTACTTGTATTCTGCAAAACAAATTACCCCTGCATTTAGCAGTTTAAAACAAACATGGCCGGGTGCAGTGGCTCATGCCTCTAATCCCAGCACTTTGGGAGGCCGAGGCAGGTGGATCATGAGGTCAGGAGTTCAAGACCAGCCTGGCCAACATAGTGAAACCCTATCTCTACTAAAAATACAAAAAATTAGAAGGGAATGGTGGTGGGCACCTGTAATCCCTGCTACTTGGGAGGCTGCGGCAGGAGAATCGCTTGAACCCAGGAGGTGAAGGTTGCCGTGAGCCGAGATCCCGCCACTGCACTCCAGCCCAGGCAACAGTGCAAGACTCTGTCTCAAACAAAAATTAAAAACCAAACAAACAAAGATTTATTATCTCACAGTTTCTGTGGGCCAGGAATTTGGAAGTGGCAGCCCAAGGTGGCTGCGTGATGAGGTGCTGGTATTAAGGTGGAGACTCCTGAAGCACCCATTTAATTTTCATGAAGTCAACTGCAGGAGCTCAGCTGAGAGGTGGGGAGAGCGGGAGGCACACATACAGTGATATGTTGATATGTGGTGATACAGTGCAGCAGCCGGGCAAGGTTGCAGGGCCCAGAGGATGTGTGAGACGGGAGCACACGCAGCCGCCCTTCCCTGGCCTCATCTCACGGCAGCATCTCACCACACTGAAGATAAGCTTCTCTGGCCCAGCACAGCCCTAAATGCCACCCATGTTTTCCTCTGCTGCTCAGCTGAGGTAACAGGACTCTCTTCCAGCCTGAAGGCAGAGCTGACTGGCTGGGATGTCCTGTAGAGGGATCATGTCTGCTTGTTGTGCTTCACAGGCATTTTAAAGGATTTTCAAGTGAAATTTTCACTTTATGTGATTTGGCTTTACAGGTCTTGGAACTAGTCCCTGTGTACAATAAGACTGCTTTGGACCCCAAACCCCAAACCATGCTGCCCTTAACGCACTGCTTCCTAGGAGACACTTCTGCCCCCGTAACTGGGAAGGCTCGGTGTGGAATTGGAATTGGAATTGTCCTAAAGGGAGGGTGAAAGTAAATGATGTTAGTGATGTCCTGTCTGGCCGCTGCTTTTGCTACCATTCACATGTCCCCTGGCTCCACGCTACTCTGCAGGGGGTTCTGTCGCCAGCATTCGAGTGCTCATTTGAGCACCAATCCTGCTCCTAAGAAGATGAGATACACTGAATGAGTCACTGGCACTGAAGCGAGGTGCCACGCTAAGCCCAGTGCAAAGATTGGAAAGAAATAAGCTACATGGTCCCCATCCTCAAAATTACGCCCTACAAGAAATCCAGGTGGTGTGGGAAAGTGGATAAAACACCTGGTGGGGATTAAGGAGACTGGGTTTTCTGGCTGACTGTATCATTAGTTGACTGAATGACTTTGGGCAAGGATGTGACTTCACCTCACTGGTCCTTGGGGTCCTTATCTATCAATGGGGCAGGACCAGACTGCATCTCTGTGACCTGCCCCAGCATTTTATTCAGCAGGTTTTTGTTGTTGTTGTTGTTGTTTTTTTTTTTTGAGATGGAGTCTCGCTCTGTTGCCCAGGCTGGCATGCAATGGCACGATCTTGGCTCACTGCAGCCTCTGCCTCCCAGGTTCAAGCAATTCTCCTGCCTCAGCCTCCCGAGTAGCTGGGATTACAGGCACCCACCACCACTCCCGGCTAATTTTTTGTATTTTTAGTAGAGATGGGGTTTCACCATGTTGGCCAGGGTGGTCTCGAACTCCTGGACTCAAGTGATCCACCCACCTTGGCCTCCCAAAATGCCAGGATTACAGGCGTGAGCCACCACCCCCGGCTTCAGCAATTTTTTTTTGTTTGTTTGTTTTTTGTTTTTTTTTGGTGAGGTCTTGAACTCTTTTGAGATTCTGCTGAATTACGATAGGAATCCTTTCCTAGGGAAAAGGCATATGACATGCTTAGACTCAAGAATTTTTGCATAAGATTTCAGGAAAATTATTGAGTCTCTGAACCTGTCACTTGGTCTCTAGGCTTCAGAATTATGGTTTTCTTTGTAAAGGAAAAAGCAAAAGAACAAGTACTGCAAAAACTTCGAAACCAAAGCAAGCTTTTTCTTCATTGCGTGCCTGACTTTCCTCATACTCCAGGCAGTTACTGCTGTTGCCTGTACATTTCACCCTGTGTACACGGTGATGGAGGATGGTGCAACCTCTGGAGGCACGTGTGTTTACTGTACTGCATTCTTGATTTTGGAGATGTACACTTCCTGTCAGCACATTCAGAGACTGAGGCTGTGAAAATGGTCCTGTCCTTTTGGAGGTCACAACTTCAGCCCACAGAGAGTATCTGTAGCGACAATGGTCTTTGCAGCCTTCTATCTTATCCAGTTGGAAGACGGGCAATAAACCTGGGGTGCTTTTCCATGAGCTCAGAAAGAGGCTTCTGAGGTTCATGCAAAATGAACTGGTGGGGAGCGGTCAACCGTTGGAGGGGCAGGAAAACATGGTTGGGGGCTGTGGAAGACTCAGGAGTGGACAGGGGCAAAGGCCTGGGAGTTCTGGGCAACCCTGATAAAAGCTGCTTGCTTTGCACCTGAGTGAGCGTAGGGTTCTGCCCGGTGATTCTGTCTTTGAAGTGGAGAGGGTTTGGTGCCTGGTGGCAACCTCATTTCTAACACACCATTACGTTTGCCCAGTGCCCTTGAGCCCAATTTCATAGGTACTGAGCCCTTGAGTACCAATTTCATAGGTGCTGAACACACACACACACACACACACACTCTCACACACTTGAAAGGGCTGGCTACTATTCTAAAAAGCAACAACAAAAAAAATTCATCAGCCCCTGAGTCTGGTAGATCAAAGGCTTGGTCATGAGCCACTTGCCTGAGCACCAGGGCTTGGTATTGCCTCAATATTCTGCAGTTTACAGCCATTCTAGACCCGTAATTTCCATGATTCCTCTGTAAAATGTAGAGGAGAACTGATGACATTTCACAGACTGGGGAAACCGAAATACACCTGTAAGACTGGATTCCATACCATTAAGGACCAGCACATTTCTCTTTTACCTCTTACCACCGATGGTCTCCATTTACTCAGTACAACTGTCACCATTTTCTTGACCACCAATGGACATTATTGTGCAAGTGGCTTTTTTACATGTCTGGATGGACCGAAGGCCCCTGGTGGGCAGGCACTGATCTGTCTCATTTACCATTGTAGCCCCGCTATCCAGCAAAGAACATGACGCTTGCAAGGAGCTCAGCAATCTTCATGTAAGCAGAGTGAAGAATACTAGTGGGAGGAAGTGTGAGTGCTCGTGGTGTGATGTTCAGCAAGGCGTGTCACTCACTGCCGCCCTCACTTCTGAACTCCTGAGCAGTCCCATGGGGCGAGGGCAAAATGAACCTTGTTTCCTTTCCTCCTCCTGCCGAAGTCTGAAAGTCATATTCTGCAGACTTTCAGGAAATTTGACTTGCTCACTTCAGTAGGGTTCAATGCAGCAATTTCTGGGTGGAAGTGGAGTTGGGGGAAGGGCACACTGGCACTGGGGCAGGTGGGCTCTGAGCAGTGTAGGCTGGTGAGCCAGGCTGAGGGCCATCTCCTTGCTCAGTGCCAGCAGAGCCCATGCTCACCAAATGTCCATGGTTCCAAAGCACCTTGGTGAAGGATGACACCAGTGGGCTCTGGTGCCTGAGGGTGCGGCCAGGGTGGGCTGAATCAGCAGCCTGGCAGCTTCCCTCTGGCAGGGTCCTGCCAACCACCAGCCTCCCTGCTCCTGAGGAAGCAGAACCAGGGGAGGTGTGGTCCAGGCTGCCCTGCTATCCCCTGCGGTTCGTCCCAGCCATCCAGGAGGAGAAGGGGTGTGTTTGAGGGGAGCAGCAGCACAGGAATAGCCTGCAGTGTTTAGATGGGAGGACCCCAAGGAAGTACCCAGGCTAATCGACCAAAAACTCCCTCTGGGACATTGCTCTTGCTTCCAGTTGCTTCGGTCTGCCTCTCATCTCAACTCTGGCTACAGAAATATGTGTGTCCCTCCGCAAGCTCGCTGTTTTATTTTTAAAAGTATTCTGCTCTACTGTGAGCCACGAACAGAAGCTCCCCTTGTGGAACAAAGAGTTAATCTCCCTGCAGTGGCATCCTGTCAGCCCCTCTGAACCTGTGTCAGCGTTCTCCTTCCCGCTCCCCCTGTGGACTGCCTCTGGCTCACTCGCTGCACACAAAGCCTCCTCTGTTTCTGGCTGGGCTGGAGTCACATGCTTTCACTCTTAACCCCGGAGCTTTAAAACTAAACACCCACCCTCTTTGGCCCCAGATGACCCTGTTTACGTCTGCTGAGCCAATTCCAAACAGCAACAGTAGTGAAAACTTCTGTCAGGAGAGACTTCTCAACTACTGGTGTAGGGAGAACAAATCTTCACTTTGTATAACGCGAGGACTTTAAGAAGTTTTGGGAAATGGCTGAGAGGAAAAAAACACAAGGAAGCCAGCAGCCTGCCCCAACTTCTCTATTTTCTAAAGTATCTCTTACCAGAGACCCCCAGGGGGCTCGGGATAAAGCTTGCAAGAAACAGAAAATGGTGAGCAGTTTTCATGGCTGAGGGGAAGAACATTCTAGATTTTCCTGATATCCTACTTTGTTTAACCCTTAAGGAAAGTGACATTTTCTTTTTTAAGTTTTTTAAAAAAATTATTTTTACAAGGGCTATTCTCTTTGTTCCATGTCACTGAGGATAGGAAAGAAATATTCCCTTCCCTGGGTTTGGGGAATGGCCCGTGAAACTGTGGAGGCTTCTGCAGAGGAAGCCTGGGCCAATCCATTTCAAAGTTCTGGTTGGGGAAGATTTGTGTTTTTGTTTTTACCCTAAAGTCTCCTTTTTCTTTTCTTCTTCTTCTTTTTTTTTTTCTCTCTCCCAGTTTATGGGTAGTAGCCCATGTTAGCTGTAAAGGAAGTCAAGTTTCCTTTGATTGTTCTTACCCTGATCAAAGTGGCAGACAGTGGAAGGGAAAATACCAGAGCCCCAAAATGATGGTAACTCTGGAGTCCCGAGATTAGGTATTTGTGAACAGTACAGATAACAGAATTGGTCAGGTGCCTCCTAGTCTCATGTCCATCCCTGAAGAAAGTAATGGAGTAGTGTAGATTAGAACCAAGCAAGTCAGTTCCACGTCCTCGGGGCTAGTGGAATTCCTTAGGCAGGGGATGACAAATAAGTTTCATCTCTAGCGATAATGAGAAATTGGCAGCCAGCTGTATTGGGAAGGTTTCTGATGCTACATCTAGGCTTAGCCCAAAAGAGTACCATGACCAAAGAGCAATGTCTACTGGTCATGGGAGGAGGAAACAACCGCACATATTTGATGTCCCTTATCTAGCACAATTTCAGAAAGTTAGACTGTCATATATATGCAAAGATAAGTAGAAAACAGCCCCAGAAAAGAAATGGTAGACAGAATGAGAGAAGTAACTAGAAACAGTGGTGCTTGCTAAACATTGTATTTAGTCCTGTATATTAGGTGAGCCATTTGACAAGTTCCAGGCAATGAAATATAAGCAGAAATGATGCAGATCACCTCTGGGCTAAGACAGAAAATACCCACGTGCCCTTCTTTACTTTCCTCTTTCCTTGTTCCAGTGATTGAAGAGGCCCCTTGTTCCAATAGCACAACTACAAAATGAAATAGCCTTTTTCATCCTGTGTCCTTAAGTGACTATGTGGAGCCATGTCCCTGCCAATCTGGAATAAACATGCAGCAGAGAGAGAAATCAATCTTTTTTTGTGTCCACTGAAATTTGGGGGTTGCTTTATTACTGCAGCATACCCTGGCCTATCCTGAATAATATAGTAGTCAAAGAGGAACAATTTTTTTTCTCTTTACATTTTGTGTCCATATTAGAGATTACTATTTCAAAAACTGAAAGATAAAACCTTGAAAATCAACTCTGGTATATGTATGACTCACCAGTCTGAAAGATGCTATTTGACATAGAGATTACAATTATCCAAAATAGTGGCAATATATGTGAAAGTAATTTGAAAGTATAAACATATTCAAAAAATATATATATATACATATACATACACACATATGTATTTTTTTTGAGATTGGGTCTCACTCTGTCACCCAGGCTGGAGTGCAGTGGTGCATTCTTGGCTCACTGCAACTTCCGCCTCCTGGGTTCAAGTGATTCTCCTGCCTCAGCCTCCCAAGTAGCTGGGATTACAGGCACCTGCTGTCATGCCCGGCTAATTTCTGTATTTTTAGAAGATATGGGGTTTCACCATGTTGGCCATGCTGGTCTCGAACTCCTGACCTCAAGTGATTTGCCCGCCTCGGCCTCCCAAAGTGCCGGAATTACAAGTGTGAGCCACCATGTCCAGCCCATAATACATTTTTAACATAATTTCTGGTAGTAGCACTTACTTTACCCATATTACCATCACTGCCTGAGGCCAGGGAGAATGGTGAGAAGGATCAGCTATGAAGAGGAGAAAAAAAGCCTTCGGAGTTATGAAAACAATAATGTTAGGGGACTTGGTCTGGAAAAATCTACATATAAAAGGTAGAAGAGACCTTGGCAATTTAATCATATGTCAAATAATTTCTTAGAGAAAAAGAGCTGATAACCCTCTGATCACAATTAACAAAGTATTTCCATGCCAGGATCCATTCACCAATCTATTCCAAAATGTTTGTGCAAATGGGTCAGTGTATACACTTATTAAACACCAGGCTTGCTGATCAGTTTTTTATTTTCTTTTCAACTGTTGTTCATCTTAATTCCCATCACAAATACTGTATTTGTACTACTGAGCAATTTTGTAATTTATTTTCTGTCCTCTGCTCTTCACTTTCCATTCCCATGTTTCAGAGCCATTTGCAGCATTCATTGTGATTATAGCCATTTTGGGTTTTGTCCATTGTTCTCAGATTCTGTCAGTCTTTGCATCTCGGATTATTTCTTTAGGAAACATTCCTAGAAGTGCAATTTCTGGGTCATAGTAAGCAACAAGAATTGCTATAATAGATAAGGCCCCAAATCTCAAAGACTTCACACAATAAAAGTTTATTTCTCACTCACAGAGCTGTTCAATGTTGAGTATTTGGTGGGTGGCCTTTAACGTGGTGATTTAGGATCCAGGTTCCATTTAGCTTGTCACTCTGCTGTCTTCAGCATGTACCTTGAAAAGCCACTATACACAGAGAAAGAGAGGGTGGAGGAGGCACATCTTTACCATGTCAGCTTGGAAGGGACACACATCACCTCCATTCATTTTTCATTAGCAAGGGCTGGTCGCATGGTGCCACACCTACTGCAAGGAGAACTGAGGAATATAGTCCCTGTCTGGGCAGCCACTTCCCTGCATCATTTGTACTATGGAAGCAAGCATGATCAGTGGACTGCTAACCATCTCTGGATACAGAGAGTATGAATTTCTCAAAAGCCTTTGATACCTGTCCCTAAATTGTCTTCCAGAAAGTTTTTATCATTTTACACTTTTGTTTACAGTATATGAGAGTCCTACCTAACACAAGGTCACCAAAATTGAATACAGTACAGTCGACCCTTGAACAATGTTGGGGTTAGGGGCACTGACCACCCCCACCCCTAGTAGTTGAAAATTCACATATGTAACTTTTGACTCCTCCAAAACTTAACTACTAATAGCTCACTGTTGACAAAAGCCTTACTGATAACATAGTCGATTAACATATATTCTGTGTGTTATATGTATTATATTCTGTGTTCTTACAATAAACTAGAGAAAAGAAGATGTTATTAAGAAAATCATAAGGAATAAAACATATATTTACTATTCATTATGTGGAAGTGGATCGTCATCAAAATCTTCATTCTCATCATCTTCGCATTGAATAGGCTGAGGAGGAGGAAGAGGAGGGGTAGGTCTTGCTGTCTTAGGAGTGGCAGAGGCAGAAGAGATGAGGTAGAAAGGAAGGTAGAAAGGAAGGCACGGGAGGCAGGAGAGGCAGGCACACCTGGTGTAACTTTTATTGAAAAAAATCTGGGCTGAGCACCATGGCTCATGACTGTAATCCCAGCCCTTTGGGAGGCCAAGGCAGGAGGATCCCTTGAGCCCAGGAGTTTGAGACTAGCCTGGGCAACATGGTGAAACCTTGTGTCTACAAAAAATATACAAAAATCAGCTGGGCGTGGTGGCACATGCCTGTAGTCCCAGCTACTCGGGGGGCTGAGGTGGGAAAATCACCTGAGCCCAGGGAGGTTGAGGCTGCAGTGAGCAATTATCGTGCCACTGAACTCCAGCCTGAGTGACAGAGTGAGACCCTGTCTCAAAAAAAAAAACAAAAACAAAAACAGAAAAACCATGCACATAAGTGGATTCACGCAGTTTAAACCCTTGTTCAAGGGTCAACTGTATTATCATTTGAAACTTTTTTTGTTTTTTTTTTTTTTTGAGACAGGTCTCACTCTGTTGTCCAGGCTGCAATGGCGCAATCATAGCTCACGGCAGCCTCGACCTCTTGGGTTCAAGCTGTCTTCCCTCCTCAGGGGAGGGCCTCTAGCTTGTTGAGCTAAACAGAACCTGGATCCTAAATCACCACATTTCCATCTAATGCTGGGAATATAGCTGTGAGCCAACATGGCCAGCCTGAAACATTTTTATTTTGCTAATTTTACGAGTGAAAAGGGACTTTCTTTTTCCTTCTTTCTCCTTCCTTCCTTCCTTCCTTCCTTCCTTCCTTCCTTCCTTCCTTCCTTCCTTCCTTCCTTCGTTCCTTCCTTCGTTCCTTCCCTCCCTCCCTCTTTCTCTTTCTTTTTTTTTTGACACAAGATCTCACTCTGTCGCCCAGGGTGGAGCATAGTGGCATGATCATGGCTCACTGCAGCCTTGACCTCCTGAGCTCCTGGGCTCAAAAAGCCCGCCCTCCTCCCTGCCCCGCCTCCACCACCAAGTATCTGGGACTACAGGCATGCACCAACACGCTCGCTAATTTTTTTTTTTTTTTTGAGATGGAGTCTTGCTCTGTCCCCCAGGCTGGAGTGCAGTGGCGCGATCTCGGCTCACTGCAAGCTCCGCCTCCCTGGTTCACGCCATTCTCCTGCCTCAGCCTCCCGAGCACAGTAGCTGGGACTAGAGGCGCCGGCCACTATGTCTAGCTAATTTTTTTTTTTTTTTTTTTTTGTATTTTTAATAGAGACGGGCTCTCACCGTGTGTTAGCCAGGATGGTCTCTATCTCCTGACCTCGTGATCCGCCCGCCTCGGCCTCCCAAAGTGCTGGGATTACAGGTGTGAGCCACCGTGCCTGGCGCTAATTTTTTATTTTGTAGAGATGGGGTCTCCCTATGTTGCTCAAGCTGGTCTAGAACTCCTGGGCTCAAGCGGTCCTCCCACCTCTACCTCCCCAGTCGCTGGGATTACAGCCATGAGCTACAATGTCCACCCAAAATGAGACATTTCATTGTTTAACTTCCACTTTCTTATTTTCTAAATTAGTAAGAAATATTTAAATAACTTAATTGCCATTGTTTCTTCTGTGAGTTGTTTCTTCCTTAGTATTTGGCTGTTTTTAACTTCTGGAATTAGCATTTTATTGTCTATGAGAATTCTTTATAAACTGCTATTTGTATTACAATTTCACTTCTTTGAGTCACAAATTTTTTTCAATGCAGCCAAATCAAGCCTTTGCTTTGTGACTTCTGTTGTGTTTATGCTTATATAACTTTTCATATAAAAATGTTCAAGAAGGCTGGACGCAGTAGAATGCACTTGTGGTCCCAGCTACTTGAGAGGCTTAGTCAGGAGGATCACCTGAGCCCAGGAGTTCAAGGCTGTAGCACGCCATGATCATGCCTGTGAATAGCCACTGCACTCTGGCCTGGGCAGCATGGCAAGACCCTGTCTTGACTATATATACATATATTTTTTTTTTCAAGTCTTTACCTATACATTCTTCTCGGTTTTTTTCTTTTTAAATTGCTTCCTTTCAAAAATAATAATTATTTAGCCTAACTGGCATGTGTGAGGTCAGGAGCTACCTTCAGTTTTTCTTCCCCAACAGGTAGCCGGCTCCACGCACTGACCGCAGCTCTGAGGCTGACACTTCCCTGAAGACCCAACGTGTGGATCGTCAGTCAGGACTTCCATCTTGCTTGTGCAGCCCTTCTGCATGAGTGAAGTCATGTGAGCGTGAGGCCGTTCACCACTCTCCTGGTCTTTTCCATTTCTCACTTGGTGCTCCCTCAGTAGCAGCACATGTCTCTAAGCCCCTGTGTATTCATTCTGCCAAGAAAGTCCCAGTGCTGTTGTGCCACGCGATTGGCCGAGGTGGCTAAGATCCCCCAACTCACTCAATTCCCTCCTTCTCTTATCACCAGACTCCAGGGGAACCGTTTTCATTCCAATGGTGTTATTTTCCTGCCCCGTGTACCTCTTTTCCCTTCAGCTTTTACCCAGCATCTTGCCAGTCTTTCTTACTGGAAATTCCCATCCTCACCCTCCTCCCCTTTGGGAGGTAGGAAGTCATTTTTGCTGACTCATTTGTCCTGTGCCCTTCTGCTGCCCCACGTTGCTTCCCCCTTTCTCCAGAGCCGCTAGAGTCTTCTCCATAAGGTTTACTTTGCAGCCTTTCTGGAAACCAGTCCCTCTACTCTTTTGGGATTTGGAGTTTCAGAGCAAGTTCCTCTTGGCTCCGGGCCCACTGTTCACCTGGGCTTCTGGCTTGCTTACGGTCCTACCTATTTCGACTTGTTTCTCAGGTCTGGGGTGGTGCACGGTTCGTTTCTGGCTGCCTTCAGTGCTGATCTCGAAAGCGAAGGCTGGAGACCAGGCGTGCTGGCTCACACCTGTAATCCCAAAACACTGAGAGGCCAAGGTGGGAGGATTGCTTGAATCCAGGAGCTTGAGAACAGCGTAGGCAACATAATGAGACCCCGTTGCTGCAAAAAAAAAAAAAAAAAAGGGAAGGCTTGGAGCCCCGGGCTTGTCCCTGGGCCTGGCAGGCTCTCCTCCAGTGGGTGGAGACAGCAGGCACGCCTCCTTTACTCTCAAGTCCTGTGGATCCCTTTTAATAGAGGAGGAAAGAGGGACGGAGGAGTGATGTTAATGGGGCATGGGCACTCCCCGAGCACTGCACTAGGGTTTCAGGGTACAGTTGATGCCTTGGAGAACTGGAAACTCCTGATTTGGGAGAGTGATGGTATTGGCTGCGAGTGACTGTCATACATTCTGAACTTTGATGCCCCTTCCGAGACCCCTGGGATGCCAGGCTCTTCCCAGGGAATAGTGTTGGCAGCCAAGCTTCTTCAACAGAAAGGCCACAGAGGGGACACATTCCTGTTTGTCCCCGGCCACTAGAAAGTGTTTCCAGGAGAAGCAGGTTATGAACAACCCATCACCTTCTTTCAGATGGGGTACTGTGGGAGCCCTAATGAGAGGTGCTAATGTTCTTCCAGCCCCAGGAGCTCTCTTTTTCCCTGTCTCCCTCACGGATCCTCCGAACAGTCTGCCTCCACAGGTGGCACTGGCAGGGAGGCCCCAAGCCAGGTGGTTGGCCAACTTCCAACCAACCTTGTGCCTCAGATCCCCCACCGCCCCGCTACGGCTTGATTTCAGGGTAAGCCTCAGGAATAGACATTTTGGGTGAGGGGGAGAGGAAAGAGACCGATTTCCTCGAGAGAGGTGGGGCAGGGGACCAGCCGAGAGAAAGCTGCGCCGTCTGGAAAGGAAGCCAGAAAGGAAGACAGAGTCTCTTTGAACTTTTCCCACCAAGCTGACAGGAAAATTGCAAAAACATCATTGGACTGGATCAGGATGCGAAGGGAGCAGCCAGGAAGGCGCGGCCTCTTTGAAGGCTTCCCGCTCCGCGCGAGGCATGGCTCCCGGAGGGGTACACCAGCTGGAGTGAGGAGCAGGGCTTGACAGCCACAGGGGAACAGGCTGCGTTTTGTTGTGTTTCCAGTGGTCCCCAGGGCCTAAGGGGAATGTAAGGAGATGCTGTTGCGCTGGCCGGGGGGACAGGGGAGGCTCGAAGCGAGGCACGCAGTCAGGCACTCCTGACTAGAACAAGCAGGAGTTACACAAGGGCAAAGGCCTCTTTCTACTGGAGAGATGACACTGGTGAGGGCTGGGGACAGCTCCGAGGGCTGGGGAAGGTCAGTGTTGGCTTCAGGCAGGGGTATCACCAAACCTGGCTACTTATCTTGTGGGGCTCAGTGCAAAGTGAAAATACGGGCCCCTTATTAAAAAATTATGAAGCGTTTGCTGGGTGTGGTGGCACGTGCCTGTAATCCCAGCATTTTGGGAGGCTGAGGTAGGAGGAGCACTTGAGCCCAGGAGTTCAAGACCAGCCTGGGAAACATAGCGAGAGCCTGTCTACAAAAAATAAAAAATTAGGCCAGGCACAGTGGCACGTGCCTGTAGTCCCAGCTACTTAGGAGGCTGAGGTGGGAGGATCGCTTGATCCCAGGAAGCAGAGATTGCAGTGAGCCAAGATTGCATCACTGCACTCCAGCCTGGGTGACAGAGCAAGACCCTGTCTCAAAAAAATAAATAAAATAAATAAAAAATTAGCAGGTGTGGTGGTGCATGCCTGTGAGTTCCAGTTACTAGGGAGGCTGAGGTGGGAGGATAGCCTGCACCCAGGAGGTGGAGGCTTCAGTGAGCCACAAACATGCCACAGCACTCCAGCCTGGGTGACAGAGCAAGACCCTGTCTCAAAAAAGACATATATATATTTATGGTGGCAACAGAGTTTTAAACCAAACCCAAGGCCCTTCTAAGCACTGGGCCCTGTGCTACTGACTACCCAGGTCAAGGTGTGAGGTTATCCAATATGAAGGGTCTCCAACCTACTTCATAAAAGGCCACCAAAAGGATGAGTCCAGATGAAGGGCCAGGGGAAAAAAAAATCAGACTCCTTGAGGAGACTTTTGGTTTTAAAAAATAATGGGGAAAAATAGAGTCTCCATTAACAGCATGTTTTTAACTTTTAAACAGACCTTCACATCTCTGGAACCATATAACAAAGGTGACAATTTTATGAGCCAAGTTATGCATAGCACATTTTATGTGCCTAAACGACCTAAGTGATTTTTGTAGGTCCTTCAAGGACAATAAAAAAGTAAGTATTGTAGAGGAAAAGATTTGTATATATTTATATTTCGCCACCAAATGTCAGTATTTCTTTTATAAAAATTCATCCCTCCTACCATCCCTCTTATCTGTTCAAAATGTTTGGACATTTCACATCCCTAGTCCAGGCTAGTTTTTAATTTTAATTTTTTTAATTTTTGAGACAGGGTCTCGCTCTGTTGCCTAGGCCAGAGTGCAGCGGCACAATCTCGGCTCATTGCAACCTCTGCCTCCCAGGCTCAAGCGACCATCCCACCTCAGCCTCTTGAGTAGCTGGGTCTACAGGTGTGCACTACCATTAGCCCAGCTAATTTTTTAAATTCTTGTAAATACGGGGGTCTCCTTATATTGTCCAGGCTGGTCTTGAACTCCTGAGCTCATGTGATCCTCCAGCCTCGGCCTCCCAAAATGTTGGGATTACAGGAGTGAGCCACCATGCCTGGCTCCAGGCCAGTTTTGTTTGTCATCTGACACTGTGTCCTCTTTCAGTTTGGAGACCACAACCCTGCAGGGTTGTTGGGTTAGTGTCCTTTGGTGGGCCACACATTTCCCTGGACCCCCAAGCCCCAACCCACCCCACTCAGTTAGCCAGTTGGTATTATACATGTATTAGAACTTTCTCTGAGAACAGAGCTCACAAAAAAGTAAAGATCCAAGAGCTTCTGGAGGGGGACAAGGGAAACTGAGGGTAGGTGCAGAAGCTGGTGCTTGGGTGAGGGCCCCAGCTGCCGTTCCTCTGCTCTCCCGTGTTTCCAGTGCCTCCTCACCCCAGTGTCAGCTTCCTCCCCGGGGAAGTGGGGTTGGGTGGGGATTACCACTGCCTACTGGGATGGGCGCTGGCTTCATCTGCAGGGATTATCAGGCCTGATGGAGCTGGCTCCAGCAGCCACAGCCCTCAGGGCCTGACCTCCCCTGCTCTCCACCTGTGACCTCAGAGAGCAGGGGCTGTCACTCTGGCCTGGTGTTTTCTCTCCTCTGTGGGGTTTTCTGGACCTCTCAGTATCTCTCTCAGAGAGATACTGACCATCCCCTAAAATTTGGAGACTCTGCCCAGTGGAATGATCTGTCTCCCAGCAGTCAAGCCAAAGAAACCTTTGCTCAGCAAGACTGGGTCCGTGGAGCTCCTCAGCATTGGAGGAGCCATCAGCTCCAGATGGAGCCGTTGCCCTGCCCTGAGGATGTTGTGCCACAGCCCATCGCCCAGGGGAGAGGGACCCAGAGAGCCTGGGAGGAGCAGTAAACCCAAAAAGCAAGAAATGCCCTTTCCCCCAGGCAAGCCCCGCTTGCAAACCCTGACTCGAACAGCTTCTTAGCAGAGACGCAGTGAGCCCTCAGGTGGTCCCTGCCACCCTGCCGATCCCCCTGCAGGGTGGAATTGCCGAGCCAGAGCAGAGCCCAGGCCCACGAAGGTTTCTGAGAAACAGGGGAAGAAAGACTCTGTTCTCCATCTGGACACCAGAAATGAGATTTGCTTCCCCTGTTCTTCCTGCTGACCAACACCAGCCTGGCTCAGCAGCCTCCCTCTGTCCTGGAGTGGTGGGGGCGGCGGGACGGGGTGGAGTGGTCACAGCTGCATCCCCCGGCCCAACCCTCAGCCTCCCCCTACCCCACCCCTGCTCTGCACCCAGTCTGTGGGGCCACAGAGCAGCTTCAGAGGCAGCCTGGGACAGGAAGAGGCCTGACCAGGGACAGTCCCCTGGGGAAGGCCAAAAGGGCCTAGGGACTGAATGCCTGACAAGCGGCCCTGCCACACTGGCAGCGAAGGCGGTGGCAGGGAGCGCAGCCGCGGTGGCAGCCGGCGCCCAGGGCAGGCCTCGTGCCCTTGTGGCCAGGGTGACTGAATCTGCCAGCTGTGGGGCCCATTCGTGCCAAGTCTGCCCTGGCTCCGTCTGGTCGTAATCGATGCTGGCGCCAGGCCAGGCCCCCTGCCAGCTCCGGTCACACTCGGCTAACGCGAGAGGCCCACCCCATTAACTCCTTGCCAAGGCCCATTGTCTGGGTCCCTGCCCAGTGGTTTATTTACTCCAGGGCTGGCCGGGCCAGGGCTGGGAGGCGACAGCGGGGTGGACTGCGGGCGGGGCAGTGGAGTGGGGGGTGGGGAGGGTTGGGGAGGCTTAGGCCTGAGGAGGGGGCTGACAGCAGGAGTGGGGCAGGCAGGACGGTGGTTTCCAGAGCCCAAGGGCAGGGCATGCTGTGAGGGTTTTTTGTGTTTTGTGGGGTTTTTTGTTTTTTTTTGCTACATCAAAGATTCCTTGTATAGGCAGATGCACCTCCAGAGGCCCACCCAGTACCTTAGGGATGAGAGAGGACACTGGAGACACAAGACCTTAACTCCCCAGACAGCCACCTTCAAAGCCCCTTAAATAATTTTTTTACATGACCTGCCCTCTTGTATTTAAGTTGGCATTTGAAATTTTCCATCAGAAATTTAAATAGTTCCAAAGGATATCCTTTTTAGCATTTTATGTATATTTTTTCGCTTTCTATATGCCTTTATTATATTTTATAGTCACAAAAATTCCAAGAAAAATGAATATTGACATATTCAAATAAAAATTGTATCTTTCTTTTAAATGTCCAGTGGAATCTAAATCCCAGAGCAATTTTGTGTCCAACATTATCCATTAAAAAAAATAGGGGAACAAACGCTAATTAAACAGCTTAGAAGTTTACATTATTTTGTTCTCTCCAAGAACTTGTATTTCCATTCCACTCCTGTTACAGATTTTATGCTAATGTAAGGGTTTTTTTAAATTTTTTTTTTGAGACAGGGTTTTGCTCTGTTGCCCAGACTGGAGTGCAGTGGTGTGATCCTGATTCACTGCAGCCTCAACCTCCTTGGCTCAGGTGATTCCCCCACCTCGGCCTTCTGAGTAGCTGGAACTACAGGTGTGCACCACCATGCTCTGCTAATTTTTGTATTTTTTGTAGAGACACAGTTTCACCATATTGCCCAGGCTGGTCTTCAATTCATAGGCTCAAATGATCCGCCCACCTCAGCCTCCCAAAGTGTTGAGATTACAGGTGTGAGCCACAGCACCCAGCCTGTATTTATTTTTTATGCTTGAAAATCTTTTATTGGCTAGGCATGGTGGTTCATGACTGTAATCCCAGTACTTTGGGGAGGCTGAGGCAGGAGGATGGCTTGAGCCCAGGAGGTCAAGGCTGCAGTGAGCCGTGATTGCACCACTGCACTCTAGCCTGAGTAACAAATGGAGAACTTGTCTCCAAAAAAAAAACAGAAAAAAGAAAGAAAAATCTTTGATTGATTATTGTATTAAATAAAATTTAAAGATTAAAACTTCTGGCCAGGCCTGGTGGCTCACGCCTGTAATCCCAACACTTTGGGAAGCCGAGCAGATCACGAGGTCAAGAGATCAAGACCATCCTGGCCAACATGGTGAAACCCTGTCTCTACTAAAAATACAAAAATTAGCTAAGCATGATGGCACACGCCTATAGTCTCAGCTACTCGGGAGGCTGAGGCAGGAGAATCGCTTGAACCCGGGAGGCAGAGGTTGCAGTGAGCTGAAATTGAGCCACTGCACTCCAGCCTGGGTGACAGAACAAGACTCCTTCTCAAAAAAAAAAAAAAAAAAAAAAAATTCCTGTTCCCAAAGCTGAGCATTAATTTTTTGGTTATGATTTTAGTGTTAGAATAGCTTATACCCAATTGATCAGAGCAATGTAAATAATTATGAAATTTGATAAACAACTATTAAACATAAAAGGTAAATTTTTATTGGAAATGCATCTCTTAATAAAATAGTTGTGGGTTGGGTCAGGTTTTCTTCCCAATTATTGTATGTATATGTGGATGACTTATTGCTAGACTCACACAAGGTTCAACATGAATTTTATTCCCATGCTTAGTCTTTTGTAGGTTTAAACATTGAGAAACACCATCCACATAAATAAATAAATGGAAGCCAATGAGTTTGTTATGAGAATGTCATTCAATTCTTTGAACTTCTTCCAAGTTATATGCCTAATAACATTATTATCAAAATGTTTTTTTATGATCCGCTGACAATTTGATTAGTGCCTCTTTCAATTTTGTTGAAAGCAGAGCTGGAAACCACTTGACTTGCAGAAAGACTTGCTCCTCTGTCACTTGACCCCCAGGAGTCACTTTGTTTGATGCCTTCGAGATTTCTTCCCCTAGGGTAGTGCCCCAGAGCGGGGGGTCACATGGGTGAGAGGGGCAGCTTTCTCTTGTAAAGCCATCTTCCCCAGCAAATGGGAAAGGGGATGCCTTATCTTAGATGCCTTTTTAGGAAGATCGCTTTTAGGAAAAAGAGCATAGAAAAACTGAGGATCAGAAAATCGATTCTCCTCAAACTATCTTGATTCACAAACCCTGTTGGGCACCCCTGGTGGTATGTCACAGTTTTATGAGTAAGAGACTGGAAATGTACCTGGGGGCCAGAACATAAGTTTTGACTCCTCTGCTAGGAGTGAGCTCAAAAATGGATATGATTCAAATACATAGATGCCTGTGGCCAATATTCCAGTTCTTCACAGTCCTCAGAATGCCCTGGCAGGGCTAAACTCCCTTTAGTCCAGGCCTCCTCAAGCTCAGACCTGCAACCTCTTCATTCTTACTGTGTATTGAGGGTTCCCTGAACTGAAGGAAGAAAGTGACTGGAGGCTGGGAGACACCGTGTTTGGCAGAGTAAGAAACATCAGTCTATCTCAGAGTCCTAGACAAGCGATCTCCACATAATCAGCAACAGATGGTCAGGCAGCAGCTCCAAATATTTGTATCCTTATCAATCATATTTATGTGTGACTGCCAATCCATATGTCGTGTATTAAGCTTTATTTTAGATTTTTTTCTTTTTTTGAGATGGAGTCTTGCTCTGTCGCCCAGGCTGGGGTATAGTGGCATGATCTCGGCTCACTGCGACCTCCGCCTCCCGGGTTCAAGCGATGCTCATGCCTCAGCCTCCCAAGTAGCTGGGACTACAGGCACGCACCACCACGCCTGGATAATTTTTGGTAGAGACAGGTTTCACCACATTGGCCAGGCTGGTCTCGAACACCTGACCTCAAATGATCCACCCACCTCAGCCTCCCAAAGTGCTGAGATTACAGGTGTGAGCCACCGTGCCTGGCCTGTATTCCCTACTCTTAATAGATTATCTTGTAAGCCTTCTTTGTAGCCCATTTCTCTAGACTCAACAGCTTTCATTTCAAGATTGTTTTTAAAGCCCCAGTGGATGTGTGAAAGGGTGGTAATGGATGGCACTGAACCTCTGTTCTGGCCTTGGCAAAGGCATTTGCTCTGCCAGTGTTTACTAAGATTATATGCCAGACACTGTGCTGGGTCCTAAGAATGTAAAAAGACACAATCTTTTGTTGTATCACAATGTGAGTGTAGTTAATACTACTGAACTGGACACAACAATGATGAAGGTGGTAGATCTTATGTGTTTTTGACCAGAGTTTTTTTTTTTTGAAGACACCATCTCTGCCCTGAAGGAGGTTGTGGCATAATGGAGGAAACAGAGAATCCACTAATTCATTTACCTGGGAACTTTTAATTAATAGAGTGCCAATCATATTCTAGGCTGGTGCAGGTGCTGAGGATAAGCCTATAAGCAAACCAGGCACAATCAGCCTATTATGGAGCTTATTGTCCACGGCCAGGTAGGAAATGTGCACCTGCAGTGCCCAGTACAGAAACCACTAGCCACATGTGGTTGTTTACAATTAAATTAATTATGATTAAATACAATTTAACATAGTCTCTGCAGCCACAGTGAAGTGCTCAGTAGCCACAGGCAGCTAGTGCCACTATAGAGGACAGCACAGCTAGAGAAAGTTTCCATCACTGCAGACAGCTCTTAGTGTGGTCAGTGTGCAGATGGATGAGCCAGATCGTCAAGTAGGGGCCCTGCCAGTCTCTCCATTGCCTTTGTGCCAGTTTCAAAAGGTTTTCTCTCTGGACAGGTGCAACTTCTTGCCAAGGACGAGGCTTGTGGAGCAGGATATGGTTCTGGGCCTAGGAGAAGTCAAGGTGTAGAGAACAGGAGATGCAGATCACCACGTGGTCACCAAGTGCCTGGAGTAAAGGACTCCAGACTCTGGAGCTGTCTGATCTCATCTCCCACGACACACTCCCACAGTGCACCACGTACCCTGCTCATGCTGTTCTCTCAGCCTTGTTCCTTTTCCTATCTCTGTGCCTACCAAATTCCCTTCAAGGTCCAAGTGAAATTCCACCCTTTTTCCTCCTCAAAGCCTTCCCTGAACCGTTTATGAGGCTGATTAACATTTACTGAGCATAGCATTTGTACTATAGTATTTGTGCGATTGGTGGGAGCGTGGTGAGGCTGTAAGATGAAACAGGCCCTTAGACTTTCAATGTGGGTGGTTCTAACTCCCTGTCCTAAATTTGGGCCTTCACAGCCAAGTATATGCATCGTCAGTGCACATCCCCCAGGTGAAGAAAGGCTCTAGAACTCTGCACACTTCCCCTTCCCACCCCGCGACTTCTGGCAAGTACTGCCTTACATATCTTTGTCCCCACTTTTTTTTCTCACTAAAAGATACCCAAAAAGGATTCTTTGAAGGATTCTTGCCTCAATGATCCAACATGAGAAGTGGTGAGACCAACCCTTACCAGCTGACAATGACTTAATCATCTTCAGGGATTCTCAAAAGAAGCTGGAATGTAAATAGCTGCTCAGCTGGTATTGTTCTCAAAGAAGACTTAGATGTAGACAGTTCTCACTCTTCATATGCGTCAGAAAATCCACTTCCTCTGGGTGAGTTTCAGAAGGGGTAAATGTTGTTGCTCAAATTCCAAAGTGATGAAGATGTGTCAACAAAATGCTTCCTGTGGAATCTCTGGCCAGCTGCCTCTTCAGCCCTGTAGACCCCCTTCTGAGCCTGGGCCCTGCCTGGAGTTAGGCTGCCATTTCCTCTCCTGTTTTCACAGATAGAGCCTTGGGCAGTCAGCCTGAGGAACTGTCCCTGTGCTAATACTGGGGGTGCAACCCAGTGAGAAGAGGACTGGCTTTGAAGTCGGGCCTGGGTTCAAATCCTGATTCTGCTACAGTCAGCCAAGTGACCCTGGGCAAATGCATTTACCTGGGAACCTTTTTTTTTGACCAGAATTTTTGGACCAGAACTGAAGACTTCTGAGCCATTGCCATGTTTGTAAAATGGATGGTAATACCTGCATCACAAGATTGCTGAGGGACCTAAATGATAATAAATCTCTAATGTATGGTTTAGGGCTAAGATCCTGGCCCTGCCACTTACAAGCTGTGGAGTGTCAGGCAAGTTACTTAGATGTTCTATGTCTGTCACCTCCTCCCTAAGGGGTGAAAATAGTACAGGCCAATTTCTAGGGCCATTGTGAGGATTACTGAATGCCTGACTCATGATGAATGTTCAGTGAATATTGGCCTCCAGCAACTGGGGTAAGCAAGGTAGTTATTATAATCCCCGCCCAGAGGGCCAGGGAGAGTCACACATTTACTGTGGGTGAAGCCTGGATGAGAACCCTGCTTCCTAGTCCCGGACTGCAAATCAAGCCTCTGGCCACAGCCTCCTTCTGGCTGGCTCCCTGGGCCCACTTCCAGGCCCATGGAGCTGCTGAATAGGGGACAGCCCACCCCAGGAGCCAGGCTGCTGGCTTCATTCCCTTCTAGAGGGCCCGGGAAGCCTCTTCATGTCAGTCTGTGGCTTTGTCACTTGCCCCTGATGGAGTCTGCTCTCTCTGTGGGCAGTTTCCTCTCCCTACTCATGGCCGATGTTCACTTCCGTGCCCAAAGGAGTGTCATTCTGCCCACTTGGCTGCTCAGGATCAGAGTGGCATGGGACAGTGCATGGAGCATTTTGGAGCCAGGGAGGAGGAAGAGGTTAGGCCTTGGCTATGCCTCTCGGCGATGCTGACAGCAGGAGGGTGGTTAATACAAAGCCAGGGCTTAGCTACAAGTCAGGAGGGCTGAGGAGACAGGAGCTAGAAGAAGTCAAGGAAAGAAGGAGACAGGCCAGGATTTGCAGAGCTAAGAGAGACCTCCTCTCCTCTCCATTTTATAGATAAGGAAAATCATGCCCATTTTGCCCAATGTTACATCATGGTTTGTAGGAAAGATTGGGATGACAATCTAGTCTCTGGACTGCCTGCTCGACTTTCCTTTCAGTACCCAAAGCTGCCCTCTCCTCCCACCCCGAACACTCAGTGTCTGGCAAGGCCTCTCCAACGCCAATATCACTGCCTCACTGTGGTCCATGGCCCATGGGCTCTGGCTGGAGGAGGAGCTGGCATGAGCAGGGGTACCCACTTGCCCAAGAGAGACCTTCAGGAGAGCCTATCATGCCCTGTGGCCTTGTGTCCCTAGACACCTCCAGAAGCTTGACACTCTTGGTCATCCTTCACCCCCAAGACTTTCACCCCCATATAGCTCTATTCCCCTAATCTGACACAATCCCCCAGATCCTTTCACTCTGCTCTCGGGAACTTGTGGTTTGTCATCAGCAAAATCTCCTCATCCACTCGACTTTCCTTTTGAACATTCCTTTCACCATTCTGTTCTACTGCAAACCTGCCTGACCCCCACACACAGCTTCCTTGCAGCCACCTCCTGTCTTGGCTCTTTTTTCTTCTTCCACACCCCTCACACCAGTATGCCTGGAGGCAGTGAGTTGTCCTCCTTGCTTTCATGGCCACCTGTAGGTTTCTCCCCCTTCCTCCTCACCCTAAATCTGCATCTCCTTTGCAGCTATGCCATCAGACCAGACCATCCACTATCCCTTCTAGTATTTACCATACTCTAGGCCACTCCTGCTCATTCACAGATTTTAGTACCTAGCCCACGGTCTTCCTCACCACCACTCCTCCATGCTTTCCCTAGACCTTAACATTAATTCATTCTTTTGTCCAGCATATGTTTCTGAGCACCAAATGTGTGCCAGGTGCTGTTCTTAAAATAGAGTTTATAGGTGTAGACCAGACAGAAAATGTCCCTGCCCTCAGATGCTTACATTTTGATGGCAGCAAGGATAATTAACCAATGAACCAGTCCTGTGTAAAATAATGTTAGACAGAAGGGCTATGACAGGAAAAGGCAGATGAAGGGGTAGTGGCAGGACAGGGGAGCTGTTTACGAGATGGTGGACAAGGAAGGTCATCCATGTAGATGTCGACCCAGCACCTCCCACTCTTGGTCTTTGGCCTCCTCACTCTCCACCTCTCATTCTGCTGCCTGCGCCTCCCACTCCCATGGCCAAGGTTTTGCCTCAGCACTTCTGAACCCCCTGCTCCCTGACCACCCCTTCGTGGGCTCTCAGCTTATCTACTCTATTACCTCCATTCAATGATGTGTCCCCTTTGGGAACTCCCTGCCTTTGAACTCGTCCTTTTTCACTGCCTTCAACCCCCTTCTCTAGCTCAATTGTGTAGGCCATGACAAGAATCACCCATTTGTGGAAGTCCTCTCCTTTCTTGCTCTTTTTCCTTCCATTGGAATCTCCTGACACAGCCTCCACCCTGCTTAAACCCAACACCTTGCACCTGCACTGAGTAGCCAAGCACTGCTGGGGAAACTCACAGTCATGCTGAGTAGCCACACTTGACGCTTCTGACCACAAACTTCAAGTGGGCACTCAGCTTGCCCAGTAATATTTCTCTACTAAATTCACTGTGCCACTCTCCAGATGAGTGTTTCACATCTTCTCCAACCCTCAACCCCTTCCCTTAGTTTCTCACTGTTAAAGATCTTGCTGCTTATTTTGCTGAGAAACTAAATGTCATCAGCTGGAACATACCTGCCTCTCACCATCAGATCTCCCAAGGTGCCTGCATCTACGCCTGCTGCTGCCTTTCTTTCTCACAATGGATGCATGCATGGATGGATAGATGGAAGGATAGATGGATGGACAGACGGATGGACGGACGGATGGATGGATGGATGGGTGGACAGATGGACGGACAGACGGATGGATGGACAGACGGACAGATGGAGGGATGGCCTCCTCTTGCATCCCTGGCCAATCCCTTCATTTTGTGCACCACATCCCTTCACTTACTCAAGACTTTGCCCGAAATCATATCTCTCCCTCCTGCACTATCCAGCTCCTTCTCTCTACCAGACCATTCCCTTCAGCACATAAACGCGCTATGATCTCTCTCATTTTCAAAACAAACTCTTCCTTGACCCTACACCCTCTTCAGCTTCTGCTCTACTTCCTCCTCCCTTTTACGCACTCCTCCTTAAACTGGTTGTCCCTGCTGCCTACCTCTCCGAATCCTCACCTCCATTTCCTCTTAGCCTGCACCAGCCAAGTTTTTGTTTGCGTCACTCCGTTGAAACTGCCCTTGTCCAAGTCACCAGTGACCTCCTATTGGCGCATCCAAAAGGTCTGTCTCCTTGTCTCACCTCCTCAATTTCTCAGCAGCGTTTGCACAGTAGGGCACTCGCTCCTCCTTGCAACACTGTCTTTCCTTGGAGTCCAGGACTCCACACTGGTCTGGCTTCCTCCTACCCGGATGGCAGCTCTTTCTCTGGCTCCTTCGCTGGCTCCTCCTCTTCTTGATCTCTAAATGTGAGCGTGGTTTGGGGACTTTTTTCTTGTTTACAGTCTCTCCCAGTCAGATGGTTAGATTCCATCTAGGCCTGTGCCTTTAAATGTCCTCTAGAGGTTGGGATCTTTGAAAGGCAACATGGAAGCGAGTAGAGAAGCTTGCCAGGGTGTGAACCCCTGCTCTGCCCCTGGTGAGCATGCCCCGGTGTGATGTTGTTGCTGTTAAATTCTCCATGTAAGATCGGGTCTTACATGGGGCCTGAGACAAAGGCTTAAGCATGAGTAGTTTATTTGGGAACATGATCGCAGGGAGCAGGGGTGAGGGGGAGGAGGAATGAAACAGAGAAAGGGGGGAGTAAATATGGGAGTGTGTTAACAACTCTCTGAGTGAATACCACTCAGTCTTTCTGTGAAGCTTTATGAAATGTACTTCAGAACTCACTGGAAGAAGGGGTACACTTATTCATTGGCTCCTCTCGAGTCATCCCATGGAATGTTAGCTCCCCTTCACTTCTGGGCAGCTCATGTGTCAATGCCAAGCAGGTCCCATGGGTGTCCCCCCATCATGGTGTCGGGCAAGAGGCATGTGGAGAGGCCCTGTCAGGCCACATTTACACAGTGCTGGTCAAGACCTGTGCAATACTGGTCACTGGGGCAATGGCTGGAACAAGAGGTGAGGCCACAGGCATTTGAAGTGGCACACAGGATACGCCCCATATGGACAGGGATAGCTACAGCTCTCGCCTCATAGGTTACTGAGAAGACTAAATGATTTAATGTATGTGTTTGGAGGAGTGCCCAGCTCTTAGCAGTGACCATCTACATGGTGGTGACCCTGCCCTGACATCCCCTCTGCCTAGTGGACACCTCGGAGGCCTGTCATGTCCAAAACAGAACTCTCATGCCCCATCCCTCCCCTTGTCCAACTATTCCTTCAGTCTTTTCATTGCAGTTAAATGGCCAGGATTCATCTCTCTCTCCCACCCCTCACATCCAATTAATTATCAAACTCTAGCTTCAAAAAATACCCCAGTCTGGCCTTCTCATTAATCCTCATCACAAAGCGACTGACCCAGGCCAAGTCACTATTTCTCCTTGCCTGGCCCACTGCACTAGCTTCCCAACCATCTCCTGCCCTCACTCTCCCCTCCCTACAGTTCGTTCTCCCACAACAGCCTGAGTGAGAATGTTACTGCTGATTAAATCACCCTCTAACAGCTTCCTATTAACCTTTTTATATTTTTATTTTTTTAATCCTTTTTTAAAAAATAAGAAGGCTGGGCATAGTGGCTCACGCTTATAATCCTAGCACTTTGAGAGGCCAAGGCAGGAGGATCACTCAAGCCTAGGAGTTTGAGGCTAGCTTGGGCAACATAGTGAGACCTCTGTCTCTACGAAAAAAAAAAAAAACAACCCTTAAAAATTAGCTGGGTATGGTGGTGCATGCACCTATAATCCCAGTTACTTAGGAGGCTGAGGTAGGAGGATCACTCGAGCTTGGGAGGTCCAGGCTGCAGTGAGCTGTGATTGTGTCACGTCACTGCACTCCAGCCTAGGTGACAGAGCAAGATCCTGTCTCAAAATAAATACATGAATAAATAAATCAGCTTTATTGAGATGTAATTCACATATCGTATAATTCACCCACTGAAAGTATACAATTCAATGGGTTTTTTTTGTGTGTGTATTTGCAGGGTTGTGCAACCATCACCACAATCAATTTTAGAACATTTTAATCATCCTTCAAAAGAAACCCAGCACCCATTATTAGTCACTCCCCAATTCCTCCCAATCTCCCCAGCCCCAGCCAACCACGAATCTGCTTTCTGTCTCTCTGGGTTTGTCTATTTTGGATATTTTGTAGAAATGGAAAAAGGCAATATGTGGTTTTTCTGACCAGTTTCTTTTTCTCATTATTCTTAAGATAAACCCCAAACTCCCTGCCATGGCCTTCCAGGCTCTCCATGGTCCAGCACCCCCTGGACTCCCAGCTTTGCTGACTGCTTTCCCTGTCCCAGTTCCTCCAAGGTTACTCACTGTCTTGAGCAGACCCCTCTCTTCTCCTTCCCCTCAGGACCTTGACCCTTGCTTGTCCCTTTGCTGGAACTTTTCTTCCCAGATCTATGAATTGGATTCTGCCCAAACGTTACCTCCTCAGAGATGACTGTCCTCTTCTCCACCCTCCTCCACCTCTCCCTCTGTCTCTTCCCCTGACTATTGGAAATGCATATGTATTTGCTGGATATTGTGGTCTGCACTTTTATATGACACCTGCTACTTTCTGAATGCTTGCGTCCCCCACAATTCACATGCTGAAATCTTCATCCCTGAGATGATGCTTTTTGCGAGGTGATTAGGTCATGGCGGTGGAGCCCGCACAAGGGCATTAGTGCCCTTACAAAAGAAGCACTAATAAAAATGAAGACACTCAGTCCCCAGTGACACTCTTCCACCAGGTGAGGACAGTGAGAGGTGCCGTCTATAAGCCAGGAAACAGGCTGTCACCATACACCGAATCTGATGGCACCTCAATCTTGGATTTCCCACTCTCCAGAACTGTGAGAAATACAGTTCTGTTGTTTCTAAGCCACACAGTCTATGGTATTCTGCAATAGCAGCCTGAAGGGACCAAGACACAGCCTCACACCCACATGCGCCAACTGAACTCTCTTCCCTCAGGTTCTCCTCATAGATTATCTTCCTAGAGTCTCGTGCGCTCCCAGGAGAAAAAAACCCATGTACCAGCTGTAAGGTTTACTGCTCCAAACACAAATCAAACATTACGGCCTGAAGACACTCAGTCCCCAGCCATCTGTGCAGCCTCATAAGCAAAGCTGCAGGCAGTGGCTGCAGCTCTGTGTGCTCCAGGCATCTGGGCTTCACCTTCTTCCTATCTCTCTTCTTTAGAGGCTTCATATTGCCTCCTTCCTTTCTCTTTAAAAATATTAGCTTATCTCAATACTTTGGGAGGTGGAGGCAGGAGGATTGCTTGAGGCCGGGAATTAGAGAACGCTCCATACCCCAGGGCAACATAGCGAGACACTGTCTTTACAAAAAGTGAAAAATTAGTTGGGTGTGGTAGCACATATCTGTAGTCTCAGCTAATCAGGAGGCTGAGGCAGGAGGATCACTTGAGCCCAGGAGTTTGAGGCTGCAGTGAGCTATGATCACGCCATTGCACTCCAGCGTGGGTGACAGAGTGAGACCTTGGCTCTAATAAATAAGTAAATAAACAAATAAATAAATATCAGCCTGGTAGGGAAAACGGGAAACAGGCCTTTTCATACATTGCTGGTGGGGATGAAAGCAGTGCAACCTCTGTGGAGGACAATTTGCAATCTCTCTCTCAATTACAAACCCTTGAACCCATCCTACAGATGTACCTGCCCCCCTCTGAAAGGACATACATGGCACAGTCTGAGAGCAAAAGATTGAGGACCAGCCACCCGGTACTATCAATTGAAACTTGGTTTAGAACAAGGAACACTTTGCAGAAAAAAATGGGGAACCTTCTCTGTGTGGATATGAGACAATCTCCAGGATGTATGAGCAAGAAAAACCATGCTTGCAGTAAACAACCTTTGGAATAATGAAGAGGAAAACTAAGAACATGTATTTACCTAAGTAAATCCTGCAAGGATATAACATTTTTTATATCAGAAATTGGGAACTATTAGGGAAAAATTAGGAGGAAAACTTCTTACGGAGCCATTGATGTCATTTTTATATTTGAACCATATGACTTACATATTAAAATATAAAATTTTAAAATATATGAAACAAATTAAAATCCTATTTGGAGGAGTTCTCATTTTCTGAAGATTTAAAAATCTTCCTTCCAAGAAACTGAAAGTGTTCAGTAGTCAGGGTTGGATGTAGATGGTGTCCTCCCTAAGATGTCAGCTGACATGTGGCCTCTTGGCTCACCCAGGACAGGGGCCTTGTTTTATTCATCTCCGTGTTCCCAACACTGTCACAATGGATGACACACAGCAGGCACTCACTAAATGTCTGTGGAATGAAATACTAAATAAATGCATTAATAAAAAGATTCCTAACTCAATAACAGAGTTATTTCAGTCTTGGCGAAGGGTCCATGCTGATATAAAATTGTCAAAATGGATGACTTGGAGCAAGGAGGAAAATAGCAATGTTGTTTAAGTCCCAGATCAGAAGGTGGCACTCCACATGGGTGCTGACGCTCTCCCAACAGCAGATTTCCTGTACTTTTCTTGATACATGGGGTCTGGATAACAATAATGAGTAAATGCCAAACATAGTGTCATCACAGTGATGAAGCCACAAATAAGCCACTGTGGGCAGATCACCTGCCACGCGCCCTCTCCCCAGGAGCGCAAAGCTAATCTTTCATAGGACTTTGCCTCCACACACCTGAGGGCAAACTGTAAATTGGCAGTGACTCCCAGCCAGAGCTCTGCGCCTGTGGCCCTGCTGCGAATGGGCCAAGCACAGTCTGAGTACACAGTGGACTCCTGGCAGTGGCCCTGGGTGGTTGGCATCAGTTATACCCCGAAAGGAGCATCAAGCTGTGTGGGAGCCAAGACTGAAGCCTGTTGGGTGCCGGGCCGGCACGCTCCCTCACCTCCTCCAAGCCCTGGCTGCCACCCTGCAGCTGGTCTCCGCCTGAGATAGAGGAGTGTGGCGCAAACGGTGGCTTCTGTTGGGCCCTGCCTCTCCCTCCTCCCACACCTGATTCAGGGGCTCCTGTAGATGGGTGTCTCTGTTTCTCCTCAGGCCTCCTTTGCTCAATCACCCCCTCTCTTCCTGCTCTGGGATGGGGAGTTGTCTCTGAGTGGGGAGTGGGGCTTTTCTGCAGACAGGACGCCACCAAAGCCCTGAGCCCCAGGCTACACGGCCTCCCAGGGAGAGTGTTGAACTGAAGCATTGCCCAGAGCTGGATCTGAGAGAAGCCAGAGCCCTGGGCCCCGTGAGGCTCGTGCCTGTCAGATTCCCGCATCTCCCTCCCTCTTCCCAGGCCCTGGCTCTGGACCCAGTGAGCAGCCCTCCGCCATGACCCTGTGTGCCATCCACCTGTCCCCGGGGGATGTGAGCACTTGCCCGGTAGCCCGGGGCTGGGGACATGGGCAAGCTGTTAGGATGGGTTCAGCCTCTGTTCCAGGCTAATGCTCCTGAAGGTGTGTCCCAGCCAGGAAGCTCCTGGCACTTTTTGTCTCATTGTCTCAGCGTAAGCAGTATTCAGAGGTGTCCCTGGAACACCTGGCTCAGAGGGCAGCTGGGTATTTGCCCAGGCTCTGTGGCAACCTGCCCTCTTCTGGGATAGCCAGAGGGCTGACCCTGCCAGAGTTTTAGCACCATGGCTTCAAGGCTGTCTTGACCAGCAGAGGCCTGGCCCCCCCACATCTCACTTCCTCCTGCTCCTCCCAGTCCTTCCCACTCACCTCTTACCCTCCACTCACCCTCTCTTTCTGGAGCGCTGCATCCTACCCCAGGGGAATGCCCAGCCCACACCCAGGCCAGTCAGCTTCTTCCAGAAGGCAGCAGAGCTGGAGCAAGCCTGGGGCTGAGGGGCCTCATGGCTGATTTCCCTTCTCAGAAACCTCTCTGACCTCCCAAACTGGAATCTCTGCCTTTGGCTTGCAAGCCAGGAATCATATATGGGTCACTCAACCAGAGCACTCTTGTGGTATGTCCAGGTCAGAGGGCAGCAAGGCCCTCCCATGCCATCCCCAGCAGCTGGACAGAGGGTGAGGAGGCCCTCCTGGCGCCTCAGGCCCCGAGCCTCTCAGGTTCCCTTGAAGGGAGGGGCTCTGCGGAGCCAGCTGCAGCTGTGGGAAACCACACACCACAGCCTGCAGGTGCAAGGGGCCTGGGGGAAGGGGAGAGGATTAACTGTTTCTTGGGAGCAGGCCTTCTCCATCCCATCTATTCCCAAATGGTGGCTCCCCCAGGATGCGGGGTAGCATGCTCAGCAGGGGTGTGGGGTGGGAAGCTGGCCGTGGAAGAGTCACAGGGCTTGTGATCCAGGGATCCCAGAGACAAACCCCTGCCTGAGAGGCCCTGAAGCCCACAGGGAGAGGCCAAGATACTCTCACTGACTCTGGGTGGCTTCAGAGGCCACTGAGAAACCCTGGGCACCGTGTCCCACTTCATGTCTAGTTGCCACTCTCTGGAGCAATTTCCTCCAAGTCATGGACTTGCCCAGGGGAGGCAGAAGGGAGCTTCATTCTTGGGCTGTGCCACTCACCCCACCTGGGGTCTGCCCACTGAGGATCCTCAGAGTGATGCCAAGAGGAGCGCACCAGGCCGGCCTCAGTGGAGGCTGAGCAGGCGGTTCCTTCCCCCTCAGCCTGGGCCTCTGGGTGATAACCGTGAGTGTGAGTGAGTAAACCCCAGCTCACCAAGGCTGGGACACTGCTCTGGGGTTGTTAAAGGGGCTGGAAGCCATTCAAGGGGAAAGTTTCACAGGTTCCCAGAATGGCTCCTTTCTGCCATGCTGTCCCCAGAGGCTAGTGGGATGTTCTTGCTGCCCATGTGCCTGCCTGTCACAGGTCCAGGTTGGTCTGACCTCTCATCTTGCCAGTTACCTGCATCTTGGTGGAGCACCCACCGACAACAGTGTCCTGGCGAGAGGCCCAGGGGGACCCAGCCCCTGTGGGAAGAGGCCAGCCTTGCCTTTGTGTGAGTCCTGCTTCACCCCCAACTTTCTTTTCACTCTTCCCATTCTTCTACGAGAATAAGTAACTCATTCCCTTACTCTTGATTTTCCCTAAATGTGAGAAAGGTGATGCTGTCTAGGAGAAAAGTGACTGAGTTCACTCCGCACACATGGGCACCCACTGCTTGTCAGGCTTGAAGGTAGACACACATTCTTTCCCTGGAAGAGCTCACAGGCTGGCAGGGCAGACATTCACACTGTATTCAGAGGCAGGGCTCTGCAAGGGAAGGCAGCAAGTTCGTCAGGGGCAGAGGAGAGGCCGATGATGACAGAATGTCTGCAGAGCTCACAAATGTTCTATGAAGCACACAGTGCTGGCTGTTTGGAACGAAGCAGAAAGGGGTAAGGCAAAGTGCTCAGGATCAAACTGGGGAGATAGGAATGAGTCACAGTAAGTTGTCTTGACGTCCCCGTGGGGCGGTAGGGGACTATTTCAAAGGGCTTTCAGAATTCAGGGTAGGGTCTTTTCCCACTTGGGTAATCAGGGAAGCCTTCTAGAAGGAGGTGGTATTTGAACTGTGGGGAACGTCAGGAGGCTGCACGAGGGAACCTGGACCTGAGTTGTGGGGACCTTGGTGCCAAAGCAGAAACTGAAGGATGCCTCCTCCTGGATGAACTACCCAGGGGAAAATTAAACTTACTGGAAGAGTGAAAGATTCCCCCAAGACACTCAAGTGAGGGGTGGTGTCTACTGCTTCTCCTGTGCCTGCACCTCCACAGGAGGGCAGGGCTGATTTCTCCTCCCCGTACCCATCAACTTCTGACCTTATACATCTGCCCCACCCTGCCTTTCCATCCTCAGCTCCCATGTCCTTTCCCTGGGAACTGCCCATTACAATCTCTGCTACGACTTTTTAAAAAGCCCATTCGGTCTTTGTCCCCCTTTCCTGGCACAGAGCTTTAAAAACCTTTGGGATCTCCTGAGTGACAGGAACACCTTTTGTCATTTGTAATGAGCATTTCCATCATACCTCAGGTTATGATAAGAAGGCAACTCAAGGTGGGCCCTTAATTTTAAGGGAGAGACTGGCCATGCCAGAAAGACCAAGCATGTGATCAGAGTGTGGAAATTTCGTCCCTACTCCCATCCCCACTGCACCGCCAACCTCTGGGGCGAGAAGGAGGGACTAGAGATTGAGTTTGTCATGTGGTTAATGATTTAATCAATGGTGCCTGTGGAGTAAAGCCCCATATAAAACTGGACACTGAAACTGAGAGGAGCTTCCTGGTTGGTGAACACACTGATGTGCTGGGAGAGGGACATGCCACATTCCATGAGGAGAGGGCATGGAAGCTCTGCACACACACCGCCCCCACCCAACACCTTGCCCTACATAGCTCTTCCCTTTGGCTGTTCTGAGTCTATATGATAATAAAACTAATTGTAGGTATAGCATGCTCAGTGAGTTCTGTGAGCCATTCTAGCCAACTACTGAACCCTAAGTTTGGGTGGTGAGAACTCAAATTTGTAGTCAAGTCAGATAGAAGTGCCAGTAGTCTGTGCAGCCTGCGTGCGCCTGAGTTCTGAAGTAAGGGTAGTCTTGGGGACTTTGACATTTAACTTGTGGGGTCTGACACTGTAAAAAAACCAAACTCGGTTTTTCCTACTATACTCTCTCAACACGTTCCTGACACCAGATGGGGGTGCAGGGGTCTCCCCCACCCACCAAGCAAGCTGTCATTTCTGCAGCAGACACTAGTGGGGCATCCTCCAGTTCAACTGTGACTCTACCTGCTGACAGTGTCAGATCACAGAGGTTGAGAACTCAGTCCCCTCTCCTCACTTCTGATGCCAAGTGCAAGCCCTGGGTTGTTTTGCCACTGCTCTGTCTGACCAGCTAATTGGGTTTCACCAAAGCAGCTCACAGAACTCAGGGACAACTTACTTACATGTGTTAGCTTATTATAAGGATATTCCACAAGATATACATGAAAAGATGCATAGGGTGAGCTATGGAGGAGGGGTGGAGCTTCTTTAACCTCCATGGGTGCTCCACCCTCCAGGAATCCCCACGTGTTCAGCTATCAAGAAATCCTCTGAACCCTGCCCTTTTGGGTTTTTATGGACACTTCATTACATAAGCCTGATTGACTAAACCATTGGCCACTGGTGATCAACTTAAACTTCAGCCCCTTTTCCCTCCCTGGAGGTTGAAGGGTGGGGCTGAAAGTCCCAATCCTCTAACCCTGTCTTGCTCTTTCTGGCGGCCAGCTCCCATCCTGAAGCTTCCTAGGGGCTTAGCGTGCAAAAAGACACTTAAAACTTGGGAGATTCCAAGGATTTTAGGAGTTGTATGTCAGGAATGAAGACCTAACACCTGTTTCACAATATCACAGGCACTAACTGCAGGTAGTCAGTGTCAGAATTGACACTGAATCCAATTGCAGCATGCCCCATTGGTGTCAGAGAATAGTTGTCAGAACATACAGAGACCTCTCTTCCCTAAGATTCACATCACACTCCTTCTCCTGCCTGAAATGTCTCTCTGCTCCCCGCATTAACTAGTCCACTAGTCTGTTTTTCTAAATTCTTTCTTCCCTTCAAAGTCCACCTCCTTCACAGCTTGGTACTAGTGATGCTGTCCTGTGGCCCTTTCTTGCATGTATAACTCCGCACCTCCCACTAGGTAGCATCTGCTTTTGAAGAGAGACCTGGGGAAGGCTTGCCCTGGACAAAGGAATTGCTCACTAAATGCTCATCGGTGGATAGAAGGGGAAGGCTGCATTGAAGTGAGGAAGGCTGCTGGCCTGGCGAGCACTCCTCAACAAGAAGCCTCTGCTTCAGGCCTCTCCCCCTCCCTCCTTCCTCTGTTGGCTGTGAGAAGCAGTGTCTTGGGATGGGCCGGGTTTTGGGGGCGCTGGCTCTGCAGTTTCCAGCATCATTGCCCCGACAGTAAATACAAAATTTTGGCATCTTCTCTACTCACCCAGGCCAACACCCTCCCCCTACACACACACCACACCCTACATACACACCACACACCCCCACACTCCACACACACACCACACACCCCCACACTCCACACACACATCCCCACCCTCCCCACACACCACATACTCCCCCCTCCAGACACACACACCACACCCCCCATACCACACACACACACCATCACCCCACATCCCCTACACACATCCACACACACCACCCCCTTACACCCACACACCCACACACCACATGCACACTGCACCACACAGCCCCCCATACCACAGCCCCCCACACCGCACTCCCCATACACCACCCCCCCACACACACAACCCCACACACACACCACGCACCACACACACCACAACCCCCCACACACCACACATACACCCAACCCCACACACACACGACACACACACCCCACACACCACACACACACAACACACACCACACCCCCACACACACACACCACATACCACCCCCACACACCACACACACACCACCCCCACACATCACACACACACCCACACCACCCCCCACACACCACACCCCCACACACCACACCCCCACACACGCACACACACCACACACACCAACCCCCCACACACACTACACACTCCTCATACACACACCACACCCCCCTACACCACACACAGACACACACATCACACCCTCCCTCACCACACACACACCACCCCCCATATGCCCCCCACACACACACACCACTGCCCCTGCATACCACACCCCCCCACACACCACACACTCCTCACACACACACCACACCCCCACACACACCACACATCATACACACACCACACCACACACCCACCACACCCCCACACAACCACACACACACCACCCCTACACACCACACACACACCACACACCACCACCCCCCACACACCACACACACACACCACCGCCCCTGCACATCACACCCCCTCACACATGCACACACACCACACACACACAAACCCCCCACACACTACACACTCCACACACACACCACAACCCCCCACACATGCCACACTACACCCCACACACAACACACAACCACACACACAGATGCACACACCACACCCCACCACACCACACACACCACCGCCCCTGCACACCACACTCCCCCACACACCACACACTCCTCACACACATACCACACCCCACACACCCCCCCCACACCACACACACACCCTCACAACCCCCTCACACTCCCCCTAAACACACACACACACACACACACACAGGGGCCAGACTATGCCTAGCCTATGTCTGCCTCATTTTGGGCCGCAGTTGAAAACCACTGAACGTGGCCGTAGTCTGGCCTTGTTACTCCTCTCTCCCTTGCTGTTTGGCAAAGGGCCAGTAGAGAACAGTGGGTTCCCTCTTGCACACTTTCTCACCCACCTTCCACCTCACACACTCCACCTTTCCCTGAGGCTGCCTCCAAAAGCCTAGGTTTGTGTCTCCTTGAACAGCTCTGACAGAGTCTAGTTGACCCAAGCCATGTGGGTAATTGGTGGGGGCAGACAGCCATGCTACCCATCCCCTCAACACCCTGCAAGATGAGCAGGCAGTAGACAGGTGGGGGCTACACTGGGCTCCTCCTCCCAGGTAGGGCCATGTGAGAGGTTTCACAAAGTGACCTAGAGGCACTTAGGAAGCCCAGGGCCTTCTTCCACATCACTGCCCACGGGGAACTGCTCTGAGCTGCTAGGCCTAGATCTGGCTTCAGAAAAAGCATGGCTCCTGCGTGATCTTTGGGCCTCCACCTTCACTCCTTCTTCCAGCCCCCACCTCCTCTGAAGGCCTCTCTCAGCACATGCTGGGTCTTAGAAGGACAGAATATTAGCCATTTATACCCTCAGGGAAATTTAAATGGCCATGTTAAGTTTTAGCTGTAACTGGAATGAAAGACCTGGTCCCCAGTTACAGGAATTGTAAGGAGCAGCTTCAGTGGAAAAGAGGGTTGGGAGGATGGGATGTGTCTTTCCTGGTATTACTGTGCCCCACCTCCCATGTTCTGCTTGTCAAGCAATCTGGAAGAATTCTTGCTCTTCCCCACCAAGTGTTGGGGAATCTTCTAGAACACCACCTCTTAAGATACTCTGAGTCCAAATCTCCCAAGATTTTCTCCCAAATCTCTTTATAGTGAGGATCTGGGGAAAACAAAATCCCATCCTATTTCAAGTTCTGAATAGAATACAATTCCATTTTATCTTGCCCTCAATTGGATTCTCATCCTAATTTCTCTCCCAGCTATACTAGCCCCCAAACAGTCACTACAGCAATCCCAAAGTTACCTGGGAGCGTCGGAGTCTCACATTTAAAACTGGAAGGGACTTTACAGCTCAATCCCAACTCCCCAAGTTACAGAGGAAGAAACTCAAGTCCAGCAAAAAGTGACTTGTCCAAGGTCTCATGCCAATGAGTGGCAGAATTCAGATTAGAACTCAGCACTTCGGCTGCTACTCCAGTGCTGTTTCTGTAAGGCCACAACCACTTCACATCCCCACTCAATTTAGAGTTTGAGGCCTGGAGTTTAAGTACTATTTTTGGAGACACTGTTGGAAGTTCCAGGATGAGGTATTTATGAAGATTCAGTTCTCATTTCCCTCTCCAAAGCTTTTGGCTGGGTAACGTGGCTCATGTCTGTAATCTCAGCACTTTGGGAGGCTGAGACAGGAGGGTCACTTGAGGCCAGGAGTTTGAGACCAGCTTGGGCAGCATGGTGAGACCCCAATCTCTATAAAATAACAATAATAATAGTAATCATAATAATAATAATATAAAGCTCTTGTTTTGTGTTATATTGCCATAGTCAACTGCAACCTGGTCTGGGGTAGGAGGAGGCAGGGGGCCAGGGGTAAGGAGGGCTGCTGAGCTGTGTGATGTCTCTGCTGGGCTCCCAGCCTGGCTGATGGGGGTTTATCCAGCCCGACCTGGGAGCAGGTGTGGGCCCTCTGTCCCCAGAACTTCTTGAAGAACAGTTTGTTCTGCAGGGTGCAGCCAGGGTAGGGGGAGAGTTGCAGATACCAGTACAGCCCTGGAGCCTGTTGCAGCTGCTTCCTGTTATCAGAGGGCTCCTCCACCAAGGGGCTGAGCTCCCTGACACCTCCACGGCCCTGCCTAGTTCTCCATGTGGTATCCTGCCTCAGTAGGCCAGCAACTTCCCACGGATACCAAGGAAGGCTGTGTTCAAGTAGCAAGAGCTCAGAGTGAGGAAGTGCCCTGTGGCCAGGCACATTTCCAGCCTCGTGGCTGACCACCCCTGGTGCAAACAGGGTCCTGTCCTCACGTATGCGGGTTCATTTCTGCCTTGTCTTCCTTTCCCTGTCTGAAAGATCTTTCCCATCCCGTCTGCAAAGTCAAGTTCTCACCACCATTCTCGGTTCCATCTCTTCCCCGAAGCTTTGTCTGCAGTGACTCCCTCCCCACCCCCACTTCACTGGCCATACTGGACTGTCCAGCATGAGAGTGTGGGCCCTCACTTCACACTGCCTTGTCTTGTGGTTTGACATTTCACCTAGGTTTGTTTTGTCTCCTCTTCAAGACTTGAAGACAGGATGATTTGGGTCCTTAACCACTGCCTCCTACTTCAAACGAGATCCCTTACAGAGCTGAGCTCAGAGCCGACCCTGTGTGTAAGGGCATAATAAATCCTGGCTGAATGTCCCGTCTCAGTGTCTCTGTCTTGGTTCCTGCCTGAATTTCAGTCAGCTGAGCCACAGTTCACCCCAGACCCTGCAGCATGTTGGGAGGAGAAATTTGCGCTTCTCTGCCTGGTAGTCACGTTGCCTCACTGCAGGAAGTGGCGCAGGCCTTGCCCGTCTCCCAGCTTGTGGGCCTCCTTGCCTCCAGGTTCCTCTCTGACTAATCATGAGAGCGCTATGGGGCTGACTGGAAGCGACCACTCCTGTTCTAGAAGGGACTTCCCCAGCGTGAATGCTTGCAGGTGGACGGCAAGGGAAGGGGGAGAGTGCTGGTAACATGCAAGGTGGTGCCCTCGTCCAGCTCCAGGGACACGGCTCATAGAACACTCCCAATAGGGGCTGTTCAGCCTGTCTCCATTCTTGCAGCTCTCTTCACCCCAAGCCTCAGGCGGGGCCTGGCTCATTCTCCCTGGGGGGTCTGAAAGGGGCTGGAGTGGGGGTGGCGTGAGCAGCAACCCTGGACTCTCAGCTCAGCGCTCTTCCCCCCATTGTGAAATGGCCTTGGATAAGGGCCAAGCAGGAAGCTGCCTCCTATAGCTCCGCGGCCTGGCGCCTGGGGTGTGAGGACGGCCCCAGGTCCTTCCCTTCCCAAGGGAGGGCTGAAGCTGACACACGGAGTCCACCTGCACAGAGATACTGAGCTGCCCTTGGCTAAGTCATGAGGGGCCTATGCCCTCCCTCCTGCTCTCTCTCCACCCCTCCAGGCGGTGGCAGGCAGAGGGGTGTGTGGAAAGTGCATGGGCCTGGGGCTCAGGGCCCAGGGCTTCCAGTCTCGCCTTTGGCATTACCAAGCTTTGTGATCTTGGTCAAGTCATTTTCCCTCTTTGGACCTCACTCAGTTTCTATTCACTTGTGAATAACTAGCAGGTAAAGGGTTGGACTAAAAAGGTCTTGGAGGCCTCTTCCAGCTCAATATTGTGACTCACTGAAGTCAATGATTCATTGATGTTATTACTGGGACTTGGCTCTGATCAGATGGGAGTTTCTTCATTGTGTCTGTCTAGGATTCCCTGTGTAAATCTGCATCTGTGGGTCTGTCACAGAGATGGAGATGGAGTGGGCTTCCCTGAACAATCAAGGACGAATGATGACACAGAGGCCAAGAGATGAACAGCATCTGTTGCTTTAGGGAGTCGAGACACCTATTGGGCAATTTGTGCAGAACTCTGGCTATATAATTTCCTGTCCTTGACTTTCAGACAGGAAACTTTAATTTTGGGACCCCTAATCATCCTGAATAAGGGAGCCCCTCCCCCACCCACTAAACCCATGAAAGTGTGGGAAGGAGGAAGGCAGGAATAGGTGCTCATGCCCCAGACTTCCAGCCTGGCTGGGAATACTTGAGCAATAACTATGCTTGCCTTTCCTGGCCTCAGTTTCCCCTCGTACATTATGGGGTATGCTGGCCCCTTTCTTGAGGTTCAGCAAGGAAGGAAATCCTAGTTGAGAAGGGGAGAACCTGTTAAAGTTCACACGTTTCTTGAGTGCCACCACCTGATTCTGTACAAGGATGGCCTTCCAGGCATGTGGGGCCAGGGGCTGCCCATGGGGTGCAGCCTAGAGGGTACTGGCAATTCCTTTGTATCTCCCCAAAGCCCCTATACCAGAAATCCCACCATTAGAGTCTGTTCTTTGTTTAACATCACCTAAGTTTCCTCCACAAATGGAGGGCGTGTGACGTACTAACCATTTGTCCTGAACATGTTCCTGTGATTTAGCTACCAGATGGGTTGCCTCCACACAGCTAGCTGAGCTTAGTGAGAGACTGGGATTTTGGTGGGGATGGAGGGAGGGGTGTTTTGCAGGACGGAATATTTCTACTCAGGGTACTGCTTGAGAAGGAGAGGAAAAGAACAATGAAACCTAGCTTTTCTGCCATGCTTTCTCACTTATAAGGTATTTATATTCACATTGTCACACTGAACTCACCACGGCAGTGTGAGGAAGATCTTCCCATTTTACAGCTGAGGAAATGGAGGCCCATAGAGATTAAGATGACTTTCCTTCAGAGATACAGCCAAGAAATGCCAAGTTGGTCCTTGAACCCAAAGACAGGTCTAAGGAGACAGGATTCTACATGGGAGTGGGAGGAGGACAGGGGCTTGGGATAGGAACCCACACCCAGAGGGAGAGAAAGATGAGGAGTGGAGAGAGAGTCCCAGTTTGTTCCACTCTGCCTAGAGCTGGCCTCTTTTCTGCCTTCCCTCCCTTCTTGTCACCTCTTTGGACAGCTGGAAGACAGCTGAAAGCTCAGCACTCCTGAGCTGCCTGCAGACTACACTCATTTGCAAGTTCTTCTCTGCACAGAGGTGGCAGGCTCCTCAGCGTAGAGCAACGCTCACCTCACAGGACTATTGGGGGCTCAAAAGAGGATACATGTAAACACCTAGAAATGAACCTGGCACTTAGTAACTTCTCAATAAATACAAGCAAGCTATTATCTGAGAAAAAAATAGTCTCTTCTCTAGTGGAGAATTCAGTCAGCTTCTTGCACCTAGAACAGTGCCTAACACTGCTTGTTTAGCCTTGTTCAGTGAATGGATGAATGATAATCTTTCTGTAACATGGAAAGTTCTAGCCTCCACAGAAGTAATTTTGAAAAATAACGACCACCATCTTGGATATTCTTAGGGTTGACCTAAGGTAAATGATAGGGCAAGATCTGGGAGCGTCTGAGGCTGCTGCCCATGGCTGCGCTCGTCTGGTGAGGCCAGGGCGTCCCCTGCTGGCCCGAGGTGCTGCAGGCAGGTCGAGGCCACTCCTCACCGCTGCGATGGCGCCTGGAGGGAGGGCGTGGTGGCGTTGCCTACTTCCTCGCCGTGAGCGAGGGGAAGGCCAGTGTTAATCACTGACACCTGTGAGCTCTGGAAACTTCCCTAGGGCCCCCAGAAGGGGCTGGGGGGAGAAAAGCAGCAGTTCTCAGAATTTTGGAAGTAGAAGTGACATTAGCAATCTAGCCTAAGTCCTGAACACAACAGTGGAAAAACTTAAAAAAATACATCAACTGGGTGTTTACTATGAGCCCTTTACTTGGATTATGTCCTTGAAAGCCAACAACAACCCTCTGAGGCAGGTTCCCTGTGGAGGATAAGGCACAGGCAAGTATCTCATGCAGGCCCTCACAGCAAGGTGGGGAGCAGGGTGAGCCTGGGGCCTCTGACTCACAGTCCAGGGCACCTGTGCTGTCTCTCTAGGGCACTGGGGCTTGGGATTTAAATCCAGGACTTCATCCTGGGGTGGGGATGGAGAGAGTTCCTGGAGCTCTGAGTTGGCTGAGCAGATACAATGAAAACTTGTTGACCAACTGACTGCAGGAAAGAATAAAGGAATTGGGAACTGCCAGTGTTGGAGTGGATTCAGTCCAGGGAGTGTGTCGACGTGGCTTCAGGGTGGTTACTCTCTCCAGGCACCCAGGCTTCCAGGACACACTCTCATCTCCCTCTGGCCACTCTGGCCTTCTCTAGGATGGCTCCACCAGAGCTAACCACCTCCCGCTGACATAGGAGGTCTCCCAGCCTTAGATTCTAAAACTTGTCATCCCAAAGCCAGACCTGCCCAGTGCCATTCCTCGATGTGTTTAGATGACACCCTCCTTCCTTCAGAACTGACTGTTAAATCAGCACACTGGAGCTACAGTGAGGCAGCTCAGAGCCCAAGGTGTGGTTCCCCTCAGACTGAAACTGAAAAGTTAAAGTAGCCCAGAGGCCAGTCCTCCGTAAGGTGCACAGTGTCTTATTGCAATCTGCTCCTGTAGAATGAATCCACCTTGACAAGGACGACATGGGAACAGCCCACTCCCATCTAAGGGACTGCGGTGTAATAATGCATACCTTAGCTCATTTACTCCTCCCCTTGACATGAGGTAGGCACTTTTATGACTTCCCCATTTTACAGATGAGGACACTGAGGCACAGAGAGACTTAAGCAATTTTGGAATATGCAAAAAAGATTAGTGGAAACAAATACATTAAAGAAAAAGATAAACTCAAAAACAACAATAACAAAAAACAAAACAAAACAAAAAATAGTGGATGTTTCCAATGAAAAATTATACATTGTTTAGAACACAGCCTTCTGGATTAGCTGATTTCTAGCCTTTCATTTCCTTTGCGCTATTTTACAACTCTGTAGGTTGTAGAGACTCAATGGCAATGCAGAGGATTCTTGTCTATGGACATACAAATGCTTCTGTTCAGTGAAGGGACAACCCTGGGTCCCTCCTGTGCAAAATCCAATTTTGCTTCCATATACAAATTCATTCCAGAATTCCTGATGTTTACTGGATTCTCCCTTGAATGGATTGTAACATACATCTTGTTTCCTTATTAATAATAGGTTAAACAAAATAAAAAGTTTTCTTGAGACAGCATCTCGCTGTTTCCCTGGCTGGAGTGCAGTGGCACAATCATGGCATATTGCAGCCTTGACTACCCTAGCTAGGAACCCCATCCAGGAACTAGCGACTGTGTTTTTAACTATTATACTTTCCAGGCACTGCAAAGTGTAATTGCATTAGAGTAACTGCAGCTGCAAATTAATCAACCCTAACCTGAACAAGATCCTTGACCCTAATTCAAACCCTAACCGAATTCCTGACCCTAATTCAAACCCAACTCTAATTAAAACCTAATAAATTAAAGTGTGCTCTGTCTGAGGAAAAAACACATTACCCCTGCATTTTGGGAGAGACAATCTCAGGTTGTACAAACAAGCATACTTATTCAGGTCCCTCAGGTCTGCTAGGCCCTGAGGAGCAGGGGTATTTTTCTCTGCCCATCTTCCCATGGGGAAGTGGCCAAAGCTGGTACAGTGTTTTGTGCCCAGGGCCTTCGTTTTGCTCTTGGTGCCGCCTAGGCCTTTGATGAAGCCCCCATGATGTGGGAAGGGATTTGGGAACCATTTTAATGTCATGGTTCTCCTAGAACTGAGAAAGGGAGAGGAAAAACTGAGGGAGAGGGAGCAGGAAGTTATGTGGCCTGCATGACTTAGAGACAGTGACCCAGCTCCATGCCTCACATACATACTGCTCTGCTCCAAGGCCGAAAGCCATTAACCTCTATTATGCATTTAAATTACAATTTGATTAATGATATGTTACCCTAATCACACATAATTGCAAGTTAGGATTTGGGGTGCTGGAAAACATCAAAATTTAACCATGTTATACTGACATAAACTCTCAATTTCATTGTACCCTGAGCTACCTTTATTCCTGATTGATCACCTACAATACCATTTTTCTCACTGACGAATTTATTTTCAGATATAGTCTTATAAATCAATGAACTTTATCATTGCTTTTACTCATTGTTTTAATTTTTTTAATCACAAAAATTTAAATCTAGCAACATTATTTTACTTCATAGTACTTCCTTTTATGATCCCTTTTATTTATGGCAAATGATACCGGTTTTCCACTTACGATCATGATATTAAATACACTTAAGTATAAAATGAGTCAATGTAAAGAAAAATATTAACTAACAGTACAGGTGGTATTAAGATAATGGCAGAAATCAGGATGGTGATGTTGAAATGATGGAAGGTGTGTGGTCTATAAATAATAACACTATTTGATACTATACTGTTTATTGGGCATTTACTATGTGCTAGGCCCAATGTTATCAATGATAGCGCTGTCCAACAGAATTTGTGATGATGGAAATGCTCTACATCTGCACTATCCAAGCCACATGTTGCTACTGAATCCTTGAAATGTGGCTAGTGTGACTGAGGAATTAAAATTTTAAAATTAATTTAAACATCTATAAAAACCATATTAGAGCAAGCCTAAGGCTCTTACATATAGTATTTTATAAAATCTTCATAACCTCAATGAAGTAAGCATTATTATTATTATTTTGCTAGTGAAGAGACTTAGGCCTTGAGAGGTTGCCTGAGGCCACATAATTAGTAAGTAGCAGAGGTAGGATCTGAACCCTGATCACTTTGACTTCTGAATAGGTTCTCTTGGTCATTTCCCACAGAAAAACAAAGCCCAAAGAATATTCTGTCAGTAGTTGAATTGTACTGGCTCCAGTGCGATGCACACATTCCATGTACTAGGACATTGACATCTCTGGGGGATCATCCAGCCTGCCACTGAGATTTTTGCAGAAGTCCAGATGCTAGTGTGATTGCAATCAGATTAAACTTTGAAGATAGCCAACAGGACTCATGCAGGTATAGATGTGAAAATTAAAAGGATAAAGAACAGCTGGGGGCAACGGCTCATGCCTGTAGACCAAACTACTTAGGAGGCTGAGGCTGGAGAATAGCTTGAGTCTGAGAGGTGGAGGCTGCAGTGAGCCGAGATTGCACCACTGCACTCTAGACTGGGTGACAGAGTGAGACCCTGCCTCAAAAAGAAAAAGGAATCCGGGATGATTCATGGGTGTTTTTATTTGAGTAACTGGGCAGATGGTGGTGCCATTTAATAAATAGCAAAGATGTGGGAAGTAAAAAGTTTTGATTTGGTCATGTAATATCTGAGATGCTCATTACACATCCAAGTGGAACTACCAAGTGGACAGCTGAATATGCAAGTTTGGAGCTCAATGCAGAGGTAAAAGCTATAATTAAAAATTGGGGAGTCATCTTCGTAAACCTCAGGACTAGCAAAGATTAGAACAGTCTGGTGAAAACCCCTCCTATAGGGCCGCCAACACAAGATCACTTTGTGATGGCGCCATATGAATAACCTCTAGCATGCGTGTCCAAACTTTTGGCTTCCCTGAGCCACATTGAAAGAATTGTCCTGGGCCATATGTAAAATACACTAACACTAATGATAGCTGATGAGATAAAAATTTTTTTTAAAAAAGGGCCCATGCAATCAACAAATGGGATCTCATTAAACTAAAGAGCTTCTGCACAGCAAAAGAAACTATCATCAGAGTGAACAGGCAACCTACAAAATGGGAGAAAATTTTTGCAACCTACTCATCTGACAAAGGGCTAATATCCAGAATCTACAATGAACTCAAACAAATTTACAAGAAAAAAACAAACAACCCCATCAAAAAGTGGGCAGAGGACATGAACAGACACTTCTCAAAAGAAGACATTTATGCAGCCAAAAAACACATGAAGAAATGCTCATCATCACTGTCCATCAGAGAAATGCAAATCAAAACCACAGTAAGATACCATCTCACACCAGTTAGAATGGCCATCATTAAAAAATCAGGAAACAACAGGTGCTGGAGAGGATGTGGAGAAATAGGAACACTTTTACACTGTTGGTGGGACTGTAAACTAGTTCAACCATTGTGGAAGTCAGTGTGGCGATTCCTCAGGGATCTCGAACTAGAAATACCATTTGACCCAGCCATCCCATTACTGGGTATATACCCAAAGGACTATAAATCATGCTGCTATAAAGACACATGCACACGTATGTTTATTGCGGCACTATTCACAATAGCAAAGAGTTGGAACCAACCCAAATGTCCAACAACGATAGACTGGATTAAGAAAATGTGGCACATATACACCATGGAATACTATGCAGCCATAAAAAATGATGAGTTCGTGTCCTTTGTAGGGACATGGATGAAACTGGAAAACATCATTCTCAGTAAACTATTGCAAGGACAAAAAACCAAACACCGCATGTTCTCACTCATAGGTGGGAATTGAACAATGAGAACTCATGGACACAGGAAGGGGAACATCACACTCCGGGGACTGTTGTGGGGTGGGGGGAGGGGGGAGGGACAGCATTAGGAGATACACCTAATGCTAAATGACGAGTTAATGGGTGCAGGAAATCAACATGGCACATGGATACATATGTAACAAACCTGCACATTGTGCACATGTACCCTAAAACCCTAAAGTATAAAAAAAATAAAAATAAAAAATAAAAAAATAAAAAATAAAAAAGAAATAGAGATGAACGGATGGGAAAAAACTGTATTCCTGGAATAAAATATGCATGTGTGTGGGAAAAAAAAAAAAAAAAGGGCCCATGCATAATTTTCATAATATCTGCCAATACAGATGAGCAAAAACATCCTCACATTCAAATGACTGGACACCCATGCAAGAGCCCTGGGCCTTGGTATTACTAGCTCAGAAGTTGAAGTCCTGGTTGAGAGCACCAGACTGACCCATGTTAGGTCATATGCTTGAGCCCAGGTTCTGAGGGCAGGTGACAGAGTGACCCTCTGACCCTTTTATTTATTTATTTATTGCCTCTCACCAAAACCCACACAACAGGGATTGCAAACAGGTTCAAATCCTGGAGAACCAAAAGCCAATACAGGTTGACTACACAAGGTCATCAGCCTAGGGCAGGAAGTGGGCAAAGAGCGCTGGCCATTTGGAAGAAAATGTGAAATCAGAGAGCGAACATATTTAAGCCATTAAGTTTGAATCTCCTAACTGGGCTCCTCATTTCCTGCCCTGTCTCTCTACAGTGCATTCTCCACAACACAGACAGGGGGATCTTTAAAAAATATAAATCAGATTTTCAGTGTTCTGTTGAAAACTTCCTTAACGAGTCTTCTCTTTGTATTTAGAACAAAATCCAAGCTTACCATGGTCACGGTGAGAGGTCACAGTGTGCTGGCAGTCCTCACAGCCCTCGCTCGCTCTCGGTGCCTCCTCTGCCTGGGCTCCCACTTTGGCGGCACTTGAGGAGCCCTTCAGCCCACCGCTGCACTGTGGGAGCCCCTTTCTGGGCTGGCCAAGGCGGGAGCCAGCTCCCTCGGCTTGCGGGGAGGTGTGGAGGGAGAGGCGCCAGCGGGAACCAGGGCTGCACGCGGCGCTTGGGGGCCAGCTGGAGTTCCGGGTGGGCGTGGGCTTGGCGGCCCACACTCCGAGCAGCCGGCCGGCCCTGCCGGCCCCGGGCAGTGAGGGGCTTGGCACCCAGGCTAGCAGCTGTGGAGGGTGTACTGGGTCCCCCAGCAGTGCCAGCCCACCGGCGCTATGCTCAATTTCTCCGGGCCTTAGCTGCCTTCCCACGGGGCAGGGCTTGGGACCTGCAGCCCGCCATACCTGAGCCTCCCACCCCCTCCATGGGCTCCTGTGAGGCCCAAGCCTCCCCGACGAGCGCCACCCCCTGCTCCAGGGCGCCCAGTCCCATCGACCACCCAAGGGCTGAGAAGTGCGAGCGCACGGCACGGGACTGGCAGGCAGCTCCACCTGCAGCCCCAGTGCAGGATCCACTGGGTGAAGCCAGCTGGACTCCTGAGTCTGGTGGAGATGTGGAGAACCTTTATGTCTAGCTCAGGGACTGTAAACACACCAATCAGCACCCTGTGTCTAGCTCGAGGTTTGTGAATGCACCAATCGACACTCTGTGTCTAGCTACTCTGGTGGAGATGTGGAGAACCTTTATGTCTAGCTCAGGGATTGTAAACACACCAATCAGCACCCTGTGTCTAGCTCAAGGTTTGTGAGTGCACCAATCGACACTCTGTGTCTGGCTGCTCTGGTGGGGCCTTGGAGAACCTTTGTGTGGATACTCTGTATCTAACTGATCTGATGGGGAGGTGGAGAACCTTTATGTCTAGCTCAGGGATGGTAAACGCACCAATCAGCGCCCTGTCAAAACAGACCACTCGGCTCTACCAATCAGCAGGACGTGGGTGGGGGCCAGATAAGAGAATAAAAGCAGGCTGCCCGAGCCAGCAGCGGCAACCCGCTCGGGTCGCCTTCCACACTGTGGAAGCTTTGTTCTTTCGCTCTTTGCAATAAATCTTGCTACTGCTCACTCTTTAGGTCCATACTGCTTTTATGAGCTATAACACTCACCGCGAAGGTCTGCATCTTCACTCCTGAAGCCAGCGAGACCACGAACCCACCAGAAGGAAGAAACTCCGAACACATCTGAACATCAGAAGGAACAAACTCCAGACGCGCCACGTTAAGAGCTGTAACACTCACCGCGAGGGTCTGCGGCTTCTTTCTTGAAGTCAGTGAGACCAAGAACCCACCAATTCCGGACACAACGGGCCCTACATAATCTGGTCCCAGCTACCTCTCCATACTCCTTCACTCCTTGCTCCACAAGCCCTCCTCACCCCCACCCGCACCTGCCAGTCTTAACAGACACAGGGCAACTTGTTTCCCCTTTGAAGGTTTTGCTCTAGCCATTCCCTGTGTCTGAAACACTGTCCCTAGATCTGGATGGCTGGTCCTTTCAGCTTTCAACTCAAAGTTCTCCTCTTCGACGAGAACTCCCCTGACTCCAACCCAAGCAGTCCCCTTCCCACTCATTATACTACAGCCCTGCTTGCTGTCTTCACAGAACTCATTATCTGAAGCTGTACTACTTACTTGTTTGCTTCATTGTTTATTTCCTCCCTGCCCCTTTAACCCAAGTTCCAGGAAACCAGGAACTTAGCTTTTCTTATCCTGCCGCATCCCCAACCTCTACAACGGTGCCTGGCACAGACTGAGAGGCACTCAGCAAAAACTTCTTGTGTGGTGGAATGCTTGACTTTATAGAGGGCCCAGGGTTCAAGTTGGCTACTGGCAGAGAGGGCTTACAACCCAGTTCTCCTGACTAATCAGAGGTAGAGCTAAAGACTGGGCTCCAGCCCCTCATTTTTTTTTTTTTTTTGAGACGGAGTCTTGCTCTGTCGCCCAGGCTGGAGTGCAGTGGCGCGATCCCGGCTCACTGCAAGCTCTGCCTCCTGGGTTCACACCATTCTCCCGCCGCAGCCTCCCGAGTAGCTGGGATTACAGGCGCCCGCCACCACGCCCGGCCAACTTTTTTGTATTTTTAGTAGAGATAGGGTTTCACTGTGTTAGCCAAGATAGTCTCAATCTCCTGACCTCGTGATCCACCCGCCTCGGCCTCCCAAAGTGCTGGGATTACAGGCGTGAGCCACCACGCCTGGCCCAGCCCTTCTGGCTAGAGCTGCAGGTCAGCGTTTAGGGAGAGTTTAAAGGATCTCTACAGGAACTTACAATGACAATAATGAAAAGAACAATAGCTGATACCTACTGAACACGCTCTATGTGCCAGGCACTGTTCTACCTATTTAATCTGAGTTTCATTTACGCTTCACGACCACACTGCGCGGTAGATACTATCATTACCCTTACTTTATGGATAAGGAAACTGAGTCACTGAGTTGTTAGGTAACCTGCCCAGCATACAGCTGAATATAAATCGTACGCTGCTATCAAAACTTTCTCTCACTCCCTCACACTGGCTGGGGTGAGACAATTTCTCGCACGTGACGGCCCAGGACAGCCCCAACGCCTCCGGGTCACAGGCCCCCGGACGTCCCAGGGCGCGAGCGCGAGGCGGGCGGGGCCGGGAGAGGGCGCAGGCCGGGATTGGTGGAAGAGAAGAGATTGGTGGAAGACAATGGAAGTCTAGTAGCGGAAGTCCCGCCCAGCCTAGGCCGAACTTCCGGCTCTCACTGCTAGAGGCTTAAGCGGAGGGGAGTCTAGCCAGCGTCGCCGCGATGGTGTTGTTGGAGAGCGAGCAGGTACGGCTAGGCCTGGCCGGCCTAGGGAAGGGTGCGGCTCAGGCGTTGCTCGAGACCTCTACCTCCTGCGGGAGGACCAGGGCCTTCACGCGGCGGGGCGAGGATTTGGGGCTGGCTAACGGGGCTGGGCCTGTTGTTTTCCAGTTCCTGACGGAGCTGACCAGACTTTTCCAGAAGTGCCGGACGTCGGGCAGCGTCTATATCACCTTGAAGAAGTGTAAGCAGCGGGAGGGGAGCCGGGCGATGCTCCCTGGGTGCCCGGTGTCTGGGAGCCACCGGAGTCTGTCTGCCGCGGACTGCCGCCTTCCTCTACCTTCCGCCACCCTGTACTGGGCACATTCGGGGCTTCGGGCCCGGAAAATAGTAGGGATTGTAGCTGGCGCAGTCCCCAGCACTGAGCCGCCTCGGTTGCTTCTGGTAACAATGGGCCCCAAGCAACCCAGAGCTCTTTGTGAGGGATCCCAAACGCCGCCACTTTGAGTGGAATTTAACGTGCTTCGATATTACATATTTCCATCGTGGAAATAATAGTTTCTCCAGGGTTTCGCCAGACCGTGATAGCAGACGAGGTGTTTAACAGAACTAGAGCAGCGGGGCTGGATTAGGTCATCACTTACCCCCCTCCTCTGTTTTAACTGTTTGTCTGCCGCTCAGCCACGTACGCGGCCGTGTTCACCAGGATGCATTTTTTCCTTCAGATGACGGTCGAACCAAACCCATTCCAAAGAAAGGTACTGTGGAGGGCTTTGAGCCCGCAGACAACAAGTGTCTGTTAAGAGCTACCGATGGGAAGAAGAAGATCAGCACTGTGGTGAGCTCAGTTTCTAAGGTTATCTTTTGAAATGTAAAGACTTGAACTTAACAGAGGATGGGGCGTTTCTGAACCAGGCTTTTATTTATTTTTCCCTTTTGCCCTGTGTGGCTATTTTTGAGACCAGGACCTTCGTATACTTTAGTAGTGGAAACCTCAAGAATAAAATAAGAAGGTAGAGATCAAACAGTCGTTAGTTCTGCTAAAACTTTTGTGGAAATGAAAGTAGCATATTGGTCCTTATTCGCAGTACTGTAAGGAGCAGCTGGCATAAATATTTGGTTCCTTAGCCCCTTACTGTGCTGGGCCTTCAATAAGCAGTTTCTTGGTACCAGGTGATGCTATTATTTCCTAATCTTTGTGGTTCACATGGCGAATGTGCAGCTAAATGTTAGGTTTGACACTTGAGAAAATATACATTTAGTCAAGAGCCTTAGTCTTTCAGTGGAGGTTGAATAAGGCAAAGGAAGAGACTCCTTGAATTGAGTGAATACTACTTTATTCTGCTGTGGCAGAAAACACGTTCTTGTAGGATACTGACTGCATGAAAATGTAGACTATACTTAGTTGCTAAGTCTCCCGTGACAAGTTATCTTAAGAGGACTTTTACAGTAAAACAAGCTTATGTGGTTTTACAGATAAAGTTAGATACCATGAAATGACAAAAACCTAAGGAGTGTTCTTCAGAGGTAGAATTTATTTTGTGGTAGCTTGCATTGTGCTTAAATATGCTTGAATTAATGGAAGGCAGGTTTAAAAATAAGGTGGGGAGGGAGTAGTTTAAATCTATCTTGTATTCATGTATAAAAAATTAATACTGAGAAGTCTTCTGACTTTTCTCAGAACCCAGGGAGAAAACCCAATGCCACCTTTCTAAGGGATTTCAAGAGGTGAGAAACAAAGCTTTTTTTTTTTTTTTTTTTTTTTTTTTTTTTTTTTTAAAGGAGCCTACTGCCTTTCACCTCTTGGTGCAGTTCTCATGTGGAAAAAGATGCAGAGCTCCTTTTCTTGTTCTCTAGGCAGAGGAAAGTAGAGTAGAGAAATAACCATTCGTGTATTATGAACCCTGAAGTTGGGAAGAAGTATTTTAAAGATAAGGATATTGTCTTCTGGGGACTTTTGAGATACTATCTGGGGTGGAGAAGAGGATGCTTTTATGGATAATAGGTATGACCTCTTTTTTCCTTCTTTTTCAGGTGAGCTCCAAGGAAGTGAATAAGTTTCAGATGGTGAGTTTTGGGTGTTCCTTATGTCACCCTTCTCAGGGCAAGAGTCAGCATGATGGTGAACACTGGGTAAGATTGATACCTGGGTTCACTGCTCTCCGGAGATAAGTTTTACCAGTATGTTTCAAGTAAAAGCTGCCAGGGTGTGAATTTCAACGCTAATAGTGTCTTCCTTTCTAGTTTTTTTAAGTTAGATTTTGTCTTAGGCTGTAGATATATGCTACCTATAGTATAGTTGAACAAGAAGTTGCCTGCAATTTTCCCTTGGAAAACGTAAAAAATGTGTGCAACTGTCTGTGGGTGTTGCAGAAGCTGCTATAATGTGAAAGAGTGTTTTATGCTTACACCATTTTCCGGTACAAGTGTCCAATGGTGCTATATTCTTTATCAGGTAGGCTTCCTGATTTTTGGCTACCCTAAATCCATTATGCAAATAGGGCTGCTGTTCTGCCGATTTGCACATCTTCCCACTAAGGTATGCTCTGTTGTATCTTTCAGGCTTATTCAAACCTCCTGAGAGCTAACATGGATGGGCTGAAGAAGAGAGACAAAAAGAACAAAACTAAGAAGACCAAAGCAGCAGCAGCAGCAGCAGCAGCACCTGCCGCAGCAGCAACAACAGCAGCAACAACAGCAGCAACAGCAGCAACAGCAGCACAGTAAAGGGCATACATTTCCTGCTTTCACCAATTAACCGCTGAATTGCTATTTTTTCCTTTTGGCCACGTAGCTAGGTTTCTGGTTCCCCCACAGTAGGTGTTTTCACATAAGATTAGGGTCCTTTTGGAAAGAATAGTTGCAGTGTTTATAGGATAGTTGTGGTAAGAATCTAGTTTATTTTGCATCTGGCTAATTGGTCTGTGCTGCATGGTTATATACTCCTGGATTATAGATTAAAAGTCTCTGTAGACATCTCTGTGAAGAGCAAGCTATCATTAAACATGTCTGTTTATCAGCAATGTCTCTTTATTCCTTTCCCACCCCATTTTAATAGTTCTGGCAATAACTAATTCTAGAATGATGTGACTAATGAATAGGCTTTAGCTCTATAATATCTTCTAGGTTATTAGAATTGAAACCTGACAGTTTTATAAAAAGTCATGTTATCTCATGAGCTGCTTCCTTCCTGGCTGTATAATTTTATCATCATGGTTCCCCAAGTTTCAGTGAGTTCTCATAGTCAAATGAGAGTTTGTTTAACCACCTTAGGAGAAACATACTACAAAGTCATCAAGAATAAAGGTTCCAAAGTAACAATGATTTTTGGTTTCTTTATGCCCTTTAGTTTGGATATTTTCATGTGCTTAGTCATTACAGCCAAGGGAAGAAAAGGCTATTACCTTATGTTCCAGCTCCCTAAAACCTTTAGGGTTAATAGATTTACAATTAAAAAGCAGCAGGTATACGAAAGCATTTATTATATCCCAAAAGATAAATTTATAATATATTACACATGAAAAACTAACAAAGCTCAACTTTGTAGGACAGCTTCTTAGAAAAAAAATTTTTTTTTTTTCTTAAGACAGGGTCTTGCTCTGTTGTCCCATGCGGGAGTGCAGTGGCACAATCACAGCTCACTGCAGCCTCAACCTCCTGAGGCTCAGATGATCCATCTCAGCCTCTGGAGTAGCTGGGACTACAGGCATGCACCACCATGCCCAACTAATTTTTTTAGTTTTCATAGAGGTGGGGTCTTGCTTTGTTGCTCAGGCTGGTCTCGAACTCGGTTTCAAGCAATCTTCCTGCCTTGGCTTCCCAAAGTGCTGGGATTACAGGTGTAAGCCACTGCACCCAGCCTCTTCTTAGAATTTAATTTTAAATTACGATGAGTGTACAACATTCCATTATTCCAGTATAAGCCTCTGTCTGTTTGAATGAGGTTAACGACAGTTCTTTATGGTTAAAATAAGATTCTGTAGTAGTCATCTCTATAGCTGTACAGAAATAGCACAGACACCCTGCAAAAGAAAAGGTTATAAGGACAGACTCAGTTTAATGAGTGAAGAACAGAGCTAATAAATTTTTATAACACCTGTAGGAGCTTTTTATTTAAGCAAAAACAAGATGGAAGGCTAGTCATTAAAAAATTATATAGGTCTTATACAAGGTGTGACTGACGGGGGTCTGCAGTATAAGATCTTAATAAGGAGATAACCATTCACCTCATAGTAGGCTTCCTTGTTGCCTTTTAATGATGTATGATAACATGAATGATTGATTGGCATTTTGACATAAGGACATACAGCAAAGTAGTCATGGTTATTTTCTTTGATTTAAACATATTTAGAAAGTGGATTACCTGGGTGAACAAACTTGTGATTGGGACAGCTACACCTAAGACCCCTGTGTTTTGTTATTGACGAGATCATGACTGTGATTCACAGTCCCAGCAAGATTTATTGGTTGTCAGCTATGGTTCTAAGAACAGCTTATCAGGCATGAAACCTCAACAAGACAACAAAATAATGTCACTCTGAAACCACTCCCTGAATTTTAACCATGTGAAACCTGCTATGCCCAAGTGATAACTTACTTTTTTTCTACTTTGATGTTATAAATTTCGTCACAGACTAATTTGAGATATCTTTGCTTTGGCAGGCGTGACAGCAGCTGCTTCACAGTTGTGTTAAATGCCTGTTCATCAGCATCCCACTAGGAAAAAAATAGATAAGCCCTTACAACAGGTCACTAGGGTTTACTAGCTGGCTTTTTTTGAGTCACTAATGAAATTCCAGTGTCATTTCCCTCTTCAAGTATACCAGGAGAATCAGTAATAGGGAGATAGTAGAACCGGTTAGGAGACTGCTGGGGTTCCTTTGAAGCACCAATTTTCCTTAAAACAAGACTCCCTAATTAGAGCCTGATTAACAGTGCTGCAGCCCTAGTGTGCTGATGTGACTTTAGACCAGTTAGTTCTGCCTACCGTTTACTCTTTTTTTTTTTTTGAGATGGAGTTTTGGTCTTGTTGCCCAGGCTGGAGTGCAGTGGCGCGATCTCGGCTCACTGCAACCTCCACCTCCCGGGTTCAAGTGATTCTCCTGCCTCAGCCTCCCAAGTAGCTGGGATTACAGGCGCCTGCCACTACACCCGGCTAATTTTTTGTATTTTTAGTAGAGATAGGGTTTCACCATGTTGGCCAGGCTGGTCTCGAACCCCAGACCTCAGGTGATCCCCCCACCTCGGCCTCCCAAAGTGTTGGGATTATAGGCATGAGCCACTGCACCTGGCCTCCATTTACTTTTTGTACAACGGCGTTAGCAGCTCTTAAGTATATCCATTTGACGGGATCATAAATCAGTACACGGCCAGTATAGTGGTATATGCTTATTTGTAAGAGAACAACAAATGATATATAAAATACTAGTTCTAGGGCTAAGTTCACTATTAATCTAATTTAATTTGTGACTAAACACTCTGGGTAGACAAAAAAGTATTCTTTGATATGACATGTTGCAAAAGTCACCTGTAGCTATGACTGTAGTTGAGTGTTCTTAATAGCAAAGATAACTATTCAAATTTTTAAAGTTCTTATTTAGGCTATTTGATGATAAAGGGATGTAGCTGTAAATATATATATATATATATATTTATAAAGGACCGAATTAATTTTTACAAAAGGATTTTTTTTTTTGTATAGTACTAATCTGCAAATGAGCTTCCCTAGCTGGAATGGAGGTTTGTTTGAGAGATAGTATAGTATAGTGGTTAAGAACACCGATTCTACTAGTCTGCTTAGGTTCAAATCCCGGTTCTACCACTTACTAGCTGGGTGACCGTGGGTAAGATATTTAACCTCTCTACTTCTATACTCTGTAAAGTGGGGATAATAACAGTATCTACATTTTGGGGTGGTTATGATTAAATGAGTTACTACTTGTAAAATGCTTACAACAAGGCCTGCCAGACCCTGACACGTAGTAAAAGCAGTATGTGTTTTTTTTTTTTTTAATAAGTATCTCTGAAAAAAAGTCACTAGAAAAGTATGAGTTCTTCAACATAGGATTTAGGAACATATATGTCACATAAAAGGATAAATGTTACTAAATTCCTGGGGCTGCCAGAAAAATACTATCACTAATGAATGCCGTCTTCAGTATTCTTTTGGCAAACTAACAGCAAAGATTTGGGATCTTAAAGGCCACAGTGCAGAAGAGTTCATATTGCTTACCTCTAATGATAAAAACTGTAATATTGTTTCTTTGGGTAGATCCACCTGTGAATACACAGAAATGTACAATATCTCTTAGGGAACTCTCAGCAGCACAATACTGCCTTGTGACCACAGTGTCACGTGAGATGCAGCAGTATGAATAGGGTTTGCAGAGTCTGAGATGCTATTGTGCTATAAAAGGGCTTAATGAACTGTGCAGTGATAAGATCTTAGCCCTGGAGAATTAATAAGCAGTGGAAACTGTACTCCCTGTCCCTCTACACCACACCCGAAAGGTCTGACACTGCTACATGTATTCGGTGTAAGCTTAGCAAGGCAAAGGCATGAAATATGTAGGAAAATGATTTTTGTTTTCATTTTCCTCCCTCTATCTTTCAGAGGAACAAAGAGGAGAAACAAAAAACCTTAAATTCTCCGCCTAGTTCTTAATAGTTTTAAATTGCGTGTAGTTCACATCAGTGACAATAAGGCCTGCATCCACATTCTGCTGACACTGAGCAAAAAAGCTCTGAACCCTGAGGCAACTACTTGGACAGTATGGACAGAAGCCACCTTCAAAATATTAAAGAAAGCCACTTACAGCCAGAATTTCAATTTCACTGCTTTTCTGATGTAAGTTGGCAAGGGAGGTCTGAAGTCGAGTTTGTACCTAAATAAGCAAATGGAATTCAGAACATGTTAAACCAAGCCATCTTTCTTGCCATCTTATTTGCTATTCCAGGATACAATCACAGGGTAACACACCAAAGCCTAGAAAGGATTCCAAATGATGTCTAAAGGTTTGCCCTTGGCTGGGTGCGATGGCTCATGCCCGTAATCCCAGCACTTTGGGAGGCCAAGGCTGGGGGATCATCTGAGGTCAGGAGTTTGAGACCAGCCTGGCCAACATGGTGAAACCCTATCTCTACTGAAAATAGAAAAATTAGCAGGGCATGGTGGTGAATGCTTATAATACTAGCTATTCGGGAAGCTGAGGCAGGAGAATCGCTTGAACATGGGAGGCAGAGGTTGTGGTGAGCTGATATTGCGCCACTGCACTCCAGCCTGCCAAAAAAAAAAAAAAAAAGATTTGCTCTTAATCCACTCAGAAAGGGGTGTCTAGCAATATGATCTCAGGGGAAATGAGGTTTTTATAACTTATCTTGACCATCTGTTTAATAATCCTTGTCAATTATCTCTTCATAATTTTGAAATGATTCCTTATAAAGGCTCAGTGCAGTGAAACAGTGCACACAGAGACAGAGAGATGATAGTATGAAGCTAAATTGGGAAAAAGGGAGAGGTGGTAGCAATGAGGACATGGCATGAGAACTGAAACTTGGTAGGTGATGAAGGCAGTAGGAAGATGGGAAAAACAGGTTTCCACCCAAATCCTGAGAAACAGAAGAGCTTACAAAAATAAAGTACCTGATCTTTGTATTTCAGTCTGATTACATTTCTAAAATTGACTGCTCTCTTTTAACACTTTTTTGCACATGTCCACAGCATACTCTAACATTCATATTCTATAAATTTAACTCAGTGTTCTACTGTAGTTATTTTATTTTATTTTGAGACAAAGTTTTGCTCTGTTGCCCAGGCTGGAGTGTAGTGGCATGATCTTGGCTCACTGCAATCTCTGCCTCCCCAGTTCAAGCGATTCTCCTGCCTCAGCCTCCCGAGTGGCTGGGATTACAGGCGTTTGCCACCACGCTTGGCTAATTTTTGTATTTTTAGTAGAGACAGGGTTTCACCATGTTGGCCAGGCTGGTCTCGAACTCCTGACCTCAAGTGATCCGCCCTCCTCGGCCTCCCAAAGTGCTGGGATTACAGGCATAAGCCACCGCACCTGGCCTATATTTATTTTCTTTTATTATTCTCTATATAATACATATGCTTCCAAGTTATAAACTCTTTTGAGGACTGGGGCCATGTTAATGTCTTCTACATTTTACACAGCCCTTAGCACACCATTAGGCATATAGCAAATGCCGAAACCATGTATGGTATGAGAAACCTGCCTTAAGTCTTGTCATCGGCCTCTTCTACTTTGCTATTTAGAGCACAAACCTCAACTACCTTTAGAGCCAGATTAGATAGTTTTCATTTAGATGCAGTCACTCTGACAACAGCTGCCTCGAGGTGCCCACAGTGCACAATGGCCCCTCTCTGGAGGACAGATGGGAATCCTGGAGCCAGAGAGATGCTTTGTATTGATAACGCTTTCAGAAGCCACCCAGTTAGGGAAGTTGGAAGAAAAATTTTTTTCTTGGAAAAAATATTTCCAAGAAATTCCATGTTTATCTTATTTTCCTTTACTGTTGTTGTTTTTCTCTTCTGTAACTCATATTAGAAAGCCAAAGAAACCCTGGCCCAGCGCACCTGAGTTTCATACCGCCTCCTAGTGCTGGCTGACAGCTTCTCCGGGGCTAGCACACTCACAATGGGAACCACTGTTGCTCCATGGATTTCGAACAAACCTGAGACAAAGAGGGTTTCAGAATTGATGGCCTTATCTGGTCCCACTGTCTACAACATACTACAGAGAGATGGCAGGGTTTATTAGTAGACATCCTGTTGTGATTCTAAGGGCTAGATCACGACTGGGCTGTGTTTTCTGTCCCTACAACCATCTGCACTGGATAGGTGAGGAGCCCAGAACCCCAACACCCAGCAGTTTTGATGCTTCTCTCCTTAGACAGGGGTTGGGGGGTGGTGGAAGGGGCAGGGAGGCAACATGAGTCATCAAAACCTCAGGGGCCTAAGAAAATCAAGCTGAATATCGCCAAACCTGCATACTTCTTTAAATTCCTTCAAGAATTGGAAATCTGATGGCAACACAAAGTTAGTGCTAACAGAAGTGAATGGGAAAGACTCAATTCTGTTAAAAGCCAAATATGTCTTCTCATGGCCTTAATTGGAACACTTCTTTCAAAAGAAGTAAGGTTGCTAGAGGTGATGAAAGTAAAGGCATAACTATCACCACTGTGCCCTCTTGGCTTTCATGAAAACAAAATGTGTATAGTGTCCTTCTTCAAGGGATTTCAAAATACTTCTTTCAATCCTCTGTATGAGGAAAATCTCCAGGACAATTATCCACATTTCACTTGTACAATAAATTGAGTAAAAGGAAGATTAAATCACTTGTAAAAATAAGAGATAGAGTAGAAGAGTCAGCTAAATTCCAGTTTTATCATTTTCTAGGATGTGGATTTCAAAGCATAGGGATGAATCCCATGTGGTACAATTTATTGTGTATGTTATTTTAAAAATAGATTTCCAATGTCACAAGCAGTTAGCCACAGTAATAAGTGCTTAGAGCAAACATATAATCATAATTATGTTCAGATTATAATTAGTAATTATACCTGAAGCATTAGAAAATGACCCCTTCAGATTTTGTACTGCAAGATTATCGGAAGCTTCTCTAAAAACAAGCAAACAAAAATAATTAAAGAACAGTCAATAAGGCACAAGCAACACATAACTTACAGTGAACTACATGTATAGTGAGCCACTTTTCCATTAAATATAAAAACATCTTCTTGGTTATTAGTGGGTGGAAAAACAAAAACAAAAAATTTGCATTTAGTTATGCTTTGGTCAAGAGCAAGTAAAAATTATAAAGGATGTCTTTTTAAGTTAACAAATGCCTAAAGAAAACATTCTGATTTATTCAGCTGGGCTTGAAATCCTGGATCTACACAAGATGCTGATTTCAATGAAATATAATGGGTGTTCTTTCCGCCCCCCTCATAATACAAGGAAACATGAATAACAGCAGCCCCACCTTCATTATGGCAGCAGCCTTGGCAACCACCCACAGGAGAACATTTGGTAAATAAGGATATTCTTTAAAAAGCTGTGAATGGATGTTCTTTCAAATGCTGTGAATTAATTTATAGCCTTTGAGAGAGACAACAGCACTCTATCTTGGGAAAACAGGGAAATAATCATTTGCGTGGAGGAAAAACTTTGAACCTTTCCCTACTAAAACTAAATCCTATGTAGCCTTTTAAGTGTCTTGGTAATGTTCCCTCCTACTCACTACTTGGCTATTTCTTGGTTTCTCTTCTAAACCTGTCTTTGATTTAGATCTATAATTCCAATACTGGTGATTTCCAGAACATTATGTTCCCTCGAAACACCTAATGGTGAATTTATTAAGGCTAGGTGCAAATAAGAAGGGGTGGGGGCATGAGAAGAACAGAGCAAGGTCTGTTTTCTATAAGCCAGGATTTCCTAATCTTGGTACTACTGAAATTTTAGGCCAGAAAATTCTCTGTTGGGGGGTATTAGTCCTGTACCCTTTAGGATGTTTTCACAGTATCCCTGGTCTCTCCTAGATACCAGTAAAACTCCCCAGTTGTGACAACCAAAAATGCCTCCATACATTGCCAGATGTGCCCTGGGAAGCAAAATCATTGTTGGTTGAGAATTGCTGATGTAAGCCAGAAAAATTACAGTGTTGTATTTTCTGATAATGAGCATACATATAAGAATTGCTTGAGGTGGGAGAGTTGCTTGAGTCCAGGAGTTAGAGACCAGCCTGGGCAACATAGGGAGATCCTGTCTCTACAAATAATTTTAAAAAATTAGCTGGATAAGATGGTACATGACTATGGTCCCAGCTACTCAGAAGGCCAAGAAGGGAGGATCACCTGAGCCTGGGAGGTTAAGACTATAGTGAGTCATGTTTACACCACTGCACTTCAGCCTGGGCAAAAGTGAGACTCTATCTCAAAAAAAAAAAAAAAAAAAAAAAAGTTGCAAATATATAGAAAAGCTTAACAAAGTAATTTAAGATCCCTTGTAATCCCACTAACCAAAACTACAATTAAAAATTTGGTACATTCTTCTAGACATTTTTTTATGTATAGGTTGTATATTTTGTTTAAAACAAAATGGGATTATATATATATTTTTTTTGTTGTTGTTGTTTTTGTGTTTTTTTTTTTTTTTTTGAGACAGAGTCTCACTCTGTCACCCAGTCTGTAGTGCAGTCCACGATCTCCACTCACTGCAAACTCCACCTCCCAGGTTCACGCCATTCTCCTGCCTCAGCCTCCTGAGTAGCTGGAACTACAGGTGCCCGCCACCACGCCCCGCTAATTTTTTTTGTATTTTTAGTAGAGACGGGGTTTCACCGTGTTAGCCAGGATGGTCTCGATCTCCTGACCTCATGATCCGCCCTTCTCAGCCTCCCAAAGTGCTGGGATTACAGGCGTGAGCCACCATGCCTGGCCACAAAATGGGATTATATTAAACATCCTATTTGTGGACATCTTTCCATGTCAATGAACTCAGCTTTAGTAGAATCATCATTTTTAAAAGCTGCACAATATTTCACCAAATTATCATAATTCAAACAATCTTCTACCAATGTATATTTTGAAATGAGGTTCTCCAAGTGTGGTCTAGAGACTCTTGAAAGTCCCTCATATCCTTTCAAGGGGTCTTGCAAGGTCAAAACTATTTTCATAATAATCCTAAAATATTAATTGCCTTTTCACTCTCATCCTCTCATAAATGTGCCACGGAGTTTTCCAGAGACTATATGATTTGTGGTATCACAACAGATTGAATACATAAACAGGAGAATCGTTTCTTCTACTAAAGCGTTAAAATAGATTACAAAAATGTAAAACAGTGCACTAAAAGATTTGCAAATATTTTAAACAATGCCATTTTCCTTACTAAATTAATTTTGTTTTGGAAAACACAGTTGTTTTTCAATAGAAATATGTTAGGTTAGCATGTAATGGGGTTATTGTTATTTTTAAATGAATAAATATATTTAAAATGTTTATGTTTTAATATTTATAGATATAACTCACATAAAAGTTCTTTGGGATCCTCAAATAATTTTTAAGGGTGTAAAGGGGTTCTAAGACCAAAAAGTTTGAGAACTGCTGTTATAAATGAGACTTGATATAGACATCTTTAAAATAATTTTTATTATAAATTCCTGAAAGTGGAATTGCTGGGTCAATTTTTAAAAAATGTTTAGTTTTAAGGCTTTTAATTTACTTTGCCAAATTCCTACCCATATGGTTGATACTCCCATCATGAGGAAGTGAGATCTTTTCCCAGAACGTTACATCTTTCAAAGTACACGGACAAAATATTATTGAAATTCACCGATTAGCAGACTGAATAAGATAATGACAGATAGATTTTGGCTCCTGAGGCTTTTCAAAATGATAAAGTATTCTTGGAAATGGTATGAAGAACAAATGTTGAATGTAAGCTATGATTAGTCTCATACAAGATGGTCAGACAATTAAACTGCTGATTGAGTTATTCAGAAACAACAGAATGGTTCATTAAAAGTAATCCTGACCTATCTTTGTTTCTCAAAAGGATCAAATTGATTTCTTTCTTTTTGTTTTTTTGAGACAGGGTCTTTCTCTTCACCCAGGCTGGAGTGCAGTGGTATGAACATGGCTCACTGCAGCCTTGACCCCCTGGGCTCAAGCAATCCTCCCACCTCAGCTCCTGAGTAGCTGGGACCACAGGCATGCACCACCATGCCCGGCTAATCAAAAAAATTTTATTTTAGAAATGGGGTCTTGGTATGTTGCCCAGGCTGGTCTTGCATTCCTGGCCTCAAGTGATTCCCCAAACTTGGCCTCCCAAAATGCTGGGATTACAGGTGTGAGCCACAGCACCTGGCTCAAATTGACTTTTAAAATAAATTAATGTAGTTTCCATATAGGTAATTGAAGTCAGTTTTCTTGGCTTTTGTTTCCTAAGTTACCTGCCATTCCTTTCATCACTGACTTTAGTCCTCAGTTTCTGCAGTACATGGTCCACAAGTTCAGTCTCCAGCACACGCTTCTCTGTCTGCCTTTCCTTCTCAAAAGACTTAACCTTAAAAAGAATGAAACAGATCTATCATTTGGAGGTTTCTGAACCCAGAAGAGTAGCTCAGAGCACCACAGTAAGACTACTAAATCAATAGTTTGGGTCAGTGGTTCTTAACCAGGGTCAATTTTGTTCCCCAGGGGACATTTGGCAATGTCTGGTGACATTTTTGGATGGTGCAACTGGCATGTAGTAGGTAGCGGTCAGAGATGCTGTTAATACACAGGACAGCCCCCTACAACAGAGAATTATTTGGCCCAAAATGTGAACAGCGCTGCTGCTGAGAAACCCTGGTCTGGACTAGTTTATCACAGATGATAGAATTTTTTTTTTAAAGGCCAAGAGGAATGGGCTCTCATTTCATGTGATTCTTTAACATCTTCCCCTTTAAATCTGGTCAGCCACCAAGGTTTCTCAGATCTCAGCTTTATCTACCACTGCTCCCTCTCCTTCCTAAACCCAAGTCCTGTCATCCCACTTTTATGGCATCTGTCCCTTCATCTTCACTCCCCTGGCCAGCACCCAACCTTGACCTAGGCTAGTTTGATATTCTTTATACTGCTATCACTGTCTTCAGTTTCTCCCTCACTCTATTCCATGCTACACATCCCCGCAGATTAATTTTTCTCGAACACAACTTTGATGTCTCCTTCTGTTCAAAACATTCGGGGCCTCCCCAATAACTGCTAAACAAAAAAACCAGATTCCTTGGTTGGCATTTGGGCTCTCCATGATGTAGCTATAACCATTTTCTGCTTCTGATCCATTTGTGTCACCCAAAATAGACTATTCAGGGTTGTACCAGAATGGTTCTCTGCTGGCCTGCCTCTATCTTTGGGACAACTACTAAAAGAACTACCATCACCTTTGTAGTTCCCTCTTCTTAAAAGGCCCTTCCAGGACCTATCTATATCCTACGAATTCTTGAGGGTAGGATAAATCCCAGCACCTTCCTGAAGACTTCACTGCTGCCTCTTATGTAATCTCCCAGCCTGAGGGACCGTTGGAGAACTTTATCTGTAGGACTCTCATGGCATTTAGCATTTTTGAGCTCATAATCATGCACAAATGTCTCATGTTCCTTACCAGATTACAGAATCCTTGACAGCAGGAGCTATGGCTTAAATGTTTCTGTATGTTTGATGGCCCCAAGTTCAATCCCTTCGACATTGTGAATGCTTAAAATATGTTGGCTGAATGGATAAATGAAGTGATGTCCTACTTCTGAAATATGAAAATGTTGCTACTGGGTGGGCCCAGTGGCTCACACCTGTAATCCCAGCACTTTGGGAGGCTGAGGTGGGCGGGTCACTTGAGCCCAGGGATTCAAGACCAGACTAGGCAACAGGGGAAGACCTCATCTCTACTAAAAATACAAAAATTAGCCAGTCATGGTGGTGCGTGCCTGTAGTCCCAGCTACTCGGGAGGCTGAGGTGGGAGGATCACTTGATCCTGGGAGACAGGTTCCAGTGAGCTGAGATCGCGCCACTGCACTCCAACATGGGTGACAGAGTGAGACCCTGTCTCAAAAAAAAAAAAAAAAAAAAAAAAGGCTGGGCGTGGTGGCTCACGCCTGTAATCCCAGCACTTTGGGAGGCCGAGGCGGGTTGGATCATGATGTCAGGAGTTCGAGATCAGACTGACCAACATGGTGAAACCCCGTCTCTACTAAAAATACAAAAATTAGCTGGGTGTGGTGGTGTGTGCCTATAAACCCAGCTACTCAGGAGGCTGAGGTAGGAGAATCGCTTGAACCTGGGAGGTGGAGGTTGCAGTGAGTGGAGATTGCGCCACTGCACTCCAGCCTGGGCGACAGAGCAAGAATCCATCTCAAAAAAAAAAAAAGGAAAACTCAACCTAGTGACTGTGTATAAGAAACTCACTTTAAATATAAAGATAGATAAGTTAGCTAGGTGCAGTGGCACACGCCTGTATCCCGGGGGAGGCTGAGGTGAGAAGATCGCTTGAGCCCAGGAGTTCAAGGCCAGCCTGGGCAACACGATGAGACCCTATCTCTTAAAAAAAAATGACAGGTTAAAAATAAAAGGATGGAGAAAGGTAGTGATGTAAACACTAACCAAAAGATTTCAGAACAAGGAATATTACCAGGGATAAGGAATATTTTATAATGATGAAGACAATTCATCAAGAAGATATAAAATCCTAAACATGTATAATAACAAAGTTTCAAATTTTTTTCTGTAAAGGGCCAGATAGGAAATGTTTTAAGCTTTGAGGGCCATACATAGTTTGAGTCACACATTCTCCTTTGTTTGTTGTTGTTTTTTAAAAAAGAATGTAAAAATTTCTAGTTCACAGATATATAAAAGCAGGCTATGGGCTGAATTTGGTCCAAGGTGTAGTTTGTCAATACCTCATCTAAAATTCTACCTGAAGAAACCAAAAAAAGAATAAAGTAAATCCAAAATAAGCAGAAGGAAGAAAATAGTAATGGATAAGAGTAGAGATGAATAAAATAGAAAACACATGAACAAATAAAAACTGAGAAAAATCAATGACACCAAAAGCTGGTCCTCGGAAAGACAAAATTGATCAATCTCTAGCCAGGCTGATTAGACAAAAAAGAGGGAGGACACAAATTACCCATATCAGGTCTGAAGGAGGGAGCATCACTGCAGATCCTAGAGACAGTAAAACAATAACAGGGGAATATTTGAAAACTCAGACGAAATGGAAAAGTTCTGGGAAAGATATAAACTACGAAAGCTGCCTCTAGAAGAAAGAGGTAACCAGAATAGCTCTCTATATAGAAATATTTGAGATTGGACTTCTAATACCAATTGTATACAATATCTTACAGAAAACAGAAGAGGAGAGAACACTCTCCAACTCATTTTATCAGGCCAGCATTACCCTGATATTGAAACCAAACAAAAACATTAGAAGAGAAAAATATTTTTAAGAAAGTTTTTTTCCCTTTAAAAATAATTAGAAATAAAGGTTATGAGGTGGTATATTTATGAACACTTTTAGTTGAATACAAAAAAGTAAAATTGGTTACAAAGCAATGAGAGGATATGCCTATCAGCAGATATCAACTTTACTTATTCTTATTTTCTTAGCTGGAAAAAGAGAACGAGAGGAGAAAAGTAGGAAAAAACCACAGCCAGTTTTTTTGTTTGTTTTGCTTTTTAAAGCTTTAATGAAGGTGGACTCTCTTCCTTATTTTATACACATTTTCTTCAGTAAGAAACCCAACAACGGCTGGGCGCGGTGGCTCATGCCTGTAATCCCAGCACTTTGGGAGGCTGAGGCGGGCGGATCACGAGGTCAGGAGACCATCCTGGCTAACATGGTGAAACCCCGTCTCCACTAAAAATATAAAAAATTAGCCGGGCGTGGTGGCGGGCGCCTGTAGTCCCAGCTACTCCAGAGCCTGAGGCAGGAGAATGGCGAGAACCCGGGAGGCGGAGCTTGCAGTGAGCCGAGATTGCGCCACCACACGGCCCGGGCCTCAGTGTGAAGGCGGGTGCTCCACAGGTAACACCTGACTATTGAATTGTAAAACATCTCTGACGTCTTTACCTTGACATGGCTTCCTTCTTTATCCGAGACAAGGGCCACATAGGTGATTTCATGATGTCTGCAGTACTCTTGTAATTCCTCTTGGGACTGAAACAAACACAGTAAAGAAAATAAATGCAGAGCACGTGGAACAGCTTCAAGTAATTAAGGAGAATGAAAATACTGTTTCCAATTATATTCTCAATGTGAATTACTAAAATGCTGACTTCAGGGGGATATAAATATTAAGCAAGAAGCTGCATAGAATTCAAGGGAGGAACAATGCCTCTCTTGCCTTCCTTACCTTCATGATTGTTTAAAGGGGCCATGAATAATCAATCAATAGTAAGAGGTTTTCAAAAGCTTCAAGACTTAATGAAAGATGCCTAAAATTATACAACACAACACACACACACACACACACACGCTGAAAAAGCCTCTGAGAAAATGAAGGAAACAAAGGAAATAAGGGAAGGTGAAAAACAGAACTGAAGAAGCAAACCAGGACGGGGCAGAGAAGCCTGCAGGGATGCCACTGTGCAGGACTGAGGTCACTGGCCACGAGGCTTGGATTTTACTGCAGGACAGAACACTTCTCTAATGATTTATGAAACAAGTGAACAAGTAGAAGAGGACACTGTTCTGTCAAATGATTAAAAATTGTTGCTCAGTACACTTCTGATGTGAATTTTGATACAACACACACACACGAGTAAACAGCAGCAGCTTCAGAAGCTTCCTGGCAGGTGATGTAAACAGAGCAGGTGGGAGGGTGGTGGGTCTGTGTCCCTGGTCATCGCCATGCTCTGGGGCACCTTTAGTGTGGGCGAATGTGGGTACAACCTGGATGATCTCCTGGGAGTGCACCCCTTCTATGACCTCCTTACACCCCCCATTCCAAAGGGCAGGCATGTGTCCTGGGTGCCACTTTCCACATCACCACACCCACGGCAAGTGTCAGGCCTGCATGCTGTGGGAGGTCTCAGGATACAGAGCCCAAAACACACTAAGCACCAAGTGCCTTCACAAGTGTGGCAGGCTGGAGTACAGCCCTGCAAAGATGTCCATATCCTCATTCCTAGAACCTGTGAGTGATCAACCAGGATTATCTGGGTGGGCCCAGTGTAATCACAGGGTGCATGTATGAGGCAGCTGGACAGACGAGAGTTAGAGATAGATGTAAGAACAGAAGCACAGGTCAGTGAGGAAGGAGGCGCTTCACTGCTGAGTGTGATGATGGAGGAAGAGGCCATGAGCCAAGGAATGCAGGAGGCCCCTAGGAGCCAGAAAAGCGAAGGACACAGATTCCCCCCAGAGCTTCCCAGAGGAGCCAGACCTGTTGAATTTAACCCAGTGAAAGTGCTTTTGGATTTCTGACTTCCAGAAATGTAAGATAATAAATATGTGTTTAAGCCAGTAAGTTTGTGGTAATTGGTTACTGCAGCAATCAGAAACTAACACAGGAGGCAACTCGAATTACAGAGATAAACAGAGTTTGACAGTCTATAGGTGCAGAGGATATTTGCCATGAAAGCCACAGCTATTTGCACTTCACTCACAGGTGCTTTTTGTCCCATTACCTGTGACCAGTCGTACATGATTTCTGCTGTGATGCCTGCTGTCCAGAGTTTCTGGGTTAGGTTGATGGCCCTGGACATAGACATCTGGCCAACACTTACAACCAGGAGGTCACAAGAACTTATTGTAACCTGGATCAGAAACAGAATGGTTATAGTTAGGGGAGCAAGACTGCAGGCATGGAAGTGAAACCAGCATCAGGAGGGGAGGCAGCACTCTTGGGAAGATGGGCATTCTTGAAATCCTGCATAGAAACATAGCGTGCCAAAGACTTTGCTTCAAAACAACATTGTAAAAAAATAAATAAATAAAAGACACAGTCAAAAAACTTTTTCTTTTTTTTTCTGAGACAAAGTCTCACTCTGTCACCCAGGCTGGAGTACAGTGACATGATCTCCGCTCACTGTAACCTCCACCTCCTGGGTTTAAGCCATTCTCCTGCCTCAGCCTCCAGAGTAGCTGGGATTACAGGCATGCACCACCATGCCTGGCTAAAATATATATATATATATATATATTTTTTTTTTTTTTTTTTGGTCTTTTTAGTAGGGATGGTGTTCTGCCTTGTTGGCCAGGCTGGTCTCAAACTTCTGGCCTCAAGTGATCCACCTGCCTTGGCCTTATTGGGATATAGCTGGAATTACAGGCATGAGCCACCATGCTCGGCCATAGTAAAAAAAAAAAATGTTATATTAGTCTTTCAAGACAGAAATTATTTCAACTACCCTGAGCCATCAGGAAAATACTATTTTTCTCTAGGAAAACTAATCTTGCCTGAAATACAAGGGGGAAAAAAAAGCTGTTTCTAGCCTTGTAGACCACAGCAGGATTTCTTTTCTTTTCTTTTTTCTTTTTTTTTTTGACAGGGTCTGGCTCTGTTGCCCAAGCTGGAGTAGAAGTGGCATGATTTCAGCTCACTGCAACCTCCCCCTCCTGGGTTCAAGTGATTCTCCCACCTCAGCCTCCTGAGTAGCTGGAACTACAGGTGCATGGCTAATTAACCACACCCAGCTAATGTTTGTATTTTTTGGTAGAGATGGGGTTTTGCTATGTTGCCCAGGCTAGTCTTGAACTCCTGGGCTCAACGACCTGCCTGCCTCGACCTTCCAAAGTGCTGGGATTATAGGCATGAGCCACAATGCCAGGCCTCAACAAGAAGTTTTGTTAAGAGCCTGTTAATAACTATAACATCTCACATTTATATGGTACATTACAGATAAGGAAAGTGAGGCTAGGGAAGGATGAATTAATTGTCTAAGGCAGAAGTCTTCAACCTTTTTGGCACCAGGGACTGGTTTCATGGAAGAAAATTTTTCATGGATGGTGCAGGGATTGGGAGGGGATGCTTTTGGAATGAAACTATTCCACCTCGGATCATCAGGCATTAGTTAGATTCTCATAAGGAGCGTGCAGTCTAGATCCCTTCCATGTGCAGTCCACAACAAGGTTCATGCTCCTATAGAATCTAATGCCACCGCTGATCTGACAGGAGGTGGAGCTCAGGTGGTAATGCTTGCTTGCCCGCTGCTCACCTCCTGCTGTGTGGCCCGGTTCATAACAGGCCCTGGATGGGTACCAGTCCACCACCTGGGGGTTAGGGACCCCTGGTCTAAGGTCACCCAGCTAGAGAACAGATGATAAGGACTGAAATGCAGGGATTGATATCAAGTCTTAGGCTTGTCTATCATACTAAAGGTAAGTTTCAAAACCCTAGGTCTATAGCTTTCATATCTGAAGCCCCATGTAAATGACTGCAAAAGGCAAATCATACTTTTAGAAATGAAAGACACCTCGAAGCATGCTGGGAAGCCAAGCCAGAACTTACAGGTTCCTCCATGTTGAGGACAGCAGCAGATATCTTGTCTATAGCTATGCTGACACCAATGGCAGTGGGAACTGGCCCCAGAGCTTGTGGCCCTCTAAACTGGGGAATCTGTGGAGACACACAAACAGTTATGGTTATGAAATAGCAAAGAAACTGTGATTATGGGGAAAACAATGATTAAAGAGTGAGCACTCTGTCAGCAGCTCATCATCAAAGAGTTCAACAAAAAGAAATGTGTGTGTATAGTAAAATAGAGAAGCAAGCACACATGCAAATTTAGAAAAAACATTAACAAATGTTACATCTAACTCTGCACTGTTCAATATGGCAGCCACTAGTCACAAGTGACTACTGAGTATTTGAAATGTGGCTAATCCAAATTGACACATGCTGTACATGTAAAATACATACTGCCTGTAAAGACTTTGAAAAAAATGTAAAATCCTCGTTAATAATTTTTAGAAGTTTGAGTACATGTTGAAATAATATTTTGGATATACTAAGTTAAATAAGATATATTATAAAATTAATACCACTTGTCTCTTTTTACTTAATGTTACTAAATAATTTAAAATTACAGGTCAGGTGTGGTGGCTCACACCCGCAATCCCAGTGCTTTGAAAGGCCAAGGCAGGAGGATTGCTTGCAGCCAGGAGTGTGAGATCAGCCTGGACAAAAATGTCCCATAACCTCAAGGACATTCGTGTCACTGGGGTCATAGAAGGAGAGAAAAAAGAGCGTGAGACTGAAAAAAAAATTCAAAGAATCCCTGAAAAAATCCCCCAAATTCGCAAAAGACATAAACCTTTAGATTTAAGAGGTAAGCAAACCCTAAACAGGATAAATCCAAAGAAACTCATGCCAAGACACATCATAATTTAACTTGAAACTAAAGACAAAGAAAATAATCTTTAAAGCATCAAGTCAGAAATACGTTTCCTATGGGGAAAAGTAATTCAAATAACAGCAAATTTCTCATCACAAACCAGAAATTTGGGGTAAATACAATAGACCTTCTTCTCCCCTTGAGTTTTGTAATTATATTTAACGGTAAAGTAAAAAATTTAACACTGTTTGATGTGGATCTCAATGCATTAGAAGAAATATTTAAGACAATTATATTATAAATGGTGCATGAGGTAAAGAGACATACAGGGAGGTAAAGTTTCTACATTTCATTTGAATTGATAAGATGTTGATACCCATAAATCTTTGTGGTGATGAAATAGTTCTGTACCTTGATTATGGTAGTGGTTATGGGAATGTACATGTGATAAAATGGAAAAGAATGATGCACATACATTGTACAAATGTCAATTTTCTGGTTTTGATATTTTACTGTACTTATGCAATGGGTGGTGTGGTGGCTCACGCCTATAATCCTGGCACTCTGAGAGGCTGAGGCAGGTGGATTGCTTGAGCTCAGGAGTTTGAGACCAGCCTGGGCAACATGGCAAAACCCTGCCTCTACTGAAAATACAAAAAATTAGCCGGGTGTGATGGTGCATGCCTGTAGTCTCAGCTACTCAGGAGGCTAAGGTGAGAGAATCATTTGAGCCCAGGGAGGTCGAGGCTGCAGTGAGCCAAGATTGCGCCACTGCACTGCAGCCTGGGTAACAGAGTAAGGCCCTGTCTCCAAAAAAGAAAAAAAAAAAAAAAAAAAAAAAAAAAAATATATATATATATATATATATATATATATATATATACATATATATATATATATATATATATATATATACAGAAACAGAGTAAAGGGTACATGAGCCCTCTCTGTACTATCTTTGCAACTATCTTGCAAAATAATATAATTTTTTAAGTTTAAACAACTACAAATGTGGTTCACATTCTATTTCTATTCCTAGATGAAACATATGTATAATAGAAGTATCCAATGATATTACTGGTTCAAATTTTTGGTGTTAGTTTGAAAATTTCAAAATAACAAGTTTAGAAGAAATAAAATTACGTCAGAGCAAATAAATAAAGGGCAAACCCTCACCAGCAGGTCATATCTGCCTCCAGCTGCGAGGATTTCAGGTACAGCCCTTTGCCTTCGTTTGATGAACGCCACAAACTGGAAGATGATTCCATTGTGCTGCTGCACCTTGTAAACCAAGCCCAAATTGATCAAGACCTATAGAGATGCCACACAAATGTGTCAAGGGTTTGAAATTTAGAATGTGGAATATAATGCTGAAAATAGTGTTTCCCATCAATAGCATCAGAACAATCTATTTAGCATAAACAAAATATTCAGTAAGATCTAGCTCAAAGTCTGTTTAACCATAGCCTGAGAAGTAAAATAAATTCTCTTCTCTTTAAGAATAACCACCTCTCTGAGGCTAACATAGTAAGAACTGCTTCATGATAGGAACAGTGGCACTTGCAAAGAAATCCTGATTTAAGCCAAAATTATTACTAAATATCAAATGCTCCAAAACACACAAAGCAGTTTTTCTGGAAAAATAAAACACTAACTAGCATTAGTGAAACGAAACACATTTCCTCCCTGTGCTATTAGTAATGCTACACATTTGTACTGCCAGTATCAAACCGTTGCCAAACCTGTAACTTGATGCCGAGTTTCTTCAACAGTCCAACAACCTCCTCTAGGTCTTTTAAGCCATACTTCACCAACTGCGCAATACCTGTTTTCTGTTTTATTAATGAATTTATTGTTGGCATTAGATCTTGCAAATCTCCCTTCTGTTCAATAAACTTGTAGAGTCGACACAGCTGGAAAGCAAAGGGGCACAGTTAGCTGCCCATCCACGGCAGGGGAAGACTCCCTTTGCACCGACTGTGTGCACCTGCAGGAGTGGGAGCACATGGGATGATATGATTATCTTTGTGGTCAAAGATTATTTTAGCCTTTGCCACAATCCTGACTAAGGATTATCCTTTTCCAACAACTCGAAAGCACCTTGCGGGAATGCTTTAGACACATACTCATGGTTCACTTTTATTCAGACACATTTACTCACACTTAATGCTGACCCCAGCAAAGCAGACCCTGGCACTAGCAGAGCTTCCATTATCTATTTTCAGGCCAGTATTTTTCCTCTTTACCTTTCTCATTCTCATGAATTCCTATTACTGCAGGCATACACATGTGGGGACAAGAAGGCAGAGTCTCACTTGTTTTAATACAGAATTACCTAGAAATTCCCTTCCTTGGCTTGAATCATTCCTATTTGCAACCTTGAGATATCTTCTCCTGTGGGCAGCCTCCTGATCCTCCCTTCCCTCTCCTCCCACCTGGATGCCAGATCCTGGCTCTCACGAGCTGTACTCATTGACTGCCCCAGAAGAGGTCAGTGGCTAGAGATGATTGATCTCACAGTCCCTGGTACTCAGCTGGAGTCAGAGGAAACAACCATAGTCATAAAGCCAGAAAGAAAACTCCCAGGAGCTAAAGCAGAAATTATTAAGAAACAAAATTATAGCCATTTTAAGATTGTAGGCAAGTAGAACCTAGTTCATCCATAAATTGGCACATGAAAACCAAGGGCTAAATGAAGGCTCAGCTTGACATAGCTTAATCTTAGAGTTAATCATAAATCACTTAAATTTTTAAAAAATCCAAAAAATGTTAAAACCTCCTATAATCTTGATATGGTTTGGCTGTGTCCCTACTCAAATCTCATCTTGAATTGTAGCTCCCACAACTCCCATGTGTCATGGGAGGGATCCAGTGGGAGGTAATTGAATCATGTGGGCGGGTCCTTCTCATGATAGTCTCATGATAGTGAATAAGTCTCACAAGATCTGATGGTTTTATAAAGAGGAGTTTCCCTGCACAAGTTCTCTCTTTTTGCCTGCTGCCAACCATGTAAGACATGACTTGTTCCTCTTTGCTTTCCACCATGATTGTGAGGCCTCCTCAGCCACAGAGAACTGTGAGTCCATTAAACCTCTTTCCTTTATAAATTACCCAGTTTCATGTATGTCTTTATTAGCAGCATGAGAACAAACTAATACAGTAAATTGGTACTGGTAGAGTTGGGCTGTAAAGATGCCCAAAAATGTGGAAGTGACTTTGGAACTGGGTAACGGGCAGAGGGTGGAACAGTTTGGAGGGCTCAGAAGAAGACAGGAAAATGTGGGAAAGTTTGGAACTTCCTAGAGACTTGTTGAATGGCTTTGACCAAAATGCTGATAATGATGTGGTCAATGAAATCCAGGCTGAGGTGGTCTCAGATGGAGATGAGGAACTTGTTGGGAACTGAAGTAAAGGTGATTGTTGCTATGTTGTAGCAAAGAGACTGGCAGAATTTTTCCCCTGCCCTAGAGATTTGTGAAACTTTGAACTTGAGGGAGATGATTTTGGGTATCTGGCAGAAGAAATTTCTAAGCAACAAAGCATCAAGAGGTGACTTGGGTGCTGTTAAGAGCATTCAATTTTAAAAGGAAAACAGAGCATAAAAATTCAGAAAATTTGCAGCCTGACAATGAGACAGGAAAGAAAACCCCATTTTCTGAGGAGAAATTCAAGCCAGCTGCAGAAATTTGCATAAGTAACAAGGAGCCAAATGTTAATCACCAAAACAATCGGGAAAATGTCTCCAGGGCATGTCAGAGGTCTTCATGGCAGGCCCTCTCATCACAGGCCTGGAGGCCTAGGAGGAAAAGCATGGTTTCGTGGGCTGGCCCCAGGGACCCCTCCTCTGTGTAGCTTAGGGACTTGGTGCCCTGTGTCTAAGCTGCTCCACCCATGGCTAAAGGGGGCCAAGATATGTACAGCTCAGACTGTTGCTTCAGAGGGTGCAAGCCCCAAGCTTTGGCAGCTTCCATGTGGTGTTGAGCCTGCAGATGCACGGAAAACAAGAATTGAGGTTTGGGAACCTCTGCCTAGATTTCAGAGGATATATGGAAACGCTTGGATGCCCAGGCAGAAGTTTGCTGCAGGGGTGGGGCTCTTATGGAGAACCTCTGCTAGCGCAGTGCAGAAGGGAAATGTGGGTTTGCAGCCCCCATACAGAGTCCCTACTAAATGCTGGCCCATGAAAGCATCCAGGAGGCAGGCTGTACCCTGCAAAGCCACAGGTGGGGAGCTGCCCAAGGCCATGGGAACCTACCCCTGGCATCAGCATCACCTGGGTGTGAGACAAGGAGTCAAAGGAGATCATTTTGGAGCTTTAAGATTTGACTGCCCTGCTGGATTCTGGACTTGCATGGGGCCTTTAGCCCCTTTGTTTTGGCCAATTTCTCCCATTTGGAATGGGTGTATTTATCCAATGCCTGTACTCTCATTTTATCCAGGAAGTAACTCACTTGTTTTTGATTTTACAGGCTCATAGGCGGAAGGGACTTGCCTTGTTTCAGATGAGACTTTGGACTGTGGACTTTTGAGTTAATGCTGAAATGAGTTAAGACTGTGGGGGACTGTCAGGAAGGCATGATTGGTTTTGAAATGTGAGGACACGAAATTTGGGAGGGGCCATGGGTGGAATGATATGGTTTGGCTGTGTCCCCACACAAATTTCATCTTGAATTGTAGCTCCCACAACTCCCCTGTGTCATGGGAGGGACCCAGTGGGAGGTAATTGAATCATGGGGGCAGGTCCTTCCCATGCTGGTCTTGTGATAGTGAATAAGTCTCATGAGATCTGATGGTTTTATAAAGAGGAGTTCCTCTGCACAAGTTCTCTCTCTTTGCCTTCTGCCATCCATATAAGACGTGACTTGCTCCTCCTTGCCTTCTGCCATGATTGTGAGGCCTCCCCAGCCATGTGGAACTGTGAGTCCATTAAACCTCTTTCCTTTATAAATTACCCACTCTCAGGTATATCTTTATTAGCAGTGTGAGAGCAGACTAATACAAATCTGCTTACTATATTAAAGATAAAAATTTTGGCTGGGTGCAATGGCTCACACCTGCTATCCCTCTATAAAAAAGAAAAAAAAATTAACTGAGAGGCTGAGGCAGAAAGATCTCTTGAGCCCAAGAGCTTGAGGTTACAGTGAACTATGATTGTGCCACTGTAATCTAGCCTGCATGACAGTGCAAGATCCTGTCTCAAAAAAATAAAAAGAAAAGAAATTTAAATTTAAAATCATGTATTTAATTTAAAATTTTTTTTAAGAAAATAAAAATGATTTCTTCTCTATAAATTTGAACATTAAATTACCCCAATAATAAACTACCAGAAGCACTGGAGTCAATATCTCCAGATTTTGGTCCTCACCCTATCATCAACTAACTCCATGTGACTCAGGACAAATCACAACATCTCTTTGGGCCTCAGGTGTCTCATTTGTGAAGTAAGAAGACTGGGTCAGATATGTGAAACTCTTTGGCAATATTTCTACTCCCCTTCCTAATACCCTTAGAGTCCATTTTAAAATAATCAAAGTACCAAATGCCTTTATTAGATACTATTTTTCTGTTTTTAAGTGAATTAAACACATCTAATTAACGCTTAGCATCATCGAATAACCAGTGGTTAGAGATTTAACAGAAAGAAAATAAGTTGACACGTGAACAACCAATGTGGCTATTACGTCCAAATGTATATTTATAAGACTTTCTTAAAAAAAAAAAAAGACGTTCTGAAATGTGATTTAGTTCAAATAACCTTTTGGGTTGGAAACTTTGGGTATAGAATCATTGAACTGGGCAGTCTTGTGCAGATTCTCTGTGCTATTTACACATGGGACTATTTCTGCACACAGGTGTGTGCTGTGTACATGTTTAGATTATATGTAAATACTGTATATTGTTCTTCATATTTGGATATTTAGCTGTTGTGTTACTTTGCATATCATTACTATCTCCCCCAATATTAAATATTTACGATTTAACCTGGCTCAATTTTCAGAACTCCTAGTACTATGCATCTGGTTTACTTTCCCTACCTGCAAAGGGGTGATTTCTTTGAACTCTGGTTTCCATGTGCCCTCTGAAAGTTGTTTTACAGAGTTGAAGGCAGATACATGCTGCGCATATCCCCTTGTGGCTTTTTAAAGGCCAATATGAACCAAGAAGCTGAATGCAGTCTATGGACTCCTCTTTATATCCCTGCCACTGTGCCTGCCACACTGTAAGTGTCCGAAAGATTGAGTGACTCTGCCTGCCTGGTGTACAATCATATTTTAATCTATCCTATATGTGAATTTTGCTGATCAACGCAAGATCATATAATTGAGTGTCAGACAAGGGGCTAGACAGGTTCCAGGAAATTAAAAAAAAAAAACTTTTCTTATTTAAATATTCAGGAAAATGTACAAAATCCCTGTTATCTTCTGTTGTCCAGCTACTCAATTAAGTGTGGCTTACTGTACCAAAGATCTGGGATCAATCTGATGCCTACAGACAAAATATGACCAAACTGTTTACTCCATAAGATTTCCCTTATTGATGATGGGATCAAATGTAAGATTTTAAGATTAAGAGACATACCAGAAAAGCAAGAGCTTTAATTCAACTCTGAGGAGTTAGAAGACATGGAGGTAGGGGAAGGGTAGCTCCCTAGATGAATCTGCAGAATTCTGTGCCTCCTTCTAGTCCCGTATAATCTAATTCAAAAGAGGACAACTGGTATTAGGTATGTTCAGCAGGAGGCTCTACCAGGCACAGCTCTATAAAGGGTGACAAAGAAAAGTATCTGCTGATCAAGAAAGAGCAGGATGATTACAGCATATCAAGAAGAAGCATGGAGAGCCATTCTTTGATCACAGCATTAGTTTCTCCCTTCTCCTAATCCCAGCGGTTGCCATGGTACCTAACACTCACGGGAAAAACTGCATCTGCGAGGCGGTAGGAAGCGCTGCTACTCTACTGCAACAAGAATTTGGTGACATTTTCTGGTATCACAAAATTACAGAGAAAGCTGCAATAATACCATTAGAAGGTACTTACACTATTAGAAGACAAAGACAGATTACAAAATTTAGCTTCCACTTCTCTCCTCGTCAGCTTCTCTGTCTAACGTGGAAGAAAAAGGTAACAATGAGAGTCGCCAAATCTGGCCCTGAACAAGACACAATTTCCAGGCTAATTCTGACATTATAGCCTTCATTTTGAACAAACTACTCCTAATGGTACAGGATAGATTGAATTCTGTGATTAGAAAATGTTTTTCCCCCAATTCACACAAAACCATAATTAACTTATTTTAAAATCTGAAAAACCCTGACAAAAGAATTAAAAAGGGAAAGTTGTACTTGCTGAATGGTGAGGTGACCCAGATCTGGACAGGCTTAATGAGGGCATTTGTTCGGGCAGGGAGGGAGTCATTTTGCTCTGGGCTCCCCTAACAAAGGCCAGACTCTAGGCATTTCATCCCACGCTGGCAGATGTGCCGTAGCCGTGGGACGTGAATCAGTAAGAGCTGAAGCCCCTCGCACAATCCCTGGGGTTTGTGCCAGTGTCCGACTGACATCATATTGTATCTGTCACTGACAAACAGCAGCAGAGCTTTAGGGGCAGTAAAGAACCACTAAGAAACAAGCAGTAAAGTTTGGGCCATTGATGTGAACCTGCCAGATGAAAGAAAAGCTAGTTAATCCTTTTGGTGTATAAAAACAATAAGCCATTATGTGAGGACTTCCACTACTCTGTCTTAACCATAGACTTTCTGGTGCTGTTAGTTCTTACATCTCCTGGATGCCTCTTATTCATTATGAAAACAAAACTTAACATGAAAGGATATTAGAAAACATAAGCATTCACTTCCATCCTAGCATCATAATATAACACTAATTCATTTTTTCAATGCGTCCCCTTCCAGGCTCTGTACCTGCACATATACTATAAAGTAATGAATACTATGATGTGACTAAATTAGGGAAGAGTAATTGGAGGTGCCATAGCCTCAGTCCCACAGGGAGGAGGTGGTAAATGAGGCCCCACCAGAGGTCGAAGCCATTCTGCCCTAATTCAATCAATGCAAATCTATACATGACTTTACTGATAAGCACAGGCAGACTGGAAGAATCAAGGGCAAGGCACACTGTTTATTCTCAACACGAACAGTCGTCTCTCTTGGTCTCTGTAAGGGAAAAGTAATAGTAGCACTGGTGTGAGAATGAAGTGAGTTCATCCATCAGAGGAGCTCAGAACAATGCCTAGCTCACAGAGTGGGGCTCTGTCAATGTTAACTATCTTCGAAATTATTATTGGCAAGTATCAGGACCAATTACTTAGTGATTTCTTGCCTTAATAAGTAGGTTAGTGAATAACTTTACTATCTTACAAATTAAATAATTTGATCTTTTAAAATTAGAAGTTAGCATTTTAAAAAAACACCCCGGAGGTTATTAGTAGCAGAGGGCTGAGGATGGAACAAAAGCTCAACCAATACTTGTTAACTGTTGATATAATTAAAATCAATTGGTTCTTTCAATTTAGAGCAATGAAGGAAGGAGCTAAGACTCCCAATTCAGTTTCATGGCTGCATCAGTAAGAAAATCATCAGGAACTATTATTATCTTTCAACAACAAGGTATTATCTTTCAGCATCATAAGTAATTAAACGCTTACCATAGCATCATACAGAATAATGTAGACTTGACTGAGTTTATCTTCTGGGATCCCACAGTGTAAGAGTATTGCTTTCAATAACATGGTATGGTTCAAATAAATACTGTAATTTCTTTCCTGAGATATGGAGAAAAATTACTATTTTCATTATAAAAGCAATTATTGGTACATGACCAAATCTGGAAACTTACCACCAATTTGTCATCCTAACACAATGGAAGGATTGAATTTAGCATATGGCTTCCTAGTTTATTTTTTTTCATACATTCTTTTTGCACTGTTACAGTCAGAGTATACTCTAATTTAATACTATATTATATACATCCAAAGTACTCAGACTGGCTGGGGTGGTGGCTCATGCCTGTGTAATTCAAGCATTTTGGGAGGCCAAGGTTGGAGGATACCTTGAGCTCAAGAGTTCAAGACCAGCCTGGGGAACATAGGAAAACCCCATCTCTACAAAAAAAAAAAAAATTAGGTGGGGTCAGTGGCACATGTCTGTAGACCCAGCTATTCAAGCAGCAAGGCACGAGGACTGCTTGAGCCTGGAAGGTAGGGGCTAGTGAGCCATGATAGTATCACTGCACACCATCCTGGGAGACAGAGCGAGACACTGTCTCCAAAACAAAACAAAACAAAACAAAACAAAACAAAACCAACTCTGACTGGTCTTCAGCGATGTTAAAAAGCCCGAGAGAGTTGATTTCAAAGACGGAAGGATCTGGTCCAATAGTAGTTGACTCATAAGCACAGGCTAGTGGAATAGTTATCGTTAACTTTTGTCCACACATATCGATTAATGAGTATTCACTGAGTGGTGAGCCATGTGCCGAGCTGGCTGCAATGGGGTATATGGCAAAGCGGACTCGTAGGCTCTGCCCTAAAAACACATATTCTGCTTGGAGAAAACAATGAACATAACTCAAGGTAGTACATGGGTGTCTCAGATCAAGACCTGTGAGAGTTGAGAAGAAAAGGTGGCCAACTAATCAATGAGGGTGCAGTCAGGCTTCCTGGGGAGAAAGGGCCCAAACCATGGCTGGGCAAAGACTTTCTAGACAAGGGAACATTTGACTGATGGTGGCAGGAATGACAGGACATGTGTGTGGGGTAGGGAGGGAAGCCTGACAAGGGCTGGCAGCAGTCCCCACCGGCTAGGCAGCATGCAGACTTGGTGAAAAGGGAAGTTGGGGAGTGAAGAGATCGGGTGTAGGATAGAGCCACTGAGGGTTCCAAACAGGGTATGAACAGGCTAAGAGCATCTTAGGAATCTTAGCCTGATATCTTGCATTTTAGAAGAATGGGCAGAGAATACCCATCCCCCAAAACAAAACCAGTTTTTGTGAAGGTAAGAGCCTGAGATGAACCTCAAAAGCAACACCATCAAGCTCTTCTCAGTTACTTTAGTAAAGATGTGATTCATCTCTAGGACAGATTGAGAAGCAGGTCTGTAGCTGTGGTTTTCCCCACCACACTTGGTGAAGAACTATAGTGGGGAATCTTGGAATGTTAAAATATGGAAAGGAACCTGAAGTGCTGGAAACTCTTGGATGATTTCATAGATAGTGTAGATAATTTCAGCAGTGGGCAGAAAGCTGTTGGTGGTAGAAGTGACAATATCAAATGCACACTCCAGAAGTTCTTTGGGATGAAATCGATCTAACTTGCGCGGCCTGAACACACGTTCTATGCAGTATCTGGAGAGAGAAACCCAGATTTCTAAGGTCATTGCTTACTAGAAAGAAATATGTATGAGAAATTGTTGAACAAGATATAAGAAACAAATATGAAAAAAAATTAATCGGTGGTATGATCAAGAGGACTGAAAGATAGATTTGCCCTGAACAGCCTTGCCTTGTGATCTAGGTTCCAATTCCCAGTTTTGCCACTATGAAGCTATGGGGCTTAAGGTTTTTGAAATGTTTGAAATAGAGATGAAATTACACCAAAAAATTTTACCTTAGTGATTGCTTTCTGCACAGGGATACCCACACCATAAGAGTACGACTATTAATTGTTCACTTGCAGCTAGAATAAAAAGCATGTAAAGAGCTTTGCTTTCAGTTGAAGAAAGGAGCTTTAAAGTAGGGTGCCTCATTGACAACAATACTGCTCCAAATTATGAAGATCTCAGTGTTGCACCCCTGTGGAATTTGAATGTACAGAAAGCCTGTTTCCAGAGCTAAGTGCCTGGAGGTCCTCAGCGCTCAGCGTTCCTGCTGGGTTTACTCCACTTCTCTACAAGCAGCTTTTGTTCGGTTACCTGTGTAGGCAGTTTTCACATAGAGACCATTGGCCATTTGTCCCACCAATTAAGTTTTAAAAGGGGCCATCTGTGATCATGAACAGCCAGATGTTTTTATCAAGCAACCGTTTGTGAAAATAATTAGTCATTTAGAAGGTACAGAATAGACTGTGGGAACATGGTGGTACCTACCTGCTACATTCCTTCTAACAGTCCTAGTTACCTTACAGGAAGGGGTACTGTGGCTGGGCTTCTGGCTTGTATTCTAAGCTCAGTATTCTGAACCCAGAATTCTTAACTGTGTTAAGGATCACAGGAAATAAAATATTCTTTCTTGGTTGACAAATTATTCAACTATTTTCCTATGTCTACCAAATGGAATCCCCTATTGTTTCTTACCGTTTTAAATTCAATATATTATTTCTTGCCACATATCTTGCAAAAGGGATCTGAAAAATAAAATATTAAAGGTCAATATCAAAATGTGCCAGCTACCACACTCCTTTTGTTAATAGCGGCTTTATTGAAACATAACTCCTGTCCCATAAAGTTCATCCCTTTAAAGTATGTACTTCAGTGGCTTTTAGTATATTCACTAAGTCATGCACTGCTCACCACTCACACTCCCTGAAATGTTCTTCAGTGTTTTGGTCAGTGGTGGACTCCGCTGCTAGACATACCATCAACCGTATTCACTGTGACATTTCTTAGGTTTTTTTAAAAATTCACTTTTAGTTAAATATTCTCTGTGGAGCTTTTATTATGTCCAATTAAAATTAGTGCAAGTTATTTATTTATGAATTTTTTTAAAATGTCACTTTTATAGTAATACAGTCAAAATGGGTATTATCTCTTATGGTGAATTTCCTAATTTTCCTATCAATCTCTTAGAATAAATTCTTAATAACCACCTTCAAATAGTAACAACTAGTAAAACCATTGTTAAGATTGCCCCAACTGATCCAACATAGTATCATTAATACTGATGGGCCAAATTCTCAACGTACATTCACTTTTTAATTTTTTGCATTTGAATATCAGCTTATAGAATGGGAGCTGATATTTAAAAATCTGCACTTTAGTCTCCTAATATTTAGAGAATAAGAAGCCAGCTTTAAGTATAGCTATGTAAATATTTGTACTTCTTTTTTTTTTTTTAACAAAGTGCAAATGTCTGATCTGATTTGCTGTTTATTTACCTCTACCTCAGAATAATCCCACATCACTTTACTCACTATAAAAGAAAAACAGAAGTGAGGAATCTGGAAGGAATTTCTTCTTAGACTATAAACACAAAACCTGTTTCACAATAAGCCATATGATATACATTTAAAAAAAGATTCCACTCCCCCCTCCAAAAAGTATGGTCAAAATGAGTGTATTCTTTGACACCTTACTCTTTGGTGATACAAACAACCTGATATGCATGGTCATTCAGACATGTGAATGTGACAAGTTCAAGTTTTGCTTTTTGGAACTTTGTGAATTTTTTTTTTTTTTTCTGAGTATCTTCCATCCTCGGTTGGATCCATGGATGCAGAACCCACCCAAGGATGTAGAGGGCCAAATATATATATCTACACATATATCAAGTGTATGCAGGCTGGGTGCGGTGGCTCACGCCTGTAATCCCAGCACTCTGGGAGGCTGAGGTGGGCAGATCACGAGGTCAGGAGATCGAGACCATCCTTGCTAATACGGTGAAACCCTGTCTCTACTAAAAATACAAAAAATTAGCCGGGCATGGTGGTGGGCACCTATAGTCCCAGCTACTCGGGAGGGTAAGGCAGGAGAATGGCGTGAACCCGGGAGGCGGAGCTTGCAGTGAGCCGAAATCGCGCCACTGCCCTCCAGCCTGAGAGACAGAGTGAGACTCTGTCTCAAAAAAAAAAATAATAAAACAAAAAAGTACATGCAAACACACACAGTATACCTTATGTACAGTTTTTTGTTTTTTGTTTTGTTGTTGTTGTTTTTCAGACAGGGTCTTGCTCTGTCGTCCAGGCTGGAGTGCAGTGGTGCAATCTCAGCTCACTGCAACCTCCGCCTCCCGGGTTCAAGTGATTCTCCTGCCTCAGCCTCCTGTACACACAGTTTTTTTAAAAAAACTTTTCTTTCTCTATAATAAAAATGGGATAATAGAGTTCCTTTGAAATTTACTTTTTTAAAAAAGCTAACAATGTGCCATGCACATTCCTACAAATCAAGTATAAATATGGCTATATCTAAATATGTATAGTTGTCTCTCAGAAATTGGTTCCAGGACTCCCCCAAGGATACCAAAATGAGTGGATGGTTAAGTTCCTGATATAAAATGACAGAGCATTTGCCTATAGCCTATGTGCATCCTCCTGTACACTTTAAATCATCTTTAGATTACTTATAATATCTACTACTATGCCTATACATCCCTTCTTTTGTGTGGATTCAATGCAGTGTTCAGCACATGGTAAATTCAAGTTTTGCTTGTTGGAATTTTTTTTTCAGAGTATTTTATTTGCCATCCACAGTTGGCTGGATACGTGGATGTGGAATCCAAGGATATGTACGAAGGGCTGACTGTATTTTCATCTTATACATATATAAAAAATACATATTTAATCTATATAAAAATATAGATTGGCTGGGCATGGCGGCTCACGCCTGTAATTCCAGTATTTTGGGAGGCTGAGGCAGAAGGATCTGCTTGAGTCCAGGAGTTTGAGACCAGCCTGGGCAACACAGTGAGAGCCCATTTCTACAAAAAAAAATTTTTAAATTTTCTTTTTGAGACAGAGTCTTGCCCTGTTTCCCAGGCTAGAGTGCAGTGGCAGAATCATGGCTCACTGAAGCCTTGACTTCCTGGGCTCAACCAATCCTCCCGCCTTTACCTCCCAAGTAGCTGAGACCACAGGCACGAGCCACCACACTGGGCTAATTTTTAAATTTTTTGTAAAGATGGGGTCTTCCTATGTTGCCCAGGCTGGTCTTGAACTACTAGGCTCAAGCACTCCTCCTACCTGGGCCTCCTAAAGTTCTGGAATTACAGGCATGAGCCACTGTGCCTAGCTCAATGTTCTTTTCAATAGCTCCTTAATATTCCATAATATTGGTGACAAATTATTCAACCATTTTCCTATTGATAAACAGGCAGACAGTTTTTGACTACCACAATAATATGGCAATTAACATCCTTTTAACATTCATACACTGCTGTGTTTTTCTTTCTTTGAGTAAATTGCTCAAAGTGGGATTGCTGGTTCTAAGGATGAAGAATGTGCAACAAAATGTTAAAAGTTTTATTATAAACTTTTAGATTACTTTTCTAAAGGTTTAGCAGTCTACATTCCTATCAGCAACATATGAAAATACCTATTTTCCTACACTCCTGTCATCTCTGGATAACATTAATTTAAAAATGTTTCCTGTCTGATGGGTGAAGTTGAGACAGCTTTGCACTTCTTTATTATTGGTGAGGCGGAACAGCTTTTCAGAAGTTTATCAGCCATGCACATTTTCTCTTCTGAGAGCTGCCTGGTTATATCCTTTGCTCTTGTCTCCACTTGTCAGTGCTTTCTGTACGTGAGCTGTATTAAACCTTGTCTGTCACACGCATTGCATGTTTTCCTTGCTCTATCATACAGCACCACAGATAGCTTGTTAGCACCTCACACTGTGTGAGTGAAAGACTAGTAAGACTGCTGCTGTCGACAGGATCCCTGGGGGTCGGAAGAAAGCAGGCACAGGCAAAACTCAGCATACCAATTAGGAGAGACACTTGCTGTTAGAAGAATTTAACTGTTCTAGGCATTAACATGTTAGGATGTTTACTGAAGATCTAGCCAGGAAGTCAAAAAAACAAACAAACTACATTTATTTGTCTAAGTGGGTGGGGTTAACCTGCTGTGGTCACTCAACACTGGGAGGTGCACATGTGGCACCTGCAATGCAGGTTTCCTCCAGTTCCTAGAGCTATAAACACCTGTGCTATTAGGAAGGTGGAGGCATTCAGGACCAAACATTTCCTCCACTTCAATAATGCTCTCACTCTGACAACTTCCTCAAGAATACATTTCCTAAAGGTGACATTTATACTATAAGCCTAGGGAAAAAATCCTTTGACAGAGATGACATCCCTGTGACTAGATATAGCATCCTGATTGTCAGCAGTGTGTTCCCAGCCTCACCCGCAGGTCAAAAGGAAGCATCACCAGCATCCCACTGTGGTCCATGAATAGGGCAGCTTCGTTGTGCTCATATATTTGTCTGTTTCGGGGAAGCAGTAGTGGGGTACACAACTGAACAGCTCCTACACCAAATGAGAAAAAATAGCTCATCATCAGGTTCACATTCTCCATAGGAGGCAACCTAAAATTAACACAAACCTGACAGTTAAGTAATTGCTACTGGGACCATTGAAGTCATATCAGTTTTTCTTTAGTTCTCTACATTTATAAATAGAGACCTCATCTAGAGTTAAGTTTGACAGTTTGGTCATATTTCTGACTCCACAAACCAATTGCATTTTAGTATTAATAGTAAGGCTGTAATATTCAAATCAGTTTCAAAAATAAGCTTAAATTCCATATGATGTCAATTATTTATAACTGAATTTGAAAGTAAAATATGAGGCCGGGCGCGGTGGCTCACGCTTGTAATCCCAGCACTTTGGGAGACTGAGGCGGGCGGATCACGAGGTCAGGAGATCGAGACCACGGTGAAACGCCGTCTCTACTAAAAATACAAAAAATTAGCCGGGCGTGGTGGTGGGCGCCTGTATTCCTAGCTACTCGGAGAGACTGAGGCAGGAGAATGGCGTGAACCCTGGAGGTGGAGCTTGCAGTGAGCCGAGATTGCGCCACTGCACTCCAGCCTGGGCCACAGAGCGAGACTCCGTCTCAAAGGAGAAAAAAAAAAAAAAAAAGAAAGTAAAATATGATATGCCTGAACACTAACAGTATTTTCTAATGATGAAAAAAGTCTTATGAGAAGAAATATCATTTTTAAAAAGGGCGTACATACCGTGTCTTTTAAAGATACGGATGATGGTTTCACACACGTGCTGCTGCATCTTGGCTGTACGGATTGAGAAGTTGCCCTAAAACAGGACCGATTAAAACGTCATCATTGAAGCCTTATGAAAGGGATCCTTTAAAATATTAATGTGTGGCTTGCAGTAGGCACTACATTGCTTATTTCCAGGTTCAAAAAAGAAGTCTTGACAAGTCCATCCCTCTTTGAACACATCAGGGAAGAGGACACATATCTTTCATGGCCTGCTTTGGAAAGCAAGAGCTAACCTTTCAAGCAATGGGAAGGTTGCCTGGGTTCATTGCCTGGGTTCAAAGTCCAAATTCTTGGCCACATTGATATTTGCCTTTCAGAGGGAGCTAATCAAATAAACACATTCTCCCTGACTCTCAGGGATACTGTGATGCGATGACCACCTAACAGCATCAGGACCCTCCCACATACCAAGGTGATTCATGGCAGGCCTGTTGAAAGCTACATGGCATTTACATATTTTGCCAATAGCTTTCTTTTTCATTTGTTTTTGTATTATAAATGTAGTACCATTTCACTATAGAAAATTTAGAAACAACAGATAAGAAAAAAGATATCTATAAAAAAGTCACCTGTAATCCTGTAAATATTTTTCTATAATAATATTGCCAGCTAGTAAAAATTGTGTTTGGTCTCTAAAATCTATACTGATCTTTCATAAATTTTACTATGACTTCCTCCACTACTCTATCTTTTAAAATTATATCATATATATTAAGCATACAGAAACATATAGAGAATATAACAAACACCTGTTATCTACTCACCCAACTTTATCAAATTTTAACATTTCACTAATATGCTTCAGATTTTTTTTCTTTTTAAAAGAAATTAAATGTTAAAGTCTCCCCAAACTGGCAACCTGGCTACACTTCAGAAACTGCTTGGGAGCTTTTAATGAGATTCTGAAATGCCTCACACCTGGAGATTCTGAGCCACTAGATGGGCTATGGGACCTGGGCATCTGCATTGTCAGAGAGTTTCTGAGATGAAGTAGATGTGCAACCAGCACTGGGAACTACTTTCTACTTCATCTAGATATGAGCTGGTTGATGCTTTTGGCTCTGGGCATTTGGGCTAGGGATCAGTCTCTAAATGCACTGTTTCTTTTCTTTATTTCTTTTTTTTGAGATGGGGACTTGCTCTGTCTCCCAGGCTGGAGAGCAGCGGCGCGATCTCGGCTCTCTGCAACCTCTGCCTGCCTCCTGGGCTCAAGCGATTCTCCTGCCTCAGCCTCCCAAGTAGCTGGGATTACAGGTGCATGCCACCACGCACGGCTAATTTTTGTAGGCACTGCTTCTTAATCTCTTGGGTGGGTAGGGAGGAGGAAAGGTCAAGGACTCCTTCAAGTAGGTGATTGAAAGTGTGGGTCTTCTTCCCTGAATGCATATACACACATTTTGCATGTACTTTTAGGGGCTTCCAATACCTCACATAAGAACTTATGTTGGAGGCATTAAAAGAATCTGTGAGAAACTGGCTTGATCCTTTTGTGGACCAGGTGAAGCTCCCTTTGTGCAGCGTGGCTTAAGCCCACCTTCAGTATGTCGCTGTCATAGGTGTAATCGATGGCAGGGGAGATGCGCTGGGAGAAGATCTGGGCCATCATGGTGCGGTAGGCCTTCCCATCCACGTTGGTCAGCGTGTGGTGCAGCACTTCATGCAGCTCTGACTCCTCCATCTGGGGCGGGGGCAGCAGCTCACTCTTGAGCAGTTCTGTGGCTGTGGGCCGTTTTGCTGGATCGTGGTTCAACATCCAGGAGATGACTGATTTCTACAATAAAACCCAGGCACACTGCTGATGGTACGCAATGGATAATGCTCAGCTATTCTCCGGACAAGTCAGTAGTCAGTTCAGGTCAAAGAAAAGGTGCCACTATACTTGCACTTAACTGGCATTCTGAAATTTCTGAATAGGTCATTATTTTTCCTGCTTTATTATGACCACAGAGTTGTGCAAGAATGTAGTATGAACATTTCTTAAAAGGAGGCCCCTAGTTTTTATACCTTATTGTCACAACCAAAAAAAAGATCAACTCGACAACTACATAGAAGCAGAAATTAGGCCTTATAAACACAGAAAATATCGTATAAAAAGATGTAAAAAGATAAAACAAATAGCTTTACATGCCTAATTTTAGTAGAAATTGTAATGCATAATAACTGCTGGAATCCTAAAAGCAATGTAAAACATCTTGTTTTAATGGTTTCTTCTCCATTTATGTTATTTGCATTGATACCATTCCCTTGAATTCTCTTGATTTATGTTACCCATTTGTTATATCTTCACAGCCACCTCACTAAAGCAGTGAACCATATGAAGGCAATCTAAACCTTTGAGAGGTTCCTTAATGATGCTTAATCCTCTTGTTTATAATAAAGATTTATAAGGAGTTAGAGAAATATTTGAGATAAGAAAGCCTCAATTATTAGATGGACTTTATTAAGCATTTTCTAATTATAAATCTTTAAAATATGCGCCCCTCACCACTCTCCTTCCTGCATTAGGGTAAAATAAAAACACAGGCAATTACTTTGTATGGGATATAGGAGTATTATATAGAAAGAAAATGACATGATACAACTTTTATGAAAGGTATATTAAATGGACAAAAACAAGAATACCCTATTGAGCATAAAAGAGCCTGCTGTACTGGTAAATGTGCATGGCAAAAAATTATGTTATGCTCATTCTATAAGCATCTTCTAAGTTTCCTCCTTTCAGCTAAAAAGCAATGACTATGACATGGGAGGTGGTTGTGGTTTTGTTGTTTTTGTTTTGGTGCCAATTTGTACAGCCCAGACTCAAATGCTCAAGGGTATCTAATATATATCTGATGGTAGGAGTACAGTCCTCATGGTGAAAAATGGTTTGTATAGTTCCTGGGCCATCTTAGCTGTCAACAAGGGGAAACATCAAATAAGACTGACCTTGTCATAAGGAAAGGCTATGAAATGAACATTTACTTATGACACCCAGAAACAATAATACCTATCAAAAGAAGCAGAAACATGACTCAATGTATTTCTAATGGCCTTCACTAATTAAACAGATGAGGCAGAATGGGTCCCTACAGCCATAAATAACCATCATGTTAAACATTACCAAATGACACAATGTTAGTGCTAATATAAATAAGGAGTATTTAATCTTTTAATTTTATAGGTGAGGAAAATTAAAGTCTAGAAAAGTGGCCTGTCCATTCAGATACATAGCCAGCAAGCAAGAAGCACCAAATTAATACAATATTCTATCTATGCTTCTGTTCTCAATATTAATGATTTAAATAAGGGATTTGCCTTGATTATAATTGTCAGTAAGTCAGTTTAAGAAATAAACTTCCACATGACAAGAGTATTAACCACTGTACCAAGACAAACGACTGGCACTCAGAAGAAAGGCATACCAGAAGCCCAATACACAAATTCACCAATAATAGTTTTTTTTTTTAATATTTGCTGGATGCCAATATTAGCCTATGTCATGAGTCACACAAACATACACTCAGATATTTATGGTATATAGGAGAAATTATTTTGCTTTAAAATACTGTAACAATAGACTGTCCAGAAAATGCAACCCTTCCCCCATAATCTGAGCTACTGCAACCACAAAACAGAACAAAATTACAGTTTTAAATTATATTTTTTCTTAAAGCCCCAAGCTTGATCAAAAACAATGAGCTGTAAAAGGATTCATTTTATTTTTCAACAGCGGAGCCAAGGGTCCAAATAGCACTTCAAAAGCACAATGAACTGCACAAAAGAACCCTGCAGTTTGTTAATTTTCTGTGCCAGCCCTTGGCATTTTTATGGTGTAGTTCAAGTCTAATAACATTTTAAGTGCTTCATCTTTTGATATTTTTTCCCCACGTTGTTCCCAGGACACAAGAGAATGAGTGGCAGAAGAATTACTAATTGAAAAAGAAGAAAAATATAATTAAAATGCAAGACTGAAGACACAGTAATTGACGCATCGGAAAATTACCTGCTTTGCATGCTCTCCATCATCAAAGTCTTCTGGAAACTTAGGCGAAGTGGGCTAAAAAAATATATATTCAAATCAGGAAGGTTTTGGCAGACTGCCACAGTGAAAGCATTTATTCACCATAAGTAAGAAAATCAAATACAGAAATAAAAATTTGCTAGCAAGGAAAGAGAGGTGATACCTTCTTGAAACCCGATGCTTATTCTTCCAATTACATACATATTATGTTAATATAAACTTTACCCAAATGACGGCCTCACCCAAACCTCACTCTTCACTTTCGTCCTAATGCTGCCTGCACCTTTGACCTCACATTCTATAACACTGGTCCCTTTTAGCTCAGGCAGTAACAGAGGCAAGGACTAACCCTAAAAACATGAATGGAAATTTCATTGAGAAAAAAATTTCAACGGGCAGAAAGTACATCTGAGTACAAAGTAAAAATCTAATGGCTTCGGAGAACAACAAAGCAGTTTTATTAAACATGTAGATGAAAAAAGGCAAAACAACAACAAAAAAAACACACCCATCTACCAACACAGATAAAGTAAGAGAAAAAAATCTCTACTTCCCCAAAAGTTCTCACCTTTCTGGTAAATAAACATGAATTTTAGACTAAAGAAAGGCACTTCATTAAGGACATAATCATCTAAGAGCATTGCAATCAAGGCGAGGCGATAGTAATCACTTCACTTAGTCCTATACTTTACAACACAGCTGTCCACACTGTACTGACAGTAAAATAATTTAACTGTTTTCAACACTATCCAGAGAAGAATTCTTACACTGGAATACAGGAGTATTCTTACTGCATTCTAGTTACCGTGTTTATGAATTAACTTAATAAATATTCCTGTTTCACTCTGCTCAGTAAGAAAGAAGGAGGCTCTCCAGATGTCTTGCTCATAAATATGTGAATTTAAATTAGCCTCACCCAAACCTCACTCCTCACTCCTCACTTTCATCTTAATGCTGTTTGCTCATGGGCATCTCTGACCTCGCACAATGTAACGTTGGTCCCTTTTTAGCTCAGGCAGTAAAAGAGGCAAAGATTAATCCCAAGAACACAAATGGAAATTTCATTGGAAAAACATTTCAAGGGGCAGATATTTTTTTCAGACCCATTTTAACTTCTGGTGTCAGTAGTTTTCATTCAACAGGCATCTTTAACTTCTAGAACTAAATACCCATTTATTTACAATCTACTCCCTTGTTATAACCATATTCATATCAAGCCCAATTTTGTGGCTTCTTCCTTTGCTTTAAAATCAAGAGTAAATCTCAGAATAATTTTTTAAAAAGCAACTATAACCTAGCAATTTCTCCAGGTAAGATTTCCAAAAACAAACAAAACTGGGGCAAGTTTCCCATCATCGGAGACAGGGTTCCATTTACCTCGCTGTGGAAACACAGTAGAGAGACCAGTAAGATCCCTCCTACATGCTGATGATCTCTGGCTCCCAAAACTGCTATTTTAAGAACTTAACTGAGGTGACTTCCTTTGCTCAGAAAAATGTTTCACTAAAAATGGGAAAACTGGTTAGTCTGGCATATCTGAATAAATGAGTCATTAAAATTACAGTAGGGCAGCCTCTTCTATGTTATAAATACCAGAAAAATATCCTGCTTTGAATTCTGATCTCTGTGCTAAGATTCGGGTTACTGAAAATGTAGGCACCAAAACACCTGATACATACATCTCTGAGTTGGTTGAGAACAAAGATCCTTTCTGAAGCCGTGACCATAGGGTGATAGGACATCTCAAAGAAGATAATTCCCAGGCTGAAGAGGTCCACTTTCTGAGGGGGAAGAATAATTGCATTTAGAGAGCCTTGATATGAAAGTATAATTTACCAGGGAATTATAGGATAAGCATTGTTAGCTGAAATAAAGTTTGTATGAGTACAAAACAGGTCACACTGGAAAAATGTGAAGATTTGTTCTTAAAAATTATGGTTATAAAGGCTAAGTGATATATTTTGTATTTAGATGATGATAAAATATTTGGCATGATGTCTTTAAACATTTGCTTAGAATTTTTTTTTCCTTTTTTGAGGCAGGGTCTCACTCTGTCACCCAGGCTAAAGTGCAGTGGTACAATCTCGGCTTACTGCAACCTCTGCCTCCTGGGCTCAAGCAATCCTTCCACCTCAGCCTCCCAAGTAGCTGGGACTACAGGTGTGCACCACCATGCCCAGCTAATTTTTTTGTGTGTATTTTTTGTACAGACTGGGTTTTGCCATGTTGCCGAGGCTGGTCTCCAACTCCTGGACTCAAGTGATTCACCCACCTTGGCCTCCTAAGGTGCTAGGATTACAGGCATGAGTCAACATGCCTGGCCTTCCTAGAAAATTAATGGTAACTGGTTTAGTTGTATCCACAGACATAGAAAACCACTGGCTGAAAACTGGAAATAATGGCTGAAGAGCAAGGACAACTGAGATTGATCATAAGAATTTGCTTTGTTTCACATCTTAGCTAATCATCTTAAAAGTGAAACACAGACCAAAATCTGCAGCTGACAGAAAAGGCTAGCTCCTGACTACAAGGTCATATGGCCTTCAAAAAGAAGAGAATCTTGCCATTTGTGACAACATAGATGAAACTGGAGGACATTATGTTAGGTGAAATAAGCTAGACACAGAAAGGCAAATACTGCATGATCTCACTGGTATGTGGAATGTAAATAAAAGTCAAACTCACAGTAACAGAGAATAGAATGGTGGCTACCAGGGGCTGGGGATTGGGGGTCAAGGGGAGATGCTGGTCAAAGAGCACACACTTTCAGTTATAAAATGAATACATTCTGGAGATCTAAAGCACAGCATGGTGACTATAATTAATAATAATGCATTGTATTCCTGAGGTTTGCTAAGAAAGTAGCTCTCAAGTGTTCTTACCACACACAAAAAATGGAAAACAGGTGAGGTGATGGGTATGTTGGTCAGCTTCGTTGTGGTAATCATTTCACAATGTACATATATATCAAAACATCACATTGTACACCCTAAATATAGACAAGTTTCATCAATCTTACCTCCACAAGCTAGGAAAAAAATAAAAAATAAATAAAAAGCTACAGAAAAAAACAGTAAAGTCAAAAAACTAGAAGGATATAAATAATCAAGATAACTATTAAATAATTGACGAAAACAAAAAAAGCATCTATAATAAAAAGAAAAAAGAAGCAAAAAGGCAAGTCAGTGCAGGGAAAATCTAAGTAGGGTGCCACGAAGGAGAAGATGGCGTTGGGAAGGGAGTGCGTCTGAGGAAGCCGAGCATGACACGGCTGCCGAGGAAAAGACTGCACGTGGTCAGGGGCACAGAGGGGCAGAGCCGCTTTCAGGACAATGGAAAACATTTTCAAGAAATACTCTTGAATACATTTGGACTCAAAGAGGGGGTGGCGAGACTCTTGAATTGTCACTGGTGACCTCTGACATCTTAAAAACCTTCACCGTGGCATTTCCTATACGTGCTGGCTATAGAAAACATAGAACAAAGGCACCAAGAATAAAATAGCAATCTCATGATCCCACCACTCAGGGATATTTATTACTGATGTCTAAGATGTCCCCACTTTGGTTTTTAAAAAAATATGTATATATGGCCGGGTGCAGTGGCTCATGCCTGTAATCCCAGAACTTTGGGAGGCCGAGGCAAGTGGATCACCTGAGGTCAGGAGTTCGAGACCAGCCTGGCCAACATGGCGAAACCCTGTCTTTACTAAAAATACAAAAATTGGCCAGGCCTGGTGGCAGGCGTCTGTACTCCCAGCTACTTGGGAGGCTGAGGCAGGAGAATTGCTTGAACCTGGGAGGCGGAGGTTACAGTGAGCTGATAGCCCACCGCTGTGCTCCAGCCTGGGTGAAAAGAGCAAGACTCCATTTCAAAAAAAAAAAATAAATAATGACACTAAAGGTATCTGCCCACACTCACAGTGTGTGCAGCCCATCTCCTGATACCCTAACCCTTATCCTCACCAGGTACTTAGAGGTCTGTTTCAACTTTATGTTGTTGTCCAATGCTCCCTGTCAGAACCAAAACCCAGGCTTGAATCCCCACTGCAAGCCTGAGCATTTGCTTTGATGCAAATTGCTTTCCTAATGTATTTTATTTTATACATATATAATTGATTCAGACAGGGTCTTGCTCCGTTGCCCAGGCTGGAGTGCACTGGCATGATCATAGCTCACTGTAGCCTCAATCTCCTGGCCTCAAGTAGCCCTCCCACCTCAGCCTCCTGAGGAGCTGGGACTACAGACGTGTGCCACCAGGCCTGGCTAATTTTTTTGATGTTTAGTAGGGATGAGGTCTCGCTATGTTACCCAGGCTGGTTTTGAACTCTTGAGCTCAGGCAATTCTCCTGCCTCAGCCTCCCAAAGTTCTGGGATTATAGGCATGAACCACCATGCCTGGCACCTAATGTGTTTTTGAAGTTTAGCTTTACATTCTTGCCCTAAGTGATTTCATCCAGTCTCATAGCTTTAAATCCTATCTGTGTGCTGATTTCAAATTTATACTTCTGATTCTCACCTTTCCTCTGAACTCAAGTGTTGGGTCTCTAACAATCTACTCGACATCTCTAATTGGATTTCTCATCAGATATTTCAAACTAACATGCCTCAAACTGAATTTTTCTGTCATCTTCTCCTCCTTCCCCTTATGTCTTTCCCTAAGGTTTCCTCACTTCAGTCAAATAGTCTTCACCCAGGTGCTCCAGGAAGAAACCTGAGCCCTGGACTTTTTCCCTTCTTCGTTCTCACCCAGCATCCATTCCACTGGGGAAATCTCTCAATTCCCTTCCTAACTCAGCACACTTCTCTCCATTTCTACTGCTTGCAGTCCAGTTCCAGCTGCCAACCGCCCTACCAGGACTTCCTGCAGAGCCTCCTCGCAGCAGCCAGAGTGAACTCTCTTGCTCAAGATTCTTCATTGGCTCCCTGTGTACTTCAAATTAAATGCACACTCCTTATCCAGGCCAACCTGGCTCTGTGTGATCTTTCCCTGCCTTCTTTTCCAGCTTCACTTTATGCCTCTGTCCCCTGTTGCTTGCCACACTGTGGCCACACTAGCTTTCCTTTTGGTTGTCTTAAATGTGCCAAGCTCTCTCTCACCCAGGGCTTTCTCTTTATGTGTGCAGTTTCCTCTGCTTCTCACCATCTCCTTCCCTGGCATGTGTCATCCCCAAATCTGTGTGGCTTGTCCTTTCTCATCCTTTATCCTAAATGCCATCCTCTCAAGAGATCTTCTCTGGTTAATCTGTTCTCTTTGTCACTCAGTTCCATTTCTTTTCTTCCTAGCCCTCCCACAATTTGTGACCATATCTTTCATTTTTTACTTATTTGTTGTCTGTTTCATCCACCAGTGGACAAGCTCCCTGAGGGCTGGAGCCACATCTGTTCCTGGCACCTTGCCCAAGATAGGGGTTAGTTTGCACATTCTTTGGATGGATGGATGGATGGATGGATGGATGGATGGATGGACGGACGGATGGATGGGTGGATGGACGGGTGGATGAATGGGTGGATGGGTGGGTGGATGGATGGATGAGTGGATGAATGGACGGATGGATGGATGGATGGATGGATGGATGGATGGATGGATGGATGGACTGTAAGCTCCTGGCAGCAGCAGTGCCAGTTTCAGTCACTATCCTTAGGACCATGAGTCCTTCCTGGAGTGTGAACGAGTGGATGTCCTGACTATTTTAGCTGGGACTAAACCCCAAATGCTGTGATCTAGGTGTCCTATTACCTTAATTTTGAGATTCATTTTCCCCATAAAACCCCTTACCTGGTTGTATGCAGATTTGGTGCTTCCTTGGACCTCTGGGCTTACATAGAGAGCAGTGCCAACCATCCCAGTTAAGTGACCTGTGTGGAGGAAGACAGAGGGAAAACTTCCCAATAATAGCACTTACAGAAGACACAAACTAAAAACAAAAAAAAAGTTTTCTTAAAAGTGAGGGATGATCTGTTAACTTGTCTATGCCACTCACAGGAAGCAGCAGCATGCATTGTACCAAATGAATAACCATAAGTCACGTATGGCCACACACTCTGTTCTACACAAGGATGTCTTTGCTATTGAAGAGGAGGGACAGTGCCAGATAAGACCCCAGACGGATCAGGTCATGAGGTAACCTCACATTACCAATGGAGGTTAGACAAAATAAAACTGTCTACCCCTGGGAGCCAATTATTCTACTCACTGAAGCTCTAATTTCTTGAAGTTCAAAGAACAATTCATAAATTGAGAAGGAAAAAAAAAAAATTAAAACATTTCCATAATTTTGTTAACTTAAGGAGCAATTAAAATCTGCTGTAGAGTAAAACCTTTACAAGTAAAAAGCAGGTTTCAGGTTAAGAAATTCTGGAGTCTTTAACACATGGATGAAATATATAGTCTTCTGGGTTTACCTGAAGGGTCTGACTTAATCAAGTCTCCTGTCTGATCGTCTTGTTTGCTGTCAGCCTAAAAATATAAGTAAGCCAAATATCCAATTAAGACATGATATTATTCCATGAGAATGGCTTGTCCGTTTCTAAATGAAGACTGAAGAAATATTACATGGAAATCAAAATAATATAATAATGCTTTGAGTTTTAATTTTTTTCTAGTTTAGTTAACCCACTAATGCAAAGCTCTCAGAAAACCCAATGAAATCAAGAGGGAGAGGGGCAATCACTGCATAACTCTTTCTTTAGGACAGAAATATGCAAACACTTAGAGAAACCAATTTATTTTCATGTTGCAAATGTCAAAAACAGAATCTGTTTTCTAAGAAGAGTAAGATTGTATCAAAAACAAATTCATCTTTCAACTTACCCATTGCTGTTACTTTCTCTGCATCAATTTTTATTCTTCTTTCCTAGAGGCTGCTCAGCAAATATGTTCCACCCTCGCTCATGGCTAATGCCCCCCAGGTAGCCTCACCTTGCTCCACTATGTGCAACAGTGTTGTCAATACCCTAAGTCACTATTGTTATGTCTGCACTTGTAATAGGTGCTTCCCATTACAAGCATCACCATCAGTAACACCGGATTCAACATTCTTAGTGCTGGGTACTGTTCTAGGTGCTTTACCTGCATTCTTATTTATCTTGCTGATAACTTTTTGAGCTAGGCGCTAGTCTTAGGCACACTTTACAAATGAGGTATTGAGAAGTTAATTAATTGTCAAAGATCATGCTACAAAGCAGTGGCAGAGATAGGATTCTAGTCCAGGTCAGTGAGACTCCAGAGCCTGAGCTCTTATCTATCTCACTATGCTACAGCCTTCCTGACATCAAGTTAAATTCTTTAGTTTGGGGATCAAGATCCCCACCATCTGGCCCGTCCTTGGTCTCAGCAATCTCCCATATGCTCCATGGGGAGCATGATCAGGAATGTGTCCTTACTGTCCGCCTTCCCTCTCCTCCCTTTCCACTCCTAATCTCACCTTCTAACTTGGCCCCAATGGTTGTTCTCACAATTAACTCAAATCCTATTTTCCTTTCCTGATCACCCTTGGAATTAACTGCATTTCCTACAGATCTTGGTGCCTAATAACTTGGGTTTATAACGTGAAGTAAAATTCCTCCTCTGGCATTCAAGGCCTACCACCTACAAGACTGCCCAACCTTCCAGTGACTCCTCAACTGCCCCGCATCCTCTTCCTCTCCCCTGCACTTCACAGTTTTGACCAGTCAGACAGTATGCTGGTCTTCCGACAGCCAAGTCTGCTTACCCCGGGGCCTCTGCTTATGCTGTGCTTTCTCTCTGGAATCCCCATCCTGGTGTCACTAGGCCCTGCCCTCAACCTCCACCTGTTGGACTCCCACCCACCATTTAAGGACATCTGAAATGCCACTGTCGTTATCCAGCCTTTCTGGATCCTCACAACCGTATAGTCTCCTGGTGTTTTATGTTTTTGAGCCTCATTTCCCCAAACCAACAAAAGCCTCTGAGTTATAAAGCATCTAGCCCAGTGCCAGGCATGGTAGACCAAAATACCAAATGATTTCATAAAGTACTGTATGCCTTTGACCACAATATTGTTCCCAAGCCAATAATTTTGTGTCCCTCAAGTGGAATGCACTCAAAAAAATATACTCACAATTGCAAAGCCTACAAGATCATTTGCAGCATGCCCCTTCAGGTTTGTATAATCTCCTGAGGATTAGACAGCATAGTTCTGTGAACGCACTATTCTATCTGCTAACACTTTCAGGATTATCAAGGCATCTGAGTCTGTTTTTAGGTGCAGTCTAATTTTTAAAATACTTACAGAAAAGGCTAGATGGTCTGTCGCCAAACCAAAATCACCTATTTTCACATGGTCATCAGAATCCAAAAAAATGTTGACAGGCTTCAAATCCCGGTGAATCATTCCCTGTTGAAAGAGAGTGAAGAAACAAACAATGGTTCTCCATGCATAAAGTTATACCTACTTCCTAATTTAAAAGGCCAACCTAGTGATGAAAATCGTATGAGGTCTTCTCCCACAGACCACCCTGGTCCAGGCTGTCTGGCCTCTGCAATGTGTCCTGACTGTCCTACGACCTCTTTACTATTTCCTAGTTCTACCTGGTGGTATCCTGACCAGGTGAATTCTAAATAGTTCCCTGTGGCATCCAAGGCCCCTTCCAGTGGTTTCACCAAGTTACCTTTACCTCTGCTACATTACAAAACCTCTCCTCTGGTCAGGGAGATAAACCATTTTTATTCCTTCTTCTATTCCTTTCTTTGTACCGTCTCCCCTTCATAGGATACTCTTGCTTTTTTCCATGCATTTGCACTGTACCAACATTTGCAAGTGCTAACTCATTCATGAGCCTTCCACAGTAATTCTAACAGTTCAACATGGCATCCCCAGCACACACAGTAGGTGTGCAACAATTACTTGTTACATGAGACTGCTTTCTCATTTTCCTAATGGCTCGTAATGTGTATTGTTTCATGCATTATAATATAGAAAATAATGATCTCTTTTACCATTACGTGAAGGTAAATTCTGGCTCCCTCTAAAAGCAAGAAGTCCCTCTCAAGCATGGGACACACACTTGTGCCTCCTTGTATTTCCAGGTATGGCACAGTGTTAGATGCCAGCAAGTGGTTAGTCAATACTGAGCAAATTGGATGGAGTGGAAGAGAGCACAGGGGGCATTGTTCTAGCATCCCAGGATAAAATCACAGTAATACAGCTTAAATGGCCTTCATTAGAACTCATTTTCATTTCTAACCTTGCAAATTCTGCTTCTACCAAATCATTTATAAACTACACATGTGTAAATTACAGCCCTTGCTTCTCAGTATAAATATGGTACAGTATAAACATTTTAAGGTTAAAGAAATTTGAGGCGAAGGAAAAAAATAATGAATTTATATTGGTTAATGCATTAGACAATCTCATTTTAAAAATGTAAGCAGTGTTTCCTCCTGAAGCTAGGCCCATTAGCATTTACATTATAATGGCAATTTCTAGCTTTAAAATGACATTTTAGACATGTGACAAGCTAAGTTACTCAGAAAGTCTCATTTCTCTTCTTGCTAGATGACCTTCTGGTTTCTCCGTGTTCCTAGGAAGGGTGGCACTAATTCAGTTAGAATCAAATAACTTGGTAGGTATTAATCACATCCTTGCTTAATCTTTTTTTCTCTTTTTTCAGATGAAGTCTCTTACTGTCACCCAGGCTGGAGCTCAGTGGTACAATCTCAGCTCACTGCAACCTCCACCTCCCAGGTTTAAGTGATTGTCCTGCCTCAGCCTCCCAAGTAGCTAGGATTACAAGTGTGCACCACCACACTCAGCTAACGTTTGTATTTTTAGTAGAGATGGGGTTTCACCATGTTGACCAGTCTGGTCTTGAACTCCTGACCTCAAGTGATCCACCCACCTCAACCTCCCAAAGTGCTGGGATTACAGGCATGAGCCACCGCACCTGGCCCTAATTCTAAAGCACTCAAGGAATCATCCTCACATTCCCTACATGTTCAAATATTTTCTCCTCTCCCAGCGGTTAACAATTTTTTTCTGTAAAGGGCCAGAGAGTAAATACTTTAGGCTTTACGGTCCCTGTTGCCACACTCAAATCTGCTGTTATGGAAAAAAAAACAGCCATAGGCAATATGTAAACAAATGAGCATAGCTATGTTCCAATAACCTTGGGAGCATTGAAATTTGAATTTCATGTAATTTTTATGTGTCATGAAATGTTCTTCTAATTTTTTACAACCATTTAAAAATGTAGGACTCATTATTAGCTCACAGGCCATATAAGAACAGGTAGTGGGTTAGATCTGACCTGTGGGCCACAGTTTGCTGATCCCTGTCCCAACCTTTAAAGTTTTCTTAACATTTTTTAATGTTATACTCTGATACTTTGTAATATTTTATTGTCTTTGACACTTTGTTCTATTTCCTACAAAAATAGATTATGCCAATATACCCATAGCTTTCCCTCTATTTCAGTTTTTCTCCAATCTTACATTTGATATTTTTATGCAGTCACAAACTTATGTAAAGTAAGTCTTCAGATATGAAATGTTGTAAAGTTTACTTTCTCATGGATATAAGCTAATCCATCCAGAATCTCTCGAAAAAGCCTCCAGAGTCTGACGGTATCTCGATACAGTCCCTGGTCAATAGTGTCTCGTAAAGTGCTCTTCTCACAGTACTCCATCTATATACAGACAAACCAGGAGAATTTGATTACACAACAGTTTTAAGTGAAGGAGTATAACTGCAATTTACATAATCCTCCATTTTAAAACCTGTACCATGGGTTTTAAACAGTTAGGGGAAAGACTTGGTTTTCTATACTGAAAAAGAAACCAACAGTATTAAAAAATACCTTGAGGGTAAATATGCACACTCTTAGCACTCCAACATAACTATTTTTAATTTTTTATATTATTGCTCATTTAAAAATACGACTTGTTTAAAATACTTATCACAATTAATATAAAAAACTGAGAATGTAGTAAAATCTTATTTATTGTTTTACAAGATCGCTTCCAAACCCAAATTTACAAGGAGGGTTAGTTAATCTAATGATATCATTAGCTTTTCTTACATTAAAGACAAATGACCTTCATTTGTTTACCATATGTTTAGAACAAAATATTGTAAATATTAAAACATTTAAGTCTTCTTGGGACAGTGAGACAGGGGCTCTGTTTCTTCTTGAGTGTATTCACGTATCAGAAGACAGTGCGACATGACTTAAATCTTAAATCAACATGCACCATTTGATTTATGAAACTAGCCTATATGCTTCAACTAATGCCAGAGTTGAGATTTCTCATGAAGAAAGGTTTTACTGTTTTTAAAGAGAGGAAGATCAGCCTTTGTTCTATCATCTTGGGAATAACTGTCAGTAAACTCTGGTTCACCCTCCGGGCCTCACAAGGCCTCCTCTGATGCCCACGCTGTGATCCTGATGCATGTCGGATGCACCTCCTTTGTGTACTTCTACTTCATTCTAATTGTGTAGAAGGTAATGGAATATAACAGAGGATAAACAGTGGTTTGGGGGACCAATGCTTTATTATCTGTGTAAGTGGTACCTCAAAGATATTTATGTTACGGAATACCTAAAACCAGCTCCAACTCCAGGAAAGCAAATACCTAATTCATCTCATTCGAAATGCTGTAACTTGTCTGAGGGTTCCTTTTTCTGCCCAGTTCTGTAACTCACATTTAAAGATCTGCCTGCTTGCAGTTATGACTGAAATACTAACAGTGACCCACAGTCCTGTTCACTTGGGGCAGAGGAAAGACTTCTTTGCTTTTTTTGTTGTTGTTGTTTGCTTGTTTTTTAGATAGAGTTTCGCTCTTGTTGCCCAAGCTGGAGGGCAATGATGCAATCTTGGCTTACTGCAACCTCCGCTTCCCAGGTTCAAGTGATTCTCCTGCCTCAGCCTCCTGAGTAGCTGGGATTACAGGCACGCACCACCATGCCTGGCTAATTTTTTGTATTTTTAGTAGAAACGAGGTTTCACCATGTTAGCCAGGCTGGTCTCAAACTCCCGACCTCAGGTGATCCGTCCGCCTCAGCCTCCCAAAGTGCTGGCACTGCAGGCGTAAGCCACCGTGCCCGGCCGACTTCTTTGTTTTATGGCCACTCCTCTACTGGCAGAGCCCACTCACCGCCGTTTAGGATGTCGTTGCTCTGGCAGGTAGGCAGGCCAAAGCCCAGACTTCTCAGTCACGCCCCACTGGAACTTGCTTGCCTGTGCACTGGTCTCCAGAGGTTCCCGGTCAAGCCACTTTGCCTAAAGTCATGTTGGTGTTACTTTTGCATGTACGGGCATGTGTGTGCATCATACCTTACTTGTCCAGATTCAGCTGGTTAGGCAAAGTGGAGTTTCTGTGCTCAAGCAGTCTAGCATTTATGGAACTCAGATATGGTTCTAAGTACTTCACGTGTTATTTATTCTTTACAAGTCTATAAGAGCTACTATTATGTAATTCATAGATGGGGAAACTGAGGCACAAGATGCTGAAGAAACTTGCCCGAGTTCATGCAGTCCTAACAGGTGGATCCAGGATGTGAACTTACACAGCCTGAGCCCAGAGCTGCCCTGTGGCTGCTCCTGATATGCAGCAGGAAAGCATGAGTTCAAGGCTGGGGAAAAGGGCCTCCATATGGTAATCCTCTCGGCCAATTAATCTTTGGTAGTGGCAGTAAACCCTCCTCTGTCCATTATCTTGTTCCAATACCCTGAAACAGGCCCATCCGCCACTACTGGGTGTTGCTGTGTCACCAAACTACACACCACGACCTCACCTGGATGTATAGGTAGTGCACAGCCTCGGTTGTCACTGATGGCTCACTTTCATGGCAGCCATTCTTTTCATTGCAGTCTTCATCCTAACCCAAGAGGAACACACAACAACTCAAAATGGAGGCCAAAATTAAGCAAACTCATCATCATCATCAAGTATTTGTGCCCACCCCCAACACATGGCCACCCGGTTGCCTTAGGGAGAAGTCAGTGAGCAGAACATAACCACTGTCCTTAGAAGCTCACAGCATTTGGCTGTGAATCCTGGTCTTTTTTAGGTTGGTAGGCTATTAATTACTGCCTCAATTTCAGAACTTGTTATTGGTCTATTCAGGGATTCAACTTCTTCCTGGTTTAGTCTTGGGAGGGAATATGTGTCCAGGAATTTACACGTTTCTTCTAGATTTTCTAGTTTATTTGTGTAGAGGTGTTTATGGTATTCTCTGATGGTAGTTAGAAAAGCTGGTATCATTCCTTCTAAAACTATTCCCAGCAATAGAAAAAGAGGGAATCCTCCCTAACTCTTTTTATGAGGCCAGCATCATCCTGATACCAAAACCTGTCAGAGACACAACAAAAAAAGAAAATTTCAGGCCAATATCCCTGATGAACATTGATGCAAAAATCCTCAATAAAATACTGGCAAACTGAATCCAGCAGCACATTAAAAAGCTTATCCATCATGATCAAGTCGGCTTCATCCCTGGGATGCAAGGCTGGTTCAATATACAGAAATGAATAAACATAATCCATCACATAAACAAAAGCAATGACAAAAACCACATGATTATCTCAATAGATGCAGAAAAGGCCTTCGATAAAATTCAACACCCCTTCATGCTGAAAACACTCAGTAAACTAGGTATTGGTGGAATATATCTCAAAATAATAAGAACTATTTATGACAAACCCACAGCCAGTATCATACCGAATGGGCAAAAGCTGGAAGCATTCCCTTTGAAAATCAGCACAAGACAAGGATGCCCTCTCTCACCACTCCTATCGAACATAGTGTTGGAAGTTCAGGCCAGGGCAATCAGGCAAGACAAAGAAATAAAGGGTATTAAAATAGAAAGAGAGGAAGTCAAATTATCTCTGTTTGCACATGACTTAATTGTATATTTAGAAAACCCCATTGTCTCAGCCCCAAAACTCTTTAAGCTGATAAGCAACTTCAGCAAAGTCTCGGGATACAAAATCAATGTGCAAAAATCACAAGCATTCCTATACACCAATAATAGACAAACAGCGAGCCAAATCATGAGTGAATTCCCATTCACAATTGCTATGAAGAGAATATAATATCTAGGAATACAACTTACAAGGGACGTGAAAGACCTCTTCAAGGAGATCTACAAAGCACTGCTCAAGGAAATAAAAGAGGACACAAATGGAAAAAGATTCCATGCTCACGGATAGGAAGAATCAATATCATGAAAATGGACACACTGCCCAAAGTAATTTATAGATTCAATGCCACTCCCACCAAACTACCATTGACTTTCTTCACAGAATTAGAAAAAGCTACTTTAAATTTTATATGCAACCCAAAAAGAGCCCGTATAGCCAAGACAATCCTAAGCAAAAAGAATAAAGCTGGAGGCATCACGCTACCTGACTTCAAACTATACTACAAGGCTACAGTAACCAAAACAGCTTGGTACTGGTATCAAAACAGATATATAGACCAATGGAACAGAACAGAGGCCTCAGAAATAACACCACACATCTACAACCATCTGATCTTTGACAAACCTGACAAAAACAAGCAATGGGGAAAAGATTCCCCATTTAATAATGGTGTTGGGAAAACTGGCTAGCCATATGCAGAAAGCTGAAACTGGATCCCTTCCTCACACCTTATACAAAAATTAACTCAAGATGGATTAAAGACTTAAATGTAAGACCTAAAACCATGAAAATCCTAGAAGAAAACCTAGGCAATACCATTCAGGACACAGGCATGGGCAAAGACTTCATGACTAAAACACCAAAAGCAATGGCAACAAAAGCCAAAATTGACAAATGGGATCTAATTAAACTAAAGAGCTTCTGCACAGCAAAAGAAACTATCATTAGAGTGAACAGGCAACCTACAGAATGGGAGAAAATTTTTGCAATCTATCCATCTGACAAAGGGCTAATATCCAGGCAGGGTGCGGTGGCTCATGCCTGTAATTCCAGCACTTTGGAAGGCCAAGGCAGGCGGTTCACCTGAGGTAGGGAGTATGAGACCAGCCTGACCAACAAGGAGAAACCCCGTCTCTACCAAAAATACAAAATTAGCTGGGCGTGGTGGCGCAGGCCTGTAATCCCAGCTACTCGGGAGGCTGAGGCAGGAGAATCGCTTGAACCCAGGGGGCGAAGGTTGCGTTGAGCTGAGATCGTGCCATTGCACTCCACCCTGGGCAACAAGAGCAAAACTCCATCTCAAAAAAAAAAAAAAAAAAAGGCCAATATCCAGAATCTACAAGGAACTTAAACAAATTTACAAGAAAAAAACAACTCCATCAAAAAGTGGGCAAAGGATATGAACAGACACTTTTCAAAAGAAGACATTTATGTGGCCAAAAAACATATGAAAAAAAGCTCATTATCACTGGTCGTCATTAGAGAAATGCAAATCAAAACCACAATGAGATACTATCTCACTCCAGTTAGAACGGCAATCATTAAAAAGTCAGGAAACAACAGATGCTGGAGAGGATGTGGAGAAATAGGAATGCTTTCACACTGCTGGTGGGAGAGTAAATTAGTTCAACCATTGTGGAAGACAGTGTGGCAATTCCTCCAGGATCTAGAACGAGAAATACCATTTGAACCAGTAATCCCATTACTGGGTATATACCCAAAGGATTATAAATCATTCTACTATCATGCACACGTATGTTTATTGCGGCACTATTCACAATAGCAAAGACTTGGAATCAACCCAAATGTCCATCAATGATAGACTGGATAAAGAAAATGTGGCACATATACACCATGGAATACTATGCAGCCATAAAAAAGACTGAGTTCATGTCCTTTGCAGGGAAATGGATGAAGCTGGAAACCATCATTCTCAGTAACACAGGAACAGAAAACCAAACACCGCATGTTCTCACTCATAAGTGGGAGTTAAACAATGAGAACATATTGGCATAAGGAGGGGAACATCACACATTGGGGCCTGTTGGGGGGTGGGGTGCTAGGGGAGGGATAGCATTAGGAGAAATACCTAATATAGATGACAAGTTAATGGGTGCAGCAAACCACCATGGCACATGTATACCTATGTAACGAACCTGCATATTCTGCACATGTATCTCAGAACTTAAGTATAATTTAAAAAAGAAAAGAAAAGAAAAAGAAAAAAAAAAGAAGCTCACAGCATTATTGCAAATTTGCTATTTCCAGAATCCTCTGTGTGGTTTACAGGTTTGTTGCTACGCAGAACAATGATGGGGTAAACAGAAAATAGGCAGGTATTAAAGATATGCAATCTACAGAAAGACTCCTTGTCAAGTCAATTCTTTCTTACCACTGATAACCATCTATGGCTAAGAAGGTCAGAATGCATACAGGCTAATATTTGAAGGGTTCAGTTTTAATGGAATTCCATATTTTTTGGTGGTAGGCTTATTTCAGAAGCAGAAGACTAGAAATCCACCTTTAGCTAAAACAATTTAAAAGTGATGGCTGGGCGTGGTGGCTCACGCCTGTAATACCAGCACTTTGGGAGGCCGAGGCAGGCAGATCATGAGTTCAGGAGATCAAGACCATCCTGGCTAACACGGTGAAACCCCGTCTCTACTAAAAATACAAAAAATTAGCTGGGCGTGGTGGCGGGCACCTGTAGTCCCAGCTACTAAGGAGGCTGAGGCAGGAGAATGGCGTGAACCCGGGAGGCGGAGCTCGCAGTGAGCTGAGATTGTGCCACTGCACTCCAGCCTGGGCGACAAGTGAGACTCCGTCTCAAAAAAAAAAAAAAAAAAGTGACTACATTATCAAAGGGCACACTGCCCTCAGAGGTACATGCTTGAAGAACATGCCCTCAGCTGCCACTTACAGTGAATGACCCTCTAGAACACTTCCCATACCATTACTCTGTTTGTCCCCAACAGCTAATTTTCTTTCTCATACATGATACTTTTCTTAAAAAAAGTCTTTTTTCCCTCAATAGATGTATTTGAATACTTATAACCCCAAGTGCAGAAAAAGTATTAGTTAGTATTTGACCATTTCTGATTTATAATTTTTTTCTGAGGAAGAATGTTTTTGAACTTTTCCCTTTATCAAAGAAAAAAAAAAAGCTCCGCTCTGGTAACAATCAGGTTCTACTCCTGAATCATTTATGGATGCTGGGGATTATCTGTATTACACTGTTAATCTCTTGGAGGCTTTTACCCATCAATTAGGATGCCCACAGATGCTGCCCTTAACTGAACAAAATCAGGATTTGGTGCCCCGTAATAATTATGTGCATAACAAATGCTAAAACCAAACATTAACTTTGGCTTTAGCAATTCAGACTTTTTTTTTTTTTTTGAGACCGAGTTTCGCTCTTGTCACCCGGGCTGGAGTGCAATGATGCGATCTGGGCTCACTGTAACCTCTGCCTCCTGGGTCTCAGCCTCCTGAGTAGCTGGGATTACAGGTGCCCGCCGCCATGCCTGGCTAATTTTTGTATTTTTAATAGAGATGAGGTTTCACCATATTGGCCGGGCTGGTCTCAAACTCCTGACTTCAGGTGATCCACCTGCCTTGGCCTCCCAAAGTGCTGGGATTACAGGTGTGAGCCACCACAGCCAACATAGTTTATTTATGCTATTATTCCTGGTTTAAATTTATAACTAATAAATTTTTATTAGTAGTGATTTAATTGACAAGGAAAGTACTTATAAAAAAACACACTGGCTAATACTCAGATCTCCTTCAAATCAATTGAACTGCTTATCTAAGAGTCTACACTTAGACTTTTCTTTATCTACTATGAATGAGCCCTTATAACTGCTGGTAATTATATTTTTATTCCTGATAATAAAGTCATTGCAGGCTAGGCATGGTGGCTCACATCTGTAATGGCAGCACTTTGGGAGGCTGAGGCAGGAGGATCATTTGAGCCCAGGAGTTCTAGGCTGCAGTGAGCTAGGACTGCACTCCAGCGTGGGTGACAGATGGAGACCCTGCCTCTTAAAATAATAATAGTAATAAAGTTGTTGTGTTCAGTCTCCAACAGTAGAATAATTCCCCACAGCCGCAACTGACTGCCCTAGTAGTTTTTGGTGACCTCCCTTACTGGGCTAATCAGCACTTGATCAGAAGTCCAGGTTAGTATGTGAGGCCAGGAGTACTATTATTGTGTTAGCAACAGTTGCATTAACTATTTCAAAAATTACTGCCTTTAGAAAAAACAACCTCAAGCTATATATGTATTTACAATTGACATCTGGATTGGGTTTATGTTTGATGCATTGTTTGGAAAATTTGCAATACAAACTGGCATAAGAATTACTTATTCTGATGATGCACTTTTACGTATTTTTTATTAGAAAGAACTAATTTTAGATTTTCAGCTTGATGGGTTTTCAGTTTTTTCTGAAGAATTTTCTTTACCATTAGTCTTCATATTGGATACCATTGTGCAGTGGTGTACTGTTATACTTCAGAGAAAAGGTAAGAGTACATCTATTTCAGTTACTATGAGGTAGCTGTAACCCTTAAAAATGAAATGTCAACTATAGGGTACATTTGACAGTGAAAGGTTAGGAAATAACTTGGTTTTGATGGGGTCACGATTAAGAAAGGATATATTGGTTTTATTTATGGAATTGTTTTATAGTGCATACAAATCAGCGATTAGCCAGCAAATATTTTTCTTTGAGCTTATGAAAGCTCTGTCTTCTTTTGCCTTCAATCTGTCGTCTTCAAAACAAACAAACAAAAAGCTTCTTGTGCCTTCCCCTACCCTCTTTTCCTCCTTTTTCTTTTCGCTTGTATGCACAAGGTAGAACTTATTTCGTAAGAAACAAAATGCCAGTATTTTCTTAAGCCAAGATGTGAAATCAACATGGCACAGAACACTAAATTCTGGTCCCATGGCTGAAACTTGAGAGTGAATAAAGTAACGCTCGTGAAACTTGATATCTATCTGGGATGGCCATTTGATCTCTAAGAGGAATTCTGTATACTCCACAGAACTCCTATCTATAGTAAAATTGATTTTCAGTCTTAAATGTGGGCAAAAGGACATTTTCTCCAAGATTTTAAAACTAATTCTTATTTTTAAATGGTTTACCAAAATTTGTCAGTACATTTTACATGTAGAAGCATTTTAAAAATCATTTCTAGCAAGCACTTGACATCTAGTCAGCTCTCTACTCCTTCTTTATTTTGTTTTATTAAAAGATTAAGAGTTCCTCTCTTTGAATAAAATAATTTCTCATGATTAAGCAGCAGAAGATCTACCTTTACAAAGTATGAGGGATGCCAGATGTTGATAAACTTACTCTTTCTTAATCTGGACAAAGTAAACTCAACATATTTTTCTGATGAGCATGTTTTATGAATCTTCCATTGTGCTCCATTCTATCACATGTGCATTTTTCATGTTAAACTGCAGTTACTTAATCTCTTCCCCTATCCTTCTAAATTAATTTTCTGAAGTTAGAGCGTAGTCTTTTCCCCCTTTGGCTATGCATTAATCGAAGCTTTTCTTTTCACCATGACTTTATAATGTCTAGTACACAATATTTCTACTTCCCACATCTTTGCTTTACACACTCACCTTGTCCTTCTTCCCACCACCTAAGAGAAAAGATGGTCATACTAACAGGTGAAGTGTACAAGGTGTCTATGTGTTTTGTGTAGCTTCAGAGTTAGATTGAAATTACCAGGCACAGATTTAGTCTTGTCATTTTGTTTACACATTGGGGAAAACAAATCAGTTTATTAAACGTTTCATGTAACTGCACCCAAGTTTTGCCAAGCTGGAAACTTGGACCTTTCTGTGTAGTGACTTTTTAATTATAGTTTTCATAACCTGGAGGTCAGACTGTTGCTTTTGCATGATGTATGTGGTGTCTCATGACTGAAGTTTGCTTTGTTTTATAGTATCTGTACTCGTTGTATTTTTCAAGAGCTATTTTGTAAACAGATGATGTATTTCTCCACTGAAAACACAATTAAAAAAAACACAATCTCAAAAAAAATTACAAGATTTTTTGCGATTTTTTTGTTTGTTTAGCTTATCAGCTATCATTAGTGTTAGTATATTTTACGTGTGGCCCAAGACAATTCTTCTTCTACCAGTGTAGCCAAGGGAAGACAAAAGCTTGGACACCCCTGCATTATAGGATCATGATACACAGTGTGAAAACACTGTTCTAGAGGATGGTCTATGTAAATAAGGAATCAAGATTAATTGATGTGGGACAGACCAAGGTAACTACATGATGAGGCTGTTTAGTTCATCAATTTGCATTCAATTCTCATCCCCAACCATATAAAGTTTCCCAAACTCTTAGAAAACTGTTTTCATCACATATAAAAATGCAGTGTCTCAACTGACTCCTCTCTTCTAAGAGGAGGTATGTTTTACTATATGGATAAATAAAGGTCTATAAACACAGGTGGAATATATTTTAAATGAATAATAATACTTTAAAATTTATGGTTTCTGTATTTGAATATCAGATTAAAGCTTTCATACTTTACCTGAGGTTTATGACATCAGACATCAATTATTTCATGAATAAAATGGTATAATTTCTATTCATATATATACCTGATTCTGACTTTTACTGTTCTCATCTTCATTGTCAAAGATAATATCACTTTCAGAATCTGAAGCAGGCCTGAAAAAGAGAAACAGAGAAATACTAAAGGAACAGAAATCCCTATTATCATTATAAACATGGACACTTTTAAATACTAGAAAGCACAAGAGGCTACAGACGTCACACCATGAGCCCACAGGCATCAGTGTATACTCTACACTGTGCTGATTTGTACTTGCTATCATGCAAAACACAGAGCTCTTGATTTAATGAAAATTAGCCAGATTAAGTTTCCTCAAAAAATTTAATAGCAAAGAGTAATCACAAACTGTATCCACTTGGATAAAATAAAACAAAATCATGAAAGTAAACACCTAGGGTGGATTCTGGGAAGCATAACATTTAGGATCATAATTATTGGTTTGGTACCTTTGGGGGCTGCAGTTGGCACTGTATCAAGACTCCAAATTAGTTCTTAAATGTTTCACAGGGTTGCAAGCCCTTATCCAAAGGAATGTCCTATGAGGAATTCTATTCAATGTATAAGATGAGGTATTGGATTTTCCTTTTTCCAGGGCTTGGATTTTGGAGATCTTTTGAAAATAGCTGGAAAAAAAAATCCTTTAGATTAGGGGTCCCAAACCCCCAGGCCATGGACAGGTACAGGTCCACTGCCTGTTAGGGCCGCACAGCCAGAGGCGAGCGAGCATTAAGGCCTGAGCTCCATCCACCTCTTGTCAGATCAGCAGCGGCATTAGATTCTCATAGGAGGGCAAACACTATTGTGAACTGTGCACACGAGGGATCCAGGTTGTGCGCTTTTTCATCAGGCATTATGAGACTCCAATGCCTGATGATGTAAGGTGGGACAGTTTCATCCCGAAACTATTCCCCTAACATCCGTCTGTGGAAAAATTGTCTTCTATGAAACCAGTCCCTAGTGCCTAAAAAGGTTGGGTCCCGCTGCTTTAGATTGCATTTGGTTACTCTCTAAAAGTGGGTTTAATCTTTTTTTTTTTTTTTAAAACATGGTCAACACGTCTGGATTTCTAAATGAATCCCCTTTTCCCTGGCTTGGATTTGGTGGGGATTAATGTTGGGGGGCATTCGCTGGCCCGGGAGGCGGATGTTGCAGTGAGCCAAGGACGTGCCACTGACCTCCAGCCTGGGTGACAGAGCAAGACCCTATGTCAAAAAAGGAAAGAAAGAAAAGAAGGAAAGAAGGAAGGAAGGAAATGAAAGGAAAAAGGAAAGAAAAAATTAAGAAAGAAAGGAAACTAGGGGGCGCGTCAGAGGCAGCTGGTCCACGCCGTGCGCTTACAGGAAGGACTGGGAGAAGACGCCACCGTGCTCGTCCTCGTCGTCGTCCTCATCATCGCTGGAGCCCGGGCCGGTGGCGGGGAAGCGGGCACTGGCCGAGCGCTCGCCCGAAGTGCTCCACTCCACCGAGCTGCTGAGGATGGGTGGCGGCGCGGCGGCTTCTACGCTGTCCAGGCCGTCTGTGTTGCTCGCCGGCTGCCCGCGTGCAGCTCGGTCATCCTTGGCCAGGGTCCCGGAGGCCGGGGGCGGCGTCCCCGGTCCCGCCGGCCGCTCATGCCGCTCGATCCAGGCGTTGTAGTAGCGCACAATGTTCTCATGGTGCAGCCGTGACAGCAGTGTCACCTCGCCCTTGATCCTGCGGAACTGCCGGCTGGCCGGGTTGATGGGGATGCGCTTCACTGCGTAGCAGCAGCCGTCCAACTTGTTCTGCACCTGCGGCACAGCCAGGGGAAGGTCAGCCGCTCCGAGCCTTGCACAAACAGGCATTTGCACCGCGTCACCCCATCCCCTCCCAAGGAAAGGGTGAAGTTGTAAATGGGTCCCACAGCTACAGTCAAGAACCACATGCCTGAAATTCTTAAACTTAAGAAAGCTTTGACTGTCACAAAATTTAGAAAACAGCCCACCCGACTCTAGATGTATTTAGCTTGCCGGGAGACCCTGGGGAAAACATAATCTCCATTTTAATAATTAATTTTACTGACAGTTACCTCCCTGCTTTTCCAATGTATATGCTATCTAAATTTCTAAGTGTCTTGATTTTAAGATAAAAATGATTTTTCTAAAGTCAGTGTAAGGTTTCAGATGATTTTAGTTTCTCTCTGATTTTTTTTTTACACTTAAAGTCACTAAAAACAAATTAAACACCAAAAATATTAACAGACCTGAACACAAAGGTTAATTCCTTGATTTTTAAAGCTGTGTGAACTTGGGAAAATTACTTAATTTCCTTGAGACTCAATTTTCTTATCTTTAAAATGGCATTTATACCATTTCCACTACCCCAAATGGTGACTGTAAAGCACTTGTATCAAGGCCTCACAGAGAAAGGTGCTTAGCTTAGTCAATAACAGCAATTGCTATTAACACAATCACTGCTCATTGATTTTGTTACATAACTAAGATGATATGTACTGAAACCAGAACAATACAATTAACAACACAGTAAAATAATAATAAAGCAAGAAAACGTTGCAAAGGCAAGTCTCCCCATCCTACATAGAGGTATGCTTATGCCAGGCAGTTTCACTGTGTAATTGGGGTGACTGAAGTAACTTTTATAGAGTCTTATTCACTGAAACCTTGTAGTAGTCCCATCCATGCAGGTCAACTAAGGTGATGATATACTCTAGAAAAGCAAATGCCATGTGGCCATGGGTGGCAGGAGAAATTAGTTGATTACAAAACACAAAACAGAATATCATTCTCTTGTTTGGCTCACAAGTTTCAATTAAACTAATAAAAGTCTAAGTGAAGTCCTGGGAGTAAGAAGGGAGTACTACAAAATTGAGTTTCAGATTATCTTTTTTTGTATGGAAATAGTGACAAGAACACACACTTTGTAGTACAACAGAGGTGGGTCTGAATGCTGGTTTTATCTCTTAGTAGAGGTGTGTCATCTCAGGCAAAGGACATAACCTTCTCTGAGCTTCAGTTCCCTCATCTAGAGAATGAGGATCACACCCATCTCGTAAGAATGTCCTGAGATTTAAAGACAAGGTTTGTAAACCACCTGGCACACAATCTGAAATATGGCAGGTGCTCCAAAAAATGACAGCCCTGTGTTCTTTTACTGCCACATTAATAGGGAAGAGGACAGTGTAGGGCGGGAGGTGGGGCTCTTGGCATTGTCTTTCAATCTCCTGTCTCAGTACACATCATATACGAACTCGGTTGGGGGTAAAGCTTGTTATACTGGAAACCCCTAGGAATTCATTTACTGAAGTGAAAAGGTGCAGAAACAGTAATGGGTCCAACTGCTAATGAATGCCAGATCGCTGGGCAGGCTGCCCTACTCTGACCCAGAAGCACAGAGATGGGAGGTGAGGGCTGTGGATTCTCATAGGGAGAAACTACTGGAAACCGTGGGGGCTTAAGTTACTTAGATGTTTTTGTTATATGAGCTAGCCTATCATTATTAAGTACTAGTAAGGAGATGAAATTTGTTACTGTTCTCAGTTCGAGAATCTAAAATACAATGAAGTTAAAGGATTTGATCAAAATGATATTGTGTTAAACGGACAGCATATGCTTCAATCATCCCCTCCTCTTAGACATAATTATGTTCTTTCTGATCAGGACATCTGTCTTGCTTGTCTTTCTTTTACCACAGGAAAACTAATTTAATTCCTTTTTTAGTGTAAAAGTTTTTCTACAGTAACAGTAATGCTTCCTAATGATACTCTCAGAATCCTAAACAGACAATATACTCCGTTGATGGTGGGTTACCTTCATATGTGAAAGATGCATGTACCATATATGGACTTAATACAATAATCTGGGTCTCCTAATTTACAAAGAAATACTTCGATTATATAAAAACAGCTGAAACCTCTTTCTACAAGGGGCAGATAATAATAAAAGTCACCCAAATAGACTGGAATGAAGAAAGGAAGACCTAACAACAGCGTACCTTAATAATACATTGCTACTTTCCTGTGCCAATAATAGCTGGAAAATAAAAGCCATCGAGACCTGCTGGGGCCACCTCCCAGTTTGAAGTCCATCTCTATTCTAACCTTAGAACCTTTTTATCTACAGCAACTCTAACAGCAAACAGGAGAAAAAAAGAACAATGTTCTTTCTGAATCAAAGCACACAAAAATGTTCTTTCTGTGGAGGTCTTGATTCCACTTGAAGTGCTGTTATAATCATGTGTGTTTCATGTTAATGCTCCACATGAAGCAAGGAAAGAGGAATGGGACAATTCTCAACTGTGTCCAGCGTAACTTAAATAAAACCTTTAACTCCAGGAAGGTGAGGATGAGCACAGTATCCAACAGCCATATTCACTTCCCTCCCCACTCCCAAAATAGAAGTCCATGAGTCTTTGTGGAAACGGAACAGAGAAGGAGCTCTAAAGGGAACTGGGGATGACTGTGTACCACACCTTGATAACAGCTCCAAAAGCTCCTTTACCAAGAAGCTGTAATTCTTCAAACTCAATGAAGTATCGGGAAAACTGTCTCTGTGTCTCACTAAAGAAGGCAGCACTGGGTAGCCGGTTGCTAGGAATAACAGTCTCAACACAATCTTGTCCTCCAGAATCTGAGATAAAACAGGGAGTAAGAGGCATATGAGGCATTGGAAATTTAGGAAGAGCTACATAGCCGACAATGATGGAAGCCCTGGAAGAAGAGCTCCAACCAGTAGTTTGAAAAATTACCTCTTACCTGAGTGGCCTTTTAAAACTTTTCCTCACCTTGCCCTCCTTAAAGTAGGCAGAAATATATAATTAGCCCAAGTTTACAGGTGGGGGATCATACAGAATAAGTGACTTAACTATAGAGCTAGAACCAAAACCCAGGTCTCATGATCCATCCCAATCTCTACTGAGGTTCCTTAATCTCAGGTGCATATGGCACTACGGGTGACTAAACGCTACAAGAGACCACAGCAATGGACATTCCATCAGTAGAGACTAGAAAAATCAGGTTGGCAAAACAGTCCCATGCACGCGGCACACATCAAACTAATGGATGTATGTGTAGTTCAGAATAAAAGACATAAGATAATACATGCAGCCCCTTCCAGTTTCAGGTTTATGTATACTTTCAAAATTATTTAATGTCAAACAGGATATCAAATAAAGAATGGTAACAGACTCACCTTCAGGACTTTGTTCCACTAGAGGCATTTTTGGCTGGGGATTTATAAAGCTGTGTTTTAACAACTGCTGGGGACTCCATCTTTCCTTGTCATCCAAGCACACACATCTCGGTGAGAGGGAAGGAAGAATCTTAGCATCACAAACAATCAGTGCTAAACTAGTTAATCCAAGGCATTGACTATGGATTTATTTTTTAAAGATACACATTAGAGAATTCATGTTACTCATAGACCAGAATGTACTCTCATAGGTGAATTTAAATTAATAAACATTCCTGCAGGATTTACATGCTATGCAACAGGCTGGGTACAAGAGGCGAATCAAAAAAAAAGGCATTTCTAGATGCAGAAAACTTACCCTCACGGAACAATTTTTTTAAAAGTCTAAGGTAGCACAAGTAGGCTACAAATTTTCACCTTGATTAACAGTTTAATGCCTTGTCATGCCAAACTAAGCCTTTCCGGGAACCGGATATAAATAAAGCTTTCTAAAGACAAAGCAAATCAGAGAGTTGGTGTAGCAGAGTGGCTCAGTATGACGAGCTTTAGATGAAGCCTGCTCATTACAGGATGAAGTAAGTTGGAAACATTTAGGGAAGGCTATTTTAAAGTCCCATATTCTATTACATACTATTTTTTAAATTGGTTTATGCTTTTTTTTTTTTTTTGAAACAGGGTCTTGCTGTATCGCCCAGGCTGCAGTGCAGTGGTGTGGTATCAGCTCACTCCAACTTCTGCCTCCCGGGCTCAAGCAATCCTCCCATCTCAGTAGCTGGGACTACAGGCAGGCACCACCAGGCTTGGCTAATTTTTATATTTTTTGTAGAGATAGGGTTTCACCACGCTGCCCAGGCTGGTCTCCAACTCCTGAGCTCAGGCAATCTGCCTGCCTCGGCCTCCCAAAGTGCTGGGATTACAGGCGTGAGCCACCGTACCCGGCCTCATATACTTTCTTTTAATTTTCATTCCTGAACCCATTAACTTACTGTTTAATGGTATGATAGATACTTCTTGTTTTGTTTTTTAATGAAGAAAAACAAGTCATACCTTTAACCCACAGCTTCTCAAAGTGGGGTCCCTGGCCAGTAGCATCGGTATCCCCTAAAAAATGTTAGAAATACAAATTCTACTGCACCCCTGACCTAGTAAATCAGCATCTCTGGGGGTTTGGACAGTGATCTGTGCTTTAACAAGAGCTCCAAATGATTTCAGTGCAAGCTAAAGTCTAAGTTAAAGTCTAAGTAGCTAAATTCTAACTGATTTAAGCTGGCTTTTTTTTTTTGAGATAAGGTTTTGCTCTGTCACCCGGGCTGGAGAGCAGTGTTGCGATCATCACTCACGGCAGCCTCGAACTCTTAGGCTCAAAGGATCCTCTTGCCTCAGCCTCCTGAGTAGCCGGGACTACAGGCATGTACCACCATGCTGGAATGCTTTATTTATTTATTTTCATTTTATTTTATTTTATTTTTTTTGAGACAGAGTCTTGCTCTGTTGCCCAGGCTGGAGTGCAGTGGCACTGTCTTGGCTCACTGCAACCTGCAACCTCCACCTCCCGGGTTCAAGTGATTCTCCTGCCTTGGCCTCCCAAGTAGCTGGGATTACAGGAGAGTGCCACCAGGCCCAGCTAATTTTTGTATTTTTAGTAGATACGGGGTTTTGCCATGTTGGTCAAGCTGGTCTTGAACTCCTGACCTCAAGTGATCTGCCTGCCTCAGCCTCCCAAAGTGCTGGAATTACAGGCGTGAGGCACTGCGCCCAGCTGTGCTGGAATACTTAAAAAAAAAAATTATTTTTAGTAGAGATGAGGTCTTACTATGTTGCCCAGGCAGGTCTTGAACTGTTGGGCTCAAGAGATCCTTTCACCTAGGCTTCCTGCAATGCTGGGATTACAGGCATGAACCACCATGCTAGGCTACTTTCATTAGAACGGCCCAAGTAGTATGACTTGGTAGCACTTGACCTATAATTATAAACAATATACTTAAAAGAATCAACTGTCCTTGTGAGTTATGGACTTAAAAATCTATGCATATAAAGTGGTGACAGCAACTATCATAAATGGTAACTTTTTTTTTAATGTTGCAGCAGTAAAAAGCAAGGTACTCCTAATTTCATAGCTTGAACAGGCAAAAAAAATTCTAATAAAACCATTTGGATAAGATACCACGTTTTCCTTTAAATTTAAAATTAATTTTTAATTATATCATTCAAACATAAATACCTTCTCCTTGCAAATACTAAAACATTACTGATAATGATAAAGCCTTTGACCAGCCTCCCCTTCCAATTCTTTCTTCCACTTAGTGTGTCTCATTGTAGAGATTTTTTTTTATGCATTTACACACATAAACATACAACCATCCAAACAAAATAGTATTGTTTTTTGATTTTTTAGGCAGTATCATCTTGTATATATTATTCTTCAACTTGCTTTTTTCATTCCACTATATGTCTTGGAGCTCTTTCTAAGCCAGTACTTAAAGATTTTTTTAAAACTTCTGTATAGGCACGGACCTACCAGAATTTATTTACACATTCTCCTACTGTTGAGATTATTTCCAATTTGTCACATTTTCACAAAATGCTGCAGTAAGCATCCCTATATATGCCCTTTTGGGTTTCTGAAGTGCATTATCAACTGTAACTCAACTGTGACATAAATGCTATTGACTTGAAAGTAAATCTGGATCAGAAAAATGTTAAAGCCTACCTAGAATGCACAGTATTTTTAAGAGATTTATAGCCACCAAGATCTCACTTTAAAAATGAACTTCTCTGAACCAATAATTTTGGCAACAGGGTAGCTGTATATAGAAAAGGTTCAGCTTTGAACAAAAAGGGATAAAATGCCTGGCAACACCCACGTTTCTTCATAGTTCTCACTACTGAGGATGGTGATGAAAACCAGCACTGACTCAGTCTGGGCCAAGGGCCAGGCACTTGATGGGTGTTAACTAATTTAATCCTCACAACCACCTCATGAGGTAGGCAGTGCTATTATCCCAGCTTCACAGAGGAGGAAACACAGGGCAGGGGGTTAATTCACTCAGCCAGCAGGACATAGAGGTGAGACCTGAACCCAGATGTTTTGACTCCAGAGTCTTACCCATCACAGAGGCTGATTTGAAACAAAATCTTGCTCCAAAGGGTGTTCACCAATATGTAAAAATATAACTACAAATGGAAGGTTGCTGTTTTCATTCTTTGTGAATGGCATTTTTCTTTTGTTAACCAGGGCTGGACAGCAAAGTTCATAAAAACAGTAAACAGTTCTTGGCAGCTCCTTAACCAAGCACAGTCTATCAAACCACTCCAGGGAGAGGAGTATACAAAATATTCTAAAGAAAAATCTTGTTAAAAGAATAAGAAGGCCATGCGCTGTGGCTCACGCCTGTAATCCCAGCACTTTGGGAGGCTGAGGTGGGCGGATCACGAGGTCAGGAGATTGAAACCATCCTGGCTAACACGGTGAAACCCTGTCTCTACTAAAAATATAAAACATTAGCTGGGCATAGTGGCGGGCGCCTGTAGACTCAGCTACTCAGGAGGCTGAGGCAGAAGAATGGCGTGAACCCGGGAGGCGGAGCTTGCAGGAAGCTGAGATTGTACCATTGCACTCCAGCCTGGGCGACACAGCCAGACTCCGTCTCAAAAAAAAAAAAAAAAAAAAAAAAAAAAAAGAATAAGAAATTGTGCTGATCTCAAGTTTAAAACTGACAGAGCATACAGCTATTTAAGAAGAGAACTAGGAAAGTTTTAGCTACTGAGCCCATTCATTTTGCTACTAAATGAGAAAGGAAAGGTACTTCTACTTAAACCTCCCAGTACTGTTTTTAACAACATATGATGCTATTGCTAACCTTGACTAAATTACTCTTCATCAATGAAGAAGGCAGAACACTAAAGGTGACATTTTGAAGATGGAAATGAAACTTTCCATCTGTGATTCTATCATCATATTTGTCATTTTAGCCAACCTCATTGTTAGGGTGCATTTAAATAAAATTTTTAAAGTTCCATTGCATTAAAAAGATACCATAAAAGATTCTTTAGAAATCTTAATATTTTCGTATACTTTAAGGAGAGAAACCAACATAAAGAATCAAAGTTGGCCCCTTTCCACAACTGTATGTGTATATATATATATATATATCTATCTCATATTCACTTTACACAAAAACAATCTCATTCAAACACAAGTGCAGCTACTTTCACATCTGTAATGGTAAGACCAACAGTGACAGGGCATAACAATGTAAACCAGGCCAACTGGCTACTGGGATAGATGGAATAGGGCAAGAAATGTGAAGGGTAAAAGAAATGTTGCAAATGGAAAAAGTAAATAAAAGCAAATGATTGGGAAAAAGAAGGTAAAAAACAAAGAGTGTCAGAAAGGGAAGAAACCAGCCCAGGTCAACTCCTGCAGGACAGCTGGACCAGAGGAGCATCTGGAAAAATCCAGACTGAAGGGATCTTATCTCCCAGTTAACAGAAACTGAGAGAACTTAGCTCTGGCTTGGACTGAAAACAGAGGCAGAACTAAATTAGAAAACACTTAAGTGAAGGTCCTGGACAAACATATTAGGCCTGAGGAAACATCTCAAGAAAGGTTCTCCCAAATTGGATAAAACTTGGCTTTGTAATTAAACATGCACCTGTGATTTACAGGTATTGAAACTCCTCTGGCTAGACTAAGGAAGTTATTTGCATTCTACAACTTAAATGAAGGAGACAGCCAATGAAGAATGGTTAAGAAGCACAAGGGGCAGAATCTCACTCTCAAAGCTGTTTTTGAAATAAGGAGCCTTGTCTTTGACCTTTTAGGAACCACAGCAAAGGTCAGTATTTGGAATACCTAGGGCATTTCTCACCAGAACAATCTCTACTGACTTCCAAGAGTATCCCATCAGTCCCCCAAAAGGAGTTTGAAAATCAAGTGTGAATTCCAAGTGAATTTCAGAGAATGTGGTAGTTAAGAGAATCACCAACCTACATGAGAAAACAGAACATATGAGACTAGGACAGCATTGGGAGAGCAAAGAATGAAGTCCTGTTCCTCACTTTTCAGCTTCCACATCACTTAGATGTCTGGCACACTCCAGCACAATCAAAAGTACAGGAGTAAAGTGCTATTAGAGAGAATCTCAGTGATACTCACTTCTTTAGAAAATCTTGAAAGTCAGCTGGTAAGTCACTAGGGATGGTCACAGGGTACTCTCCACATTCCTGTCCTTGGCTGAGGGACAGCAGCAGAAGGCCAAGACGCCAAACATCTCCTTTCTTCCCCGTTTTATAAGGCAGAGCATTGTCACTAAAACGAACTCGGGTTTGCTCAAACACATCCTCCTTGCAAATGTCTGTGAGGCGCTTAGAAATGCTATAGTCCGTAATCTTGACAGTGCCTTCTGCATCCACCAAGACATTAGATGCACTTAGGACCTTATGCACCACAGAATTGCTGTGCAGATAATCAAGGCCCGACAGGAGCTGAGCTGTGTACCTGCGAAGCTGATGCAAAGGGATGGGGCCTGAGTGGCTCAGGTGTGCAGCAAGAGAGACCCCACTAATGTGCTCCACTAAAATGTCCACCACTATGGAGTCATCTTGCTCTTTGAGATTCATTGCAAGGTAGCGTACTATGTTTGGATGGCTCAATTTTACCAGTGAGTTGAATTCTGTTTCTGTTCCTTGAATCTGGTAAGTCAAAAAAAAAAAAAAAAAGAATATTGGGCCAATCAACATTAACTTGGGTTTCATTTCAAAAGTGAAGTATTTGATCATACAAGATAGGGGCGTAAAAAAACAAAAACAAAACCAAAAGTGAAGTATTTGATAGAAAATATACTTTCAAATGAGAAGAGAACAAATATGCCCTAAACTGAATCCTCCCCAAACCATATGGTCAATCTAATAGTTCATAAAGATGGAAAAAATTTAGTTAATTCTCCACTTCTCTAATCTCAAAACCTACTATGCATATACTACAAAATTAGTGAACAGTTTTTAAAATAAAATTCTTTTGAGGTATGGCCACCAGAGAAAAACAAACTTTAATTTAAAAATAACCTTTTCTGATTAGCTTTGTATTTGGATTTTTAAAAATATAGTATATGATTTTAGCAGCAGAATAATGGCTCCTCAAAGATGTCCACATCCTAATCCTCAGAACCTCACATGGCAAAGAGGAGTTAAGGTTGAAGATAGAAAAAAAAAAATCTTTTCTGATTTAATAAAGATCACTGTCAACATTTAAAAAAATAGTTTGATAGAAAATACCCACATGTGGCTGGGCGCGGTGGCTCACGCCTGTAATACCAGCACTTTGGGAGGCCGAGGTGGGCAGATCACGAGGTCAGGAGATCGAGACCATCTGGCTAACACAGTGAAACCCCATTTCTACTAAAAATGAAAAAAAAATTAGCCAGGCTTGGTGGCGGGCGCCTGTAGTCCCAGCTACTTGGGAGGCTGAGGCAGGAGAACGGCGTGAACCCGGGAGGTGGAGCTTGCAGTGAGCCGAGATCGCGCCACTGCACTCCAGCCCGGGCGACAGAGCGAGACTCCGTCTCAGAAAAAAAAAGAAAATACCCACATGCTATCTATGTAGTCACCACCCAATGATAACTCAAGATTTTGGCACATTTACTTTCAGTTTTCTTTCTATACTTAAATACATACACATTTCTGAACACCATGCTTTATCTATGATTTTTGTAAACCTTGTTATTATGTAACACTGCACATTGCAATATGCAATACTGAATGTTCTCCTTATGCTTGGTTATAAATCATAATTTATAAATTAACTTAAAAATCCTCCAGTCCCCCAAAATACAGTTTTGAAGCAGTATTTTTCTTTTTTTTTTTTTTTGGAGACAGGGTCTTGCTCTGTCACCCAGGTTGCAGTGCAGTGGCATGAACACAGCTCACTGCAGCCTCAACCTCCTGGGTTCAAGCATTTACCCCACCTCAGCCTCCCAAGCACCTGGGACCACAAGTATGTGCCACCATGCCCACAAATTTTTAAGTTTTTTGTAGAGACAGGGTTTCACCATGTTGCCCAGGTTGGTCTCAAACTCCTGGGCTCAAGCAGTCCTCCTACCTCGGCCTCCCAAAGTGCTGGGATTACAGGTATGAGTCACCACACCCAGCCCTGAAGCAATATTTAAAGAGTAGGGAAAAGAAGAATTGCAAAAAAACCCAGTTATGAACTAGTATTTAGTCCCAGTTGGAAAGATGACTGTTAATGCCATACTAAGGGCTGAGAAAGGAGGTTAAGAAGGCAGCTGGAAGTGCTTTGATCATGTTGTGAAAGTTCTGAAAACAGAAGCAAGGGGCAAAGAGGTACTGGTCCTTCACTGTCCTCTCTGGTCAAACAGTTCTCATACTGCTCTGGACCATCTCTGCAGGGCAAACAAATGCAGGGCTATTTTGTTCTGTCATCTCCTAAAGCCTGAGATTAGGCCTTTTGCTCTGTCAGCCACCTTGGATGCTTACCTGCTTTTTGCACTTATCAATCTTCTCTTTTTCTTGACTGGTAAGGAATGGACCCATTTTTTTCTGCCACTGAAGGACCCACTCATACAACAAGACAAAGCCACCAGTGGCTGTTTCCAAAGCATTGTAGACCAATTTTCCAAGTTGTTCATCACTGCCTGCACATTAAACAGAAAGTGTAATTAAATCCCACTGGTATGTTTTCTGTGGGGGGAAGGAAGGGAGGGGGTAATACACATTCTTTAGTTCAACAATGGATACCACGTGCTAACTATGGAAAATAGGACTTTATGTAATAATGTCCTTTTGTAAACAATTTTTGATATTTAGCAATATACCCTGAGTCCTAAAATAATTTTTTATAAGGGGCAAGAATCAACAATGAGATCTTAGTATCAGGCAAATAAAGAGACCAATGTTTGGCCAGGCGCGGTGGCTCATGCCTGTAATCCCAGCATTTTGGAAGGCCGAGGCAGATGGATCACCTGAGGTCAGGAGTTCGAGACCAGCCTGGACAACATGGTGAAACCCCGTCGCTACTAAAAATACATAAAAATTAGCCAGGTTTGGTGGCGGGCACCTGGAGTCTCAGCTACTTGGGAGGCTGAGGCAGGAGAATCGCTTGAACCTGGGAGGCGGAGGTTGCAGTGAGCCTAGAGCGCACCATTGCACTCTAGCCTGAGTGACAAGAGCAAGACCTGTTTCAAAAAACAAAAGAGGCCAGTGTTTTATGCTACTAGCCATTATGCACAATGTTATTTTCATAACGAGTTTACCTTTGCTGACTGTGTCTACTGGTGTACCCTCATACAGCTAAATACCAACTAAAATGACAGAAAGAATATGAAAATAGAGAACAAGCCATCAAGATCAATATAGATTAGTGTGCACACTAAAACAGTAATTTGAAAATCTGAATACTTCAATGAGTTTCTAAATGCAAAATTTGAATATGCTCAGTAAATACAAACTGGTCAATGCTTTGGAAGGAAAGAACAAGAGATGACAGTTTAGATTTGAAGCTAGAAAATGAGACACATTTAATTTAGTGATAGTCATATGGTTCTCACTTACATAGGGAGAGCTAAATATCTGTAACACCAAAAATTTTCTTATAAAAATCTCTATTTTCATTAAAACAATAATAGAAAATTCTAAAAAATTGGAAAAGGAGAAAAAAATCACCATTTGTTTTATTTTTCTTTTAGTTCCCTTTATTCTCCTTTACCCCGTAATTTACCATATCATAGCATATATATAGCACCTTGACACTATGACATTTTGGACCCGGTAATCTTTGTTGTAGGCAGCTGTTTTGTGCACTGTAGGATTTTAGGAGCAATCCTGGTATCTACCCACTAGATGCCAATAGCACCCCGACTCCAATGTTAACCATCAAAAATGTGTGCAGACATCATCAAATGTCCTGCAGGCTGCAAAATTGCCCCCAGCTGATAACCCCTGATATATAGTAATCTGCCTTTTTCTCTTATATAAATAATAGTTTTCCATGATGCTATACTATCTTTATAATGAAAACAAATTTTTAAAGAGACATTGATAATTATCTTTTCTATTTGAATAATCAAAGGTGAAGTAACCTGTATATATATGATAAAGATGTCTCAGCAAAAATACTTTGGAGAAATATGGCTGAACTAGCTCACTTTGACTTTTTATCTGACAAGCAGTTTTTATTTCATGGGAATGCTGATAATTTAGAGATTTTAATTAAAATGATCTGTTAGTCATAAATAACCCCTGACAGTCTTTGCCTAAGGGGAAAAAATCTTGCTGTTTAAAAATTTGTCAACCAAAGGAAGCAACCTGAGAAACGTGGGATCTAAGCAGTCTACTAGAAACACATAGCATTAACTGTTTATGGGATGGAGTAAGACGTTATTTACATAAAGCCTAATTAAATTTGTGTGTTATGCAGTACAGTGTTTTGCAATATTTGTTTCCCTAATTGGGACTAGGCAGGCATTTCATAGTTGCTGGGGTTTAAAAAATTATAATTTTAGTATTGCCAGCCTCTTCTTGTCAGTTTTTCATGATGGGGATAATAAAAGGGACAAAAGAATATACTGAGATGAGGCTAAGAGAAAATACATTATCAAAAGAACTCTAACTGAAACTCTATATGCCCACAATGATCATTTATACAGACAGTCTCTGTAGTGCTATAGCCATACCTATAAGTAAGTTCTCTCCTCTCTCTAGTTCTAACAACTTTAAAATGAAAAACAAATATTGTTTTTTAATAAAAATACTTCATCGAAAATAAAAAATTAGTAGTTAATCTTTTATAAAAACATTTCATAGACAATTAGGGCATATTTTAAAAAATCAGACCCACTGTGAGAAAACAAAATGAATAATTTACTTGGTGATTTTATTAAAAATTCTCCAACTGAAAATGTGCCTCCTAAGAAGGGTATTAACTATGGTGAATCTGTCTAATGAGTACCAGTGAGAATAAGAGACTAAGTTAAGGTAATAAGAATTGAATTAATTTGCCTTCTTGATTTCCCCAGGTTATTAGAAGTAGTGAGTTTTATGTTGTCACTTCATGAATCTGAAATGTCTGAGTCAAGGACAGTCTCAGGTCCAAAGCCAACCACCACTACCAAGGTCTTGAACCTGCCCAATGATTGCTTTATTTAAAATATGGCAGCTCTGTCTATGTGCAGGATCCTTTACTGTCCAGGCTGCTGTTTGTCTGCCAAGATTAAGTATCTAGCTCATAGATTATTGAGAAGTTTGGTTTCTTCTCCCTCCACCTGCTGCCTGCTTCCTGGCAACTCTTTTGCTTATTTGTATCTCCTTAAAGAGGAAGGGGAAAAGATGCCAAAAGAAAGCAAACTCATTTCACATAATTTGGCTACCTGTTAACTCTGGCAAAAATATTCATGGGATTGAAAATGAAAGTTAATTGCCAAATTCACTATGTACAAATGGTTTCTATACCAATTACTGGTTTTATCTGTAAGGCTGGGTAAAGATGATATACATTTAGGGCAAAGGAAGAGATACCAAAAACTTGACTTTAGTATAAGCAATTCAAATTCTGATTTGCTGAACCAGCTTCATGCCAAATAGCCATGAGTAGACAAAACTTCTAAATAAGGCATATAGAAAATAAGGTGGTCTTCTTGGTCAGGTATAACATGTCAAGCAGGAAAATGCCAAATGGATGGATATCCACTTAAGAAAATGAGATCTGGTCAATAAAGACCACAGACATTACTGTAGTCCTAGCTACTCAGGAGGCTGAGGGGAGAGTATTGTATTGAGTGAGCCCAGGAGTTTGAGGTTACAGTGAACTATGACTGTGCCACTGTACCACTCCAGCCTAGGTGATGGAGCAACACCCTGTCTCAACAACAAAAAAGATCATAGGCATTAGAATTCATTTTGTTACACATATTTGATCAGCATTAGATGTATATGATGTAAAATTCTACTGACTGATAATATTTTAATCATTTTTTTGTTCCAATAAGTTTGGATAATTATAATGATGACAGATTTAAAATTATCTTTATGTTAATAATATTCCAAGAACACAGGTTTTTAAATTTTATTTTATTTTATTGAGACAGGGTCTCATTCTGTCACTCACACTGGAGTGCAGTGGCATGATCACGGCTCACTGCAGCTTTAAACTCCTGGGCTCAAGCAATCTTCCCACCTCGGCCCCTCAAAGTATTGGGATTATAGGCGTAGGTAGACACGGTGCCCAGCCAAAAACACAGGTTTTTATTTCCATCTTAAATTAGGGGAAACCTGAGTGACTTCTCATTCCAGTCATTAAGGATGGGCGGCAGAATAACTACCAGCTTGATGGTCTTCCTTGGACTGCACTGGTCTGAACGACACAGTGTCTAATCTATCCCATTCCTTCGTGATTAACTTTTGCCATTACAATAATATAAACAGATTTTGCTAGTTTACTCACCAATACATTTCCCTTTGTGCACCATGAGCTGATCAGCACTCCCCATATTGAAATACAGAATTTCACAAGAGCCAGGAGAATCTTCACTATTACATGCAGAATACTGACGTTCTCGCCTTAAAAATAAATTTGAACAATACGTTTGAACATTTTTTCTTTAAGATTAACATAGGAATGTTATAGATTAACATAGGCAAGAATGCCCCTCCATTTTCTCCTGTTTATTACTGTTTATTAGCCCACTCAGAGTCTAACATCTGTTTCTAACTGGGAATTGAGCAGGCAGTGCTAATGGGAAAGCCATTCACTTCCCCCACTTACCATTGTCATCTTCTCCACATGAAAACCACAAATCCCTAACTCTAGGTCTGTGCTGCCCAATGCTGTGGCTACTAAAATAAAACTGAAAATTCAGTTCATGTGCAGTAGCCACATTTAAGTACTCAATAGCCATACATGGCTAGTGGCTACTATATCGGACAGCACAGATACAGATCATTTCCATTATCATAAAAAGTTCTACTGGTCAGCAGTGATTTAGATCAATTCCACATGTATCCCATATTGCTTCATTCCCATGCACATGCACATCTGGAGAAAGCTGCAAAACAGAGGGGGTTGGAGCCACCACAAATTCCTGGTTTCCAACTGGGCCTCCAGCCATTGAGTGCACATTCCTTCTCTTGCTTGATATTCCCATCATTCCCTTCCATGACTTCTCCGAAACACTTAAAACCCAACCTCTCCTCTCTTTCTTTTTTTCTACTTTTTTTCTGGTGGGGAGCAATAGCTAAGAAACTAGATCATAATGCAGAAACAATAAATTAGGGGAGAGGGTTGCAAGGAAGAGGTAAGGGAGAGAGCTCTTGATGGTCAGGATTGAACATTTATCAGAAACACTTTGATGATGTGCATGGACAGATCTCTAGAGAGATCACCCTCTCATTCTCAGCATGATTTTGACTTTTACTTTCACTGAGAACGTGAGGCGATGAGTAATACAGTCCACAATTTCTATTGTTCCACCTATAAAGTTACTTGGCATTGGCACTATTCTTTCTTTGTGGGTGACTTTAAGGAAGGATGGCTACCCCTGTCCTCAGTCCCATCCCCTACAGAGGTCTCCTCTGGGATCTTAGTCTATTAGTTAGTCCCTTTCTCCTGTATGTTCAATCAGCCCCTTTCTCTGGGCTCCCTCCCACCAGCCTATAAATCTCTCTGATCCATACATTCCCCTCCCTCAACCCTGCACCACCCGCCCCATCCTGTTCCTCATAGTCACATTCCTGCACTTGCTGTCTCCACTCCTGCACTATTTACCCCTCACACCATTGCAACATCAGTAAAACTGCCACCTCCCTCCACTCGCTCTAAACCTGATTTTTCCCCTTGACTCTTTAATTTTGGTTCGAGGCATAGTCATCCATTCTGTCTCACAGGTGAGAAACCTGTGAGTCTCCTTGGGCTCCTAGATCTGCATCTAATTGGTCTTCAAGTACCACCCTCTCTTCTCTATTTCCCCTGCCCTGTTTAGTTCATCTCCAACTTTCTGCTGGACATATGCAATACTCTGTTATTATCTGGTCTTTCTGCTTCCAATCCTACACATCCTTGCTTTCCTCAAACCCCTCCCACACTGGTGACAAGATTATGTATTATGATACACATATCTTACACCACACATATGTCCACATATTCTTTTTTTTTTTTTTTTTTTGAGACGGAGTCTTGCTCTGTTGCCCAGGCTGGAGTGCAGTGGCGCGATCTCGGCTCACTGCAAGCTCCGCCTCCCGGGTTCACGCTATTCTCCTGCCTCAGCCTCCTGAGTAGCTGGGACTATAGGCACCCGCCACCATGCCCAGCTAATTTTTTTGTATTTTTAGTAGAGACGGGGTTTCACCATGTTAGCCAGGATGGTCTTGATTTCCTGACCTCGTGATCTGCCTGCCTCGGCCTCCCAAAGTGCTGGGATTACAGGCGTGAGCCACCACACCTGGCCCATGTCCACATATTCTAAACATCAGAAAACAACAAATACATTGTAGTTCTGTTCAAATTTCTACTTCTAAAGTTATGTGTGCAACTAGGGACACACTGAGATTTATGGAGAAATGGATAAAAGCAAAGATTTAAAATTACATGCTAGACTTAGTAACAAAAATTATGCAGAAGCATCTCTACATCAGCTCTGGCCTCCTCAGCAGATGGTGCTAACGGTCATTTTAGTCTAGGCCATCTTTCTGTTCTGAAGTTTACAATGTGTAAATGCTTGGTTTTAAGGAGTTTTAGAATGTGAATCACCCTATTATGACTGATAAGTACAAACACAATGAGTGTTGACAGCTGTAAGATTAAGGAATAACTAGGATTGAAAAAAAAGTAGAGATAATCTTAAAAGTGAAAGTAAGAAAACGACAAATGTGGTACATGCTGCATGGCACAGGTTGTAGCAGAAACAATTCTGAAGGATAAAAAGTAAATCACAGAGTTTGGAAAGAAGGAATAAAGAGACAAATGCAATGTCATCCATGTCTATTGTTTTTGCCAAAAAGATTCATATATATTGGATGCTTATACTGTCTACCTGGGACCCATCAAGAACTGGGCTTGGAACAACCTTTTGGATTTGAATCCATTCAAAAGTAAAACGGCTTCTGTACTCTGGCAGAAACAGCCATCCTAGTGCAAACAAATGGTGTTCAGAAGCTATGACTCTGGTCTCATCATCATGGTCTATTCCAGAGTATGGATGTTTATGAGGTTTGCAATATTATTATAATATTAAAAATATCACCCATGTTATCAGTTTTGCCAAGTAACTGTGGCAGTTCTCAACCTATATGGATGAAGGGTGTTTCAAATAAAATTACCAAATAGTATTAATCTAGGTCTTTAAAAAGAACAGAGAATGAAACATAATACAATTTTAGATAACTAAATTAGGCAGCTAGGAGCTTGATACCTGAAAAAAGAAAAAAGGATAACCTTTTTTTTTTTTTTAAAAGCCAAGTGGCAAGAAGAGAGATGACAATTTTTCAAGTGGGGACTTGAGAATTGGGCTACCATCCAAAAGATTGCTCTACCATTATGATCAATGTGTAGATGTTGGGGCAGGAGGGAGAAAGAGGATCTCATCTGAGACACAGGGGCAGGGATAGTCTCACCTTCCTGTCTAACTCACCAAGATGCCACAGAAAATGCTAGTTCTAGGTCCCTTAATTTGAAACACAGAGCCACTTTGTACAGACAACATTAGTAAGAATTCCTGATATTGTTTAATTTGAGGTAAACCAGTCTATGCCTCCATGGAACCAACTAGAGAAACTGAACAACAGAGGACCATGTCTGGAGAGACGTATCAAGGATCCTCTCTCTCCTACACCTTTATACTTTAATAGTTCCCCAAGTTTTTTGCGGAGAGCAGAGACAATCCCACGTCTTACACCCTTAATGATCTCTTCTCTGTAAGGATGAGGAGCCAGCAGTTACCATACCTGGCTTTAGAATAGGGAAAACAAACTAGATAACCTAATCTTGTTGACGGTAGATATAAATGAGTGATATATTCTAGATTCTGGGCTACACTATGGTAATCTGCAAAGACAGCAAGTCTGAATATGTGAAGGTAATTTTCTACCATGAGCTATTTTATAGAGGTTTTTTGATTTTTAGTTTTGCTTCTTCTACAAAATTCATATTGCCCACTTATGAGGAGCAACATCCCAGAAGCAAGGCAGGGGGTTGGGGGGACTATGTCTGCACTTCACAAATACAGCCTCACGCTGAACTGTACACATTAAAATAGCTAATTTTATGTTTTTTGATTTTTACCTTAATATTCTAAAAAGTGAATCCTTCAAGGTGGGAAACGAAGACTTGAAGGACAGAAAATACAGTTCTTCAACAAAAGCAAAGACTCTCAGTGAAAAGCCTTTGAGTATCAGGCCTTTACGTTCTTTCCACTAGAATAGTGAGTGGTTCTCTTTTCTCTCTTTCTCTTCTTTTCAGCTTGAAAATCTTTTGTTAAATAAAACCTCACTGGTTTTTTACATACCCCACAGATCAAGAGAGGCAAAACTGCCCTGGTTAAAGAGGCTGTAGACCCTACAAACACCAGAAACACAGTGTCCCACTTTCCCTGTGTCATCTTCCCTCCCTCGCTCCCTCCCTGCATCAGATGTTTACCAGGCACCTACCACGTGTCTTCCAGGCACTATTTCAGGCTTTGAGGAAAACACAGATGAGGGCTTTGCTCTCACAGACCTCACATTCCAAAGCAAACAAGTGAATAACAATTTCAGCTAGTGCTAAGTGTTATGTAAAAAATAAAACAGAGAATTGGAGAGCAAGGGACAAAGCAGGGAAATAGGGTAGAGGGGGGCTCAGGAAGGCATCCCTGAGAAGGTCGCATTTGAGGGGAGAACTGAATGAGAAGGAGGAGCTCAGCAAGCAAAATGCCAGAGGGAGAGTAGTCCAGGCAGAGGGGTCGGCAGAGGCTCTGAGATGGGAAGGAGCTTTGTTGCCCAGGCTGGTCTTGAACTCCTGGGCTCAAGTGATCCTCCAGCCTTGGCCTCCCAAAGTGTTGGGATCACACACACGGGCCACCATGCCCAGGGTGCTATCTCCGATCTCAAAAACAAGCCTAACCTTGGATTCACTGTTTATAGTTAGCCACAAAAATAGAAATGTTTAAACTTAAAACAATCGTTTTCCATATATCTGAAAAGACTTATTTATATCATTGATTTAATTCAAGGGTTCTAATACAACAAAAATTTGTTAGATATTTCCTAGTGAAATTCTCTGACAACTTCAAACTCTGTTGCTTATTGGAAACCCAGATTCAAAAATAATTTAAATTGGGGAGGAGTTATAATCTTAAAAAGGAATGGTTACCAGAAACAGTATTTTTTAAAAAATTCAGTTAACCCTAATAGTAGGTAAACATTAGTGTCAAAATGATTTCTGAACTGTTTTTTTAGTAGCAGATAATCAGGGAAAGAACTAAAATGGTTCCTTCTAATAAACAAACTATATAGAAGTTTATATAAATCTTCAGCTTGGTGCCTAAAATGTTTCTTTTCATAGAAGCAAAGTGGTGGTTTTAAGTTCTGCTTAGAGTCTCACAAGAGATAATTTAAACATATAATGAAGGTTGAAGTCCCCACACTATTTAATAACCCACCCCACTCATAAATGGTTTCTGCACTAAAATTCCTTTCTGGTGTACAGGGGGCCACAGCAAATAGAGAGCAAAGTCGCAATTCTTCAGTGAAAAAGATATAGAAGAACAAGTAGTATCTTTTAAGTGACCAGTGGTGACAGGGAACAGCCCAGGAGCCCACCTCAGTAGTAGGGAGGGGACCCCTGGCAGCCAACTGGGGTTCCTGCTCTCATGTAACAGATGTCCCACCTGTGCTCATTTTCAGGGACTCCCTACATCTGTGGTGGGACCTAAGGGATTGTAGACTGAAACACTGGATGATGATGATTCAAATGGAAGAAAATTTTTAAAATCACCTACTGAATTTAAGTTATTAAATGTTAAATCAAATCGTACTAAGGCAAGTTTGTGATGTGTTATAGGCTGTTATAAAGGGGAATGAGGCTGGGTGTGGTGGCTCCTGCCTGCAATCCCAGCATTTTGGGAGGCCGAGGCGGGTGGATCACGAGGTCAGGAGTTCGAGACCAGCCTGGCCAACATAGTGAAACCCCAACTCTACTAAAAATACAAAAATTAGCCAGGTGTGGTGGCACATGCCTGTAGTCCCAGCTACTTGGGAGGCTGAGGCAGGAGAATTGCTTGAACCCAGAAGGCAGAGGTTGCAGTGAGCTGAGCCCATGCCATTGTACTGCGGCCTGGGTGACAGAGCGAGACACCGTCTCAAAAAAAAAAAAAAAAAAAGGGAATGAGCAACAAAACTAGATTCATGATAGATACTTGGAAAGTGTTAAACGCAATTTAGTTTCATATTGCTAAAAATATACCTAATATATTGCTAATATATTGATATATAAGGTTTGAAAAAAGTTATTAAGACTATCGCCTGAAATTTCCATCAAATTTCACTACATCTTTAATGTGGTGAAATCCTTCTACATCTTTCATTCTCCCAGATCAGAAATCCCAGGGACTTACCTAGACCTTCCTGAGGAGTTTGCCCGATGTTTACCATTTCCTACAAAGTCAGGAGAGCCTCCATGTAGAATAGCAGCTGTTCTGTGTGCTCCTGGGTCCTTCTTAGAGGTATGATCTTGGTTTGACAAACTAGCAATTTCCAAACGTTCCTAGAAAAAGAAAAGTAAAACCTACTTTAGATGTAAGTCATAAATGGAAGACAATCATGGTACATAATTATTAATTCAGTATAGAATGCAAATTTCAAGCTGAATGTTTACAAGTGAAATAAAATTGAACTCAACTTTTAATCATTTAAAATCGCTAGAAGGAGGATGTTGAATGTTTCCAACAAAAAGAAATGATAAATATTTGCGGTGACGGATGTGCTAATTACCCTGATCTGATCACTATACATTATATTTATCAAAACTTCACTATATACACCATGAATATATACAACTATTATTGGTCAATTAAAAAATAAAATTAAAAAAATGTTAATGCCTAAATATGTACTGGCTCAAGAACTGAAGTGCAGGTTATGGTTTCAAGAAAATGTAAATTTTATAAATGAAAATGCTTAGAATCTTGCAATAGTGTAAAAAGTTAAGGAGAAGAGTAACAGGAGATGAACAGAAGAAGGGAGAATCAAAGAGAGGGCAGAGAGTGGCTGACAGGAAGGCAGGTCAGGAGCAAGACAGGAGCACTGGTGGAAACAGGGATCTCATCTTACGTTTTTACGCAGGTTTAGTTTCACATAGGGCAGTACACTTGTCTGTGGAAGTAATTATACAAGACAGAAAGAAAGGCATTATCAGTCCCATTTTAAGGGACAAGTAAAGTGAGTCACAGAGAATGTCACCTTGCCAAGGTCACAGAGCAAGGCAGCAGGAAAGCTGAAGCTTTAAACTAGGAGAAGCTTGCTTGTGCTTCAGTGCCTCTTCCTGCTACCACATCGTGTCCCTTAAGTTTAATGCTCTAATTATGTAAAAGAGAATGAGTAAAATTTTCTCTAATTTCTCCAAACATGTCTAACTGGTTTTTTGCTTCAGCTAGACTCAGGAAAAATAAAGGAAAAAGCACTCTATCCTTTTTCACCACTGCCTTTTAAATCTGCTCTGTTGAATTACTCTTTTTCATCACTGAATGAAATTTCAGGCAGATCCATATGGTTTCTATTCCCTCTTCAGTATCAACAAATCATTTTATTTTCCAGGTATTAAGAATTCTAGGCCGGGTGCGGTGGTTCACGCCTGTAATCCCAACACTTTGGGAGGCCGTAGTGGGTGGATCACTTGAGGCCAGAAGTTGAGGACCAGCCTGGCCAACATGGCAAAACCCCATCTCTACTAAAAACTACAAAAATTAGCCCAGATACTCGGGAGGCTGAGGCACGAGAATTGCTTGAACCTGGGAGGTGGAGGTTACAGTGGGCTGAGATCATGCCATTGCACTCCAGCCTGGGCGACAGAACGAGATTCTGTCTCAAAAAAAAAAAAACAATTTTAGTCCAGGTTAATTATTAAAGCCGCAATCTCTTCCTTCCCTCATTTGATAAATTACAGTAATTATGTAAGTCTAAATCATCTACCGACAACATAAAACTCTAAATTTTGCCACCTATTTGGGGAGTCTGAAATACACGGTGAATATTTGTTTATTTTTAGTGCTTCATTTTAAGTTGTATTACTGATAGTAACACAGATGTCATCAGTGGAAATAAAAACACTTTGTTTTGCAAAATGTAAATTATTATGGTAGAGTTGATAGGGTACCTGCTTAGCCATTTCTTTCCTTTTTTTCTCTTCTTTTATCTCTTCTTTCCTTCTCTGAATCTCATGCAGGATTTCACGTTGCTGAAATAAATCAAACCATCATCAAATGCCAATCTCTGAAACCCATACAACATATAAATTATGGAACTACAGAAAAATCTTTTACTTTCAATAATTCAAACCCTCTTTTCCTAAGAGATCTAAAAACACAGAATCTTAGTACAAACTGCAGTTCTATCAGTTTTATCAGAGTTCTTACACAATAGGCATTCCCATTTAAACAGGTTTGAGAGTGTGTGGGGAGGGACATTTACTCCCCATTCTTCATGTTTCCACGTGCAGGAGATTTCCAATACAGCAACACTGTTGGCTTCTCACTTCTTCCCACACTCGTCTTAGCCCCTCCTGTTTGATATCTGCCTATTTGCAGAGAACAAGTACTTGTGCCTGCTCTCTGTCATGGGGGTCCCGGTCAGCTTGGTGAAGGTGGGCTGAGCAAGCCTCAGTGCCTGGACCTGGGGTGGCCATGGCCCAAGTACCATACCTACGTGCCATTCTTCAATCACCTGCATTTTCCAATCAGCTTTCTCAATGTTAAAAGTGGTATTTTGATCTCTATTTTGTATTATTCCTCTAAAATTCCAGATTATAATTATCAAAACTATTAAGAGATTCACCAAAAACCATAACAGCAATAATATAACATGTAAAAACACACCCCAAACTTACAGGTAGCTATAGTAGTATGTCAAAACAAAATTGTTAGCTAAATAGTCACTATCTTCTAATAAAAATTAGCCTTCCTAACAACAAGGACAATAATAAAAAAAACTACAAACTCCCGGCAGGGTGCAGTGGCTCATGCCTGTAATCCCAGCACTTTGGGAGGCCAAAGTGGATGGGTCACAAGGTCAGGAGTTTGAGACCAGCCTGGCCAACGTGGCAAAAGCCCGTCTCTACTAAAAGTACAAAAATTAGCCAGGCATGGTGGTGGGTGCCTGTAATCCCAGCTACTCGGGAGGCTGAGGCAGGAGAATTACTTGAACCTGAGAAATGGAGGTTGTAGTGAGCCAGTATCATACCACTGCACTCCAGTCTGGGCAACAGAGCAAGACTCTGTCTCAAGAAATTAAAATAAAATAAAAATAATAAAAAAGAACTATAAACTCCCAACAATAACTTGGCTACACACTTAAATAGAAAATGAGTAACAAAATCAATGGCACCTACAAAAAGACAGTGTTAATGTAAGCACAGGATAAACAAAATGAAGCAGAAACAAAATAAAATGAAAAAAGAGACAGGCATAAGAACCTAAGAACAAAACACTAAAAGTAACTTTAAGAAATAGTAATATCTGTAAGAATAAAATTAGAAAGCCTCAACAAAAGATAAAAATAGATATACAAATGGTGCTGGGCACGGTGGCTCATGCCTGTAATCCTAACACTTTGAGAGGTCGAGGCCAGAGGATTGGTTGAGCCCAGGAGTTCAAGACCAGCCTGGCAACATAGGGAGATCTTGTCTCTACCAAAAAATTTTAAAATTAGGCAGGTGCAGTGGTGTACGACCATAGTCCCAGCTACTCAGGCAGCTTAGGCAGGAGGATCCCTTGAGCTGCAGTGAGCTAAGATTGTGCCACTGCACTCCAGCCTGGGCGACAGAGCATGATGCTGTCTCAAAAAGAAAGAAAAAAAGATCCAAAAAACAGAAAACAAAAACAAACAGTCCTGGATGGAAAAAGAAACAATCCTGAATGGGAAGTCTAAATACTGTGAAGATATCGATTCTTCCTAAATAAATATGTAAGTTTTTTTAAAATCAATAAAAATCCCAGTATGTTTGTTGTGTTTTGACTATGGGAAAGTAATTCTGTACATCTTCTGTAAGAATAAATGGGTGAGAATGGCTGAGAAACAAAAACAATGGAAGATGAAGTGATGGGGAGGGGTAGGATTGACTTGTCAGATATTAAAACATTATAAAGATATAATAATTCAAAGAGTGTGGTAGAGATTCAAGAAAAAACAGATGAGTTGAACAGATCATTGACAAATAGAACCTAGTATAGGTAAGCAGTTAAGATGCACTTGAGAATTGCATTTGCAGCCGCCGCTGCACCACCTATAACTCCAGCAGAAGGAGAACGGGGTAAGTAAGGAGGTCTCTATACCATGGCTTGTATAATACAAAGGAGAATGCCCACAAATCCACAAGTGGTAAAGCTCTTGGCTCACTGCAACCTCCACCTCCCGGGTTGAAGCCACTGGCTACAAAAAGCCGCTTGCAAGACTGCACTTTCTACGGCAGGAGTGAAGAAACCGATCATTTCAGGCCTGGTACTGTGGCATTCTGTGAAATTAGACGTTACCACAAGTCCACCGAACTGATTTGCAAACTCCTCTTCCAGCATCTGGTGAGAGAAATTGCTCAGGATTTTAAAACAGATCTGTGCTTCCAGAGTGCAGCTATTGGTGCTTTGCAGGAGGCAAGTGAGGCCTATCTGGTTGGCCTTTTTGAAAACACCAACCTGTATGCTATCTATCCATGCCAAACATGTAACAATTGTGCTGAAAGATATCCAGCTAGCATGACACATATGTGGAGAGCATGCTTAAGAATCCACTATGGGTAGGGCGTGGTGGCTCAAGCCTGTAATCCCAGCTACTTGGGAGGTTGAGACAGGATAATCAATTGAACCTGGGAGGCAGAGGTTGCAGTGAGCTGAGGTCACACCATTGCACTCCAGCCTGGGGCAACAAGAGCGAAAGTCTGTCTCAAAACAAACAAACAAACAAACAAACAAACAAACAGAATCCACTATGATGGGAAATTTCATTCCCCCCCCAAAAAAATTCTCTTCTTATTATTCCTGACACTTCTGAATGTTACGTATTTTTTTCCCATGGGGTCAAAAGGTACCTACATATATGACTGTGAGTGGAAAAAGAAGGGACAGAAATCACGTATTGGCCGTTTTTCTATTTTCATTCATGTGTGAATTTTTAATATAAATGGGGGGGATGTAAAGCATTAATGCAAATCAAAATGTTTCAGTGAACAAGTTTCGGCAGTTCAACTTTCTATTACATTTTTCTGGATAATGCCAGTATCTGGATTTTTTTAAAAACAAGTAAATACTTTTCTTTCTTTCTTTTGCTTTCATGTCAGACGGGTAATGTGCTGATGTCCTAACAAGGTTCACGGGTGGCGTATCTCACATGTGTGTGAACACCCAATCATCAAGCTTATGAACTATAGAAGGATCAAAATAAGTACATTTTTTATCGATGGCAACTAAACGGTTTGTAGCATTCTTATCATACAGTAGATTACACCCATTCACTATATTTTTCTTTTCTTTTCTTTTTTTTTGAAGACGGAGTCTAGTTGTCGCCCAGGCTGGGGTGCAATGGCACGATCTTGGCTCACTGCAACCTCCTCCTCCCGGGTTCGAGCAATTCCTGTGCCTCAGCCTCCTGAGTGGCTGGGATTACAGGTGCCTGCCACCGCGCCTGGCTAATTTTTGTATTTTTAATAGAGACAGAGTTTCGCCATGTTGGCCAGGCTGGTCTCGAACTCTTGGCCTCAAGTGATCCACCTGCCTCATCCTCCCAAAGTCCTGGGATTACAGGCATGAGGCACCACAACTGGCCTCAGTATACTTTTCTAACTGAGTTGTCCTATATGCAACTACATGTTTTTAATGTTATCTGTCTTCTGTGCAGTTCTTGCAAGTTTGCTATTAATATTAAAATACATTAAACTATTTTTAAACATATAAAGAAAGTATTATGAATCACTTCAAGAATTATTTAATAAATGTGTTAGGAAAATGTCTAAGAAAAATATACTTAGGCTTTTTTTATAACCTGAATCAAAATAAGTTCTAGATAAGTTGATTAAAGTGCTAAATAGAAAAAGCAAATAAAAAATTTAAAAATTTAGAAAAATAAAATAAAATCAAAAAGGGAATTTAGATGCATATATTATCTTTGATTTAAAAGATTTTAAAAATAACACGAGTTTATATCTTTATGCAAACAGATTAAAGAAAAATACAAATGGTAACCATTTGATTTATATATTATCTTTGATTTAAATACAAATGGTAACTATTTGTATTTAAACAAACTTGAATTTAAACAAATCTTTAGACTCTCAGCATAGGATATAAATAGGAGTTCATAAAATACAAATGGTAACCATTTAGATGCATATATTATCTTTGATTTAAATACAAATGGTAACCTTTTGTATTTTTTCTTTAATCTGTTTGCGTAAAGATATAAACTGTCTTATTTTTAAAATCCTTTAAATCAAAGATACTATATACATCTAAATGTTTGAATAAAAAATTTATTCTCTGGCTTTTGCTACTCATTTGGGCATGAGATACTAGTCTTGCACAGGGAAGAAGAAAATAGCTTCTAAAATGCAGTGAATTCCTGTACACCCTCACAAGCTCCAAAAGACCACAGGTGGTTTGGTTAAACAGCTTCTTTTCTCTTCTCTTTTATTTCTTTAAGACCTGGACTGAGGGCTCTAAGGGGCAGTACTGATATGTGTCAGGATGGAATCACTCATATTTTTCATACTCTCACATGTGTCTACCTTTCTTGAATCAAAGGGTGAGCAAAACTTAAAGATAAGTTTGTAGGCAGAGACCGATAAAACCTACAGTAGTTTGCAATCCTCCAGGCTGGCCATGCACACAGACATCGACAAGAGCATCTCACCTCCTGCTCTTCTTTCCGCTTGGCCTCCAACAGCCTCTGCTGCTCCTCCTGAGCCTGCCTTTCCAGCATTTCTTCATGAAAAGACTTGGGAGGGGGCTTGTTATGCTCGCTGAGAAATGACTGCACGTGGTAAGCCAGTTCAAAGATCATCACCTAAACATGTAAACAAAAATCAACCACAAATGATCAAATAATGGGAAGGCCCAAACAGGAGAGGCTACAGAACAGGAAAGCAAATCAGCAGTCAGAGGCCCACTTAGAATGTCATTATTCATTTTGATATGACATATTCTGAATTCGGTATACGATAGAATCATAGCAGGAAAAAGCTTTTAAAGGGCCCATTGCATTGTGTTATTGTCAAGACAGATCATTACCTAGGTAAATAAAAAGCTTCACTTTTCTTTTACAGACCTATTCAACTTACTGGCATTTTCTCTATAATAAATCCAATAAAATATTTTTCTTTAGAAATAAATCTGATAAAACATGTAAGACTGCATGAAAGTAAAAGCTATCTTCCCAACTAGAAAACCTGTCTACATAATGAGAGTTGGGCAAAGAATACTCATTGCTAACATCAGAGCTTTATCTGTCTACCCAACATACTGAAAATATTCTGTTGGGAGTACAGAGGCAAATATTTAAAGGCCTCATTATCTCCTTGTTAGTAACTGATCAATAAGAAGCTGATAAATACTTAGAAAGTATTTTATTTCCACTTAGAGAAGCAGTCACAGATAGAATGTGGAAGAAAAAGGTCTCCCTTTCACACATTCTTTATGTGAACACAGGAAGCCCCTTTCCCTTACCTGCAGGAGACATAAGTCATACTTGGATTGATAAATCAATAGAACAAAGGTTTCTGAGACCCTCCCCGACTGGTTACCCAACCCCAAAGAGGTAAAGAGTGCCAATCCTTTGGCAGATGAGGAACATAACATTGAGATTTTTTTTCTCAGTTACAATAAAGCAATTTTAAAATTCTTATTTTCATTATATGTTTGAAACCGTTTGTAAAGGGCCTTAACAGGGTGGTAAACAATAATAGAAGTCATTGTACACAAAAATATAAAGTTAGTTCATTTGGTATCTTGCCTTTCTCTCAGGGAGCAAATGCAAAGAAAGCACAGCTCTTGTTGGGTGATGTTAATGCATTTTTTCTTACACCTGAAGCTGTGGCATTTACTGGATATATTTCACTTTAGAGTCAGAAACACTAGTCTACAGTCTAAGAGGCAGATTATTCTAAGAAAAGCTCTTCTAAGGAAAGCTGGGGAAAGTAGGCAATTTCTATCATGTCAAAGAGAAACCACTTCTAAACCAAAAAGGAGGCAGGGGCCAAGCTGTGGAGGGTTTTTCTTTTGCTGTTCTATTTACTTTACTAGAGTTTTCTGTACAAATCAATCTGATAAACCTTCTAAGACTGGATGAAAAGAACTACTTTCCAAACTGACTCTTGCCTCCTACTCCGCTGGTGCTACAGGGCTCACTGGCCTCCCTCAGACCTCTGCTCAAGTCTTGGAGGCCTCTCCTGAACGCCTTGTAAAGAACAGCCACTCCACTGTCACACTCTCTAGACCCCTCACCCTGATTTTCTTCATGGCACTTATAACTGCCTGATTGGTTGTGCAGTTATTTGACTGCCTTCTGTCTGTTCCCTTCCCAGTGTAGCCCACAGTGTGGTTTGCTCACTGTGGTTTTCCCAGTGCTGGAATAGCACTTGATACATGGTATACAGACAAATATTTGTTGAATAAATTAATAAAAAAATAAACTTTGGCTTTACAAATTTGAAAAAATAGAGTATACTTAAGTTTACTTTTACATGACAAAGAGCTGTGTATAGATTAAAAATCATTCATAAGCAATTGGAAGTGCTTAAGAACAAGCTGTTTTTGAGTACTTATTTCCATTCAAATAATTAAATGACTCCTAGTTTTAAAAGGCAAGTATCAGTGAATGCCATACCACAATGAATCCTATGCCATGCTTTAGTACCTAATTATACTCTATTTTACTTGAAAATAAAAAAAGTTTTTTTAGAATTATGTCTATTTTAGACTTTCCAGTACTCCAGACTTAATGGAAACAAATTTTAGGTAAACAAGAAGAGTGATTTGCACAGTGCCTTCCCATGTTTAACGCCCATTCAAATCTCATTATATGACGATGACTCAGATGAACGCTAGCACAGGCGGCCCTCTGAGACATGGCAGGTTCAGTTCCAGACCACTTCAGTAAAGCAAATGTCACAATAAAGCGAGTCACACAAAGGTTTTGGTTTCCCAGTGCATATAAAAGTTATCTTTACACTATACGGTAGTCTATTAAGTGTGAAATAGCATTATGTCTGTAGAAATCAATGTATATACCTTAATTTTAAAATACTTTATTGCTAAAAAATGCTAATGATCATCCAAACCTTCAGTACGTCATAATCTTTTTGCAGACAGAGGGTTTTGTCTTGATGATGGCTGCTGACTGATCGGGGTGGTGGCTGGTGAAGGCTGGGGTGGTTGCGGCAATTTCTTAAAAGAAGACAACAATGAAGTTGCTGCATCGATTGACTCTTCCTTTCATGGAAGATTTCTCTGCAGCATTCAGTGCTGTTTGATAGCCTTTGAGTCACAGCTGAACTTGTTTCAAAGTTGGGGTCAAACCTCTTCAACCCTGCTGCTGCTTCAAAACAAAGTTTATGAAATATTCTAAATGCTCGATTGTCATTTCAACAATGTTCACGGCATCTTCAGGAACCACTCAAGAAACCACTTTCTCTCCTCATCTATCAGAGGCAACTAATTATCTGTTAAAGTTTTATCATGAGGTTGCAGCAATTCAGTCACATCTTCAGGCTCCACTTTTAATTCTAGTAATAGACCTCTTGATATTTCCATCACTTCTGCAGTTACTTCTTCCAGTGAAGTCTTGAACCCCTCAAAGTCATCCATGAGGGTCAGAATCATATTCCAAACTCCTGTTCATGTCGATATTTTGACCCCCTTCCATGAATCATGTATTTAATGGCATTTGGAATGGTGAATCCTTTCCAGAAGGTTTTCCATTTACTTTGCTAAGATACATCAGATCAAATGAATCACTATCTATGGCTGCTGTAAGCTTTTAAAGTGTATTTCTTAAATAATAACACTTGAAAGTCAAAATTATTCCTTTATCCGTGGGCTGCAGAATGGATGCTGTGTTAAGAGGCATGAAAACAACATTAATCTCCTTGTATATCTCCATCAGAGTTCTTGGGTGACTAGGTGCACTGTCAATGAGCAATAATATTTTAAAGGGAATCTTTTTTTTCAGGGCAGCAGGTCTCAACAATGGTCTTAAAATACTCAGTAAACCCTGCTGTAACAGATATGCCATCATACAGCATTTGCCTTTCCATTTATAGAGCACAGGCAAAGGAGATTTAGGATAATTCTTAAGGGTCCTAGAACTTTGGGCATGGTAAGTGAGCACTGGCCTCAACTTTTGAAAAGTCAGCAGCTGTATTAGCTCCTAACAAGCGAGTCAGTCTGTCTTTTCATAAGGCTTTGAAGCCACACATTGACTTCTCCTCTCTAGCTGTGAAAATCCTAGATGGTACCTTCTTCCATATAAGACTGTTGCACCTACATTGAAAATCTGTAGCTACCTTCATCAATTATCTTAGATTTTCTGGATAACTTGCTGAAGCTTCCTCATGAGCACATGCTGCTTCACCTTGCACTTTTACGTTATGAAGATGGCTTCTTTCCTTAAACCTGATGAACCAATCTCTGCTACCTTTTAACTTTTCTTCTGCAGCTCCCTCATCTCTTCTCAGCATTCACAGAATTGAAGAGAGTTAGGGCCTTGATCTGGATTATGCTTTGGTGTAAGGGAATGTGGTGGCTAATTTGATCTTCTTTCCAGACCACTAAAACTTTCTCCATATTAGCAATAAGGCTGTTTTGCTTTCTTATCATTCATGTGTTCACTGGAGTAGCACTTTTATTTTCCTTCAAGAACTTTCCCTTTGCATTCATAACTTGGCTAACTGTTTAGTGTAAGAGGCCTTTTGGCCTATCTTGGATTTCAACAGCCTTCCTCACTAAACTTCATCATTTCTAGCTTTTGATTTAAAGCTAGACATGCAACTCTTCCTTTTATTTGAACATTTAAGGCTATTGTATGGTTTTTTTTTTTTTTTTTTGAGACGGAGTCTTGCTCTGTCGCCCAGGCTGGAGTGCAGTGGCACAATCTCGGCTCACTGCAAGCTCCGCCTCCTGGGTTCACGCCATTCTCCTGCCTCAGCCTCTCCGAGTAGCTGGGACTACAGGCACCCGCCACCACGCCCGGCTAATTTTTTGTATTTTTTAGTAGAGACGGGGTTTCACCGTGGTCTCGATCTCCTGACCTCGTGATCCGCCCGCCTCGGCCTCCCAAAGTGATGGGATTACAAGCGTGAGCCACCGTGCCCGGCCTATTGTACGGTTATTAATTGGCCTAACATCAATATTGCTGTGTCTCAGGGAATAGGGAGGCCCAAGAAGAGAGGGAGGGAGAGACGGGAATGGCTGGTCAGTAGTTACAACATACACAACATTGATCAATTAACTTTGCTGTCTTACATGGGCACAGTCTGTGGTGCCCCAAACAATTACAATAGTAACATCAAAGATCATTGATAACAGATCATCAAAACAGATATAATAATAATGAAAAAGTTGAAACATTGTGAAAACTACCAAGATGTGACACAGAGACATGAAGTGAGCACATGCTGTTTGGAAAAATGACACTGATAGACTTGCTTAATGCAGGGTTGCCACAAATATTCCATTTGTAAAAAAAACACAATAATCTGTGAAATGTAATAAAGTAAAACACAATTAGAGGTATGCCTGTGTTTTTTAAACTGTGGCAAAATGTACACAGCATATTTACTATTTTAACCATTAAATGCATGTTTAGTAGCATTAAGTACATTCACATTGTTGCACAACCATCTCCATCATCCATTTCCAGAACTTTTTCTTCTTCTTAAACTGTACTCATTAAATAACTTTCCATTCTCCCCTCCCCACAGCTCCTAGCAACCACCGTTCTACTTTCTGCCTCTGTGAACTTGACTATTCAAGGTACCTCACGTAAGTGGAAGCATATAGTATTTGTCTTTTTGTTACCAGCTTCTTTCACTTAGCATAATGTCCTCAAGTTTCATTCATTTTGTAGCATGTGTCAGAACCTCCTTCCTTATTAAGGTTGAATAATATTCCCTTATATGTATATACCACATTTTGTTTATCCATTCACCTGTCAATGGACACAGGGTTGTTTCCACCTTTTGGTTTTTGTGAATAATGCTGCTATAAACATTGGTATACAAAACTAGTATATCTTTAACAGTTTCTGCCTCTTTTAATAATCAGGACATGTTCCCTTCACAAAAGGAAGCTGTAGTGAACTGACAGGAAAGGCATAGTACTCTTACTAATTACTGTGAACATAGTAAATATTAAAAATCACAAATCAGGACTTCCACTTCTGGGAAGATGGAGTATACCTACTTTTTCCTATTCCTCCTACCAAATACAACTAAAAAACCCCAGACATTACATATAAAACAAGTGTAAGATGACCCTGAAAGGTAAAGAGTAGAAGGCAAACTGGCTAGGGCCTTAGGACTCAAGGAGCAATGCAGATGTGGAGAGGGTGGAGTTTAGGGGGTGGCTGCAGAAGGGCAACATGAGAGATCCTTGTGGTGAGAACACTATTCTGTATCTGGATTGTATCAATGTCAATATCCTGGTTATCACATTGTACTACAGTGCAGCAAACTGTTACTGTTGGGGCAAACTGGGTAAGAGGTATATATAAATATATAATTATCTCAAAATAAAAATTTAAATCAGGCTGAGTGTGGTGGCTCGGGCCTGTAATCCTAGCACTTTGGGAGGCCGAGGTAGGAAGATTGCTTGAGCCAGGAGTTTGGGACCAGCCTGGGCAAGATGGTGAGACTTTGTCTCTCACACACACAAAAAAAAATTAAATCACAAATCAAAAATCCAAGAAACCAGAGGTTTCTCCATAGCTGCATTTTCCATATAACTTCACATTACTTTTCAGTTAGACACTGGAGTCCCCTTATACTAGAAAGAACTTTGGAATCATTCCCAAGGCCTAGTTTTTTATCCAGGCCGTTCTACATTCGCTTTCTAAATCTCATCTATCACTGAAGTTCTTGGAAGCAGCAACTTAAATAGACACAATTTTTACAGCTAAAAGGCATTCCATGGACTGTACTATGACTCATTGTGTTATGAAAAGCAAGTAAAAATCTGTCCAGTTACTTTCTGTGAGGTGAATGGTCGTCTTTGGTTATCTCTAATAAAAGTCTTAAATAGACATGGAAGCCCAGGGCACCTCTTCTCAGTGTTCACATAGAGGGATTGTTAAGCATAAGCTGCCAGGCAAAAACACTGAGTGATTTTACACAAAAGTGAGGCAAAGAAGCATTATACTTCGAGGGAATTGGTCTGGCCTAAGGAAAGCACAGTCATACTCTGCCTCCAGAAGACGCTTAGTCTTGCCTTCCACAGAGAGTTGTGCCACCCAAGAGAGAACTCATATGTAGATCCTAATGTTCAGAAGATTAAAAAAGAATGAGTACTGCACTCAGTGTAAATGCTTAGGTATATGACAGACATTGAAGGAGTAGAATGTGTCTCTAATTATTGAGAAAGAAAACAACAAATTCCTCTGATATGCAAAGGGGAGAGGTGGTCAGAAATTGCTTGTCTGCCACATTTTCCAACAAAAAGGTTCAAGTCAAGATCAAGTCATGATGCCAGATCCAAAGTGTACAAAAAGTATGGCTGTGTTCACATCAACTGTTTTCAGAAAAATTCTTTTTTTTTTTTTTTTTTGTTTTTTTTAAGAGAGGGTCTTGCTCTATGGCCCAGGCTGGAGTGAAGGAGTGTGATCATGGCTCATGGTAACCTCAAACTCCTGGGCTCACACAATTCTCCCACCTCAGCCTCCTGAGTAGCTTGCACTATAGGCATACACCACCACACCCAGTGAATGTTTTTAGAGACAGGAGCTCGCCATTTTGCTCAGGCTGGTCTCAAACTTCTGGGCTCAAGTGATCCTCCCACCTCAGCCTCCCAAAGTGCTGGAATTACAAGTGTGAGCCACCATGCCCAGCAGTTTTCAGAAACATTCTTCAGCATCAATAGTACCATCTATAGACTACAAATTTCATTAATCCTATTAAATAAATAAAAATCACAATGTTCCCTTTTGTAGAACCAATAAAACACAAAACATGCTACTCAAAATTGGATTTGAGGTGCAATGGGGAAGTTTACTGTCTTCTTTTAATTCCAGTTTAACAAATCTTACCTCCCCACAGTGTTTCTTGGCCAGTTCTTCTAGGCGAGATTTTAATAAATTGACACTTTCATTTGATAGACCTTTGGCATTTTTTAACTCTATTTCAGGAACTCTGGAAAAGGCAAAAAAAAAAAAAAAAAAAGAGTTACTCCAGAAAGTATAGCCTGCTTGCATTAATATTTGCTAAATTGAAAGCACTCTGGGCCCGAGGCCCTAAATCTCAAAGGGACTTCAACCATATCCCTACAACTCCAGTTGACACAGTGGAGTCACCTGCATCCTACAGGGAAGAAGTGGGCTGGCCAAAGCCTTCTGTCTGGGCTGTCAGACTTACTGGGCTTGACCCCTGTATCTAATTTCAGCTTTACAATCTGATTAAAATTTCCCAACATCAATTACTATTTATTTCCTATGATTTGCCCTGGATCCCTAAGTCTGAGTTCTTCGCCTTAAAAACAAAACAAAACAAAACAAATCATTCCAGTTCTGCGGCTGACTCTAGCCTAGTAACTTAACCGTGTGCTCCGGTGTATGGTAATTCTCCACCCTAGCTTGCGGCCAATGAGAATTAACCTAGCTCTGACAGCTCACTGGCAAGGCCAAGTGCTCTGCACTCAGGTGCGCTCTAGCATAAAGCAGGACAAGAATAACTAGGTGAGATGGAGCCCTGGTGATCCCTCTAGCATTTCCACAACACACTGCTGCATCCCAATCACTCATTCTGATCAAAACAAGGTGGAAATGCTCACTTCTTGTGTATAAATACATCTAGTCATGCACACTCTCTGCAACTCTGCCTAGAGCTCATCTAAGTCAACATTTTCAACTCAAGGACATTACACAACCAGCCCTCGGGTTTCATTTTATTACCAACCAATAAATATCCAATAACAACTCTCTGAGATTAAATAGGAGTTACTTAATTTTACTGAAGAGATGATGACTCATCACTTTTTTACCAAGCATTTCTGAGTAATTCATGGCATTTAACCCCATGAAGTCTTGAGTATGCACTTATCTATGCATTCTCTCAATGCGGCAGTATGATAGGGTGCTATGATCATTACCTATTTCTATAGATAGAAATCTGAGAGAAAGTAGTCTATATGAGGGAAAGAATACAAAAACAAACCATACAGTCCTGCGTCTATGTATGGAATCCTGGGTTAGATTCCTCCCCAAAGAGCTGAGATGGGGCTGAAATTTCTAGAATTCCTCCCCAAAGGTCTGGGATGGGGCTGAAATTTCCAGAATTCCAGAATCTAACCCGGGAGTCTCTCTCTCACAGTGATATCCAGGAATATTCTGCAGAAAAGCAATGTTTTCCTGTACCATATTCAAAAGGATAAGAATATTGCCCCAAATTAAGCTTTTTGTCATAATTTAAAAAATAAATAATCATAATATAGCCATATTAACAGAATGGTGAAAAATTCATCAATGATGCTAATTAAACTTCAAAAACAATTCTAATGTTCTCTTTATTTCCTTGCCATATAATTCATAGTTTATGTAGCTGATATTATGTTTGCTTTTTAACTTTTTATAAGCATTTCCATGTTAAAAACAATCATCCCATAATATTTTTATCAAGTGGACACATTAAGATTTACCTGAACACTTATCTAGTGCCATGATTCTTGACCAGGGGTGATTTTGGCCCAGGGGATATCTGTCAACATTTGGAGACTTTTTTTGGTTGCCACAACCTGGGGAGAAATGTACTCCCGATATCTAGCAGACAGAGGTCAGGGATGCTACTAAATATCCCACGATGCCCAGGAAGGCCCCCACAACAAAGAGTTATCTGCCAACATGTCAGTAGTGCCAAGGTGGAGAAACCTCGCTCTAGTGTTTGACATTTAGATTGCTTCCAATTTCTCTACTTTCACAAATAATGCTATAATTAATATTTTAGCACTTATATATGTATAACATTATAGCACATAACTTTTTATTTATTTTGATTTTTCAAGAATAAACACTTTGAATTCTTGAGGCTATGGTTTAATAAAAAAATATATATTTGATCTTTGACCCCTGTTCCTGGCACAGAGATCCTATCACCCTTGGAATTTCCTGAGCAACAGGGGTGAGAAAAGCATCTTATGTTTTTCATAACAAACCCCTTCCAACCATACCGGAGTTAGTGCTCATGAGGGAACTCTGGTCAGTACCTGGATAGCTTCAGGATCAGGACTGGTCACCAGAAAAACCAAGCCTTGATTACAGGGTGAGAAATTTCAGCCCCATCCTAAATCTTTGGGTAGGAATAGGGGGCTGAAGATCAAGTTCAATCACCAGTGGCCAAAGATTAATAAAATTAATCAATCATCTCTACATAATGAAACCTCCATAAAAACCCCTAAACGACAGGGTTCAGGGAGATTCTTGGTTGAAGAACACAGGGAGGTGCTGGGAGGGTGCCATGCCTAGCGAGGGTATGGGAGCTCTGTGCCTCTTCCCACACACCTTACCCTTCATAATTCTTCCATGTGGCTATTCTGGAGCCATATCCTTTATGACAAACTGGTAAATGTAACTCACAGAAACTGAGTTCTGTGACGCATTCTAGCAATTATCGCAACTTAGGAGGGGGTGGTGGAAACCCCTAAATTTATAGCCAGTTATAAATACTGGCTATAAATGATCAGAAGTACTGGGACTTGCAACTAGTGTCAGAAATGGAGGCAATCTTGTAGAACTGAGTCCTTAATCTGTGGGGTCTTTGCTAACTACAGATAGTGTCAGAATTGAACTGAACTACTGGACACCCACATGGTATCAGGAAAGGCATCATGTATTTGGTGTCAGGAAAAAAAAACCTAGAGAGGCACTGTCTTAATTTCCTTTCATAAATTTTTAATTATCTTTTATCATTAATGTTTTATAATTAATGTTTAGTTAACGAATATAGTATGTATAGTATACCTACTCTAATACTCTCAGGACAGTTTTGGGGGCCAAGAATGGTTACTGACTTCAAGGAGCTCAATTTTGACCTATCTGTCTTTTCATATCCTCCCCATCACTTCTTAGAATAATAAATTCCATAAATTTACCACCCACTGTATAAAGCAGAGTTTCCTTTTACTTGTCCCTTTCCATCTCAAAAACCTTCACTGGTTCCCCATACAATAAGTTCAAACTACTTAACCCCATCCAGGCCAACCTGCCTTTCCATGTGGGATGTGTGGGGAAAGATTACACCAAATAGACATGCTTAAGTGCTGATGGCTAACACTTTGGCTCTAACTAGTGATTCTCAACCAGAGGTAACATCACCTTCAGAGGGAGTTTGGAAATATGTAGGTTATTTGGTTGTTTCAATGCCTGGAGGACACTCGTGGCATTGGTAGGTGGGGGCCAGGGATGCTAAACGTACTGCAGTGCACAGCACAGCCCTGCACGATGGACACTCGCCAGCAGTGCCCCACTGAGAGGCAGGACAGCTCCAAATACTCTCCCTCACTCTAGGCAGCGAAAGGTCATCTCAGGCACAGACTTGCTGAATTTCTAATACCAGCCACACTCTAACTATGCAAGTGCTTTCAACAGTCACCATGCCTTTATTGTTTTCTTCCAAATTTTTCCTCTTCCTAACTTATGAAGAAATAAATAAAGCTAACACATCAGAGGAAGCAAAATAGTCATTGGGCAAATATAAGTATCTGTAGTGACAATTCTATTACTACGAACAGGCTTAAAATGAGACAGGTTTCATGAAAACATCTATTGCTGATGTAGTTTTGTTGAAATATAGGAAATGAAATTTTATGTGGAATGGAAGCAGGAAGGAGAAAATACTACTAATTTCAATCTGTTTCTATGTTGTCAAAACAGAAAACTGAAACCACGTCAAAGCTATTTATAAATGTACTCACACATCTGGATAGGTAGGTGGGCATTTAACCCTCAAATCCACTTTTACATATACTTCTTCACCAGTTAGGCCTTGAGGGTACAAAACTAAATTGATTTCAGGGGGCTCTTTGACCTAAAAAAGGAAAAACAAAACAAATTTTTTTCATAGCTGTGGAGCCAATCATTAATGATTAAGATGGTCATTTTAGATCAAAAGTTCTACTTTAAAAATATTTGTAATTATATTTTACATAGATAATCTGGCATATTTTCCAAAAGCATGATTTAAAAACAAAACCTGAGCCAGAGAAAATGCATTTTCCTTTTTTAAGTTATCCAAGGAATGAACCACAATGTTCCACTCAGCTTCCATTTGTTCAGATGTTATCGAGTTATTATGCCTGGGTGCTCTCCTGGAAGCTGGGAGTGCAGGAGTAAATTTAGACAGACACAGTCCCAACCAGCTGATACAAACTAGAAGATGAGTGATTTCAAATAGTGATGAGTGCTGTAAAGAAATCAAAGCAGAGTAGAGGGACATAGTGGAGGGCGAGGAGAAGATATCTGGACAGGTAGGTCGGGGAAGGACTCTGCGAGCAGGGGAGATTTGAATTGAGATCTGAATACTGAGATACTAACAAATGAAAACTCTTGACAATGAGAGAATTGCATGTGTTTTCAATCAACTGCTTTTCACCAAATCACCAAATACCCTTGTTCTTCAATTTAGATACTTTTTCCAAAGTGGATTTGAAGTAGTTCATATTATATGTATATAATGAAAAAGGGGAGTCTGAGAGAAAAAACAACGGCTGAGCGCTCCCATGGTCCAGGCACCTTACCAACTTTGCAAGGCAGGTGCCATCTCCATTTTACAGATACAGAAGCTCGGGCTCAGGGAGTTTTACATTCTTGCCTACAGATACAAAGGGACAGAGCTGGGATTCAAACCCAGCCTTGACTCCAAACCCTGTCTTCTCCCATAAGCCACTCTTTTATTATGCCATCCTAAGTTGCTGGGATTGAGCCTTGATTTTTTTCTCTGAATGTCCTGGCAGGCAGGGCAAAAAGAGAAACATGGTATCATCAGAAAAGAGAAAGCCTAAAAATTATTTTACAGAAGCAAAGTACTCAGCAATACTAAATTCTAACAGAAATTTATAACGTGAACCTTACAAGGGGTACCATATAATAAACACTGTACTCTTCTACTATGTGTACAAAATTTGTAAGATCAGTTCTTATATGGCTTTATAATAATCCTTGATAAATGTGTGGGTCCTTCCATAAAGCATAATTCTGCGAATGTGGTCCTGGGGAGGGTTAAGCACTCTTTGGTCCACAGGCCTTTCATCCACTCATTCACCCATCACACATCCATCACCCACATTTGTTAAGCACTGACTCTGTGTCAGGCACCGTGCTTAGTCCACGAAGGTAAGAACACAAATATGGTTCCAGCTCTCATGGAACTTCAGTCTGATGGGGGAAAACAAACACAATAAACACATAAGTACAAGTTTAGAGAGTGCCATTGAAGAGATGACGTGGTGTTCTCCTTAGCAAATGACTTGGGGTGTGAGGGTATATACTTAAATGTGGTTATCAAAGAAGAACTATCTGAGGATGTAGCATTGAAGCTGAGACAAGCCAAGAGACCAAGCATTCCAGACAAGGAAAAAAAGAGACTGGAAATACATTTGAGAATTATTTCATTAGTAACAATTTTTGAAAGTTTTTTGTTTGTTTTACCAGACACTGGGCTTGTAGGAATGGCGTTTCAAATGAGTGGAAGACACTGAAAAATTCAATTGCCTATATTTGTCTAGCTGCCTAGCTGGAGGAGGAGGGATGCATACGGGGAGGTGGCCTAGGCCCATACTTCGATGGAACGAAGAACTTAAAAAAAAAACCTACTTATATCTTTATTTGATGAAAATTTAAAAACGAAGTCATGAACAAGTTAAAAGTAAACTTTGATGAATTTGGTTTTTAGTAACATTGGAACAGAGGGGGAAAAAACCCCCACAAGGACCATAAAACAAAAAAATAGGTCATTTTGACTGTATCAACATTTTTTAAATCACATAAATTACGTACATAAATGCATATGATTAGGAGAAAAATATATGCATTATATGACCCAAAATGCTAATTTTCTTAAGATATTTAGCTCTTACACATAAACAACAAAATGGACCACAGAGTGGAAAAATAAACCAAAGAGTATAAGCAGTTCACAGAAAAAGAAAAATCAATGGTTTGTAAACAAAGGTGTTCTAGATAATTTATAAATAAATAAAAATTAAAATGAGATATGTTTCATTTATGTGGCAAAGATGAAAAAGTCTAACATATATAGTATTGTTGAAGATAAAGGAAAACAAACACCACCATACACTACTGGGGGATCTAGGGATTGAAGGAAGTTTTTTGGAGGGATGTTTCCAAAAGCTATCAAATTATAAATGAGCAGACCTTTTGCTGTTGTGGAAAGCTAGCCAAAATACGTTAGTAATTTGTAACTATCTATAAATTATAGATACTTTAAACTAGCAGTGTCCAAACTTTTACAAATGCAAAAGTTTTTAGCATGCACCGCAAAATGTTATTTATAAATGATATACATATGCTACTAAACTGAAATTTATATTACAGCACATCCCCACTAAAAGAAGTTGAAAAAAAAATCTAATCTGAATTTACTGGCAGCAAATTTAGCCTGAACTGACATGAGGTTAGTAACAGTGTTTATCTGTTCAGTGTGAAATTTGAGTATTTCTATGTTTCATTGTGTTTGATTTTCGATGCTGCCCCAGACACTGAGGAAGGTATTAGGTAATGTGTGGAATGTGCACACATAAACATGAACAGAAGCACTTCTAAATTCTGAAACTTCTAAATTCTGAAACCCATCCTTGGATAAAGGGCTGGGCATGGTGGCTCACACCTGTAATCCCAGCACTTTGGGAGGCGAGGCGGGAGGATCACTTGAGGTCAGGAGTTCGAGACCAGCCTGCCCAACATAATGAAACTCTGTCTCTACTAAAAATACAAAAATTAGCCAGGTGTGGAGGCGGGCACCTGTAATCCCAGCTGCTCGGGAGGCTGAGGCACAAGAATCGCTTGAACTTGGGAGGTGGAGGTTGCAGTGAGCCGAGATTGCACCACCGCACTCCAGCCTGGGCGACAGAGAGAAACTCCTCTCAATAAAGAGTTTTGGATAAAGGATTTTGGACTTGCATCACTTTTCCCTGGCAAATAGCAGGTGATAATAAGTGCTTGTTGAATGACTAAACTCTGATTCATCCTTGAGTCCATCAATTATTTGCCTGCCAGGCCTATGAATGTGTTGAGGCCATTTGCCCTGTGTACAATAGGCCACAGACAGTTATTTAAATTCTTCTGCCTGCCTTCCATAGTTTTTGCTTTGGTTTGTCTAGTATTCCATCTTGTTATGAAAGCCACCAGCTATAAATTCTTGGGGTTATCAATATCCCTAACTAAAAGAAGTTGCTTTTTCTCTTCCATTTTTCTGCAGCCCTAGGAGCAGACAACTAAGCTTGTATAAAGTAAACAAACTAGTTCAGAATGAAGCCTTAGGGGCTTCGTGTTGAGTCCCGTGTACACTTTGAGACACCTATTTTGGCTGCTTCTTGGGCCTACTTCCTGATTCTCAAGGTTTGGGAACATAGAAGTTGCCCAGTCACCAACTTCTCTGTCATGTTAGGGGGAATAATTTATATTTTTACTATTTCAGGTTAAAAATAACTTCATATTATTAAGCGTTAGAAAAGTAAGCTCCCTGAGGGCAAGGATTTTTGTCTGTTTTGCCCACAGCTGTATTCCTAATGCCTAAAACAAGTATTTAATGAAGGAAGAGGCACCCTGAGTTTGAGAGAGAATATTTTGCCCTGATAGCTCCAGAAGATGGTATTTCTTGAGGAAATCCTGGATGTGTAGATAAAGCAGATATTGTGAAATGCCAGAGTTAAGAGCAGATGAAGAGGCCAGGCACGGTGGCCCACACCTGTAATCCCAGCACTTTCAGAGGCCAAGGTGAGAGGATTGCATGAGCTCAGGAACTTGATACCAGCCGGGGCAACAGAGCAAGACTCTGTCTCTACAAAAAATTAAAAAAATTAACCAAGTGTAGTGGCATGTGCCTGTAGTCCCAGCTACTTGACAGGCTGAGGCAGAAGGATTGCTTGAGAATAGGCTGCAGTGAGCCGTGATCATGCCCCTGCACTCCAGCCTGGGCGACAGAGCAAGACCCTGTCTCGAAAAGAGGAAAAAAAAAAAAAAAAGGCAGATGAAGTTAGAAGTATGTTTTAAATGATAATATGATAATATTCAGAAATAGTTTGGTAGATCAACTCTTCAAGGATGGGGAAAAAACTGTCAGTATAAATACTTTATAACGTGCCTTAATTTCCAGACAAAAAGGCAAAATAATATTTTAAACAAAATGCTATTTTAAAAGGTCTAGAGCTAGAGCAAGCTGGTCCAACCCGAGGCCCATGGGCCACTTTGAATGTGGCCCAACACACATTTCTAAACTTTCTTAAAACATTGAGTTTTTTTGCGAATTTTTTTTTTTTTAGGTCATCAGCTCTCGTTAGTGTTAGTGTATTTTGTGTGTGGCCCAGGGAAGCCAAAAGATTGGACACTCCTTCTCCAGACTCAGTCTAGAACCCTCTCTCCACTACAGCTAAGATGAATGTGTGCTATATTCTGAGCTAAATGTCTTAGAGGAAGGTGCAGAGGTATGGAAAGTTCCTCCGTACCGGAAAACACAGTGAGGATGCCTGGGGAGTACAGCTGGAATTATGTGGCGTGCAGATTTGAATGCATGAATGAGACTTAAGAATTCTGATTGAGGACGTAAGGCCTGTGCGAGCGCCCAAAAAGCGTTCTCAGAACAAAGTAGCAACGGGCGCGTATGAATGTGCTGTTGTATCATCCGCGAGAGCTTTCAGAGTGGAAAAAGGACAAGGTTGGAAGGAGGTAGTTATGTAATGGGATGTAGGCAGGAATAAGAAGCAGTGCCAGGTAAGAGAGAGGAATCCAGGGGGATTCCTCTGGGGAAATCATGGGGAAAGGGCTGTAGAAGAATTCGGCCTAGGTGGGGTTCTGGAGACCAGCTGCAGGTGCAAGGACTAAAGTGAGCATGGGTGGAACCTGAGGGATGAAAAGACTGCAGGATCCTAAAGGGGCGGCCCAATCTGGAGGTGTCCGGGCTTTGGCCCAGGGCCCAGGGAGGCCAGGGCACGCCAGCCTGGGCCTGACAAGCCACGTTCCTACCGGTCCGCAAGCGTCCGGCCGCAGGTCTTGAAAGTCCGCGCCGTAGATGGCCTCCAGGGCCTGTAGCTCGTGGTCCTGTCGTTGCGGGTAGCTCTCCGGAGGCTCGTCCGGACCGCGCCCGGGGGCCCCACGGCCCCCAGCCATGGCAGCGCTGCGCCCAAGGCAGGGCGGCCTTGCCTGGGCGGCGGTGGGCCCCCGGCAGCCTGCGGGGCGGGGCTCCGCGCTGCGGACGGGCTGTGGGCGGGGCTCCGCGCTGGAAACGGGCTCGTGGGCGGGGCTCCGGGCTGGGACGGGCTCGTGGGCGGGGTTCCGCTCCGGGGACGGGCTGTGGGCGGGACTCCGCGCGGGAGACGGGCTCGTGGGCGGGGCTCGGCGCTGCCGGGCGGGGCTAGGCTCGCGGGACTGGCCGTGGGCGGGGCTCCGCGCCGGGCGCTAGCTCCGCAGGCTCCAGAAGCCCAGGCGAAGGAAGAAGGCAAGGGGACAGCTTTGCCCACATCCTGCTGGGGGAAGGGGAGCAAAGGAACTCCACGAACCTAAGAAATGAATGACACAGATAGGAATGAAAACGCCATATTGTATAGTTTTCACGAAACAAGTATCTTTAACAGAAGTGCTTGCTGGAACTTCTCCATCCTGGCATGGCTAGTGCGGGAAACTTTTTTTTTTGGCAGAGTTTCGGCTCTTGTTCCCCAGGCTGGAGTGCAGTGGCGCGATCTCGGCTCACTGCAACCTCCGCCTCCCGGGTTCACGCGATTCTCCTGCCTCAGCCTCCAGAGTAGCTGGGACTACAGGCGAGCACCACCACGCCCGGCAAATTTTTCTATTTTTAGTAGAGATGGTGTTTCACCATGTTGGCCAAGATGTTCTCGATCTCCTGACCTTGTGATCCGCCCACCTCGGCCTCCCAAAGTGCTGGGATTACAGGCATGAGCCACCGCGCCCGGCCAGGAAACTCTTAAAGGGCAGACGTCGATGGGTTCTGAAGTCACTTCTAGTTTCACCTTGTACCTTCCCAGAACAAGACTACTGGGAGTAAAAATTGTGACCCCCCCCCACCGTCCTTCCTCCCACTTTAGTACCCCCAAACTTATTCTCTGAGCCACAGATTCAACACCCTCATTATGTTCTCTGTCCCTACATTCCCCAGCTTTGGGGATCTCCACTACCACCTTGCAAATTCAACTGAAAACTGTCTTTCCACTCAGGCATCTTTATGAGCTACCTTCCCATGAAGAGAATTATGTTCCCTTCCCAGTTCACTCAGTGTGAATTTAGGGAGTCTTTGTGTTATATCCTGCCTCAAGTCGTCGTTTTTCAAGTTTATGAAATAGTCTGCCTACCCAGACATTGTTATTGCACTTCATCGTCAGTAACTTACTAATGCTACATGTCCATTTAGAATAATCCTATTGTACTAACCCAAGTTAGGTTTAAGTGACGTTTCTTCTGTCTACCTTGCTTACTCCTCCACTGTTCACTAAATAATGATTGTGTAAATTCCTTGCTGCCATCTATCCACTCAGTTCTGGCCAGATAACACAAATGCACTAGCTTGACCCAAGGCCAATTTAAATCATCATCTTCCCTCTGCTGGAGACCTGTTCCTTCTCCAGTGATCTCTGACTAGGCAAATGGCACCATCCAACTGAGTGTGATTCTGAATTCCCTTTCTCTCAACTCACATCCAAATAGTCACCACTTCTTCTGTCCATCCACTACACTCTAACCCATTGCCACTAACTTAGTTCAGGCTACTGTCACCAATTCCGTGGGTTACTTCAATAGCTCTCTTAGTCACTGTCTTCATTCTTGCCCCACATTAAGCTATTCTTCCTATTGCAGCCAGAGTAATGTTTCTAAATTGCAAATATGGCCATTGCACTCTAATCCTTAAAATTATTCCATTTCTCTATTGGTCTTTAAAAAAAAATTTTAAACCTATATTTATGAAAATGTCAAACATACTTAGAAGTAAACTCCTCTGTACTCATCATCCAGGTTCAACAACTATAGATATTTTGTCAATTTTATTTCATCTCTTCTCTCCATCCCTCAGGAGTGTTTTTTTAAGTCTCAATCATATCATTTTAAAAAATAAATACCTAAGTATATATCTCTAACTAGAAAAGGAACCAACATAACATATTACTACCCTTATACCCTAAAAATGTAACCATTTGGCCAGGTACAGTGGCTCACACCTGTAATCCCAGCATAAGATGGAGGATCACTTGAGACCAGGAGTTTGAGACCAGCCTAGGCAACATAGCGAGGCCCCATCTCTACAAAAAATAAAATAAAAAATTAGCTGGACAAGGTGACATGTAGTCCCACCCTCAGGAGGCTGAGTGGGAGGATTGCTTGAGCCCAGGAGTCCAAGGCTGCAGTAAGCTATGATTGCACCACTGCACTCCAATCTGGGCAACAGAGTAAGACCTTGTCTCTTAAAAAAAATTAACAATTTCTTAGCATCATTTAATACCTAATCTATGTTCAAATATTTCCATTGTGTAAAATTAGAATCTATACTGGATGCTGGACCTATAAAAGATGTAATTAAAACAAACAGCAAAATTTGAAAGGAGTCTGTGGATTATATGGCAGTATTATACCACTGTTGATTTCTTGACTTTGTTATACTGTTGTCATGTAGTAAAGTGTCTTCCTTATTAGGAAATTTCCAGTGCAGCATTAAGGGGGCAGTGATGTATTAAATATGCAGTTAGCTCCCAAATGATTTAGGAAAAAGAAGAGAGATGATGCTAAATCAAATGTAGAATGTTGAACATTGGAGAATTTAGGTGAAGGATATATGAGAGCTCTTTGAATGACTCTTGAAAATTTTATGTAAGTTGGAAATTATTTTAAAGTCAAAGTTCAAAGCAAAAAAAAATAAGAAACTGTCAAAGTGTTTCCCAAAGTGGTGGTACCATTTTATATTCCCATCAGTTTATGGGAGTTCCAGTTGTTCTACCTCTTTGCCAGTAATTGGTATTGTAATGTTTTTAATCTTAAACATAGTAATTGGTGCTAAGTAGTATCTCAGTGTGTCTTAACTTACATTATCCTAATGATTAATGATGTTTGGCATCTTTTCATGTGATTATTTTCCATTCATATATCTTCTGTCTTCTGTTTTTGTTCACATCTTTGGTGCATTTTAAAAATTTTGTTTTTGTTTTCTTATTAACTTTTGAGAAATATTTATATATTCTGGACATGTCTTTTTTTTTTTTTTTTGAGATGGAATCTCGCTCTGTCACCCAGGCTGGAGTACAGTGGTGCGATCGCAGCTCACTGCAACCTCTGCCTCCCGCGTTCAAGCAGTTCTCCTGCCTCAGCCTCCTGAGTAGCTGGGATTACAGGCATATGCCACCACGCCCAGCTAATTTTTGTATTTTTAGTAGTGACGGGGTTTCACTATGTTGGCCAGGATGGTCTTGAACTCCTGACCTCGTGATCTGCTCGCCTCAGCCTCCCAAAGTGCTGGAATTACAGGTGTGGGCCACTGCGCCAGGCTGAACATGTCTTTTATCAGATATGTGACAGGCAAAAATATTCACCCAGTCTGGGGCTTGCTTTTTCATTCTCTTAACTGTATTTCAAAGAGCATGTTTCTTACTTTAGAGGACATTTAATTTGTCATTTTTTTCTTACATGAATTATGTTTTTTAGTCATATCTAAGAAATATTTGCCTATCCCAAGGCCAAAAAGGTTTTCTTCTATGTCTTCATCTAGACAGTGTTAGATTTTACCTTTTGGCCTATCATCCATTTTAGTTAAAAACTTAAGCATATACTTATTATATGAAACAGCAATTCCATCCCAGGCATTTACCCAAGAGAAAGAAAAGCATATGTCCATACAATGACTTGTATGTAAATATTCATAGCACCTTAATTTGTAATATCCCCAAACTGGAAACAAATCAAATGCCCATCAACACAAGATGGACATATTGAGGTATAAACAAATTGAGGTATATCAATACAATAAATACTATTCAGCAATAAAAAGAAATACATTATAGATACAGCAACAACATAGACAAACTCAAAATAATTATGCTGAATGAAAGAAGGCAGACATAGAGTACATACTACATAATTCCATTTATATAAAATTCTGAAAAATACAAATTTGGTAACAGAAAGAAGATAAGTGGTTGCCTGGGGATAGGGAGGACATAGAAGAGCCAGGTGGAGGGATTAAAGAGGAACAAGAAGAAACTCTTGGGAGTGATGTCTGTATACATTCATTATTTTGATTGTGGTGATCATGTCATAAGTCTATGCATATATCAAAACTTATCAAACTTTACAATTTAAATATATGCAATGTGTTACATGTCTATTATACCTTAATAAACAGTTAAATGAAAAAAGCAAAAGGTCATTTTTTTGTTTTGTTTTGTTTTGTTTACAGTGGTTTGTTTGAATCAAAATTCAAACAAGGTCCACACATTGCATTTGGTTGCTGTATGTGCAATACAGGGTTAACTAAGCAGGCTTGGGATGTATAAACTCTGTATATTTCAAAGAAAAGATTGGCCCTTGACTGGCTCCTGGGAGATAACCTCTAAGTCCTTGAGACATTCTGCCTCCTAAGAATGTCTTTATATACTTGGGGTTCACAAACTAACTCATCAGGACACCCCAACATTTCCTTATTCTCCAAGTACTTCCTAAACCTTTAGATCAGTCTTCCGAAGACGAGTCTCTAATCCTATGTCCTCCTTGCTCCCCCAAACTACATCTCCCGGTCTTGCTGCTTGCCCTTGATGTTCCAAAGAGAAGCTCTCAGATTTTGGTCACTGTTTCCCAAATTTTAAAACTACAATCCCTTTCCCCTTCATTCTTGAAGGATATTTTCATTGAATATAGAATTCTGGGCCAACGGTTATTTTCTTTCAGTACTTGAAAAGTGTGCCATTTCTCTCTGACCTACATGGTTTCAGTGAGAAATCTGTTATCATTCACATTGTTTTCCCACTAAAGGTAATGTGGCACTCCTCTTTGGCTACTTTCAAGATAGTTTTTTTGTTGTTGTTTTGTTTTGTTTTTGTTTTTGTTTTTGTTTTGAGACGGAGCCTCGCTCTGTTGCCCAGGCTGGAGTGCAGTGGTGCAGGCTGGAGTGCAGTGGTGTGATCTTGGCTCACTGCAACCTCCACCTCCTGGGTTCAAGCAATTCTCCTGCCTCAGCCTCCTGAGTAGCTGGGACAACAGGCGCACACTGCCCCACCTGGCTAATTTTTTTTTTTTTTTTTTGTATTTTAGTAGAGACAGGGTTTCACCGTGTTGCCCAGGCTGGTCTCAAACTCCAGAGCTCAGGCAATCCCCCCACCTTGGCCTCCCAAAGTGCTGGGATTACAGGCAGGAGCCACCGCACCCAGCCCTCAAGATAGTGTTCTATGTCTGAGTTTTCAGAAGTTTGACTATGACGTATCTTGTTGTAAATTTCATTGGGCTTATTCTGTTTAGAATTTGCTTAACTTCATGAATTTCAATATAGGAAGTTTCCAGCCATTACTTCTTTGAATACTTTTCCAGCCAACCCGTCTCCCCTTCCGGGAGGTGAAGGCACTTGTTCTTGCAGCACGCTGTGACTTGGCAGTTAGGAGCAGAGCAGCACCACTGTTCCTGCTGCTCAAGAAAGTCTGAAATAAAAATTGTTAGGGACTTTTGCATTACTTTGTGGGTGTTTGTGTGCATTTACATATTTATGTACCCGAATGAGTCTTGCCCTTTAAATTTTGGAATAAGTATATACCTTTATTCCACAGCCGTGTCATTACTTCCAAGTCAGACTATGAGTCATAGTATTTTATATCCATATTCAATCTTTTACTAAAGAATATTACTACCTTAATCACTTAATTCACCAGAATTGGTCTTAGATAACTTTTGGCTTTTTAAAATAAATCCAATTTATTCTTGAATGACATATTTATTATGATAAGTGATACAGGAAGAAATGTGTCAGCTTCCAAAATTAATTATAAAAGAGAAGTCCTAAAAAGGTCCTGAGAAGTCATGATAATCTTCAGCAGCTAAATACCTTCCCAAGGTGACTCCTTTGAAGGTGATAATACTCATGGATATTTTAGTTTGACATATTTGCTATTAAAAATTAGTCTGGGCCGGCTGGCTGTGGTGGCTCACGCCTGTAATCCCAGCACTTTGGGAGGCTGAGGTGGGCAGATCACGAGGTCAGGAGATCGAGACCATCATGGCTAATAGAAACCCCGTCTCTACTAAAAATACAAAAACAAAAACTTAGCCAGGCATGGTGGCGGGCCCCTGTAGTCCCAGCTACTCGGGAGGCTGAGGTGGGAGAATGGCGTGAACCTGGGAGGTGGAACTTGCAGTGAGTCGAGATTGCACCACTGCACTCCAGCCTGGGCAACAGAGCAAGACTGTCTCAAAAAAATTAGTCTGGGCCAGGCACAGTTTCTCACACCTATAGTCCCAGCACTCTGGGAGGCCAAGGTAAGTGGATTGCTTGAGCCCAGGAGTTCCAGACCAGCCTGGGCCGCATGGCAAAAACTTGTCTCTACAAAAAATATAAAAATTAGCCAGGCATGGTGGCATGCACCTGTAGTCCCAGCTACTTGGGAGGTTGAAGTGAGAGGATCACTTAAGCCCAGGAGGTCGAGGCTGCAGTGAGCTGTGATTGCACCACTGCACTCCAGCCTGAGTGACAGAGCAAGACTCTGTCTCAGATAAAATGAAATAAAATAAAATTAAAAATTAGTCTGTTTGCTTTATGATCACTATGTGTGTGTGTCTGTGTGTATGTGACTATTGAGGCTTCCTGGAGAGGGAGGAAAGGAATATTCAAGTTCCCCCTTCCCAGATATTCTTGATGAATTTAACAGGAAGTCTGTAGGTATAAGGACTACTAGAAACTCCTGATACACCTTCTAATGCCATTTCCCTGGGAAACTGCATTAGGAGATATATTCATAGATTCATATCAGTAGAAAACCGTTTCCCAATCCACATATTGGGATAATTTGGAATACATAAAGGGCTGTCTTATTATCTTTTAAACAGGTAATTGTTTTGGATGGTAATTTAACATGCCCAAAACTAAGAACCATAAAAAGTAAACATATTTAGCCCAATGATGTAAAGGCTAAATTCTGGACTTCTAAATCTTCAAGTCAAAATTCCCCCAAAGCCACTCTGTCCTTTGTTAATTGCAAAAAAGTGATTTTTTTTCATTTTTGAAATATAAAGCTTGTATTTTATTTAAATCTATAGAGAGAATTTTTTAAAATCTTAGATGGTGACTTTTCCCCTTTTTGATATTTGATTTCTTTAAACACCAACAAACAGGAATTGATCTTATATAGTTACCCTTTATTGATGGCCTATAATGTATCATTGTCAGAGGTTTTTACTGATTCAATATTTTGTTGTCCTCAAAACAGCCTTGCAAAATAGGCATCTTTATCTCTGGTAGAGGAGAAATCTGAGTTTAGAGGAGTCAAGTAACTGCCCAGTGTTACTTGAACACGATTGGAATGGTTCTATCTTAAATGGTTCTATCTTCGAGAAGATAGTCATCTACTTGAAGTAGCCCATCAGCACCAACGAGGAGACTACCTGTGACTATAAGTTATCCCATTGAAGACATCAAGATGCCCTGCCTCTGTAGCTCCGAGAACTGCTGGGGACCCTCATCTAGGCCCTGGTGCCAGACTCAAAGGATGTCAGCCGCAGCCTGGGGCTCTGGAGCATGGAGCCCATGGTCCAGGGCCCCGGCCCCACTACCTGCCCCCGTTTCAGGTGCTGTCCTCTACCCAGTGGCCATGTCAGGGCCTGGCGCCCCCACACTACACCTGGGAGCCCCTGGCTCCAGCCCCTCAGCAGGAAAGGGCTTCTCTATTGTTCAGCCCACATCTCTCTTATTTTTAAAAAATGCCCCTTTCAGAATTTTGTTTAACTTCAACATCAGCTTCTCTCTCTCTCCATCTCTCTTCCTCTTTCTCTCTTTTCTCTTTCTGGTTGTTATCCTTGGCCTCTTACCGTGAATGCTGCTACATTGTTTTATCTTCTCTATTTTCTTCCTCACTGTGAGAAAAGATATTTTAACCATTAAAACCAATAACAACAACAACAGCAACAAAATATTCAAGAGGTACAACTAACATCAACATTCATACTCCCTTATCTCTCCATATTAGGTTCTTTATCTTGAGAGCGTTAGTAGAAATCTGTGTAAAGAGACAACCTAGGTCTCCAAGAAAAGAGAAATGGGTTATTGCCTACCCCAAGCTTAAGTACTCTCCAAAAAGCTGTTTCAACAACTAAGTGTATCAGAGACCAATATGCCTTTTTTGACGTGAAAAGCCCAATAGTTTAATTCAAAGACACCCAGAGGCTCTATTATCAGCTACCACTTTCATTTTACAAGGACCTAGGATATCCTTTTTGCCACTACTAATAAACACAGAATATTTTTAAAATCCTGACTTAAAACCTTCCATTTCCCCAGAAATACAATCTGTGCTCTCTTAAATATGCAGGCCCCAATTTTCATAACAATGTCTGCCAGGATAGGCTGGGTTATGCTGTGATAATAAGCAACTCCAAAAATCATGATTACTTATACAACGAAGTTTTATTTCTTATTCATACAAACTTGTTGTGTGTCTGGGTGGTTTTCCAGGGCATTTGCCCTCCCATATGGTGACTGAGACAGACTACTTCAATCTTTTGGCTCTTCCATTTTAACATAAAGCTCCTTCCACAATTGCAATGGCAGAACAGAAGAGACATTTGAGAATCACAAACAACTTTTCACTGCCTCAGCCCACAAGTGACTCGTCACTTTTGCTCACATTTTATTAGTCATAATAGTCACATGACCCTGCCCGCCTGCAAAGGCAGCTGAGAAATATAGTCTTCAGTATGCCTGGAAGAAGAGGAAAATGAGATATTGTTGAATATTAGTAATGTCTATACAATAATCTGCATTAACTATGTCTTTTTACACTGGCATAGAAATAGCCATTTGGAAACAGAACTGCTTATTCCAGATGGGTAGCCAGGGGCCATAAAAACTCCTCTTTTCTCAGCATACTGCTGCTTGGGCTTACCAATACAAAATGCTTCCATTTCTCCAGCTGTTCTCTCCCTGTTTAGTAAGAGGCCACATGGGGGCACATGAGGGTGTGTGATGGGGAGCAGGAGGGAGGAGGAGACCTTCAATGATAAGGAGGAAGAAGAAAGGCAACATAAAACTTTTATGTTCCCCAACTACCTCGGTCTTTGCAATGATCCTAAATCCTATTCCATCTCTTCTTCCCCCCACCCAACCCTCCTCCTGCTCTTCAACAAATATCTAAGAAAGTTGGAATTGGGAATTCTTCTGAACACAAAGGTAAGACAAGTGATTATCACCTAAACAAGGTTAAGTACTTGTTGGAAAAGTATTTATTAGCACCTATGTGATTTGGCCTATCACTACACCACAAAAGTGTAAGAGAAAAACAGAACGAAAGAGTTTTTTTTAAAAAAATTACCTATGGCATTAGGGTTCTCCAGAGAAACAGAACCAATAGAATAAATAGACATATAGAAAGAAATTTATTACAAAAAATTGGTTCATAGAGTTATGGAGGCTGACAAGTCCCAAGATCTGCAGTTGGCAAACTGGAGATTGGCAAGCTGGAGACCCAGGAGAACTGATGGTGTAGTTCTAGTCCAAGTCCAAATGCCTGAGAACCAGGAGAGCCATTACTGTTGTTTCAGTTCAAAAGCCAGGAGGCTCAAGACTCAGAAAGAGCTGATGTTTCAGTTCAAGTCCAAAGGCAGGAAACAGCCACCGTCCCAGTTCAAAGGTAGTCAGGCAGAGGGAATCCTCTCTACTCAGCTTTTTTGTTCTATTTTGGCCTTCAACCATTTGGATAAGGGCCACCCACAAGGGAGAGGACAGTCTGCTCTACTCAGTCTACCCATTCAAATGTTAATCTTATCCAGAAACACCTTCACAGATACACCCAGAAATAATGTTTTACTACCTATTTGGGCATCCCTTAACCCAGTCAAGTTGACACATAAAATTATCACGACAACTAATTAAAACTTTGGAAACATAAGGTGCCTCTACGTTGGGAGGATACCTTCTTATACTATTCATTACAGGAGAGGACTGGGAGGAAAAATTACTTTTAACAGCATTATCTAGCGTGAGAAGTTGCCTACTTTTTTACTCCATTTCCCATTAACTGCTTTGAATGTAGCTTCAGAAAGTTTTGAATAAAAATTAGCTAGCACATAAATGTGTTGGCTGGTAATTCTAATCACCTGCCTTCACCTATGGCTGTGTAGCTGATTGCTGCCAGGTGTTAACACTTACCAGCTCATATCAACGTAACAGCTACTGTGGTCTGATTGTTTGTGTCCCCAGCCCCCCAAATTCATGTATTGAAACCTCATCACCAATATGATGGTGTTAGGGGATGGGATCTTTGGGAGATAATTAGGTCATGAGTGCTCTGGTGCCATAGATGAGATTAGTGCCTTTATAAAAGAAGCACTAATAGGAACCAGGTGTTTTAACGTGTGCCTGTAGTCCCAACTACTTGGAAGGCTGAGGTGGAGGATCGCTCAAGCCCAGGAGTTTGAGGCTAGCCTGGGCAACACAGTAAAACCCGTCTCTAAAAAATAAAATAAAATAAATAAAACTAGGGGTACTAATAAAAAAGGCACCCTTCTACCACATGAGGAGACAGCTAGAAGACACTATCTGTGAACTAAAAAGCAGTCCCTCGACAGGCACTGAATCTGCCAGAAACTTGAACCCGGACTTCCCAGCCTTCAGAACTATGAGAAATAAACTTCTGTTTTTTATAAGCTGCCCTGTATAAGGTATTTTGAACTACTGTAGTCTGAACTAATATAGACTTAGAAAATACCTGTACATGGTAAGTAATTGAAATGGACTGTAATTTATGTGTTTTTTTGACCTTTTCAGGTTTAATTTCAGAAAAAAAATCTGAAATGGTATATTTTAGTTTTTGTTTTGTTTTGTTTTTTTTGAGACCAAGTTTCACTCTGTTGCCCAGGCTGGAGTGCAGTGGTGGTATCAGCTCACTGCAACCTCCGCCCCTGGGTTCAAGTGATTCTCCTGCCTCAGCCTTCCGAGTAGCTGGGATTATAGGTGACTGCCACCACACCCGGCTAATTTTTGTATTTTTAGCAGAGACAAGGTTTTGCCATGTCGGCCAGGCTGGTCTTGAATTCCTGACCTCAGGGAATCCACCGGCCTCAGCCTCCCAAAATGCTATGATTACAGGCGTGAGCCAACATGCTCAGCCTGAAATGGTACATTTTTTTTTTACAAAAGGAAAATAGATATTAATATTATGGGAGATTATATTTTCCTTAAATGACTGCAATAATATCTCTACGTAATCGCTCATTCCACATGCTATTCTTATAATGTGACTAACACTCCTCCCAATTAGTGTCCCCTTTACTTAAATGTGGTGTTTTTGTAGCTGCGTCAACAAGTAGAGTACAGTGGAAGTGACGCTGTACAACCTCTGAGATTAGGTCATAAAAGTCAATGCAAGCTGGTCTGAGTCTGAGTGTAGTGGTGTTTACAACTAATTGATCACAACTACTTTACAGATTTCTTTGTTCCTTCTTCACTCCCACTGCTTCACTTGGCTAACCTAAAAAGAAAGAGAGAGAGAAAAAAAAATGTCAGTGCAGCTTCTGCCTTGTCCTCTTGGGACTCTTGTCTCTCTTGGGATGCTCACTTTTGGAGCATAGCTGCCAGGCTGTGAGGAAGCCAAACAGCCACATGGAGAGGGCACATATAGACATTCCAGCTGAGTTCCCAGTCAACAGCCAACATCAACTGCCAGACATACGAGTGAACAAGCCTTCAGATCCCAGACCCAGGCAGCAACGCTGAGCTACACTTCTGGAGTTATGCTCTAAGCCACTAAATTTGTTATAGTTTGTTGTGCACTGGTAGATGATCAGTTATAAAAAACATTACTATAGACATTTAATACATATTTAAATCGTGTCCAATCTTTTACATCACAAATCTTAAGATCTTTTGACTCATCCTTAAAAAAACTCATACAGCACAAAACCATTAAGAATTGTGCCACTCTATTCCTGTCCTTAGCCCTTCATTTTTGAGAGGCAATCCTTCCTCAAGTCTGAGAATCATGGCGATCTCAGCTGATTGGGTTATTTCTTGATTCTACTGATCATATACCCTAACACCAATTGAGGGGTTGTAGAGAATTTAGTGATATCTTTTCAGAATGAAAACATGAGAGCGGTTTCTTGCTTTCTCCATTCTTTACACCTGCAAAACTGATTCTTTTCTATACCTTTATCCCAACTGTTACTAGTTTGAATTCGGGATGGAGGGTGAAGGTGGGTAAAGGGATATTTTTAAAACTGTTATCAAACAACTCTATTTGCACACATTCTTCAACCCTTCCTAAATGAGTATGCTGGATGTTGGTGAATTATTATAATTTTTGGTTTCTAATGATTATAGTGTAAGGGGTTTTATCTTGAAAACTATGTTTGGACTCCTGGAACTAATGTTAACCGCTGGTAATGGCGTTCTTGGGGGTAAAATACAATTAGTGTAATTAATAATTTTCCGTCTCTTTCTCTCTCCCCTTTTTGGTCTCCAATATGTTTAAAATAATTCTCACAGATTACTATGTGAAGGTATTGTGAAACTCCAAATATGTACAAGACACGGATTTTTACCCTTTCAAGAGTAAATAAGGATTACCAGTGAAAAGGAAATAGCCACATTGTACCAGGATCATCCTTGGCGCAACCAAGGAATAACTGTAGTTTTAATCAATTCTTGAGTTATTGTCCTTGGTCCCAGTCCCATAATCAACATGTCAAAGTCTTCTACCATGTACCTCACTTAGTAAAAAGAAAGGAGTTTCCATAAAGTCGACCACGCATCTTTTTCCTCTTTACCCCAGATCCTCTCTCTGCATCCGTACAGTTTCCTCTCCCACTTGGCATCTCTTTACAATTTCTTCTTGTTTACTTGACTATCCCAGCTTCCAACATTTCTGTCCCAGAATCCACTAGGCCTGGGTTATATTGTGGACATGTTAGAAATGATACTCAATAAAAAGGCCCAGGAAACCATGCACTGAGTTACTATATTTCATTTTTCTTAAATGCTCCAGCTACGTCCAAGGACTGACTGAGGGGCCGGGAGACTGGGCTCCCTGCCCAGGTGGCAGGGACGTGTAATTCTAACACCGCAGGCTGCCCCTGCTGACGAGATACAGAGGAGTAACGACAGTTAATAGTAAACGAAGCGAACCCCCGGGAGGTGTATTGAGCATGTCCACGACAGCCAGTCACGGAGCCTCCAGCCTCCCACGCTTCCAGCCGAGACAGTCACGCTCCGCGGGGCCAAGATGGCGCCCTCCCGCGGCAGCCTGGGCGCGAGGGGCGGGGCCGCGCGTGCCACGTGACCATCCTCGCCAGCCGCGCGCCCCCGGCTGCCCCAGGCGCGCACCGAGTCCGGCGGCCGCGCAGACGGTGCCACTGCCCCACTGGGGCCGTCGTCCCTCGTCCCCGCCCGGCTGTCAAGCTCTGTTCTAGCGGCCGAGGGACCCAGGGGAGCTAGGAAAGGGGGCGCCCAGCCATGCAGAGGCAAAAAGGCGCTGCGGAACGGGGTCCCCGCCGCCGGTGCTGAAGCAGGAGGTCGGAGCCCCCAATGAGGGTCTGGGAAGCAGGACCCAGCACGGGCGTCTTGGCAGGCGGCCGGGCGCAGGGCCAGGCTGCTGGGGACACTCAGGGCTTTCCACCCAAGACATGGGCGCTGTCGGGCACTCGGGGGTCCCCTCGTGGCTCCGGCCACTCGGCGTGGGCATTTCGTTGGCTTCACATCGCCATCCAGCCTCGAAGCCAACAGGACTGAAAAATAGCTTCGGCCAAACGTTCTCCTCCCGCTAAGGAGAGGGGTCGAGTGCGTCAGCCTGAGGGGACTGGAGAGGGATGTCCTAACCCTTCGGGGGGCGGAGGACCCGCGGTTGAAGGAGGCAGTGGGAGCGGAGAGCGCCCTCCTTGACCATCAAATGCCTCCTTCTGTGTTTCCATTCCTGTCGAGTGGGCTGGGCCACGCTGACCACCCTGGAGGAGGGACGGACGACGCTCGGCGGGCTCTGACCGTGCCGCCTTCTTGTGGCTGCTGACTGGGATCCAGGAGGGAGTGGGCATGGGGCGCAGCCGCGCCTCCCTCCCTCCCCGCCTCCCGGGCGCCGGGGTTGGCGATGTGGAGACGTGAGGGGCCCGTCGGCTGCCCCGGCTTCTCCAGGACTCCGCCAGGCGCCCGCGCGTCCCTCCTCACCCGGAGGAGGAGAGGCTCCGCGCGGGGCTCCGAGGCGGGCGGCGCGCGGAGCCGGAGTCCCAGCCTCGCCATGGGACATAACGGGAGCTGGATCTCTCCAAATGCCAGCGAGCCGCACAACGCGTCCGGCGCCGAGGCTGCGGGTGTGAACCGCAGCGCGCTCGGGCAGTTCGGCGAAGCGCAGCTGTACCGCCAGTTCACCACCACCGTGCAGGTCGTCATCTTCATAGGCTCGCTGCTCGGTAAGCCTCTCGCGGGGCGCCTCCGGCCCGGGCCTCCCCGAGGGTACAGGCTCGGAGAGCCGGGAGCAGGGCCACCCAGCCGCCGTGGGTTTCGGGTGCCTGGCAAAGTGCAGAGAGTTGAAGGAAGCTTAAGGATCCCGGGTAGCTGCAGTGTAGTTAAGCAGGGGCGGTGGACTCCAGCCCCCAAGCGGGAGCAGAAGAGTTCAAATAGAGCTTTCTCGTGGCCCGAGGATGGAGCGGGATCCAGGCGGGGGTCCCCCTCCTCAGATGGCCCTGGCGGAACGCTCCTGGGTGCCCGGCTGGCTTCAGCTCTTGTTTACAAATAGCGAGGAATAAAGATTCTGTGGGAATTTGTTACTGATGATTGAACGGAATGTTACCCATTCTGTTAAAGATGTTTTGCGATCCCATCTTTCCATATATATATCGAAATAATAATATATACAATTATTTTGAGAGACCCTTATTTTGTGCATGTTTTACTGCGTGCTTCTTCGGAACACCGACCTGCTGATAGACAACCCTGTGAAGTTAAACTATATGTCGCCTGTAGATGATTTCAAAAAAACAAACAAGACCCACTCTACTTCACCATCTATGTGTTGTTTAAGGTACAGAATAAAGGTAGGATAAAACACACACACACACACACACACACATCCCAGATTTAGGTATACTTGTTCAGGGAAGAAAAGATCAACGAATTGAAATGAGTGGCTAGTAAAATATTAGCCTGCTAGTGTGAGAATTACCTGTTCTTCTCACTACTCTTAAATGATAATAGTCTTTATTGCTCCTCTTCAATCGTTAAATGATACAAGCAATATTCATTTCTATTAAGATCTGTTGAACATATTGCATACCACTTGGGTATATGTGGCTTCCTTTCCTGTGTCCCCGATGTGGCGTTTATAAGGATGTGATGTTATTGGCAAGAACAGTCGTAAAGTTTCAAAGTAGGAATAGGTTACTTTTTGTAGACACTTGTGAATTTCTATGGAAACCAAGATAACTGACATTTAATAGACTATTTTTAGAAGAATTTCAAATGTTTGGAATTTCCCTTCATACTTTCTCTAATTGTCATCATTCCATTCTACTCTATCATAGTATTTCTCTTCCATTTTTTTGTCACGAGGATATTTTCAGGAGTAGATATTAGTATTGCTATATCTAGGTGTGTGTGTGTGTGTGTGTGTGTGTGTTTTAAGATGTGTTTTTATGACTGGGATGTTAAATGCACATTAGCAAAGCAAAAGCCTATGTTCAAAATACTTTAGGTATTCATGATGCATTGTAGGTTATTGGGAGTTAAATTCTGAGTATTGTCACACTTAAAGTGTGGGTTATTGGAGAGGTAGTAGAAGTGACTGTATTTTTATTTCTGCAGGTTTTCCCCCAATATACATATACATACATTCATACATACATATATATATATATATTTTTCCCTCCCCCACGGATAACTTTAACTCTGGAGAAAGGTGGTGTTGGGAGGAGAAATTCTCCTGAGAAATTTTCTCATGGTTTCAGTCTAAAAATTTGAGTACTATTGAAATATAAGATAGGACTTGTATGTAAAAGACATAGCAAATAGTAAACATTTAATGAATGTTACTTCTGTTGTCCATGTCCTTTCCATTTTTGTAGCTTGCATTGGATTCAGGAATTGCTAGATAAATCTGTCCTTATTTCAGCTTTTCTCCATATAGCACTTGTGAGTGACATGCAAAACCTTCTTTAGTAGATGTCTCCAAAGGACAAACTGATTTCCTCTTGATCTTTGGTGCCTGACGAGCTAAGGAGTTTTTTTTTTTTTTAGACAGAGTTTCACTCTTGTTGCCCAGGCTGGAGTGCAATGGCATGATCTCCGCTCACTGCAACCTCTGCCTCCTGGGTTCAAGCGATTCTCCTGCCTCAGCCCCCTGAGTAGCTGGGATTACAGGCGCCCACCACCATGCCTGGTAATTTTTGTATTTTTAGTAGAGACGGGGTTTCACCATGTTGGCCAGGCTGGTCTCGAACTCCTGACCTCGTGGAACTCCTGACCTCGTGATCCACCTGCCTTGGCCTCCCAAAGTGCTGGGATTACAGGCTGAGCCACCGCTCCCAGCTGGGAGTCTTCTATTACCCCTTCCACGTTACATGGACCCTCCTAAAAGAGAATTCAATTTGCTCCTTTTTATATGCAGAAAAAAACCCGTAAATATGGACAGTATGTCTGGTTTCCTTAAAAGTTCAGCTGGGCCTGGTGTGGTGGCTCACACCTGTAATCGCAACACTTTGGGAGGCTGAGGTGGGCAGATCACTTGAGATCAGGAGTTTGAGACCAGCCTGGCCAACATGATGAAATCCCGACTGTATCAAAAGTACAAAAATTAGCCGCGTGTGGTGGCATGCACCTGTAATCCCAGCCACTCGGGCGGCTGAGGCAGGAGAATCGCTAGAACCCAGGAGATGGAGGTTGCAGTGAGCCGAGATTTCACCACTGCACTCCAGCCTGGGCAACAGAGTGGAGTTTCCAAACAAACAAACAAAAAAGTTCAATCACAACATTGCCCTGTATACTTGTTATTTATTGTTTTTTGTTTTTGTTTTTGAGACAGAGTTTCGCTCTTGTTGCCCAGGCTGGAGTGCAATGGCAGGATCTCAGCTCGGCTCACTGTAACCTCCGCCTCCCGGCTTCAAGTGATTATCCTGCCTCAGCCTCCCGAGTAGCTGGGATTACAGGTGCCCGCCACCACGTGTGGCGAAGTTTTTGTATTTTTAGTAGAGATGGGGTTTCACCATGTTGGTCAGGCTGGTCTCCAACTCCTGACCTCAGGTGATCAACCCACCGCAGCCTCCCAAAGTGCTGGGATTACAGGCGTGAGCCATGGTGCCCTGCCTACTTACTGGTATTCTTGATTCATTGTTTTCTAAGGACTTGTCCCATTCAAGCACATCTGTGTACATTAGAATTCTGATAATGTCTGTTGAGGCTCAGAGCTTAAGTTTCAAAGCCATGTGCAGTCAGAGGCAAGGCAAGAAGACTTGGGAAGCACATTTCATAAAGCCTCCAAATAGAGAAAAATCATAGATTAGGAATAAAAGAAAAGGAATCTGTATGATTGAAAAGTAAATTGTGGGAGGATGGAATAGTACCTGGAAAAAATAACTGATTAAGTAACTTACTTTAGTTTACTTATTTCTTCTGCCCCCAAACATAGACAAATTAGTTTTTCTTTATTTTTTTCTCTTGAAACAAATTTAAATATACTTCTTATATTCCCTAAATAGACTTCTTTTTATTGGGATTTCCAGAGGCCCATTATTATGTGAAAATAATTCATTTGTACTACTGGTGTCTTGTACCTCTTTTTGAAAACTATTTTAGTGTCTTGTATTAGGAAAAATCCCTAAGAACTTGGAATAACTGTAATATTCCAACCAGAAGAAACATTATTTGCTGCGTTGAAAATGAACACAAGGCTCGTACATAATATTATTCAAATAATATGTATTTGGGGGTTTGCGTAAACTAGTGTTTCTCAGCCTTCTTTATACAACGTCCTGGCATATCTTTAGGTATGTTGTAGATACTGAAATAGAGTAAAATAACTTAGATTCCTCTTCAATAGCACCAATCACTTTTAGTTGTCAAGAGTGTGAAATCAAAGACTCCAAAAGATCTGGAATCACCGTTTCCAATTGAACTGGAAACGGTGGATTGAACTCCTCAGAGTTGGTCTTTCTCTTTTTCCGCTTCTCCTTAGTTTCACAATCTAAGTACCAAGAGAACTGGGCTCCTCTTTGGTGCTTTGACTTGAGAAAGGTAGGTGGCTATGATCTAGCCTATTACCTCTGAGCTCCTCCTACACAGGTTGCCTGTCATCTGTGCCAATCATCATCAGAGGTATAAGAGATTTTTATAAATGAATTCGCTTTTATTTAAAGAAAATTAACGTGGTGGGCAATAACCCACAAGTATGTATCCTACATTGCAATTTTTTTTTTAATTTTTTTTTTTGAGATGGCGCCTTGCTCTGTCGCTCAGGCTGGCGTGCAGTGGCACAATCTCGGCTCACTGCAACCTCTGCCTCCTGGGTTCAAGCAATTCCCCCTGCCTCAGCCTCCCGAGTAGCTGGGATTACAGGTGCCTGCCACCACGCCCAGCTAATTTTTTTTGTATTTTTAGTAGAGATGGGGTTTCACCAAGTTGGCCAGGATGGTCTTGAGCTCCTGACCTCAGATGATCCATCCGCCTCACCCTCCCAAAGTTCTGGGATTACAGGAGTGAGCCACTGCACTCGGCTGATTTTTAACATTTTTTAAATAGAGAAATCAGCTTTCCTTTGTCTGGCTAGACCGTAAAATGTATGGTTCTTATTCTTAAGCTATATTCCCTTTCCTTTATAGACTTAATGTTTATATTCCCCTTCAAATTCATATGTTGAAGCCCTAAACCCCAATGTCATGTTATTAGGAGGTAGTACCTTTGGGAAATAATTAGGTTTAGATGAGGTCATGAGGATAGAGTTCTCAAGATGGGATTAGTAACATTATAAGAAGGAACTAGAGAGCTTGCCCTCTCTTTCTTTGTACCATGTGAGGATATGGCAGAAGGCAGCTGTTTGCAAACCAGGAAGAGGGCCCTCCCCAGAACCCTACCACGTTGGCACTCTGATCTCAGACTTCATAACCTCTAGAACTGAAAGAAATGTCTATTTTTAAAGCCACCCAGCTTTTGGTATTTTGTTATAGCAGCTGGAGCAGACTAATACACTTATGAATGGTCTATAGTGGGCATGTGAAATTGATGACCCCAAGTAAAGATCCAACTTGCCTGTGGCTTGATTCCATGAGGTGGTTATTGAAGTATTCATTTGAAGGGAAAGGTGGGAAATCGACTTGTTAAATCTGTTTAGCAGATCTGTTGGATAGACACTAGTTTTGCTCATGCTTGCTTATAGTCTTTGAGCAAAATCATATGGGGTACCAGCAAGGTTCATGGTACTTGTTTGATAGAGAAGTATACTTGTGCTTTTGATATTGTTTGAAATTAACCAGATAATAGCTGGATAATTCTTGGAGTTCCTTAGTTAAATGTTTGATAGAAGATGTGTTAATACTATAATACTAGTTTGCACTTATAATTTATAATTACTCAGGATCATTTTTAGTTAACAATACTTACAGCCAATAATAATATGATATCAACAGCCTTACTTTCACATGGAGCTTCTGTCTTTTGTTTGCCTAAAAACCTAGCAGACTACATTAAGAATAAGGTATCCTGGGCCAGGTGTGGTGGCTCACGCCTGTAATCCCAGCACTTTGAGAGGCCAAGGCGGGCTGATCACTTGAGGTGTTTGAGACCAGCCTGGCCAGCATGGTGAAACGCTGTCTCTAGTAAAAAATACAAAAATTAGCCGGGCATGGTGGTAGATGCCTATAATCTCAGCTATTCAGGAGGCTGAAGCAGGAGAATGGCTTGAACCCAGGAGGCAGAGGTTGCAGTGAGCAGAGATCATGCCACTGTACTCCAGCCTGAGTGACAGAGTGAGACTCCTCAAAAAAAAAAAAAAAAGAATAAGATATCCTGAATTGATGCATAAGGAGGCAGGAGATGGTGGGATCAATAGTTACTAGCTTAATGTATTGAATCAAATTGCCTCACATTGTCTTTTATTTCTATATGATGTCTGTATGATAGAATACCTCCTGGAAATTAAATTCTCTGGTGAAAATTTAAAAAAAGCTTTATTAGGCCGGGCGTGTTGGCTCACGCTTGTAATCCCAGCACTTTGGGAGGCCGAGGCGGGTGGATCACGAGGTCAGGAGATCAGACCACGGTGAAACCCCGTCTCTACTAAAAAAATACAAAAAATTAGCCGGGCGTGGTGGCAGGCGCCTGTAGTTCCAGCTACTCGGAGAGGCTGAGGCAGGAGAATGGCGTGAACTCAGGAGGCGGAGCTTGCAGTGAGCCGAGATTGCGCCACTGCACTCCAGCCCGGGCGACAGAGCAAGACTCCATCTCAAAAAAAAAAAAAAAAAAAAAAGAGCTTTATTGAGGTAAAATTCATACAATATAGAATCCATCCAATTAAAGAGTACAACTCAGTGGTTTTGTTTGTTTGCTTCTTTGTTTTTTGAGATCGAGTCTCACTCTGTTACCCAGGCTGGAGTGCAGTGACGCTATCTGACCTCACTGTAAGCTCTGCCTCCTGGGTTCGCGCCATTCTCCTGCCTCAGCCTCCCGAGCAGCTGGGACTACAGGCACCCGCCACCATGCCCGGCTAATGTTTTGTATTTTTAGTAGAGACAGGATTTCACCGTGTTAGCCAGGATGGTCTTGATCTCCTGACCTCGTGATGTGCCTGCCTTGGCCTCCCAAAGTGCTGGGATTACAGGTGTGAGCCACCACACCTGGCCAACTCAATGGTTTTTTAGCATATTCACAAAGTAGTGCAACCACTACTACTATTGAGTTCCAGAAGATTTTTATCATCCCATAAAGAAACCATGTATCCTTCGGTAGTAGCACTGCCTTTTCCCCCTCAGTACCTTGAGCCCCAGGCAATCACCACTCATTTAGTTTCTTTCTTTCTTTCTTTCCTTTTTTTTTGAGACAGGATCTTATTCTGTCTCCCAGGCTGGAGTACAGTGGTGCAATTTCAGTTCACTGCAACCTCCACTTCCCAGGCTCAAGTGATTCTGCAGCCTCAGCCCTCTGAATAGATGGGACTACAAGCATGTGCCACCATGCCCAGCTAATTTTTGTATTTTTTGTAGAGATGGAGTTTTGCCACATTGCCCAGGCTGGTCTCAAACTCCTGGACTCAAGCAATCCGTCAACCTCAGCTTCCCAAAGTGCTGGGATTATAGGTGTTAGCCACCAGGCCTGGCCCTACTTTCTGTTTCTATAAATTTACCTGTTCCATAGATCTGTCACACAATATGTGGTCTTTTGTGACTGGCTTTTTTCACTTATGATATTTTCATAATATTTTCAGGATTCATCCATGTTTTAGCATATATTAGCACTTTATTTTTTATTGCTGAATAATATTCCATTGTATGGATATATTACATTTTGTTTATCCATTCGTTTGATAGACATTTGGGTTGTTTCTACTTTTTGGCAATTATGAATAATGCTGCTCTGAATATTTACGTACAAGTTTTTATGTGGACATATGTTTTCATTTCTCTTGAGTATATACCTAGGAGTGAAATTGCTATATCATATGGTAAATCTATTCTTTTTCGGAACTGCCAGACAGCTCCAAATATCCCTGGTTCTGTAATGAATATACTTTTGTTTTATTTGGTGACATTTTGTAGACTAGGAGGAAATTTGTCTCAAAATGGGAACAAAGAAACATAGCTATGTTTTCCTCTGGGGTTTCCAAGTCTCAAAGTCTCTTGTCCCCGGAGTTTGCCAAACAATTTCTGCATATGTCACTTAATCTAAATCTAAATAAGCCATTTAGATTGTGTAGTGACTGAGAACTGTTATGAAAGGTTGTTTTTTTCCTTTCCTTTCCTTTTCTTTATTTTTTTTTTTTTGAGACAGGGTTTCACTCTGTCACCCAGGCTGGAGTGAAGTGGTATGATCACGGCTCATTGCAGCCTCAACTTCTCAGGCTCAGGTGATCCTTCTACCTCGGCCTCCAAGTAGCTGGGACTACAGGCACACACTACCACACCTGGCTAATTTTTTTTTTTCTTGGTAGCGATGGGGTTTCACCATGGTCCTCAGACTGGTCTGGAATTCCTAGGCTCAAGTGATCCACCCACCTCAGCCTCCCAAAGTGCTGGGATTACAGGTGTGAGCCACTTCACCTAGCCATGAAAAGTTTTATTGTCAGAGAGTTTCCACATTAGCTGGGTGGAAGATTGTTGTTAGTCATATAGCACAAAAACATAGAGGCATTTTTGCCTAGCCTGGAAGGTAGGTGTGGCTCTAGGCAAAATTTTGTAGTAAGGATTTACTGTAGGCAAAACTAAAAAATAAGAAAACTTTATCTTAAAAAAATCAACTCTCATTTTCAGTTTTTATTGCATCTCTTCTCATAAACCTCATTTTCTTGTTCATTTTGGATGCCCAGTAACCTTCTTCTGAGTTGCTGACTTGTCCTCTCTTTTCCAAAGTTAGCAGTATCTGTATTCTGTTTCTTCATGGTGGCTAAATAAATCATGTTAAATGCAGATGTTAGTGTGTTAAAGTATTTTAAAATAGTGATCTTTGAAGGTACTTTTTTTTTAAAGAAGTTATCTTAAGCATAAAGGATGATTTGAACATTTCATATATTTGAGAGGTAAGAGAGAGAAATGGGTTGGATGGATCTTTTAAGTTTGATTCTACTAAAATTGTATCATGAAGCTAGGGATTATTGACAAAAGGAAACTAAGTATAAATAAAACCTCCCTTAACATACTGTAAGGCATGACCAAAACTCAATAAGCTAAGCATGTAGCCCTGAACCCTCTCAGTTATCACTGTATCAGTTTTTTTAGAAAGCATCCTCCCCCTGCAGCACATATGGAGACATTTCTTCATGGCTTCTCTTACTGAAAACTTTTGAATGCCCCTGCTCGGGGAGGAAATTTGTTGTTGTTACTATTGTTTTCTTTTGTTTTTGCATTTGCAAGCAATTTCCAGAGAAATGCCTTCAAACTGACCTGAGCGATATTTTGATCAGTGGCCACATTTCATTCGGAAGAATCATATAGGAAACAGTTCTTTCTGGCCTGTACTGAAAACTTGCTTCACCATAAATGAGATACTGAAAAGCTTTCAGATTAAGCCACAAGTGTTTAGGTATGTTGGCACTAAATAAGTTTGTAACAATGGTTTATTATCAGTTTTGGAATCATTTATTTATTTTTTGTTTTTTATATTGTTTTCTGATTAAAGTTCCTCCTTAGGGGCAAAATTACAGAGTTAGGGCCAAAGCATGAAACCTGTCCAGTCTCTCTGGTTTACTCACTTTTTTTCTTTTGCAGAGTTTAAAAAATACAGAAAAAAATAACAAATTATTATAAATCTACCACTCAGAAATAGCAAATGTTAACATTTTGTCATGTTTCTTTCCTATATTATGTTATTTTATTTTATTTATTTTATTTTTTTGATACAGAGTCTCACTCTTGCTCAGAATGGAGTGCAGTGGTACAACCTTGACTAACTGCAACCTCCACCTCCTGGATTGAAATGATTCTCCTGCCTCAGTCTCCTGAGTAGCTGGTATTACAGGTGCATGCCACCATGCCTGGCTAATTTTTGTATTTTTAGTAGAGATGGAGTTTCACCATGTTGGCCAGGCTGGTCCCGAACTACTGACCTTAAGTGATCCATCTGCCTTGGCCTCCCAAAGTGCTGGGATTACAGGTGTGAGCCACTGAGCCCGGCTGTTTTATAAAAATATAATGTTGCAGGTACAGTTGAATCTCCCCTATTCCTCTCCTCAACCTTTTCTATCTTGTCTATTCCAGAGCTAGTCACTGTGCTGAATTTGGTGTACAGTATAAACTTCTTCCTGTCTTTGTCCTGTTATTTCTGCCTGTTGCTTGCCTGTGATCATGAAGTTGGTTTTTTTTTTTTTTTTTTTTCTTTTTGAGATGCAGTTTGCTCTTGTTGCCCAGGCTGGAGTACAGTAGCATGATCTCGGCTCACTGCAACCTCCCCCTCCCAGGTTCAAGTGATTCTTCTGCTTCAGCCCCACCAGGCCCAGCTAATTTTGTATTTTTAGTAGAGATGGGGTTTTACCATGTTGGTCAGGCTGGTCTTAAACTACTGACCTCAGATGATCCACCAGCCTCGGCCTCCCAAAGTGCTGGGATTACAGGCATGAGCCACCATGCCCGGCCGAAGTTTTTACCAATTGATACCGATGCTTTCTGTGTAATTAGGTACCTTTGACTTATCTCCAATGTGGTAACTCCCAACCAAGAGTATTGCATTAGCCTTACATTTACACATTTATAGTTTACAACATATACCACATTATTTCATTCAGTCATCATAATAGCCTTGTGAAACAATGTAGGGGGCATTTTCTGTTCTTATTTTCTCAGCACATCCTTTCCTCCTAACAATATTGCTCTCCCACAACACATGTGCTTCCACTGGTGACATTCCCTTCCTGTATTCATCAGTGTTCTTAGTTGCAGACAACAGATCCTCCTGTCAAAAGAAGACACAGCTATAAAAGCATTTAAAGAAAAATGTTTCCTTGTGAAGATGGATTGCAAGGGAGTTCAGGCTTTAAAAGGACTAGCTTGCCAAATGAAATATACAACAGGTAATTAAAAGAAAACCTCAAGATTACCAAATTTACAGTTATTATGTTGGTTGTGAAAAAAAGCTAGTTATTTCATGAGTGTTATAACCTCAAAGATTGTATCATCCCTTCAGATATCAGCATTAAAAGAGAAATAACTTTGTGAAACGACAAAGTTGTTTGTATTGGAAAACAGTAGCTTACAGAAAAGGCTTAAGATCTCATTTATTTTGAGAACCAGAACTAGATAGGATGGCCTTAGTCTTTTTAAACGTATGTCTTTGTTTTGGGAGAGGGAAAGGGTTCCGGCTGCAAGTGTTTTGTTTTGTTTTTCTTCTGGCTGTAGGGTGTAATGTACACCCACTTGCATAATGCAGCAGGACAAGGCATTAGTTTTACTTCTGTATCCAACTAGCCAGTGTATGAAGAAAGAAATTTATTACGAAGTATTATGTTGCTTTTAGAATTTATGAGAGGGTCTGGGAACCAAGCTTAGATGCCACAGAGCCAGGGATGCAGTCAAGAAATATGTACAGTCATTTCACTGTTCGAGCAGAAACCATGAAGCTGTTGCCATGTACCAACTATTATGTGAGGAAGTAGGCACATAACCCTAGGACACAGCTGGTCCAGAAGAACCAGAGACATCCATCATCTCCCTGACCTTACAGAAAGAATCTGATGGCTCTGCATTCAGCCCCTCCCCACATTAATCACGCCCACTTTCCTTGGGAACATCTGTTGGGCAGAACCTGGATCATAAGCCTGCACCCTCACTGCAAGCCTGTCTGGAAAGTGGTGTTTTAAACTTTCCAGCCTTTGTAGCAGAAGGTAGCAGGTGGTTGAAAGATTACAGAGGGAATATTGAGTGAACCAGACTACAGCATCTGCCACTTTATACTTTGTGCGGTTTTTTAAAATATGACTTCCCCTCACAGTACTCTGTGTAGCCCCACTCCCACCCTGGGATACAAGGGTGAACACATGATTCAGGCTTTACTGATCCCAGTATCCTATTTCTTTGTCCATGAGGATTAGACCAGGAATGGTCATAGGATCCAAGCTTGATCAATCAAATCAATCAACGTCCTTGATATAGAGATGTTGCTAAAGGCGCCATCTTTTTCCACAGGGGCTGCTAAGCAGGGATTATAGAAGCCAGGAGTATCTGCTTAAGAGAGAATGAGAATAGAGAGAGAAGCAGAGGTGAGGGTGAGATATAGACACAGGGAGTAGGGGGAGAGAATGAATCCTGATGATATTGTTTATATCCCTGGAGGGCCTGAGCCTAATTCTACCCCTTGTATTTTCCAATTACATGAACAAAAAAAAGAAAAAAAAAAAAAAGAAAATCTCCTTTATTGCTTAAACTTGTTTGAGTTGGGTTTCTGTCACACAAATATCCTGACTGATAACATATAGTATTTTTGTACGGTTGGCAGATAAGTCAGATGTACGATTCATATCCTACATTTGCATGAACAAGTTCAGGGGGTTAGTGACTCATTTAATAGCACATTCTCACAGCCCTGCAGGGCCTGATGCAATGGAAATCAGATGCCCAGAACAGCAGCTGCAATCCAGAGTCTGGAGAACTGAGCAGGAGCTAGGGATGGCCTGGCAGCTGAAGAGATGCTCATAGACACTGAGGAGGATCATAAAGCCTGCCAGTGGAAGAAGTTGGGAGGAGAAAGTCATGCTTGGGCTCCAAGAGCCCAGGGATGTGAAGAAGGCTGGAAGCTGTGGGATTGGCAAAGGTTCATGGATGTGCAGAGGCAGAGGTCCAGGGGAGATTTTACTGGACCAGGAAATACTGGGGTAACTGTCCCAAATCAGCACACAGCTTCTGATTCTTTTTCTCTCTTATTTAAGCATCTATTTTTTTAAAATTTTGTTTTGTTTTTGTTTTTGAGACAGGGTCTCACTCTTTCACCTAGGCTGGAGTGCAGTGGCGTGATCTCGGCTCACTGCAACCTCCGCCTCCCGGGTTTGAGCGATTCTCCTGCCTCAGCCTTCTGAGTAGCTGGGTTTACAGGCATACGCCACCATGCCTGGCCTAAACATCTATTTTTAATCAACAACTTTTTATATATAAATAGTTTCTGATAGTTAATTAACATAAAAACCTAGTGGCAAGAAAAAAAATCTATCTGTGTTAGAAAAGGGAAATATTGGCACTGTTCAATGTAGCCACCCAGAAGATGATGAACTCAATAGCCTCTAGGTCATAAACTGGCTTCAGTTTTCCTGAATGTTTATAAGAGCTTCTGGGGAAGTCAGCAGGCAGGGAGGGCTAAGGGTGGGTTCTGGAAACACAGCCCTTGCTATAGTCAATTATGTGGTGTGGATGAAATACTGGACATATGGCAGGTATATGGTTGGGAAAACGAGCTGCTCCATGTTTTCTGGTTTAGATGGCTAGTGGCCAGCTCTCGGGATTGTCAAAACAGAACTCTTCTATGGAGGTGAAATGAGTGTCCTCATCTGATCCAAGCTCAGGGCTTGAAGGGGAGAGCGGGAGCTTTGTTAGCACAAAGCCCAGGCATCCAAATGCAGATAAGAGTCTGGGCTAGATCACGTGGGCATTGTCAAGTTAAATAGACAATGCAAAGGCAGAAGGCACTGAGCAAGAGGTGAAAGGTGGAGAGGAGCAAAGCAGAGAGATCCTGAACAGGCTCTAAACTATTTTTACGTTTCTTTAACTCATCAAGCTTAATACTTGCAAAGACCATTGACTGCTGTTCTCTCTGCCTTAGAATGTTCTTTCCTAGATGCTTCTCATGGCTGGCTTGTACCCATCCTTTAAATTGCAACTCAAATGTCACCTCTAACGGGTCTTCCCCAATCACTTCTATCACATCACTCTGTTTATTCCCTCTGTAGCAGTTATAACTCCAGAAATTATCTTGTTTGTGTAGCGTTCTCCCCTGCTCCATTAGAATGCAGCACCTTGAGAACTGGGACTTTATTTCATGCACTGCTGTGTCCCCAACATTTAGAACAGTGCCTGGTGCATAGTTGGTGCTCAATACATAGTGATTGATTGAATGAAATGCTTGGGGACAGTTAAATAGGATGATTAATTAATCACTATTTTGATTTGCATGAGACTTAGGGGCCTTGTGAAAATAAACATGAATTTCATCCATAGCTAGGATTCAAACACACATGGCCATGCCCAGTGAACTAAAATGGTGCTTACAAAAGCCAGATATCTGGAGGGACAACAGGTGTCTTGATAGGAAATCCACAGGGGCAGAAGGTTTCGCCTGATTTAAATAAGAATGAGCCTATGACATAAGACAGGCAGCATTTTAAACCAGGCAGCATAATGTGTGTGGGATGTCCTTATAGCTTTTGGAGCCTTTGGGTCTTAGGTCAAAAGTATGGCCAAAAGCAGCCTGGGGACATGACCCTTCCTATGGAAGAGTGGTCGAGAGGCAGTGTTATCATCAGGGAGCTATACATGACATTTGGCTGCCTGTGCTGACACACATGGCTACTAGGTGTGTAGGATCAGAATGGCATCCTTGAGTTTCTGTCAACTGTTAGGGGACCACCCCTTCTACCCATTTATCTGGAAGGCTTAGTAGTAGGAGTGGGGTTGTGGAAAAAGGGCTGAAAACAATAGAATATTCTGACTGCAGCCAAGGAAGCCTGCAAAAATTAGGTTGAAAACGGTGCTTTTTGCACAACTAAACGCAGTAGGTTTTACAAATAAGTCAGACAAAGCATCGTCTGCTGATAGAATGTGTATCAGTTTAATAAAGGCTGGTCATCACTGTCGCTTCCATTTGTGCACACAAAACCTTCAGCATCTTTTTAAAAATTGAACTTTTTACTTCGTGATAATTGTAGATTCACATACAGTTATAAGGAATACTAAATACAGAGAGATGCCTGTTTCCTTTACCCAGTTTCCCCCAGTGGTAGCATCTTGCAACAAACAGTGCCTGTGTGTGTGTAGTTTGTGTGTAAGGTGGGTATAACACAACAACCAGGATATTGCCCTCGAAATTTCCATCACCACAAGGATTCCAACTGTTGCATTGTTATGGCCACACCCATTTCCCTCCTACCCAATCCCCTCCTTCACCCTTGGCAACCACTAACATGTTCTACATTTCCATAATTTTGCCAATTCAAGAATGTTATAGAAATGGAATACTGTGGTATGTAACCTTTTGGGATTGGTCGTTTTTCATGCAGTATAATTCTTGGGAGATTAATCCAAATTGTTGTGTTTATCAACAGTTCATTCCTTTTTATTTCAATTCCATTTATATGACTTTATTTTTTTTGAGACAGGGTCTTACTGTCACCCAGGCTGGAGTGCAGTGGCATGATCTTGGCTCACTGTAGCCTCAACTTCTTGTGCTCAAGCAATCCTCCCACTGTTGTGTGCCACCACATCAGCTAATTTTTAAAGCTTTTTTTTTTGTAGAGACGAGGTCTCACTATATTGCCTAAGCTAGTCTCAAACTCCAAGGTTCAAGTGCTCCTCCTGCCTTAGCCTCCCAAAGTGCTGGGATTATAGGCGTGAACCACTGTACCCAGTCTGTATGACCTTTTTGAATGAAAGCATGACAACCCCGTAACTTTTCTGGTTATTCTTAAGTCACAAAACGCTCTCAATTTAGTACATAATATTTGCTGTCTGCTGATAAAAGAGGCAAACCACCAACCTTGATTTAAAATAGAGAATTCTCTCCTCCACAAAATCCCTAGTGCAGGCCTGGTGCCTGGGAGAAGCCTGAAGTTGAACACAGGAGTCTAGTCTGCTTCCTCCTCCATTCTGAGCTTCTGGCCAAGTTTGCTTGGCTCTCCAAGATTGCAGCTGGGCTGGGGTTGGTGGTTGTAGGGGCTGGAGGAGGGAGTTGTAGGAGGGGCAGGAATAGGCTTACACGATGCTGATGGTGTTGTGAGTGGCTTCATACTCTGGGCTGTTGCCTGGTTCCTTGATGGTGATGATGCCCTCTCATATTCTGTCCTTGCTCCCTGCAAATGCTGCTGGACTTCCAGCTCCTCTCTGTTGAAGCCTGTTTGCCTGTGCAGATGACTCTCTCGGACAAGCCCTGACGTGACCCCATGCCATTGCTCTTACACCTTGGCCTATACCCATTATACAGGACACATGCATTCTTTGCCCCCATAAGTTCGGGGAGTGCAGGCTGCCCACTGTAGCCTCTTCTTTGAGCAGCTTATCAGCCCATCTCTTGCTCTTCAGGTTTCTCAAACAGAAAACAATCACAAATTCACGGTGAACCCCAATTGCAGGGGACACAAATCAGATGTCTGCATGGGCCTGTTGAAAACCTCTAACCAGGCCTGAGGGCTTTGATGAGCACCCCCACCCTTCCTTCCTGGGTAAGTAGGACTCACAGTGCACCCACAGCTCTCTATTCCATTATATCCTCCAGGTTGGTGAAGGTTTGAGTCTTATACCTCTTGACTACACCTGTGAAACATTTACATCTTGATCTGATGTCTTACTTTATATCTATTATATCTTGATGCCTTGGTAGAATTTTCTGCTTCCGACTATCAAAAGCGTGTGAACCAGAGCAACTCCATCTTGAACAGAAGCTGGGTAAAATAAGGCTGAAATCTGCCGAGCTGCATTCCCAGACAGTTAAGGAATTCTAACTTATAGGATGAGATGGGAGGTCAGCACAAGATACAAGTCATAAAGACCTTGCTGATAAAACAGATTGCAGTAAAAAAGCCAGCCAAGGCCGGGCACGGTGGCTCACGCTTGTAATCCCAGCACTTTGGGAGGCTGAGGCGGGTGAATCACGAGGTCAGGAGATCGAGACCACAGTGAAACCCCGTCTCTACTAAAAATACAAAAAATTGGCCGGGCGTGGTGGCGGGTGCCTGTAGTCCCAGCTACTCAGAGAGGCTGAGGCAGGAGAATGGCGTGAATGAACCCAGGAGGCGGAGCTTGCGGTGAGCCGAGATTGCGCCACTGCACTCCAGCCTGGGCGACAGAGCGAGACTCCGTCTCAAAAAAAAAAAAAAAAAGCCAGCCAAAACCCACCAAAACCAAGATGACAACGAGAGTGACCTCTGGCCGTATTCACTGCTACACTCCCACCAGTGCCATGACAGTTTACAAATGTCATGGTAATATCAGGAAGTTACCATATGTGGTCTAAAAAGGGAAGGCATGAATAACCCACCCCTTGTTTAGCATATTATCAAGAAATAACCATAAAAATGGGCAACCAGCAGCCCTTGGGGCTGCTCTGTCTATGGAGTAGCCATCCTTTTATTCCTTTATTTTCCTAATAAACTTGCTTTCACCTTACCCTGTGGGATTCGTCCTGAATTCTTCCTTGCACGAGACCCAAGAATCCTCTCTTGGGGTCTGGATTGGGACCCCTTTCCTGTAACACAATGACCAGACACTATGTTAATTTAGAAGCATTTTTTTCCCCTCCTTAAAATTCATGATGCAGTTTTGTTCAAAGTCTCCATATACCTCTTCAACATCAGCATCTGCTTTGGCTAGAAGCAGTTTGGAGCCATCTCATACAGTTTTGTGGAGGCCCATCATCATTACTTCAACATGTGTGAGTAAGATGCCACACTTAAAAAAAAAAAACCTCACATATGATGTAGCCACTGAAAATATTATGCTAAGCCACAAGTAATCATTCTGATTTTTTTAGGACTGTTTTTCTTTCTTCTCCGTTTGTCTGGTTGCCATTCACAAACGCCATGACATAATAATGTACGGCTTTTTAAAGAAAGCTTATAAAACTTGCAGTTGTGAATTCACACACCCAGGAATGATGAATGATTTGCTTCTTTTTAAAACTTACTGTATCAGATGACCTCTACAGGAAGCCCAAAGTAGCATGGACAGAGATAATTTCAGGTCATCATGCCTTCTCCAAACAAAGTTCCAAATAAAGTCATTTGTTATTTGTTTTGAATAAAGTACAGATGCTCCTTGGCTTATGATGAGGTGTCCTAGTAAATCCATTGAGTTGAAAGTATCATAAGCTGAAAATACATTTGATACACCTAAACTGCCAAACATCGTAGCTTAGCCTAGACTACTTTAAATGAGCTCAGAACACTTACATTAGCCAACAGTTGGACAAAATCATCTAACACAAGGCCCATTTTATAATGAAGTGTTGAATACCTCATGTAGTTTATCAAATACTGTACTGAAAATATATTGCTTTTGTACCATGGTAAAGTTGAAAAATTGGAAGTGGAACTATCATAGGTTGGGACCATCTCTAATTGAGAGAGTGCCTTGTATTAGGAGTGACTTTGTATTTTCTGAGCAAGAATTTTTGAGAACATCTCTGCCTTGTATAGAATATGTGATATTTACTCCCTGGTTTCCTGGGCATCCCCTTGTGTGCTCATTTGCACCTTTAATTACAACTACTTTTTGTTGGGGCTTCCTGTGCAGTTTCTTAGGGCAAGAAACACTTTCAGAGGCTGCTAAATGGAAAAGAAAGAATAACTCTCTGAAGTCAACCTGAGTGTTAATTCAATTTCCAGGAACACAGAGTTCAAGCGAGACTCCAGCAGAGACAAAATAATCAAATCTCAGTTTTCAGACCATTGATTGATGAGAATAGCACCTTTTGTATTTGTCCTGTTGTTTCTGTGGCCTGATCCCAAGGTTGCAAGTCTTTAGCAGCAGTGAATCTACAAATGACCAGAAGCCTTAAGATGAAGCTTTCTGCCTCTGCCACGTGAAAGGCAGGATTAGGGACTAGAGGGCTAACTGCCTATTTCTCTGCAGGATGCTATTATTCTTAAGATTGGATGGAACTTTTCCCTGAAGAGTGCCAAATCATTTTTCTTGTTAATAACAAATCAATGGGCTCTAGCAGGTAAGGATCACACCAGGTGCTTGGGAAGGGTAAATTCTAGCCTGGCCTTGCTGCCGAATGGTGGGTTGAGTGCTGGTAAATCACCTTGCCTCTTTTGTGATTGTACTTGCAAGGCAGAGATTCTTAAACCTAGTATGCATAAAAATCACTTGTTAAAATGCAAATTAATGAGTTTCACCAACAGAAATTCTGTTTTAGTGGGTTTGACATGGGGTCTTGGAGTCTGTCTTTTTTTTTCTTTGTGACACAGTCTCACTCTGTTGCCCAGGCTGGAGTGCAGTGGCACAATCTCGGCTCACTGCAACCTCTGCCTCCTGGGTTCAAGCGATCCCCCCACCTCAGCTTCCCAAGTAGCTAGGATTACAGACATGCACCACCACGTCTGGCTAATTTTTTTTTTTTTGTATTTTTAGTAGAAACAGGGTTTCAATGTATTGGCCAGGCTGGTCTCGAACTCCTGACCTCAAATGATCCGCCTTCCTTGGCTTCCCAAAGTGCTGGGATTACAGGTGTGAGCCACCGTGCCAGGCCTGGAGTCTATATTTTTAATGAACATGCTAGGTGACCTTGATGCAGGTGCTTCACACTTTAACATTGATCTAAGGGATGCCTGAACAACTTCTTAGTGTCTGTGGAGATGACAGGTGAGCATCAGGGATACTCCCAGGTTATAGTGCCAGGAGACTTGGGAAGGGAAAAAGCTGTTTAAGGTAAGTGCTGAGGTCATTAGAAGACTTTTTTGTTGTTTTTCCTAGGGGAGTAATAGCATTGCCCAAAGCCAGCTTATTCTTGCAAAGAGAATGGTTGGGACAGAGAAGAAGTAGAAATTTAATTTTGGGGTTATTGGTACCAGTCCTACCCATCTTTTAATAACTAGTGTTGCTTAAGGGCTGAAGGTAAAATGGAAAAATAGAGACTTTAATATGAATAGGCAGGGCCCCTTCCCTAATCTGACTTACAGAAACTTTCCTCAAAATTTTATACCTAAGATCATTGAATTTCCTAGTTCTGCTTCTGCCAACCATTTCCATATCATTCCATATCCTATAAGTAATAACTAAATTATTTATTCAAAAAGGCAGGAGGGGAGTTCTATTTGCCTTTTGGGTACATCTTGTTATTAATATAAAGGTAGTGTTGGGTATTAATATAAAGATCGTTGAATTTCCTAGTTCTCCTTCTGCCAACCATTTTCATATCATTCCATATTCTGTAAGTAATAACTAAATTATTTATTCAAAAATGCAGGAGGGGAGTTCTATTTGCCTTTCAGGTACATCTTGTTATTAATATAAAGGTAGCGTTGGGGTTAGGTGACCACTTCCCATTCTCTTCAGGCACTTGTTCTCTGCCTCACAACCTGATACCTCACTGTGGAGGAGCAGCTGGAATACTTGGCTGTCAGAAACATGATAGAACTGTCTGAAGCTTTCTTTTTTCCTACTTCTGTTCTAATTCTGTTCTTGGCAGTTTTTAAAAAATTCACAAAACTTTCACTGAGATAGAATTGGAAACTTCAGACCATGTGCACCGTGTCAGGGAACTCATCATCTGCCACTCCTCATGTTGCAGGCTCCTCTCCCCTTCAGCCATTTCAGTCATGCTGTGTTCTGCCTTCTTCTCGAATGGTGGGTCAAAGGTTGTTTTCAGCTGGGCACAAAAGAGAACAGAGGGGGCAAGTGGGTGATCAGAAGGACCAATTGGGGGCTGTTTGGCTTTGGGATAATTGTTACTGATTTAGCATGCAAATCTCTTGTTAGAATATGGACAACAGAGGAGTACGTGGGCAGCTTTAAAAGTAACTGTACTTCCATTTGGTCTGCTTATTAGGCATTCTTATTGTTAATATCAGACATCTTTAATTTGTGTACTGTTTTAAGACATGAATGCAAAGGCTACATGAAATCTCCATGTCCAACTTGTAATCTTAACATGAGTCTTATGTTGTTGCGGATGAATAATGTAGGTTTAACTGAATTCACATATTATCCTTCATGTTAACTTCCATGTGTTGACTAATTGAAATTAACCTCTACTACCATTCTCAAGCCTTTATTTGGCTTACTGCTGTTAGGCTTCTTCTTCTTTTTTTTTTAAACATCCTTGTTTTTATTCAATTTAGGAGCCAAGATTAGCACTTTATCGTCATCATTTAAATTTACCTAGATTTTATCATTTAAATTTATCTAGATTTTATTTTAATTTATCTAAATTTAACTAAAATGTTTTAATTTTTTGTATCAACTTGTTAATTTTTTTGGTGGGGGAACATGATTATACTATGTAACATTATTGCTCTAAGCGACACTATCTTTGTATCTTTTGTATTTCATCTAAATTATAATTTTTAAAAAAGAATTTAATGGTCAGGAAGAGAAGGTTGGAAATCTTGCCACTGGAGACCTGCTAGAATCTAGGGTGATTTTAATTTACTAGTCAAAACCATTTTGGAATGATCATTAAGCCAGTTATAAATACATTCAATAGAACTATCACCCAGCCCATATTTCCTTATCTTGATAACACCTTGTCAAGACTTTAATACATTTTGTCAGATACATTACCGAAAGCCAGATATACTATGTCTACGGCATTGTTTAGGCTTATTGACCTAAGAAAATAAGGAGAATCTACATCTACATGATTTATTCTAGTGTATCTATGCTGGCTCCTAGTGACTACTTCTTGCCTTCCTGTTGATCATTCATTCTAGCATTAGGTTGACCAATATGAATTTTGCTATATTTTTATTGTTCCCCTTTTCCTTGTCTCCAGGCTTCTGGTTCCTTTCTTATTATCTGTAATTCCTTAAAGTTCTTCAGAGTTGATCTGGCACTTCTCATACTTCAATGTGTAAAAGAATCTGCTGGGAATCTTGTTACACAATACAGGTCCAGGAATCAAGGGGTAGAAACAGGAGTGGCTCCCTTTACTGTCACTCCTAGTGACCCACTAGGAAAATTGTTGTTTTCCATCCTTAGAGACTTAGTTCCAAAGGGAGGGATAGTGATTCCCTTGAACTGGAAGCTGAAACTGTCATCCAGCCCCTTTGGGTTCATGCCTCTCAGTCAACAGGCAAAGCAGGGGGTTGCTGGACTGGCTGGTGTGATTGGTCCTGATTACCAAGGGTAAGCTACTACTACACAATGGAGGTAAGGTAGAGCATGCCCAGGAGGTCTATGATGGACTCCAGGATTCTGCATTTCCTGCAAATGTCTAGCTGATGTTGATGCTGCTGGTCCACAGGCTATACTTTGAGTAGCTAGGGACTAGAAGACTTGGTGTTTTAGGTAGGAGATAGCTTTGAGTGCTCCTCTATAACAGGAAGGAGGTCTCTAGTGGGTAGTGCTCTCAAGTTCTTATTCCCACACTTACAAACTCACCAATATCCTTATCGTCCAACAGTTATGTCCTTTATTCTTTCATCTTCAAGGTCTCTTGCTCCTTGACCCCTTCTCCCCCACCTACACAGTGCTTTCTTTCTTCTTCCTTTCACAGTCATACTTCTTGAAAGAGCAGCCTTAAATTTTAGACTTCCATTTTAGCCCTCCCCAATTACTCTGCAATCAACAACTGTGATCATGTCTCTTTTCTCTTTGAAACCCTGCCCTGGCTCCTCATTCCCTCTAGCTTCTTGTAGTGACATCCCCTACATGGCTTCTGTTTCCCTCCCTAGCTCGTTTCTTTACACTCCAGGAGTTCCAAATTACGCTTGGCTCCCAGGGTACATTATTCTCTTTCCAGTCTTCTTGCATTAGTTTTTGCTCTTCCTCTGTCCATAAAATCTCTTCTCTGCTTTGTTCACCTGGCTATCTCCTCTCATTCTTCAGCCGTTCCTTTCACTCTCTGTCTTTGTTTAGGAACCTAAGTTCCTTTCTTTGCTTATATGTATTATTTGTATAATTCAAGAACAATTGAAAGGAAGGACACCTGTGTTTTCCCTCTCTGGGGTGCATCTGTAACTGTAGAATTATTTTAAGGAGGTATTATCTTGACATGGTAGTGGTCAATCTTACTGAAGGGTTTTAAGGATACCAAGTAACTTGGCAAAGTCACCATAAATCTTGTTTGAAAAAAAAGGGGAAGACTTAATCACTACTCTGTACATGAAGAAGAACATTTTTAATTAGTTTATCATTGTGTGTTACTCTAGTTGATCTACACAATATTCACTGACATTATGGTTTCATGAAAATGAAGCAATAAAATAAAGATAATAAGTTTTATCAGATGAGAATATTTTCACTAATGTGATCCCCAGAGACAGTGATGAATGGTAAGGTTTTCAGATGATAACTTAGAATTTTGACAACTTCTTGCATTGGTCACCCTTGGTAGCAGTGACAGATAGGTCACTTGCTGGTTAAGAGAGTGGCCTCATGCAAATCACTAAGCTAATTGGTTTTTCTCAACAATAATAGGGAATAGAGGTGGAGAGCTGCCAGAAAAGATGCAGACACTGAGGCCTTGATGGATTATTAGCTGATTATTCAAGCTATATCTCAGGCTCAGGACCTGAGATGAATTGAATTAAGTCCAAAAGAAACTAGGCTATGGCCAAATAATTTTTTAAAAATAAAATTTGGATATTTCTCATGATCTCTCAGGCAATGAGTGCAATTAGCTATCAACTGCATTGTTGCAATGGCACTTGCAGATAGCAGAAGGGATGGTGAAAGGTGGAGGGTGAGGCACTCATAGACGTAAAACTTCATTTGCAAAGTGGCCTTAATGTGTGTGTTTGAGAGATAAGTCTTAATCTCTTGCACACAATAAGTGTTTTGTAAATGTGTACAGACTGAGTATAAGTTGTGTGAAATATTTAAATTAAATGAAAGGAATGCCCGTGCTTTCAGGAACAGTTTTTTATAGTGTGGTTTTGTGTCTGCTGTATCATGTTGTGTCCTAGATTCCTGTCACTATTATGGAGAAAGGCATGCAAAAGACAATCAGAATTGACAGCTTCATTAAGGATATAGCACGGATATAATTTCCTTTTCCTCAGGGTCATGGAACTGTTGATGAGTTATTTTCTAGCTGACATGCTTGGAGTGGGAGCTCTGGCCTCTTTTCTCATTACTGATTTCCTGGGCAATCTGTCTCTGGGTAATGACTGTCTTGGTTTGTGTTGCATTTCAGCATAATGCATTTTTCCAGACTGAACTCTGTCTTTTATATAGATTGTACTAGCAAATGAAGAAACCACAACCAGAGATAGAGGCAATGTTTTAAATTGTGAAATCCCATAGTTATAATAGTTTATTTTGTGAGAAAGTACTTGGTCACACAAATCTATTCCTCTCTCTCTCTTTATAGAGACAGGATCTTGCCATGTTGCCCAGGCTAGATTCAAACTTGGATCTTCTGGCCTCAGCCTGTGGAGTAGCTGAGATTATAGGCAGATGCCACCATACCTGGCTTATTCCTCTTTTGAGGATGATGTTCCTGGGACTTTACCTAAGACCTATGTGGGGTAGTGGATGAAAGGGATTTGGAATCAGCCAGCTCTGAGTTTAAGTCCTGGTTCTGCCCTTTGCTAGTGTTTTGTCCTTGAGCCAGCTTTGATTATTTTAAAAATAACTTTTTACTAATTATAAAATAGTAGAGAATTTAGAGAACATTGAAAGTTACAAAGAAGAAAAGAATATTCACGTAATAATAAGATAAAATGCTCATGAATTAACATTCTTTGAAAGTATCAATTTATATATTTATATGAGATTCAATTACGTAACCATGTAACCATTCTTATATTTTTTGACGTCGGAGATGTTTCTTGGTTGGACCATTATAAACAGTGTTGTCATGAAGGCCAGTTGGGTTAGCTCACAACTTTAATCCCAATACAGGCTGAGGCAGGATGTTGGCTTGAGGCCAGGAATTTGAGACCAGTCTAGGCAACTTTGTGAGACCCTGTCTCTACAAAAAATGAAAACACTAGCTGGGTGTGGTGGCATATGTATGTCTGTAGTCCTAGCTACTCAAGAGGCTGAAGTGGGAGGATTGCTTGAACCCAGAGGTTTGAGGCTACAGTGAGCTATGATCATGCCACTGCACTCCAGCCTGGACAACAAAGTGAGATCTTGTCTCTAAAAAAAAAAAAAAGAAAAGTATATATATATATATGTATATATATATATATAAAAATTCTGAAAATATTGTTGTGATGAATCTCCTTTAATTACAAAAATTTAAGTATCTTTTTCAATGGAGTAATTTTCTAGGAAGAGAGTTTTGCTTGAATATTTTAAATATTTGCTATCGAAGCTTTACTGGAAAGTTTTTCAGAAAGGCTTTGATAGTTTATAGTTTTACCAATAATTGTGGAAGAGTAAAGGGTAAGTAATTTAACTGAGCTTCAGTTTTTAAATCTATTTGCATCATAACATTGGGAGGATATGGCCTAACATAAAGTACCTAGCTCAGCAACTGGCAAATATTATTAATGTTTTTAGTGTCTGCTTTAATATATTCAGTGTCCATACCATATCATTAAATGCTCTACCACCCTCATCATCCATTAAAAAAAGGGAAAATAAACTTTTACAGAGTTGTATTTGTTGTGATATAGAATTATGTGTGAGTATCTAGCCTAATGTTCTCTTTTTGAAAAATGCCTTTTTTTTTTTTTTTGAGACGGAGTCTTGCTGTGTCCCCCAGGCTGGAGTGCAGTGGCGCGATCTCGGCTCACTGCAAACTCTGCCTCCCGGGTTCACGCCATTCTCCTGCCTCAGCTTCCCGAGTAGCTGGGACTACAGGCGCCCGCCAACACGTCCGGCTAATTTTTTGTATTTTTTGTAGAGACGGGGTTTCACCGTGTTAGCCAGGATGGTCTCGATCTCCTGACCTCGTGATCCGCCCGCCTCGGCCTCCCAAAGCGCTGGGATTACAGGCTTGAGCCACCGCGCCCGGCCTTGAAAACTGCCTTTTAAAGTAAATGTGTTTATTAAGGTGAAAAGTAGAGGGGAAAGACAGTGTGGTATTTATTAGAAGTATTTCTTTTGAATTAATTAAAAAAAACCAGGAAATTATTGCAGTTCTTTGAAAGCTTGTCCCAACTGTTCATTGTATTTATACTGGTTTTAATATAGTGTCAAATCTTATGTTGCACAACTGCTTGAATTCAATGTATGTTTCAGTTGCAGTGTATTGGCTGATGGGAGAAGCAAGAGAGTTAGAGATCAATATTCTCGATATCCCAAATTGTCAGTGTTAATTAAAATGATTTGAGGGCTGTGAGCCACCTTAAAAGAAGGCATAAAATGGTATGGTAATTTTAATAACTAAATCAAGAAATCATGAAACTTTATATCTTATTTTTCTCATTTCTACCTATTCTACAGTATAAAGCTTGGCTGCATTAGTTTCCTAAGACTGCTGTAACAAACTCCTACAAACCAAATGGCTTAAAACAACAGAAATGTATTTTCTCACAGTTCCAGAGACCAGAAGTCTGAAATCAAGCTGCTGGCAGGGCTGGTTCCTTCTGAAGGCTCTGAGGGAGAGTCTGTTCATGCCTCAGTCCTAGCTTTCGGCGGCTGCCTGCATCCTTGGCCTTCCTTGGCTTGTAGCTGCATCACTCCAGTTCCTGCCTCTGTGGTCACATGGGCTTCTTCCATATGTCTCTTCTGTCTCTGTGTGTTCTCTCTTCTTATAAGGAAGGGCTCATCCTAATGCAGTGGGACCTCATCTTGATTACTACATCTGCAAAGATTGTTTCTAATCATTTGGAGACGGAGTCTTGCTCTGTCGCCCAGGCTGGAGTGCAGTGGCGCAGTCTCGGCTCACTGCAAGCTCCGCCTCCCGGGTTCACGCCATTCTCCTGCCTCAGCCTCTCCGAGTAGCTGGGACTACAGGCGCCCGCCACCACGCCTGGCTAATTTTTTGCATTTTTAGTAGAGACTGGGTTTCACCGTGGTCTCGATCTCCTGACCTCGTGATCTGCCCGCCTCGGCCTTCCAAAGTGCTGGGATTACAAGCGTGAGCCACCGTGCCCGGCCCAAGATTGTTTCTAAAAAAGGTCGTATTCGCAGCTGGCCGGGGAGAGGGTGAGGTAGAGGAGGGGTTATTACATGAACATATCTTTTTGTGAGGACACAGTTCAACTCTTTACAGTGGCAAACACTAAGTTCAAATAGAAACTCATAATCCCTCCTTCCTCCACATCCACTGCTATTGTCTCTAACTTCAGTTTATTGAGTCATATTACTTAATCACTGGCTTCCCATGCCTACTGTATTTGGTTTAAGTTTTTCTGCTTGGCTCTACCTTTGATAGACAAGATGATTTCTGATAGTAAGAAATAGCTCTCCCTAAGCTTGAATCTTACTTTTTTTCTTTCTTTGTGCTGTCACCCCTGCAGGGAAGGCCTCCTTTCTTCATCTAAGTAAGTCTTATTCCTAAGGGTGGGGTGCTTCATACTTTCTTTTTCCCTATAGCACCTGGCACAGTGCTAACACATATGTGCTCAATAATTATTTTAATTGATTTTCAGATAAAGTAGAAGGATATAGATTATAGATTGGAAAGAAAAGTAAATAATGACTTTACATGCTTGAGTCCCAAAATTCAAGTTGCTTCAGAACAAAATTCAAGTTGGTCTGTCTTGATAGCTTCAATTAATCAAGTAGAATATTGTTTTCTCTTTGTTTTAACATTTCTACCTGGAGCACTAGTATCACTTTTTAATTTTAATTTTATTTTTTTAGACACAAGTTCTCTCTCTGTCATCCAGGCTGGAGTGCAGTGGTGGAATCATAACTCACTACAGTCTCCAATTCCTGGGCTTAAGTGGTTCTCCCACCTCAGCCTCCCAAGTAGCTGGTAGCACAGGTATATGCCACCACTCAGTACTATATTTTAGTTTCATTCTGGTGCCTGTCTGTTTTGGCTCTAAAATAGCATGAACATGCCAGGCATGGTGGCACATGCTTGTAATCTGAGTGCTTTGGGAGGCTGAAGCAGGATCGCTTGAGGCCAGGAGTTTGAGACTTACACTGGGAAACATAGTGAGACCATGTCTCTGAAAAAAGTCAGGCATGGTGTGTACCTGTAATCTCAGCTCCTTGGAAGGCTGAAATGAGAGGATCGCTTGAGCCTAGACTTGGAGGCTGCAGTGAGCTACTGCACTACTGCACTCCAGCCTGGGCGACACAGCAAGAACTCATCTTTAACAAAAACAAAAACAAAAATATCATGAGCAGATGCTCCTGTCAAGAGCATCTCTTGAGAGTGGCCCTTTGGAATTGAGTAGTATAGAATCATATACTTTGATTTTGACTGTAAATTATACTTTTTGTTTTATTTTTAAACAGGTTTGTGGCATTTATTATGTGCCAGGCTCCAGTCAATTTGCTAAGCAAATAGAAGTTTTTGTTATTTATTGTCAATACTGAGTTCACTGTCTGAAAGATAATTTCTTATCAGTGGTATAATATCTAAAAGCATAAATGAAACCAGCTGTGTAGTTTGTTTTATCTTTATTATCATCATTGTTACATGGCTAAAAAGATTTAAGAGGTTTTGCTCATCTGGTCTTCTCTACCTCTTCAAAAAGAGGCCCAAGGCAACACTGCTACCTCCCCCTTGGGTTCTGTCTTACTCCATTAAACTCTACAATTATAAATTTGAAGGGATATATACGGGGTGCCAAATTTAGTATATGGCCTTATGGAAGCCTAGTCAAGCCCAACTCATCCATGGTCTGGTGGACCTCAGCTCCAGCTCAGGTTTCTTACCATTACCAGGCCCAGAGCCATTAACTGGGCTCTGGTGGTGAGAAAATTTATGTTTCTGTTTTGTCATGGGCAAAAGGATAGGAGTCAGTAAGGGTTCCTTTGGGTGATATTGAACACTTGTGTGTGTGTGGTGTTTGTAGCTAGAATGAATGAATATTTGCTAAGCAAATAGACTAGAGCTTGGCACATAATAAATGCCACAAACCTGTTTAAAAATAAAATAAAAAGTATAATTTACAGTCAAAATCAAAAGTATATGATTCTATACTACTCAATTCCAAAGGGCCTCTCAGAATCTCCATAGTCTCCCAGTGGTCTGGGCCTAAGGCATATCTCCTCAGCCTTCCATTCACCTCTGTTTTGAAATCTTTGTCCTTGGTCTGTTAAGTTTCATAAACTGTAACTTTTGGCAAATGGGAAATGTCCTCACAAAGGAGTCCCTTCAGTTTTCAGTGCAATCTCTTCTATAGTGACCTGCAAAAAACCCAAATTAGAAAATTAGTGTGAATAGGTATTTTTACAAAATAAGTTGACACTTGCTGAGCTTAATTTTTTCCTGCCTTTATGTTCACAGAAAAGAGACATTGTAAGTCTTAAGGGCAGTGGTGTGCTGGTAAATGTTTACCATCAGGCTCTCTCTAAGAAAACCCAAATTTGTAGTGGTTTGTGATTTTCATGGGCTCTAAAAAATGCCAGGCATGGTGATATTTTCATATCATCATATGAAAATGATGATCGAGATTTTCATCATTTTGAAATTGGCCATGATGAAAATATCATTCAAACTCCCAGTGTGACCTCACTGAAGTGGAGTTGGGTACAGATATGGACATAGGCTCTAGAACACCTCTGCAATAGGCCTTGGGTAGATGGAGGATTGAGGGGATGTGCCTTAGGTCTGACCCTTAGAGAGGCTATGGAGATGCTGAGATTAGCTTTTCTCTGTGTTTTGATTTGTCCATACATTCATTCTAAAAATATTTCTAAGCACCTGCTGTGTGCCAAGCATTGCTCTAGGTACTAGGGATATAGTAGGGAACCAAACAAAGTCTTTACCTCCAAGGAGTTTGTGTCCCAGTGAAGGTATTCACAAACTTCCAATTTCACCTCCTTGGGACCCTAGTGTTCTCATATTTGGGACAGTTAGAGTCAAGGTCCCATAACACTTTAATGTTTTGTTTTATTTTATTTTATTTTATTTTTATTTTTTATTTTTTTTTTATTTTTGAAATGGAATTTTGCTCTTATTGCCCAGGCTGGAGTGCAATGGCACAATCTCAGCTCACTGCAACCTCCGCCTCCTGGGTTCAAGTGATTCTCCTGTCTCATTCCCCCAAGTAGCTGGGATTACAGGTGTGCACCACCATGCCTGGCTATTTTTTTATTTTTAGTAGAGACGAGGTTTCTCCGTGTTAGTCAGGCTGGTCTCGAATTCCCAGCCTCAGGTGATCCACCCACCTCAGCCTCCCAAAGTGTTGGGATTACAGGCGTGAGCCACTGTGGCCGGCCAATACTTTAATTTATTAAGTGAAGAAAACAGCATGGGCCCATTTTAGTTTGCCTAGATGTAAAGCAGGGATTATGGAGGAGGAGGTAGAATTGCTCTCTGAATTGTCTCCATCTTGGAGTCACAGAGACCTAAACCTTGCAATGTCAGGAGCATTGGCTTATCTTACATGGTCAACTCATGGTAGATAAAGCTTAGTTAGAAAGTTTGTTGTGTAGATTCCTCTGTTGCCCTCTCCAGGCTGATAAGGTTCTAATGTAATCTCTGGTGATCAGCCTTTGTCCTTCCTGGACTCCTTTGCAAATAGCTGGTGCCTCAAGGGGGCAAACTGGAGAGCAGGATGGTAAGAGTCTTGCTGGGAGTTCCAGTCCCCTAACTAACCCAGAGGAGGTGACTGTTTATTGCAAACAATTACCTGTCTCATTAAAAGTTATGACAGCTAGAAGCTTACGGAGTGGATAAGCTTCTGGAAACGGAAATTGTGTCTAAGAATCGGGAAGGTTCATATCCTCAAGATGGGTAGGAAAGGGGTTGATGAGGCCACTCTGATGGTAGAACTCTGGAGAGAAAGATGATTTACACATTGTAGGGGAAGAAAAAAAATGTTCTCTTTACCTTTCTGAATTCTGGGCTGGGACCCTTGTAACAAAAGGTAGATTAAGAAGAGAAGAATAAGCTGGGCAAGGTGGCTCAAACATGTAATCCTAGCACTTTGGGAGTCCAAGGCAGAAGGGTCAGTTGAGGCCAGGAGTTTGAGGTTATGGTGAGTTATGATCACAGCATGGCACTACAGCTTGGGTGACAGAGCAAGAGCCTTAACCAAGTGTGGTGGCCTGTGCCTGTAGTCCTATCTGCTTGGGGGGCTGAGGTGAGAGGATTGCTTGAGCCCAGGAGTTCAAGGTTACAGAGAGCTATGATCATGTTGCTACACTCCAGCCTGAGCAACAGGGTGAGACCTTGTCTCAAAACAAACAAACAAACAACAAAAAAATAGAAAACAGATTCCTTTCACCCCCCAAAAAAACCAACAAGAGAAAAGCAAGAAGTTAACACATATGTGTTATATGTATACGGGAGATACCAGAGAAGTGAATACATCTCAAAGAGGTGGCTTAGTACTCTGGCTTTACAGCATCTTCAACAAAGAACAATAAATATTTAGAGAAATTACTGCAGAAAGGGAAAGGACCTTGAGTCTCTAGGGGTGGCAAACTGTGGGAAGACAAATAAAATACATGGGAAACTCCTGGTAGATAAAGCTAAGTTAGAAAGTTTGTTGTGTAGATTCATTCCTCTGGTGCCCTCTCGAGGCTGGTGATCAGCCTTTGTCCTTCCTAGACTCCTTTGCAGATAGGAGGATGGCAGAGAGCTTCTTTTATATCTGCATCTTCCCAGTTGCCTTCAACTCCAAGAAATCCTTATGCCAAAGTGGCATATTTTGGGATGGCATATTCAGCTACCCTTCAACATACTCCTCTGGAAGAGGATTTAGGATTCTCAGTGAAGAACTTTGAATCTTTCCGCTTGAAAATCATTGTGCCAGGCTTACTAATAGGTGGTATGATTTGGGCGGGTGAGATTTTCTTCTAGGAAAATATGTCCTCAGGAAATTCCAGAAGCTTTAGATAAGTAAAAGCAGAAAGGAGACAAGCTTTTTTTTAAAATTTAAATTAACTGTTGGATGCTGCATAAATCCTGGTCAGGTTTGCCTGACTCTGCAGAGCCTCTGCCCTTGCTGTTTTTCACCTGTTGGATGAATGATTCATTTGCCCCTGCTGTTTCTCACCTGTTGGATGAATGATGCTGCTGTTTTACACCGCGGCATTCCAGCAAATGTGGGTGGTGGGCCATTCACCTCTTTGTGTTTATCTGGAAATATGCATTGTTCCATTTATGCCTAAGCCACCTCAGTCTTCCTCATTAGCAAGGACTTACATATGCACTATGCTGGCTTGGAATTTAATTCCTGACTGTACTGTTTTTAACCAAATAAAGAAAACCCTGGCCTTTTTCTGCTTCTAGGACCCAGCCACTTTCGAGTTGCCAGTGTGTTTCCAAGTATGGGTTTTGGATAACCTGCATCAGAACCACCTTCCTGTGCTTGTTAAAAATATCCATTCCTGGGATGCACTCCCAATCTACTGAACCACAGCCTCTGGAGTGAGGCTTAGGAATTTGCATTTTTAATACGTTTCTCAGGTAATTCATAGGTACATCAAAGTTTGAGAGTCACTGGTTTAGACTCATAGAATATTAGAGAGGAAATAACCTCATGTTCCCTTGGGGTCCCAACCTATGGCCCGTTGGAACAAATGCAGACTGCTTGATGCTGGAGTTAAGCCTGGGAAAGGTTGGTAGCATATTTTTTCCATTTAAATTAGGAATTAGGATACCCACACAATCTGGTAGGTCAGTAAGGACAAAGGCCCCTCTTAAGGATCACTATTATGTGACACCTTGCTATTAGCAGGCCCAGGTCTGTCATTACAGTTGAAGGTGAACATAATTAATTACAGGCATTTCATTTTCAGCTGTTACAATTTAATTCTCCTAATGTTATATTATGGAACCGGAACATTTGCATAATAATTGACAAAGAAGATCAATATGAGTAAGCACTTTTTGTGCCTTTGACTCAAGCTTTGTCACTCTAGTTAGTATTTGTGTGCCAAGTGTGGATTCTCTCAACTGATTAAAATTTTTGAGATCATTCAGGCTTCATACTTAGATGTTTCAGACCATTTGGCCCACTGTTGAGGGAAAACCAACACAGGTATCTTAACTTGGTCCAATGCTGCAATTTTATAGATGTGAAAATCAAGATAGGGGTGGGGGATGAAGTGACTTGTGCAAGCATGTCAGGGCTGGAACAAGTCCCCAGGTAGTGCTGCTTCTAGGTGGGCATTCTTTCCTCCTTAGGGCTGACACTCAGCAGGAGGGAAGTATACCTGTAAAATTCTCTGCTGAGGAAGACAAAGTGTAATATTCCCATTTCTTTCTTTCTTTCTTTCTTTCTTTCTTTCTTTCTTTCTTTCTTTCTTTCTTTCTCTTTCTTTCTTTCTTTCTTTCTTTCTTCTTTCTTTCTTTCTTTCTTTCTTTCTTTCTCTCTCTCTTTCTTTCTTTTCTTTAGTGTAATATTCCTCTTTCTTTCTTTCTTTCTTTCTTTCTTTCTTTCTTTCTTTCTTTCTTTCTTTCTTTCACAGAGTTTTGCTCAGGCTGGAGTGCAATGGCACGATCTTGGCTCACCGCAACCTCCTCCTCCCGGGTACAAGTGATTCTCCTGCCCCAGCCTCCCAAGTAGCTGGGATTACAGGCGCCCGCCACCATGCCTGGCTTATTTTGTATTTTTATTAGAGTTTCTCCATGTTGGTCAGGCTCATCTCGAACCCCCCACCTCAGGTGATCCACCCATCTTGGCCTCCCAAAATGTTGGGATTACAGGCATGAACCACTGTGCCTGGCCTAATATTCCCATTTCTAAAGACGCATGGTTTAGTGTTCCCTTGTGAAAGCAGGGAAATTGCATTGAATTGTCTATTCAGTATGAGACTTGGAGAAACTGTCTTTCTCTTGTCTTCTACATCAGTGTCTTATTCTACATCACTTTTTGAGATAGGTACAGTGCATGGCTGAAGCAATCTAGACCGGGGACTGCCCTCAGTGCCTGTGAGAGCAGGTGTGTTGTAATTATCAAGTCCTGTGATAATTGTGCTACACTTAATTAATTGGAAGACTTGTCTCTAATTTACTTTGGAGACCTCCAGGTGATTCAGTTAATGGGGTAGAGCAAGGAGGTGGGAAATGGATTTGTTTTTGTTTTGCGTTTCCATTTTTCCTTCTTACTCCCTGATTTGCTTTGGAGGCCATCCTGGCTTTTAAAAAGGGCACAAATATATTTCTTATGTGGAATTGGCAGGAAACACATTCTGTTGAACAGAGCAATGCTAGAAGGTTAGCTTGATTCCCTCAGAGGTTGCTGAGGAGCTGGTGTATCTTTATGTCTTCTTTTCAAATGCTCTTTGAGGTTGTTGCTAAAGTAGTTTTTTATAATAGAGTGTATGATCAATCCTTTTGGGGAAATATGGGTAACATAAGTCAATTGTGAAGAGTAAGTTTGATGACAAATGATCGGGAACTTAGAACTATTTCTTGAAGGGAAAAAAACTGAAGTTAGTAGACAGTTTGAGGTTTAAGTTGATGGTTTTTGTCTTGTAGAACTTAGCAAAAACTTTAAATGTCCTTTATCCTGTGGCAGCCTCTGCTCCTTGCCTACTCAGTATCCATGCTTTTATTATTCCTTATTTAAAGGACCCTGGTTTTGTTTAGGGCAACAATGTGCCCAGATAAAAATACCTTCCAGACTCTTGTGCAGAGTGGGGGTGATTGTGTCACCAGGTCTGACCAGCGGGTTGTGAGTGGAAGTTTACTGGGTGGAGCTCTGAAATGCTATTTTTCCTGGTAAAAATGAAAAGCTGGGGCATGTCTTTTGCCCTTGCCCTTGACCCTTTCCCCCTTCTGCCTGGTATACAACACCTAAGGATACATTCTGCCTGGATACAACACCTAGGGTTAGAATAACCATCTTGCAACTATGAGAACACAAACCATGTGGGAAGAATGGCAGGGAGGAAATTAGAAGTCTAGGTCCTTGCCATAATGACTTCTTTAAGCAGCTGCCCCAGCCCTCTTCTGGAATGTGGGTTACATGAGAAAAACAACCTTTATCAATTAAGCCATTATAGTTGGAATTCTGATACATAAAGTCAAATACAAACTTGGAAAACTGCTAGTTAGGTGGTCCTTATACAAGGTGTGTTTAATCATAGTATAATCCAATGGACAGTTTAACTTATTACATAGAGTTGGAAATTTTGGATATAGAGAGATTCCCATGTCTGCTAGGCTTATTTTGTTGGAAATTACAATATGCAGAAACTTGCCAAATATTGGTCCATGTAAGGCAGTGCCTAACAGCAATTGGATATTACCTGCACTGTTTGCAGCTCTTTGCTGAAGGAGTATTATGTCAAAAGTCAGAGGGATTAGGAGCCAACAAGTTAGTATGACCCCTTGTTTTAAGGCAGTGGGCCCAGAGGGGTTTGCCTACAACCCACAGGTAAGCTCTGTGAGTACGACCTGGTAACTGCTTCTGAGAGATGTTTGGAGTTCTTTTATTTTTCCTCTTCAGGGGCAGAGATGTTGGACCAGGATCACATCCATCCATAAATCTGTTACCTTATTTGAGGCCGTTCCATTGAGCAGGCTTTCTTGTATACATTCATTAATCAGCAAATAACCATATTTCTGAATAAAGATTTATCATAGGAATTTTGTAATCACACAATGTCCTTTTTTGTTGCTATGCATATATCTTCTGGATCTTGTTATATGTAAGAGAAATAGAAAATAATAAATTGCTGATTCCATTTGCTTATGGCAAGAAAGGAAAATAATTACATGGTGAATGTTCCAGGACTTTTAGGCCTGTGAAGAAGAAAATTGTCCAAGGACCACACAGAATATTGTAGAGTGTTTGTTTATGTGCCATCATGATGTTTCTCAGACTTTTAGCAACTGCAGACCACTTAGACAGTGCTTTATGTACGAGTAGACCATAATTTGAGGTAAATTTTTAAGAAGTAAAAAAATTTTAATAATGAAAAGCTTGTTCGATAAATGAGATGGGGGAAACTTTGGGAGGTGATGGATATGTTTGTCTTTCCTTCATGGTGGTAATGGTTTCATGAGTGTATACCCCAAACTGTTTGAATTGTGTACATTAAATATGTATAGCTTTTTTCATGTCACTCATACCTCAATGAAGTGGTTTTTTTTTAAAGCATGCTTGAAAATTAATAGTAAATGTTTCTCATATCAGTGAAAGATAGTATAATTCTGAAGTAAAATATCTAATATTTAGCTATATGATGGGTTCCTTATCTAGTGTTTTTTCCTTCTTCATTATTTTACCAAAATAGAAAATACTTCGTTATAATTAGAGTCTGTCAAGAATGGCAGTAGATGTGTGATGGCTCCATCAGTTTGGGAAGTTTGTATAATTCAGATTGAAACTGTGTGGAAATGATGGCAAGATTTCCACCTGAAAATCAGAGTCAGGGTTTCATCAGGTACGAAGTCCACAAGTCTATAAGCACATCTTCAGACTCGCTGTTCAGTCTTCTCAAAGAAGCTCTATACTTACTATCAGTGTTCAACATAAACATGTTTGGGTTCTGGATGAGAGGATCAGGAATATCCAGATACTAACTACATTGCCGACATTTGCCACTTGAAGCTATGGAACTACTCCTTCCTGACATTATCTGTGTGGAACAGGAATGTTCCAGTCTCATTTATCATTTCAAAAGTCTGCATGAGCACCCTTGATGACAACCACAGTGCTTCTGGGGGAACAATCAGTCTAATGCCCTCTGCCCATTTCTGTGCAGAACATGCTGAGAAAACATATACTCAGATCTGATTATATTCACACTTGAAACTATTTTCTACAACACCACATTAAGATTAGAAACCATATTGTTGTGTGTCATCTGTTTTGGTGAATAAAGAAGTGGATGTTTTGGCATAAAGGTAACACTTTTATTTGTGTCACACCTTCTTCCTTGCTGCAAACATAGCTGGTTATTCCATCAGCACTGATCCTAGTGCACCTTTTCCAATTTATATTATTGCTTACAAAAGAAATGTTAACTAATGAAAAGTCTCTTCTGTAGATTGGGTTCTTGGTAACGCATAGAGCCAAGAGTTTTTAAGTACTTCTCCCTCAAATGTGTTGCACTAATATGCTAGTTGATATGCATACTCTGCATATCATTGATTTCACTTAACTATAAGGCAAAATACATGCTAGTGTACATATGTGATTGTAATTCTTCCACATTGCATGCCATTGATATGTGATGTTTGATAGAGCCATTAATAATTTTGCTAATACTTGCATAGTCCAATTTTCCTCTGAGCATGTGATTTGTCATTAACCTTGTGGCTGGCTTTATCAGTTTCTTAGAATAATCTTTATTTGTTTTGTCTCAGGAATGTAACTTTGAGTAATGCTTCTGTAGTTTTGGTCTCTTTCTGTCGTTAATGACAAAATGAGTCAATTTCATACCAGAAAGCATTATTTTGTACTTGTTTTGGAACGATTCAGGAAGTTTAATAGGGAGGTTGCTGTGCACATTTTGAAATGTATTCTGAAAATGTTATGAAATCTTTGACGCTTCAAGCTGCTCTTTGATAAGAGTCTGTGACAGAAACACACTGGCAAATGGAATAATTGTCCAATATATTCCTTGGCAGTTGCTGGGACCAAATTCACTTGTGAGAAACCATCCCAGTTGCATATTCACATTCTCTACTTGCACTAGAGTGAAATTCACTGTCTGTATTTAAAACATTATTATGAGGTCTAGGATTTTTTTGCTATATTCATTACTATGTTTATACTGTAATGAGCACTTTTGAACCATCCATTCATTTGTGTGAGCTAAGTATAAAACACAACACATTAGTAACAGTGAGAAATGTAAATTTCATTAACAGACAGTAACACACAAAGATGTTAAACTGTGTTAAAAGGGGCCAGCTGCACTCAGTACTGCTTTTAAGACTGTGGTGAGTGTGATGATTATTAAGAACATAACTGCATTGCTGTGAAAAATCCTAATCAGTTTTGCATTCAAGCGTAAGGTGTATAGGAATAAAACAATTTCTCTCAAACAGCCAAATCCCCCCACTGGACAGTTGACCAATTGATTGCCTGAGAACTCTATACTGTTAGGTCCTTTAGTGCCATAGTAGGTAGTAGGTAGACAGTCATGCCTTTTATTTTTTATTTATTTATTTATTTTTTTGAGACGGAGTCTCGCTCTGTCACCCAGGCTGGAGTGCAGTGGCTCGATCTCAGCTCACTGCAAGCTCTGCCTCCCGGGTTCAGGCCATTCTCCTGTCTCAGCCTCTCCGAGTAGCTGGGACTACAGGCGCCCGCCACCACGCCCGGCTAATTTTTTTTGTATTTTTAATAGAGACGGGGTTTCACCGTGGTCTCGATCTCCTGACCTCGTGATCCGCCCGCCTCGGCCTCCCAAAGTGCTGGGATTACAAGCGTGAGCCACCGCGCCCGGCCGACAGTCATGCCTTTTAATAGGAAGTTTCTAAATGTATCCATTCATTCATCAGCATTAATTGAATGCTAAATATATGCCAACAACTTTATTAAATGCTGGAGATATAAAGATGACTAAGATTCAGTTGCTTCCCCAGGGAGCCAGTTTATGGTCTGTTGGGGAAGACAGAAATATGAACTAAGTTATAATTCATTATGCTAAGTGCAGTGCTGGAGACAGGCCAGTGAGAGCAAAGCATCGTACTTGGAGGTCATAGACAGGGTGGTGGGAGCATAAATTATAAGGTGAAAAGTGAGGCTGGAGGGGTGGGCAGAAACTAGATCCCACAAGACAGAACTGGCTGGTTAGGAAGCTTTGAGTTTGTCTTCTAGGCCTCAAGGAGCCACGGAGTGGTGTTAAACAGGGCAGTGATAAGGACAGGTTTATGTTTTAGCAAGACAATTCTGTGGGCTGGGTGAAGGCTGGAGATGATGGAGGTAAACCTAGAAGTAGGGAGACTAATTATGAGACTGTCGTGATTTCTAGCTAAGATATAATGAGGACTTAGGCAAGAGCATGGCAACAGGGTTAAAGAGTTTGTGACACATTCAAGAAGTAAAGGAGATAAAATTTTCAGGACTTGGTGATTGACCAGGGGTAAAGGTTGGGTTAAGACAGAGCCAAGGATGATGCTTAGTTCTCTATATTGGGCTTCTGAGGGGGTGGAGGGGAAAGAGAGAGAGAGAGGGAGAAAGAGAAAGAGATTGAGTTTAGGAGAAGCAGGTGGGGTAAAATAAGCTATATAGGAAATAAAGCATTAAGTATTAAGTTTGGTACAAATTGAATTTGAGGCGCCGGTGAAATACCCAGTTTGATCTAAGAATCTAAAGCTGGAGGGTGTAAGTATGGAAGTCATCAAAATGGGTGGTAGCTCAAACCATGGGAGTAGATGAGTTCACCTAATGTTGAGTGGACATTTTAACAAGCAGGTTGAAGAAGAGGAGTGCCATATAGGAGACAGCAGACAGTAAATAAATGGTCAAAGAGGTGGCAGGAGAGCTGTGGTAGTGAAGTGCCTCAGAAGCAAAGGGAGCAGAGGATTTCCAGGAGGGAGTGATAATAGCATCAGACTCAGCAGGGAGAGACCAGACAGTGTCCACTGGATGCAGAGGAATGCATGATGACTTTGGGAGAGAACTGTTTCAAAAGAGTGGTGGGGGTCCATTGCTGTACTTTTGGAAGTGAGTGGAAGGTGAGAGAGTGAATTTCTCCCTTTGAAGTCATTGTGCCAGGAGTTTAAGATTTCCTAGCCAGAGAAGTTCTGAGTCTTGAGAAGGTTGAAGGTGTTCACTGTGTGCATGAGTAAAGAGAAGTTTAAGTTCATTAGTTGATAAGTATAGGAATTGTGGGTCTTGTCACCCACATGGGACTTTGAAATTATCCTAAATAATGGCAAGGCCTGGGTGGGACAGAGGCTATGAGTCAGATACTAAAATCTTTAGCAAATGAGAAGGAGTTACCTGGAGGCTGATAGGTTACAAAAATGAAGAGGGAGTAGAAAGAGATGTAACCAGATGACAGGAGTTAAAGGAGTCTGGGTTTTATATAAATATAGAAGGGCAGTGTGTTAGACATACAAATAGGGAGTGAGTGAGGAATAGGATGACCTCATTCCCAACCTCGAGGTGGGGTGCCCAGGAGACTGCACAGCATCCAGTGGGGAAGCGGGCCCTTGGGTTTTGGTTAAGGCCAAGGTCTGTGAGGTAGGCAGGATGTTGTCAAGTGTTAGTCCTATCATGCAACAAGTTGCAGAGGTTCTAGTAAGAGATTAGAGAGGAAAGGGGAGTAAGGTCAAGGAGGGGAAGCTCTGAGCAGCATGGGCATGAGGGTTTGAGAGTACAGTTTTGGACATATGACAAGGATGTGAAATGTGGTGGCATTAATTGGCCTGAACATTTCAATAGGCTTTTGGGATGAAGTTGCTTTAGGTTTCCCACAGGCATCTAAATATCAGCTGATGACCACTGACCTGTTCCAGTCAAGGCTGTGTGGCTCCTGGGACCATATTCTTCCAACATTACAGAAGGAGGTTAAGTGGGCTCCCAAGCAGCAACACCCTCATTGGTCAAGGTTTTAGTACTGGACAGGGAGTTAAGAAACAGGGTTTTAGTCTAGCTTTGCCTCTAACCTACTTTATGGACTTGGGCAAATCACTTAAACTTTTAAGGCCTCACTTTCCTTATTATTAAGTGAGGGGTAGGCCCAATAGTCTGTAAACTGATAGTTGACCCATTTGTTCTCTAGTTTTCTTCCATTAAATGTGGCACTTATGGTACTGTTGTAGTATCATTACAGCACTCAGTAACCTCTTAGTAATCTTCACCAAGGTGTACCTTGGTGAAGGTACTTCAGGCCCAGCCACATACACATACATCCAGCAATGCCTACTCTCATCTTACCTCATCTATGATGTTCAGGAAGGACCATGTCCTCAGTGCCTAAATACATAAGGGTTCCTTCAGTGTTGGCCTTTCGGCCAGCCAACCCTCCCTGACTGTCATTCTGGTCATTTACTTTTTGTTTTATTCTCTTCTTTAGAATAATAGTGAGCTTTATTATCCAAAGAACTTTAAAGTGCTTTTACAACTAAAGGCAGGAACCCTCGTACACTGGTATGAATGTAAATTAATGGGAACAACCATGTGGAAAAGGGTATATAGAGGTTCTTAAAAAAACTAAAAACAGAACTACCATATGATCCAGCAGTCCCACTTCTGGGCATGTATCCAAAGGAAATAAAATTGATATCTCTAAGAGATAACTGCGTTCCTATGTTCATTGCAGCATTATTCGCAATAGTCAAGATGTAGAGTCAACCTGTGTCTGTAGACAGATGAATGGATAAAAAAAATGTGATACACACACACACACACACGAATATTATTTGGTCACAAGGAAGAAGTCTTGTCATTTGCAACAGCATGGGTGATCCTGGAAGACATTGTGCTAAGTATAATAAGCCAGCCACAAAAAGACAGTACTGTATGATCTCACTTATATGTGGGATCTAAAAACACTGAACTCATGGAAGCAGAGGGTAGAATGATGGCTGTCAGGGGGTGGGAGAAATGGGGAGATGTTGGTCAAAGGGTAAAAAGGTTCAGTTGTACAGGATTAATATGTTCTGGAGATCTGAGGTACAGTGTGGTGACTATTGTTAGTAATACTGTATTGTACACTTGAAATTTGCTAAGAGAGATCTTAAATGTTCTCAACACACACACACATGCACACGCACACACACACACACACAGGTAACTATGGGAGGTGATGGATATGTTAATTAGCTTGATTGTGGTAATCATAATGTACATGTGTATCAAAACATCATGTTGTATGCCTTGAATATATACAGTTTTTATTTTCAGTTATACTTCAGTAAAACTGGGAAGAAAGAAGTGCTTATAGTGAAGGAAAATGTGGCTGTGTCATTGTTTTGAACATCTCTGTTGGGAAATACTGCATGGATAATGGAAAGAGCACGGAGTTGGGGCCGGGTGTGGTGGCTCACTCCTGTAATCTCAGCATTGTGGGAGGCTGAGGCGGGCAGA